>NC_083351.1:29835000-30478333 GCF_030254825.1 Meriones unguiculatus | reverse complement strand
AGAAAACAAAATATTCCATGACAAAACTAAATTTAAGCAATATTTGAACAGCAAACCAGCCCTACAGAAGATACTAGAAAGAAAATTCCAATCCAACAAAAACAACTATACCCAAGAAAACATAGGTTATAGATAATTTCCCAACAAAAATCAAAAGAAAACAAGCAATGAATCACAGTAACACCACCGACTCCACAATAATAAGAAAAAACATTCAATGGTCATTATTATCTATCAACATCAGTGGACTCAACTCTCCAATAAAAAGACACAGACTAACAGAATGGGTGTGGAAACAGGATCCAACATTCTGCTGCATGCAAGAAACACATCCATGCAACAAAGAAAAACACTACCTCAGAGTAAAAGTCTGGAAAACTGTTTTTCAAGCAAATGGACCCAAAAAACAAGCAGGAGTGGCTATCCTAATATCTAATAAAATAGACTTTCAACCAAAACTAATCAAAAAACATGTAGAGGGGCACTACATTCTCATCAAAGGAAAAATCCACCAAGAGGACATCAACATTCTGAACATCTATGCCCCAAATACAAGAGCACCTACATTCGTAAATAAAACATTATTAAAGCTTAAATCACACATCGACCTCAACACCTTAATAGTGGGAGAGTTCAACACCCCACTATCACCAAGGGACGGATCATCTAGACAGAAGCCAAAAAAGGGAAATAAAGGCACTTACGAATGTCCTAATTCAAATGGACCTAATAGATGTCTACAGGACTTTTCACCCAAACTCAAAAGAGTATACATTCTTTTCAGCACCTCATAGAACATTCTCCAAAATAGACCATAGAGACCACAAAGCAAGACTCAAGAGATACAAGAAGATTGAAATAATCCCCTGTATACTATCTGACCACCATGGACTAAAGCTGGACCTCAACAACAATGGAAATAGCAAAAAGCCTACACGCATATGGAAACTTAACAACTTATTACTCAATAATAGCTGTGTTAAGGATGAAATAAAGAAAGAAATTAAAGACTTCCTAGAATTCAATGAAAATGAAGGCACAACATATCCATATTTATGGGACACAATAAAATCAGTACTTAGAGGAAAACTCATAGCACTAAGTGCCTTTGAGAAGAAATATTCCTGGTCCCTCAGATAATTCTTAACGGTGCCTCCCAGATGCAAATAAACCTATAAGCAAGAGAGAAAGTAGGATAATGTCCAAGTGATGCTAAAGATACCTGTCAAAATTCCATAAAATTCCAATCCAGAATTAAAATTTGTTTTTGCCTCAGCTTTTAATCTTGGTGCTCACAGGGATCAGATTGGCCAGGTGAGTAGAAAATATCTCTTTACATTGTCCCATCATTTGTCCAAGTTGTATTTGATTGGGTTTGGTTTTGAACTTCATTGTTTCCCTCCATCTTTGAACAGGCCATGTAGAAAAGCTTGGAGTTGAGATATTTCTTTTCTCTGGTTTGGTCTTTTTGGACATGTTGGCAGCAAACATTTGTATTTGTTTGCATATTTATAGAGAGTACTTTGTTTCACCCGGTGTGAACTTGACATTCCACTTCTAATATAAATAAATTGCAAATAAAGAGGTAGCCATTTAACCTTGTGCCGACCACAATAGCTAGGTACAAGAGCAGTCTACAAGTTTCCAAATGGGCCTGCTTCTGTAGGAATGAAAACCTACCTTCAGAAGCATAGAGCTAAAACCATTCAAGGACATGACAAAGGAAAAAGTTATTTTCCAGGTCATATTCATGGCCTCAATTGTGATTCACTGAGTGAGACATTTTTGAAATGTTGGCTTTATTAAAGGAGTTTAGGTTACAAGCCGAAAAAAAAAAGAAGAAGAAGAAGAAGAAATTTGTAACATCTCATGCAAACAACTTAATGGCACAACTGAAAGCCCTAGAAAAAAAAAGAAGCAGATACACCCAAGAGGAGCACATGGCGGGAGATAATCAAACTCGGGGCTGAAATCAATTAGAAACAAATAAAACAATTCAAAGATTCAATGAAACCAAGAGCTGGTTCTTTGAGAAATTAACAAGATAGACAAACCCTTAGCCAAACTAACTAAAAGGCAGAGAGAAACTATATCCAAATCAGCAAAATCAGAAATGAAAGGGGGGACATAACTACAGACACTGAGGAAATCCAAACAATCATTAGGTCATACTACAAAAGCCTATATGCCACAAAGTTCAAAAATCAAAAGAAATGGCAATTTCCTTGATAGATTCCATCTACCAAAATTAAGTCAAGACCACGTAGAAAGACTAAACACCCCTATATCCCCCAAGGAAATTGAAATAGCCATCAACAGCCTCCCTTCCAAAAAAAGTCCAGGGCCAGAAGGTTTCAGTGCAGAATTCTACCAGACTTTCAAAGAAGTGCTAACTCCACTTCTTTCCAAATTATTCCACAAAATAGAAACAGAATGAACATTACCAAACTCATTCTATGAAGCCACAGTCACCTTAATACCTAAACCACACAAAGATCCAACAAAAAAAAAAGAGAACTTCATACCGATCTCTCTAATGAACATTGATGGAAAGATACTCAATAAATTCTTGCAAACCGATTCCAGGAACACATAAAAGATATCATGCACCATGACCAAGTAGGCTTCATCCCTACTTGGGTGGTTCAATATACAGAAATGCATCAATGTAATCCACCACATAAACAAACTGAAGGAGAAAAACCACATGGTCATTTCCCTAGATGCTGAAAAATCATTTGACAAAATCCAACACCCATTCATGTTTAAAGTCTTGGAGAGATCAGGGCTACAAGGAACATACCTGAACATAGTAAAGGCAATATACAGCAAGCCTATAGCCAACATCAAACTCAACGGAGAGAAACTTAAATCAAATCCACTGAAATCAGGGACAAGGCAAGGCTGCTCATTGTCTCTCTATCACTACAAAATACTATTTGAAGTCCTAGCTAGAGCAATAAGACAAGTAAGGGAGATCAAAGGAATACAAATCGGAAAGGAAGAAGTCAAAGTTTCACTATTCGCAGATGATATGATAGTATATGTGAGTGACCACAAAAGCTCAACCAGAGAACTGCTTCAGCTGATAAACACCTTCTACAAAGTGGCTGGATACAAAATTAACTCAAAAAAATCAGAAGCCCTCCTGTACACCCAAGACAAAAGGCCAAGAAAGAAATCAGGGAAAAAAACCATTCAGAATAGCCACTAATAACATAAAGTACCTTGGGGTGATTCTAACCAAGCACGTGAAAGACCTGTTTAAAAAAAAAAAACTTCAAGTCTCTGAAGAAAGAAATAGAAGAAGACATCAGAAGATGGAAAGATCTCCCACGCTCATGGATCCGTAGGATTAACATAGTGAAAATGGCATTCCTGCCAAAAACAATCTACAGATTCAATGCAATTCCCACCAAAATTCCAACACAATTCTTTACAGACCTTGAAAGAAAATTCTCAACTTAATATGGAGAAACAAAAGACCCAGAATTTCCAAAACAATCCGGTACAACAACAGATCCTCAGGAGGTATGTCCATCTCTGATCTCAAGTTGTACTACAGAGCAAAAACAATAAAAGCTGCTTGATACTGGCATAGAAACAGAAAGGTGGATCAATGGAACCAAATAGAAGACCCAGAAATAAACCCACACACCTATGAATACTTGATTTTTGACAAAGAAGCCAAAACCATACAATGGAAAAAGACAGCATCTTCAACAAATGGTGCTGGTCCAACTGGATGTCTACATGCAGAAAAATGAAACTAGATCCATATTTATCACCCTGCACAAAACTAAAGCCCAAATGGATCAAAGACCTCAATATAAAACCAGATACTCTAAATTGGTTAGATGAAAAAAGGGGGAAGACCCTAGAACTCATTGGCACAGGAGACAACTTCCTGAACAGAACACCATCAGCACAGGCCCTAAGAGCAACAATCAATAAATGGGACCTCATGAAACTGAAAAGCTTATGCAAAGCAAAAGACACTGTCGTTAGTAAAAAACGACAGCCTACAGATTGGGAAAGGATCTTCACCAACCCAACATCTGCAGAGGGCTGATATCTGAAATATATAAAGTACTCAAGAAGTTAAGACAATAATTCAAGTAACCCAATTAAAAAAAATGGGGTATGGAGCTAAACAGACAAATCTCTGTAGAAGAATATAGAATGGAAGAGAAATACATAAGGAAATGTTCACCACCCCAATGGTGGGATCAGAGAGACGCAAATCAAAACGACCCTGAGATTTCAACTTACACCCATCAGAATGGCTAAGATCAAAAACTCAAGAGACAATGCATGCTGGAGAGGCTGTGGAGAAAGGGGAGCCAACCTCCATTGCTGGTAGGAATGTCAACTGGTACAACCACTCTGGAAATCAATCTGGTGCTTTCTCAGACAATTAGGAATAGTGCTACCTCAAGATCCAGCTATACAACTCCTAGGCATATGTCCAAAACATGTTCAAGAACACAACAAGGACATTTGCTCAACCGTGTTTGTAGCAGCTTTATTTGTAATAGCCAGAACCTGAAAACAAACCAAATGTCCATCAACGGAGGAATAGATGCAGAAATCGTGGTACTTTTCTACAATGGAATACTACTCAGCAATTAAAAGCAAGGAAATCGTGAATTTTGCAGGCAAATGGTGGGATCTAGAAAAAATCATCCTGAGTGAGTTATCCCAAAAGCAGAAAGACACACTTGGTATATACTCACTTATATAGAACTGTAAGTTAGGATAAACATATTAAATATGTACACCTAAATAAGATAAACAAAAGAGGTCCAAGGGTAAGATGATCAATCCTCATCTAGAAAGACAAAGGGGATGGACATTGGAAATAGGAGAAAACAAGTAACAGGACAGTAGCCTACCACAGAAGGCACCTGAAAGACATTGCCTAGCAGTGTATCAAAGCAGATGCTGAGACCCATAACCAAGCCTTTGGCAGAGTGTAGGGAATCATATGAAGGAAGGAGGAATTAGCATATCCTAGAGGGGACAGGAAGCCACACAAGGTCCGAATATATCTGAGCACAAGGGTCTTCTATGAGACTGTTTATCCAACCATGGACCACGCATGGATATAACCTACAACCCCTGCTCAGACATAGCCCATGGTAGCTCAGTACCCAAGTAGGTTCCCTAGTAAGGGGGAAAGGAATTGTTTCTGACATGAACTCATGAGCTTCCCCTCTCCCCTGAGGGAGGAGCAGCCTTGCTAGGCCACAGATAAGGACACTGCAACCATCCTGAAGGTACCTGATAAACTAGGGCCAGACTGAAGGAGAGGAGGACACCCCCTCTCAGTGGACTCAGGAGGGAGCAGGGAGGAGATGAGGGAGGAGGGGAGGGTTGGAAGGGAAAGAGGGAGAGTGCTACAGCTGGGATACAAGTACAAATGTATAAAATTATTTGAAAATAAAAACATATTTAAAAAACTCAAGTGACCACACATGCTGGAATGGTTGTGGACAAAGGGGAACCTTCCTCCACTGCTGGTGGGAATGTAAACTTGAACAACCACTTTGGAAATCAATCCGGCACTTTCTCAGACAGTTAGGAATAGTGCTTACTCAAGAGCCAGCTATACTACTTCTAGGCATATATCCAAAAGAAGCTCAAGTACACAATAAGGACCTTTACTCCACCATGTTTGTAGCAGCTTTATTTGTAATAGCCAGAAGCTGGAAATAACTCAGATGCCCCACAACTGAGGAATGGATACAGAAATTGTGGTACATCTACACAATGGAATATTACTCTGGAATAAAAAAAAAAAAAGGAAATCATGCAATTTGCAAGTAAATGATGGGAACTGGAAACGATCATCCTGAGTGAGGTGTCCCAGAAGCAGAAAGACATACAAGGTATATACTCACTCATAAGTGGATATTAGACATATAATAAACCTACTAAAATCTGTACACCTAAAGAAATGAATCAAGAAGGAGGACTCTGGCTAAAATGCTCAATCCCCATTCAGAAAGGCAAAGAGGATGGACATTAGAAGAAGGAGAAAACAGGGAACAAGCCAGGAGCCTGCCACTGAGGGCCTCTGAAAGGCTCTACTCTGCAGGATATCAAAGCAGATGTTGAGACTTATTGCCAACCTTTGGACAGAGTTCAGGGAATCTTATGAAAGAAGTGGGAAATAGTAAGAGGACAAGAGCTCCACAAGGAGAGCAACAGAACCAAAAAATCTGGGCACAGGGATCTTTTCTGAGACTGACACACCAACCAAGGACCATGCATGGATATAACCTAGAACCCTTGCACAGATGTAGTCCATGGCAGTTGAGTGTCTAAGTGGGATCCATAGTAATGGGAAGAGGGACTGTCTCTGACATGAACTGATTGACCTGCTCGTTGATCACCTCCCTCTGAGGAGGAAGCAGCCTTACCAGGCCACAGAGGAAGACAATGCAGCCACTCCTGATGAGACCTGATAGACTAGGATCAGAATGAAGGAGAGAAGGACCTACCCTATCAGTGGATTTCGACAGAGGCATGCATGGAAAAAGGGAGGGAAAGAGGGGTGGGGAGGGTAGGAGGAAGGGAGCTACAGGAGGATATAAAGTGAATAAAGTGTAATTAATAAAATAAAATTAAAAATAGAACACTTCATACTCATCAAATGAAAAATTTACAAGATGACATGTCAATTCTTAACATCTATGTCCAAAACAATGACAATTATGTTTATGAAAGGATAAAGATACGGTGACACTCACACATTGATGGTTGGACACTCTCACCAAAAGACATGTCATCCAGACAAAAACTAAACAGAGAAACACTGGAACTAACAGATGTTATAAAACAAATACACCTAACTGATATCTACAGAGCATTTCACCCAAATGCAAAACAATACACCTTCTTCTCAGCACCACATGGAACCTTCTACAAATTTGACCAAAGCAAGTCTCAATAAGAAGACTGAAATAACCCATTCTATTTTACCAGACTACCATGGATTAAAGCTGGATTTCAACAACAGCAGAAGCAAAAGAAAGCCTACAAATTCACTGATATTAAACAACTCTCTACATAAAGACTACTGGGTCAAGAAAAAAAAATAAAGTAAAATGTAAAGACTTCCTTGAAATCAATGAAGATAATTGCACAGCATAGCCAAAATTACGGAACATAATTAAAGCAGTGCTAAGACAGAAGTTCATCGCACTAAGGGGTATATAAAGAAATCAGAGAGATCTCATTCTAGCAACTTAACAGCACACCTGAAAGTCCTCGAACAAAAAGAAGCAAACACACCAAAGAAAAGGAGACAGCAAGACATCATCAACCGCAGGGCTGAAACCACAAAAGACAAACACACAGAACAATACAAAGAGTCAATGAAACAAAGAGTTGGTTCTTTGAGAAAAATCAACAAGATAGACAAACCCTTATCTAAACTAATTAAGAGACAGAGAGAATATCCAAATTAACAAAATCAGAAGCAAAAAAAAAAAATGGGATGGATATAAAAACAGACAACAAGCAAATCCAAATAATTATTACATCATACTTTAAAAACCTGTACTTCACAAAATTGGGAAAAATCTAACTAAAATGGATGACTTTAAAGTTAGATAAAACTTACCAAAACTAAATCAAGATCAGAGGAGCAATTTAAATACACCTATATATAACCCTTAAGAAAAATAGAAGAAGTCATTAAAAGTCTCCCAACCAAAGAAAGCCCAGGACCAGACTGATTTAGCACAGAATTCTACCAGACTTTCAAAGAAGAGTTAACTCCAACACTCTTCAAATTAGTCCACAAAATAGAAGCAGAAGGAACACTGCTATACTCATTCTGTGAGACCTTAATCAACCTGTTACCCAAGCCACACAAACATCCAACAAAGAAAGAGAAGTATAGACCAATTTCTCTTAAGAATATAAATACAAAAGTATGCAACACAGTACTTGGAAACCAAATCCAAGAACACATCACAAAGATCATCCACCATGATCAATCAGGTTTCATCCCAGAGATGCAGGGATGGTTTAGCAAATGGAAATCCAGCAATATAATCCACCATATAAACAAACTGAAAGAATATATCACATAATCATCTCATTAGATGCTGAAAAGCCTTTGACAAAATCCAACACCACTTCCTATAAAAAGTCTTGGAGAGATCAGGGATACGAGTCACTTACTTAAAAACAATAAAGGTTTTTGCAGCATATCTACAGCCAACATCAAATTAAATGGAGAGAAACTCAAAGTAATTCCACTAAAATCAGGAATAAAACAAGGCTGTCCACTCTCCATTTCTGTTCAATATAGTACTTCAAGTTCTAGCTAGAACAATAAAACAGCTGGAGGAGATCAAAAAGATACAAGGTAGAAAGAAAGAAGCCAAAGACTCATTATTTGCAGATGATATCATAGTATACAAAGGTGACTCCAAAAATTTTACCAGGAAACTCTTATAGCTGATCAACACCTTCACCAAAGTGGCTAGATACAAGAGTAACTAAAAAGAAATCAGTAGCTCTCCTGTACACAAAAGACATAAAGGCTGAGAAAGATAGAAGGTAAACAACATATTTCACCATAGCCACAAATAACATAAAATATCTTGAGGTAACTCTAACCAAACAGGTAAAATATTGTGAGACAATAACTTCAAGTCTTTGAAAAAAGAAATTATAGAAGACACCAAAAAATGGAAAGATCACCCATGCTCATTGATCAGTAGGTTTCATATAGTAAAAATGGCATACTTACCAAAACAATCTAAAGATTCAATGCAGTCCCCATCAATTCCAACACAATTCTTTACAGATCTTGAAAGGACAATACTCAACTGCATGTGGAAAAAAAGCCAGGATAGCTAAAACAATCAATAAAAGAAATCCTGGAGGTATCACCATCCATAATTTCAAGCTGTACTACAGAGCTATGGTAATAAAAACCACATGGCATTGGCATAAAAACGGGCATGTTGATCATTGGAATTGAATGGAAAACCCAGACATAAATCCATGCACTTATGGAAACCTGATTTCTTATTAAGAATCCAGGAATACACAATGAAACAAAAGAAAGAATCTTCAACAAATGGTGCAACAAAAAGAGTATCTTCTACACAGTAAATGTCAGTGTGTAGAAGAATGCAAATAGATCCATACCTATCACCCTTCACAAGACTCAAGTCCAAGTGCATCAAAGACCTCAACATCAAACCAGAGGCACTGAACCTGAACCTGATAGAAGAAAAAGTGACTGATGGTCTTGAAGGCATTGGCACAGAAGACACCTTTCTGTGCAGAACACCAACTTCACAGGCACTAAGATCAACAGTTAAGAAATGAGACCTCATGAAACTGAAAAGCTTCTGCAAGGCAAAAGATGCTCTCTACAGGACAAAAGAGCAGCCTACAGAACAGAAGAAGATCTTTACCAACTCCACATCTGATAGAGGGCTGATATCTAAAATATATAAAGAACACAAGAAACTAGAAATTAAGCGTACATGCAGAGAGAGCATACATACACATAAAATAAATTAATAAAATATTTTTAAAATGGCTGGAAAAATGGCTCAGAGGTTAAGAACACTGACTGTTCTTCCAAAGGTCCTGAGTTCAATTCCCAGGAAACACATGGGGGCTTACAACTATCTTCAGCAAGATATGGTGGCCTCTTCCGGCCACGGATATACATATAAGCAGAACACTGCATAAATAAATAAATCTTTAAACATAAAAGAAACTAGACATTAACAAACCTAGCAATCTAATTTTAAAATGGAGTACAAACGTAAACAGAATTGCCAACAGAGGACTCTCAAATGACTGAGAAACAATTAAAGAAATGTTCAACATTTTTAACCACCAGGGAATGCAAATGAAAACTTCTTTGAGATTCCACCTGACGCATATCAGAATGGCTAAGATCAATAATACAAATGATAGCTCATATTGGCAAGGGAAATGCCATCACATCCACTCAATTCTTCATATCCTTGCCTATTGAGGACACTTTTGATGCAGATACACATGAGAAGGAAACATCCCAACACTCCTTCCCATTTCTAAGAAGGCTACCCACAGATCTCTCCACACACTTTCTCTCCAGTTTCACAATTACAGTCCATGGTTGTTCATGACCATGTAACCAAGCCATGGGCCACAACTGCCCTCAGCAGTATAGACTCTTACCTGGAAGCCATTTCTCCTTCCAAACCTAAGGAACAGCCAAGTGTCCTGAACAGTGTTCTCTCCCCTGGAAGGGCTTCTCCTCACCACCATCTTCAGGCTTATGCCAGAAACAGGACACATTTCTACACTGTCCACTTACAGGTAGGGCAGGCATGTCACAAAACCATGGGCAAACAGCATGGGTTTGCTCCTCCTCCTCCATCCACCATAGAGGACTGCCCATGGGGACCACGGGCTCAGGCTGTGGTGGAGGAGTAGCAAAAGTACACTGGTTGTGGCACTTTCTTGCCTAACTTACCTGAGGCTTCATGGAGTGCTTGGAGACATCTGTGAGTGCACTCTGACATTTGATGGGGCACACCTGCTGAGCAGGCCAGCTTTGTGACCCAGCACATCAGATAACACCTCGTTCACTGTGGGCATTGAGGTCACATTGGAATTTGGAGGCTTGTGGTTCCTGGATCAGATGTTCTATTGTCAAGATGCCAACAAGTCCTAAGCTGATTCGGTGTGTCTCTATCGTAGTTCTTGTTCTCAATTTACTGAATTTGCAGAATGGATCCTAAAGGTCCATGGAAAGCTCAAGGGACTCAGAAGAGCCCAGAAATCTTGAAAAAGAAGAACAAAGAGGGAGGGCTTCTCGCTCCCAATGTCGAAACCTACCACAAAGCTAGAGAAACCAGTGAGTTATGCAAATGCTGTAAAGGCTAATTGTGGGGATTAGTAGATTAGAATTGACAGTTCAGATACAGCCCAATAATTTTAGTCATAGACAAACATACTGTCCAGTAAAGACAGTGTTTTTAGACGAGACCTTGAGACCAATGGGTGTCCACAAAGAGAATAAAATCAGACACTATTGTTATATCAGGGCCTGCATTTTTCTACCACCTCACTATAAAGTCCTCCAGGTCAGGATCTCTGACTTGTTTCTACATTCTTTAAATATACTGTGAATGAGTTTTCTGTCCTTGTGGGATGAAGAGTTAATGAGGTGTTTTGTTTTCTATAAAATGGAATGTGCCTTATTATATGAGTTACAAGAAAATCTAATCTCAGTCTCATGATTCCTGTAGAATTCAAAGTTGTATCCAAAAGCCTTGTGTAGCCTAATTTTTGTTTTTATTTTTTCTATTATTTAACGTTTTCTTGATTCTTTGTGAAATACACATCGTGCACCCCAATACCACTCATCGCATTGTCCCTGCATACCTGCCCTTTGCCCTTGCAACATGACCCCAAAAAAAAAAAAAAGGAAAAAGAATCTCATTTTTGTAGCTTGCTGCATCACAGCGTGTCCCACAGGATGTCCACTTCTTTCCTTGCAAATGTTCGCTGCAATGCCTCATTGGTCTGGTTCAAGGCCTCTGGCTGCACTACACTATCACAACTAGAACGTCACTGGGACTTGTCTCAGAGATCCAGTTTTTGCCCTGTGTCAATATTAGAAACCTAAACTCAGGCTGGAGAGATGGTTTCGTGGTTAAGAGCACTGGCTGCAATTCAGAGGACCAGGGTGGGATTCCCAGCACCCACATGGCAGCTCACTGTCTGTAACTCCTTTTACAGGTCATCTGATGCTCTATTGCTGTGATAACAATGGTCTCTCATCAAAGAAGGAGGATGGCAAATGTTGAAATAAATGAAGAAACATGAGCAGCTTATTCTCTACCACTGACATTGGGGGAAAAATCCCTTTCCAGTGAAATAAATCAATAGAAAAAAATTAAAAGCTAAATATTAGAGGAGATGAATGAAATCCATCATCTATAGATTCCATGATGGTGTAGGTGAAGAAAATAAATACAAAGAAAAACTGAAGTAGTGACACAGCACAAGACTGGACCAAACCTTTTCACAAGAGAGGGGTCGAAGGTCAGCAGAACATGCATCTCGTCAGAAGATGTCTTCCATCTACTCTCATATTTGAATGTGCCAGGACATGAAGCTTGGTTGAAAAGGCGGGGGAATTCAATGGAAATTGAGTTGGAAAATTATGATCAATCTGGTGACATACTTGAACTCTCAGTAAATAATTATTTGAGGAAGAAAGGAGGAAGGAATGAGTGACGGCTGACATGTGGCCAGCCAGGAAAGGAGAGTAAGCAATGAAGGAAGGGGCTACAGGGAGGTTAGGATATACCCACAAAAAAGTGGATAGAATGTCCTGGTTACCTCTGACCAACAGCCACACAGACACCTGCACCCTAAGGATGAGAAGCCACCCCATATTTCACAGGACCACAGGACTGTTACAGGGAGTCTTTCAACAGGAAAGGACCTCATCAGGAAGCCCCCTAGGCAACTGAGTCCAGAGAGACAGGATTCCCAGAAGCTCCTTTTCCAGAAGAGCCCGAGGTTTCTGAGAGTTCTGGGACTGAGCCATCTGACTTCTTCCATGGATGAAGCCAGCACTGCCCCTGAAGGGATTGCTTAAAGGATCCTGGCATGCAGACAAAGGGAGACTCAGCCATCCCAGCTTCCTCCAGTGGGACAAGCGGCTGAGGTTCTCCACCCCTGCCTCCACCTGCCCCCCTGTCAAGAAGGCTTTCTCTAAATGCTATCAACAAGAACACTACAACAAAAGAGGCCTCTGGGGACAGAGAAGAAGAAACCATGTCGCAGAGGAAAGGGAGGTGGCCTATTTTCTTTTTCAGCCTTCTTGAGGGATTTGAGCAAAGGAGATGGGGCCTGAACACTGATGACTTTAATTTTTATTCTGATTTCTCTTTTAGCACCTGCACCCCTGAGCCCTAATGTGCCACTTAGATCACATTAGAGTCACACTCCTATTCCTTTCTGAACAGCCCTTAAGCAAACCAAAAGTCCTCCGCTCTCCACCTATGAAACACCTACCCAAGTTTCCCAGTCTCTTCTGTGATAACTGAGAAATCCGCCAACGTTTTACCAGGACCAGAATCATGTTTCAGCAAGAACTATCCAGAGGTCATCAGTGTCAGCCCCGTGATGTGATCCCCCCACGGGCTCATATTTCACAGGTGTGGAGACAGAAGTGGGATGAAGATCTCCAAACTTCAGTTGCAAGTTCTCTTACAATGACTGTTATTCTGATTCAGTTGTTTCCTCTTTCAAATGTTGGTAGTAACCTCCACCATTCTGAGGTTGCCGGGAGAGTTAACTGTGAAAGAGCTGAGCACACTGGCACCTGTGCTGGTCAGCACTCTGCAACTATGAATAACCACCCCCAGATCTGTCTGTGCTGTTTTCCAACTGTTTAGAAGGACATTGGACGGGGGGGGACCCTTCCCAGTAAGACCACCAGAGCAACTGATAACAGTTTAGAAATTATAAAACAGTATTTCAATAAACTGCGCTAAAAACAAAGAGCACATGGTTGGAAATGTGGCTAAGAGACAAAGCACTCACCTAGTATGCTTGAGTCCTTGAACTAACAACAAACAAACAAAAATAAATAATGCAAAAAAAAAAATAAAATAAAACCCTCAAACATCCCAGCACCCAGGAGGCAGAGAGGCAGGAGGATCACTATGAGTTCCAGGTCAGCCTGGTCTATAAGGTGAGTTCCAGGTCAGCCAAGACTGCATAGTGAGACCCTTCCCCCACCTCAAAAAAGAGTTAATTAATATTGATTACTTAAAAACTCAGTGACACCAAATGCTCGAAACTCTTGCATGCCAATTATTTAAATACATTTTATTCAGTCTCTCTCTCTCTCTCTCTCTCTCTCTCTCTCTCTCTCTCTCTCTCTCTGTGTGTGTGTGTGTGTGTGTGTGTGTGTGTGTGTGTTGACAGGTGGGTAGTGAGTCAACCAGGTTTCTTTGGTAATGAGTCAAAACACAAACACATTCAGTGATAGAATGATACTGCCTTGACTTTGGCCATGCTAGGTTTATTTATACTACGAAATTTGGGAACAATTCAAATTCCAAGAAAGACAGGAACATAGGGAGAAGATGAAGGGGAAGGGAGAGGGAAGAAAAAAGGAAGGAAGGAAGGAAGGAAGGAAGGAAGGAAGGAAGGAAGGAAGGAAGGAAGGAAGGAAAGAAGGTTGAAGGAAAGAAAAAAGGGAGCCAGGCAGCCAAGAATCCTTTCCAGTGCTAACCTAGGTCTTCCTATGTCACTGACTCTCATTAGCATTTTTGTTTTGAAACAAGAGTCTCACTCTGTTGCATGTAACTCACGATATAGACCAGCTTCCCTCAAACTTAGAGAGCATGCCTGCCTTCACCTCACTTCAGCTCTTAATTGAAAGTCCGATTCAGAACAGCATGCATCTCTCCTTAGAAGAATGAAGAAATGGAGGTTCAGAGAGATGGGGTCACTTGCCTCAGGAAAGAATCAATCTAGAGTTGTAGTCAGGATGACATGTTAAGCCACCTTGATTTTTTCAATATCAGAAATACTTAACAAAGAGTCAAGTGTGATCCCAACTGCCTATTTTTCAGACAAATGAATCCAGAAGATAGGAGGGACCTGGCAAAGAGTGTGCAACTAGACAGTAGAAAAGTCAACACCAAAACCTGGCCGCTTGCCTCCAAAAGTGAATCAGCAAAGTCCATAGTGTCCTCAGTTAAGTTTATAGTAATGGCCGTACATGAGCTCTGATCAAAATGTCTCTGAGAGTTGGTCCCACTCTACCATGGGTAAAGGGCCGCCAGAGGTCAGCTTGAGAAATAACGGAAACTCAAGAGATTTCTTCCTCAATAAGTTGAGCCCAGAGGCTGGAGAGATGGCTCAGTGGTTAAGAGCACTGACAGCTCTTCCAGAGGTCCTGAGTTCTAGTCCCAGCAACCATATGGTGGCTCACAGCCATCTGTAATGGAATCTGATTCCCTCTTCTGGTGTGCATGAAAACAGAGCATTCATAAAATGAATTAATTAATTAAAACAAATAAAGTGAGCCCGCAGACTCCAGGGAGGTGCTGAGCCTTGAGAAAGGTAAAGGTAGAAAAGAAATACAGTCCTGACAACCAGGAACTCCCTACTTGGCCCAAGCTGACAATGCCTCATTGAGGGACCACGTGAGAGTCAGCTCATTTTGGTAAGATCAGTGCTTCAGAAAGTGTTCTGACTTAGTGTCTGGAGGAGAAGCTGAAGAGATCTTAGGAAGTGGTGTGGATCCTAGAGTTTGAGAGCACTAAAATGGTCCCTGGGGACATCACGCAAAGTCACATACAACGCACTTTGGCAAGTGTTTTGTCCCCAGTTCCTCACAGGAGGCCTACGAGAGAGTAGCCACCCTCCCCTTCTTTCACTTCAATGTGATGAAGATGACAGTGACAGCAGCACTATCACTTACCATGGACAAAGCATGAAGAGGACACCAGTACTGAGTTTGGTCATTTTGCTACTCTCTGGGTCAGCAAATAGCTTCAAGGTCAGTACATCCCTACTCCTCAAAACTGAAGGCCCTCCCACAAAAGACATAGTCTCTGTAACCAGGTGTGCTAAAGTGTCAGTCCAGAACCTCGATGTCTTGCCTCTCAGCTCTGTACCCCATTCATCACCCCTGGGTATCCCTGGCGCTTTGCTCTCTAAGAGGCTGAAGCAAGGCCTGTCTGTCTGCCCAGAAACAATTATCCAATTATGAGGATCTCTCCCTGTATGCCCTCAGCACCTTGAATGCTGGATATTTACATCCCCAAGACTATGAATCTTGTATGAGCCAACAAGGGACACAGAGTTTTACTGAGCCGATAGAATAACAATTTCAGTGACAATCATGATAGAAATATCAACCAAAATTTATATCACAATAATGATGATAATAGCAAAATCTCACAGCATCTTTCTTCCTGTGTGCCTGCTGTTCTGTTAAATATCTACCTGTAACAACTCATTTACTATCTGAAACAGAGCTAAATACCCTGTGGGTAAAACGACTTACAATTAACAAGCTAGGACTTAGCATGTGGTAATGTTGTAAATTGCTTAATCCCTAACTCTCTCTATAAAGAGTAAAGATTAAAAGGATAAAAACTGGTCATAGTCTGTATTGCTAAGCCCAAACATAACTTCGATCTGTGACATCTTAGATGCTTTTATTTAATGACCGCTTTGGGAAATGACAAGGAAAAGATGGTGACTGATGTCCACAGAGAATGTCATCCTATCCACTTAACTAGCTAACTCTTTTTTTATTTTTAGACCCTTTTTGTGAGCATTCATATATTTTTACATTTTCCAGTTCAAGGGCATTTATCCACAAATCTCTCCCCATATTCATCCTCACAAATTATCTAAACGAGGTCCATCCAAATCCATGACCACCTAGCCATACATCCAACCATCCTGTGGCCACTTTGCATTGGTCAATATAGACTTTTACCTATAAGCCATTTCTTCTCCTAAACCAAAGGAGCAAATGAACACCCTGCTCATTGTCCTCTCCCCTGGAGGGTTTTTCTTCACCATTGTCGTCAGGCATGTTCCAGAAGGAGACGTGAGTTCCAGCTATCAGCATTCAAGTAGTGCAGGTGTTGAAGCATCTGTAACCAGCTAGCATCTGGTGCTCTTCAGTCAGTCATAGCAAACTCACCAGGAAGATGTAAGTTTGGGCCATAAGTGGAGGGAAAGTAGCAGCAGCCCTTTGGGCTGCTTCCTTGTGCAATCTGCTCTTTATCCTAGACCTAGCTAATGACTATGTAATGGTTACAATAGGAGAATGACAGTGTAATGGTTATAATAAGAAAACTACATTATCCTAGACTAAGCATTGTTCTTATTGTTCTATTGCCTTGCCTGTGGCCAAGGTTTTTCCAAATCACCATACCTGTTCTGCTTCAAGATGGTGATGATCATGTCAAACCTAAAGGAAACAGCTATATATACACACCATCTCAGATCAGCCTTGACATGGTATGAAGCACATGGTGATGTAATCCAGGCAACCAGGAAGCTAAGGCAGAAAGATTTGGAGTTCAAGGTCATCCTGACCTATACAGCAAGACACTTCTATAGAAAAAGAAAAAGGAAATCAAACTCCGTTTCTCACAAAAGAAAAACCAAGCTTGAATTCCTCAGAAGACAGGAAGGTAGGAGCTTAGAAGCCAGAGGGCTCAAGGACACCATAAATCAGCTAAGCAGGGCTCGCAGGGCTCATAGGGCTTCACAGAGTCTGAAGCAACAATTAGGGAGCCTGCATGGGTCTGAGGTAGGTCCTCTGTATATATGTCATGGTTGTGTCTCTTGGTGTTCTGCTGGGACATCTAACAGTGGCAGTGGGGGCTGTATCTGACTCTTCTACCTGCTTTTGGGATGCTTTCGTCCTAATGGATATCATAACTTGTTATGTCTTGTTGATATATTTCTGGGAGCCCTGCTCTTTTCTGAAGGGAAACAAAGGGGGAGTGAATCTGGGGGAGAAGGGACTGGGAGGAGAGGAGGGAGGGGAAAGTGTGGTCAGGATGTAATATATGAGAGAATGATAAATACATATTTAAAAATAAATTTAAAATAATTGGAGGGTCTCATTGATCAGGTCCTTTGAGAGTGTAAAGCCACACTCAGGAATGCTAAAAGTCCCTTAATTCCCACAACAGCTTTCCCTGCCTTTCTAATGTAGCATATCCTCTTCTCTGTGCCTTTGCTTTCTGAATAATTACATATTCATGATTAATATGGTCTGAAATTTGTAAATGGAAAATTCTGGAAATAACCAATTGTCTTAGTTATTGTTCTATTGCTCTAAAGAGTTCCGTTGCTTTGCATGACCAAGGCAAGTCTTCTAAAAGAAAGCATTGAGTTGGGGGTTTGCTTACAGTTTCAGAGGTTGAGTTCCTTACCATCATGGCAGGGAGCATGCAAGCAGGCTGGAGCAGTACATCTTGATCTCCGGGCAGAGGAAGCCTGGCTTTTTAAACTTCAAATCCCACTCCCAGTGTCACACGTCCTCCAACAAGGACATACCTACGGCCTCATTTCGCAATCCTTCCCAATCAGCTGAAGACTAAGCATGCAAATAATTGAGTCTACGGGGACCATTCTCATTCAAGCCACCACACCAATTCATGTATCTTAAATTGTATATTGTTCTAAGTACTGTGATAAAATCTGGTGACATCTGACTCCTTTGTGTTCCATCCTTCTTGGGAAATAAACCATTCCTTTGTTCAATGTATATGCTATTGAGCTGTTAGTCACTGACTAGCCATCATTGTTATCAAACTGTTTAAGTCACTGTTTTTTATATAGTAGCCCCAAAGCATAAAGGCTTGTAATGCAGCAATTTTATCATAGCATATTGTTATAATTGCTCTGTTTCATTTTTGTTGTTGTTTATTTCTTACTGTGCCTAATCTATAAATTAAACTTCATCATAATTATGTATGAGTAAGAAAAGACATATTTAAATAGAATGTGGTACTATCTGCTTTTCAGCTATCCAACAGAAATCCTGGGACGTATATTCCAAGTCTAAGGGGAAAGGAGAAGGGAGTAATACTGTTTCTATTCTCAGTTCTTCCTTCTATTAAATTTATCTTCCAAAAAACAAGAGAAAGAAAGAAAGAAGGTCCAAGTTCAGAAGGGTATCAATTCCATATCACAAAACACACAACTTTCTAGGACAAATCTGGACTTGAACCCAGCTCTGTTGATTCTGTTGCTACTACCCTTTCCCCACACCACCTGATGCCAGAATCCCAGTTCTAGGCCATGGATACCATGTGCCCCTACCTTCCCCCACTCCTGTCCCTCCCCCGGCCTCACATTGCTGGTTGGGTACAGACTTTCTGTTCATTTCTCTTGCCAGCCAGCCTGTAAACCGAAGCTTGTCTTGGCAGAAGAGCTACCTGGCTCCATTCCTTGTGTGAGAAAGTCCAATGCCAGAGAAGTACACTGTGTCTATGAAAGCCCTGAGGTCCCAGAACAAGGAGCAGAAAATGGGCCTCTGCAAATGGGCCAGGCTAGAGACTGCACCTACCTGCCTGCCTGCCTGGGAGCCTAAGAGGGAGATGGGCAAAGAGAGCATGATCCCTGTGAAGAAGCTCCTAGGCAGATCCCTATCCCAAACAGTCATCAGAACCAAGGGCCTTAACCAACAGCGGTCAGAGAGCAGACAATACAGAATGTACTGGAGCTGTCAGGAACTCTGGCTTGTTCTAGAAGTTCAGAGATTGAAAGCCCAACCATCTCTCATCCCTTCCCAGGGCCATGGCAAGTCTAGAATGGCCTACCTGCTCCTTAAAAAAGAAGGACTAGACAGGGAGAAGAAGCTTTTCTAGAGGAAGAGTCTGTTGGGGGTGTTGGGAGGAGCAATGAAGAAGATGAAAAGAAGGTGGGGTCAGTTATCACTGTCATCTCTCCTCATGGGTCAGCTCTTAAAGCAGGACTGCCCTGCTTGGCTGAATCAATAGGGCCAGAGGCGGACTGGTGGGATAAGAGCCAAATATTACCAAGGAGGTGCTGCCTTCTTTATAAAGAGAGGTTGAGCGGCTCAGAGTTCCACATGAGGTTTAGGACCATGGCCACGAAGAGTGGTAAGTGGGGTCCCGCTCAGGGTTTGGAGGAAACTGAGCAAGGAAGAGTTAGATACTGAAATAGGTACAGGTGCTGGATGGGAGAGGGACATGGGTCAACGAGGTGGGCATGGGGCTGCGGATGTCAGCTGAGCACCATTTAAGAGTAAAGAGAATAAGAATTGAGTAGGAATTCAGCTTGACCAAGGCCTGGGATTTAAAGATTTTTTTTTTATACAGTGTTGGGTCAGGATGTTGAAAATTAATTTGATGAAGACAGGCTTGGAGGATGGGTCTGGGGTTGGATCTGTCTGAGAGAAAGGACACAAGGGCCAAGAAACAAATGCTGCTAGCTCAGGGAAAACTGGATAAGAGGGTTGAGACAGATCTGGAGGAAGGGGAAAGAAACTGAGACTTAGAGATACTCTCCCTCGGGCTAGGTAATGCCCCCCCCTTTCTACTGAGTTGCCCCAGTGGAATGCTATCTTACCATTAGATATGGGTCTAATGGGTAGATATGCCATTAGAAAGGGTCTAATGTGCCTCCTCAGCCAGGGGCCCCTAAAGCCCTCTTCCTTTGAGGAGCTTCAGTTGCCTCGACATTACCAGACCAAACTAAGGGGATTCCCACCAGCCAAAGACTCAGCTCCTGGAAGGAGATCGGGGGTACAGTCCTTGCATGGTCCACCTAAGAGCAAGTGACACCAAGAAAACCACACAGCTCTTTCTGTCAGACAAGACCAGCTGTGAAAAATAATGAAGTCACTCAAGATTAGTTAGATGGTAGTCATTGGCTGTCTGAGTGGTGAAGTCTAATCTTAATATCAGACTTACTATCTAGGAAGCTCTGAGAAACCATAGATAAGGCTGAAAAAAAGGAACACTCTCATCTTTCCACGACTATACTTTCTCCCTCTCCCTCCCACTTGCTCTCTCACTCTCTTCCTCACACAGCTCTGCTTTCCAGATACTCTCACAGAACCCACACAAGCCCCCACATTCTTCCTCAGATTCAAGCAGAGGAACACATCTCATCCCCTTCTCCAGCCCAGCTCACATCTCACAATCCACCTCAACTTCCCATACAGACGCATCCTCAGCCAGGCATCCACACTGGTCACAGATGCGTCCCTCACACAGTCACGAACTATGCAGTCATATGATGCAAACACAAATTATGACCACACTCCCATCCACAAACTGACAGGTGTGCACAGCCACGGTCCTTTACAACTCAAAGGTGAGCGCACATACACACTCCCCATCAAGAGCAGACACCTGTCTAGTCACCTACAGACTTCCCACACCCACGAACTTGTAGAGTGCAAGCCATGTTCACAATTACACATTAATCACAAAAATAACACTACAGTTCGCAATATAATACGCAATGTGCAACACAATCACCTTCGTATAAACGTAATAGCAAATATTCATATCTACAACCACACACTTGTCTGACAATGCACTCATCCAACTGCCCACCTGGTTCCCACAGGCAAGTTCATTCTGAGTAAATAGATCCCAGAGGCTGTACTCCAGAAAGAACCCCTTTTGCTCTCTCTGCTTCCAGGCATCCTTATTTGGGGGATCTTGCTGTCCATCCCCAGCTGCCTTGCCTTCTCTAAGGAGATTGCCAAGTGTTTCCAGGACCCCAATTATACGACCCCCATTGACATAGCCCAGAATGGGCTCAAGGCCTCTGAACATCCCAAGCATGTGGTGGTGGTAGGAGCTGGAATGGCAGGCCTAGTGGCAGCTAAGCTGCTGCAGGATGCTGGTCATGAGGTAAGATGGTTTAGAGAAACCCTGATCATCAGCCTTCGATTTGCCTCCTTGGGTGGAAAAAGAAAGAGTGGACTGACAGGGAGAGGTGCACATGGCGTGTAGATAAGTCTCCAAACACCCTGAGCCCTCATCATTATAACCGCCATTCATGTTCTTGTGGCGGCCAGAGTGAAGACCTATGCTACCAAGCAAGGGCCCCCCAATCATTCAGGACCCTCCAGAGCAAACAGCTCCACTGAGGTTATCCTGCACTTTCCTAGAGTCCAGGCCAGAGCCTATAGCTATTTGGAGGTGAGAAATGGGGTGAGGAGAAAGGAAAGCACTCCCTAAGAATGATAGCAACTTCTCTGCTCCTCAGGTAACCATCTTGGAGGCCAGTAACTACACTGGAGGTCGGGTGCTCACATACAGAAACAAGGAGGAAGGCTGGTACATTGAACTAGGAGCAATGCGAATCCCAGAAAGCCACAGGTAAGTCCGATGCAAGAAAAGAAATATGGGGGTGGAGGATAAGGAAAAGGTAGGAGGGTCCCCAATGCCATCATGCCTGTCTTTCAGTATCGCTGTGTCATATGATCCAACCCAATTAGTCAGGGATGATACTCATCCCCCATGTTGGAGAGAATACCAGAGGTCACAGGAAGCTGAGGGTCACACAGGAAATGACAGATCCCAAAATGACAATTGCTATCATTGCTGCCAAGCCATCAAACTGTAGGGTAAATACTGGCAGCTTCATATTTGTCAGTTGCACCAAAATAAGATGAGAAAATATAACACCTTCTAATTAACAGTGTCTACCATGTGTTCAGCCCAAACTTTGTCCTAGACCTTATCTCCACAGGTGTTTCTTTTCTTTTGCCTTTAATAGAAACTGAACCCATACTTAATCTCCAAGCAACAAAAAAACAAACAAACAAACAAAAAAAAACAACAAAAGAAAAAAAAACTGCACCAGCCCTAAGTGGATATCATAAACACAACCTCAAATTTACTTAACAAGGGCATAATGGGATCTCAAATGCTGCCTGGAGCAAAGGACATCAGTCTGTACTGTTGAGTACTACTGTTGAGTACTACTATTTGGGATCTCATAGAGGTCCTTAGAACTTCTTGCCCTCTTCAGCCTTGGGAGTGGAGGAGCTAATGCCAACAACATTAAATGAGATTACAACTGAACAAGAAATTAGTCTGGGTTCCTAGGCACCAGGTTACACTAATTTCACATGGAATCCTTTCTAACAGGGGACCAGCAGGAACAAGGGTGTCATGTCTGTCTCTCTTCCAGCCTAACACATATCTATGTCAAGAAGCTTGGCCTGAAGCTCAATAAGTTCAACCAATATGACCACAATACCTGGTACCTACTCAATGGACAGCGTCATACCGCCAAGAGTGTTGCTAATGACCCGCATACCTTGAACTACTCTGTCAGTTCCACAGAGATGAACAAAACTGCTGCACAACTCTTCCACCAGGCCATCAGTAAGGTACCTGCTGACTTTCCCAGCTGGGATCAAGAAGGAAATGGGGCGGTGCCTGAGGTCACACAGCAAATCAGTACATGGACTCAGATCACCTGATTCTCACCCACTACCCTCATGATCGATCCATCTACATTCTAACATCTATTAAGGATGTCACTACCCTCAACTCTACCCTCAACCCTCTCCTTCCATCTCTGAGCAATTCAGGAACCATGATGTGGCTGGCAGCAATGGAAAGGGGCAGCAAGATTAGGCAATCCTTGGGAGTGCATCAGGCACCCTAAATGCACATTTTTGTAGTGGTCCACATCAGGTGTCTTCCTTGATTGCTTTCTACTTTATTTTATTTTATTTTTGGCAGTTTCTCACCTACCCTGGAGCTTGCTAATTCTCCTGAATTGGCTGGCCAGCCAGCCCTAGGGATCCTACCGCTTCTATATTCTCAAGGCTGGCATTACAGCCCTGTGACAACACACCCCACTTTGTTGCTGTTGTTGTTTGGAAACAGAGATTCTCTGTGTAGCCTTAGCTGTCCTGGATCTCCCTTTGTTTGTTTATTTGTTTCTTTTTTGTTACTTGTCTGTTTTTAGAGACAGGGTTTCTTTTTGTAGCCTTGGCTGCCTTGGACTCCCTTTGTAGACCAGGCTACCATCAAACTCACATACATCTGCCTATCTCTCCATCCTGAGTGCTGGGATTACAAGTGTGCACCATCATGCCTGGCTCTGGAATCATGTAGACCAAGCTAGTCTCAAGCTCACAGAGACCCACCTACCTCTGCCTCTTGAGTGCTAGGATTAAAGGTGTGCACCATAGCTGCGCCTCTGCTCACACCCTGGTTTTTGGTGTTTTGCCTCCATGTGTGTCTGTGTGAGGGTGTCAGATCCCCTGGAACTGGAGGTACAGACAGTTTTGAGCTGCTATGTGGGTACTGGGAATTGAACCCAGGTCCTCCAGAAGAGCAGCCAGTGCTCTTAATCATTGAGACATCGCTCCAGCCCTAACACATGCTACTTTTCTGTGGATACTGGGAAAGAACTCAAGTCCTCAGTCTTGTAATGCAAGTATCCTAGCAAATTAATATTTACTTTAAATTTTTGTCCTGAACTGGTCTTTCATTTCACGTCATGTGTCATAGTACATGCTTTTAGTCCCAATACTTGGAAGGTAGAGGCAGGAGGATCTAGAAATGAAGAGGAGCTTCAGCTCTACAATGAGTTGGAAGCCAACCTAGGCTATTTGAGACCCTGGCTCAACAAAAGCACGGGTTTCTTCAAATGAAGGGGACATACTCAGAGAAGAAGGGACATCTAGGAGCTCAGGGAACTGCCCTTTCCTGGCCTTTCACAGCCTCTCCAAGGGACATCCAAAGAACCTGACTTCAAACTAAAAGCATGTGTGGCATGTGTTGCCTTGTGACCTTGTTTACAATAACCTAGCTGTCCTGGCCACCTGGAGGCCCAGCTTGATGACAATATCTCTCCTCACCTTCTGCAGATCAAAAACTCCACAGAGACAGTCAACTGTGCTGAACTGAAATCCTATTATGACTCTTACTCCACCAAGGTAAGTAAAAGAAGAGGCCCAGGACAGAAGTAGAGTTCTGGGCTCCAGCCTCAGCCAAAGCCCTCAGGCAGTGTCCCACCTCCAGGATGCTCTCTTCCTACTGCAAAAGCCTTTGCCTCTGTCAAGCCCAAATCTACCCTTGCTGGGCCCAGGTGCCTGCGAATGCCTTCCTATATTCCATACCCTATGAGCCACACTTGCATCTATGGTGCCGTCTCCCAACAGGCTTACCTAATGAAGAAAGGAAAGCTAAGCAAAGGAGCAGTCCAGTTCATCGGGGACTTGATGAATGAGGATGCCGGATTCTATAAGTCCTTCCTGGAGTCCCTGAGGAGTTTTAGCATCTTTGGCATAGACAATGAGTAAGGCAGAAGAACCCAGTACTGGTTTGTTGGGTATTCACAGTGTTGGGTGCACTCTGGTAACAATCCCTGCCTGACACAGGGCCGTGCATTCATGAAGGTGATGTTTATAAAGTGTCCAAACAAGAGTCAGGAGATAGGTCCTTCCCTTCTCAGGCCAGAAGTATGGCCAGTGCTGGGACACACAGAGCTGGTAGTGTCTCCACTCATCTTTCTCTCTCAGGTCCCGCAATTTTACAGAGATCACTGGTGGCTTTGACCAACTCCCCAATGGCCTCAGTGCCAAACTGAAGCCAGGCACCATCCATCTGGAGTCCAAAGTAGAAAGAGTGGTGAGAAACGGAACAAAGGTTGAGGTTTCCTACCGCACAGCTGGGCCCACCTCTTCACTGCAAAACCTCACTGCCGACTACGCCATCATCTCTGCCTCAGCCAAGGCCACACGCCTCATCACCTTCCAGCCACCCCTGTCCCCAAACAAAACACATGCCCTGCGCTCATTGCATTACACCAGTGCCACCAAGGTGGCATTAGTGTGCAACGAACGGTTCTGGGAAAAGGAGGGCATACGGGGTGGCAGCTCCATCACGGACCGGCCCTCCCGTTTCATCTACTACCCCAGCCACAGTCTGCCAGGTGGCAAAGGCATGTTGCTGGCCTCTTACACTGTGGGTGATGATTCCCTCTTCTTTCTCTCCATGAAGGATGACCAGGTAGTGGATATTGTCCTGGATGACCTGGCCGCAGTGCACAATGCATCCAAGGAAGAGCTAAAGCGCATGTGCCCCGAATCAGTGATCAAGCAATGGTCCCTGGACCCCCTCACCCTTGGCGCTTTTGCTGAGTTCACACCCTACCAATATGTGGACTATTCAGAGGAGCTCTTCCAGCCAGAGGGCCACATCTACTTTGCTGGGGAGCACACCAACCTACCTCATGGCTGGATAGACACTGCCATCAAGTCTGGCATCTGGGCTGCCAAGAACATTCAAGATGCAGTGGACAAGGAGGCCCCTCAGGGATAGATGGCTCTGTAGATAGACAACAGTTTGGGATGGTTGGGTTTTGCCCCAAGAACAATCTGTGGGAAGTCTGACAGAGTAGGCTAGAAGATAAAAGGAGGTAGAGACCCAGAAGAGAGGTCACCTCTGGTCCCTTGCTCTACAAGCAGGAGCTGCTCAGGGAAGCTGGCAGGAGACATCACCCCCTTTCCTGCCTCTCTCCCTGCCTAGTTCTCCACAGGAAACAGCAAAGCTGGGGAAGGTGAGAGTCAAGGCTGGAGAGTCCTAGAGTCAGCCTTTAGCCTGAAGGAAATTGTCTCCAGATGCAAAATAATAACAATAAAAAGAGAGAGAGAGAAGCCTCAATGTCTGACTTGTGTTACAACTACATGTCTCTAAAAGGGTGCACAAACCCCCGAGGTACCATCACATTGAATGGCAGACTGACACAGGAGCTCATACCCAGAATACTCCCAAACTCCATTGCTGTGTGCATGGGCGCCTCTCCTCTTGAACCAGCCTAGGTGGAAAAAGAGAGCAAATGCCTGCTTTTCTCCCTCCTGATATGCACTAGGGGCATCTCAGCCACCCTGACAGAGTCTGCTCCTCTCACCAGCCAGATCTCCTGCCTCTACCTGCCACTGTCTACACACAGCCCTGAGAGGACACCTTGCTCATTTCACAACTCCTTCTCTCCTGTCCCCTCACTAAAACCCAACTCTCTCTAAAGAACCAACCTAAGCTCTTTCTCCTCAAATCCTCCCTTACACCCTCTCCAAATTTATGGTCCCCTCTCCTCTGAGTCCCACTGCCCCCTGGAGGACCAAATGCCAACCAAACCCGGACACCCCCAAAGGGCTGAGATCACATGTTTTATGATGTGTGTGTGAAAGAGTGTGCATGCACTTGTGTGCTTGCATGTGTGCATGCTTGTATAAGAGCCTGCCAATGCTTACTTGACATGCCACAGGCTTTGTATCACATGGCAACTGGCTGAGAAGCAGAAACACAGAAAATACACAACACTGAGAAATCAACTCTCCTTCCCCTGCCTCCCCTTGTGTTCAATGTTTAGTTCCCAAATCTGACTCAATTTTTATTCCAAATTATCTGAACACAAGAGTCAATCCTGAGAACTGGGGGATCAACTAAGCAAAACAAAACAAAGGTAAATTGAGTCACAGCCCTCCTCACTTGACAGGCTCTGGAGACTCACCAGGCAAGCATGATGAAACACTGTTGGAGTTTTGTGGAAGAGTGGCACAGATGTGAGAAGGAGGAAGAGGGAAAGAAAATTCAGCTTCTACTGCAACATGGCCCATTCTTAAATCTAGACAGCTCTTCTCTGATACCCATGTGTCACCCACAGTCAGGACATTTTTAGTTCCAATGGACAGAAATCAAACTGGGGCTTTCAGCGGTGTATCTGAGGAGCAGGGGTAAGGTTCCCCATGCCCAGAAGTCAGAATGAAGCTGCGGTGATCAGAGTGACTGATCACAGTCACAGTGTTAAGCAGTGTTAAGGGCCCAGAGTCTAGATTTAGGGAACTCTGCCCTTTTCTCCACTCTAGATTGAATACCTGTGGTGTGATGTACACGAGGACACAAAAGAGTGGGCTCTCCTCCAAACTATCTGGGCACGGTGGCCCATGCCTGTAATCCCAGCACTCAGGGAGGCAGAGGCCAACAGTGAGTTCAAGACCAGCCTGATCTACAAAGTGATCAGGACTTCTAGGACAGCCAAGGCTACACAGAGAAACCCTGTCTCAAAAAACAAGACAGACAGATAGATAGATAGATAGATAGATAGATAGATAGATAGATAGATAGATAGATCACAACTTCTGATGTCAAAAGCAAGGTTAGTATATCTGGGGACTTTCCTGGATGGTAGAACTATGGTCTTTGATGGATTAGGTCTTTGTTCCCTCTCTGGCAGGTGTTGGGACCTATGTGCTGACTTCTAAGGTCAGAATAGTGCCTCCAACATGACATCAGTCAGCTAAGATCTGGGGACCTGTTACAAGCAACCCCAGTAGCCACCAGACATTAAGAAAAATAAACAATTTTATGGATTGTTGGGTGGATAAAAGCCACAGAAAAACTGCATCTCCCCTGGACCCCAGGGTAGAGCCAAGGAAATCAGCTGAGCCACTTCAGGGCTTGAGAGAGCCTGCTCCCTTGAGTTTCCAAGGCCGGCCAGTTCACCATAGGCAGGGCCACAATGTCCATGGAGACCCAGAAGCCAAATAAATGACACCCTATGATATGACCCATTGAGGAAGGAGTCTTTTTCCAAATGGTCTCTTTGGCTAGTCAGATTGAACAAGCCCTGGTCTACAGGGTCTTGTCAAAACCATCCTTTTCTAGAGACACTCAGGACTGCCTGGATGAAATTCTGATCTAGTAGAGTCCAGCCAAAGAAGAAATCAGAAGGCAGAACCAGAGAAGAGAAACTACAGAAGACCATGTATCACTAAAGCTCTAAGAATTCATAGTGTCCTAAAGAAACAGGTCAGGAAGCAGTGCAGGTACAGACCTGGGCAGCAGACTGGTCCCAAATAAATGTTTCCACCCACTAGACATAAAAATGAAAGACCCCAAGAGGCACAAAATCAACTGTGCAAAGAGGAGGGAACAGGATGAAGAGACGATGGACAGCACAAGACTAAACCAAATGGAGGCAAATGACTCAGGGATCTGTATGGAAACTCAGTGACAGCAGGGACTTTCATGTGGACACAGGCCTGCCATATCATGAGACTCTTAGCTAGCGACAATAGAAATAAAATCTGAGTCAGAGAAAAACATGAGTAAGGGTATCAAGAAGCTTGCAAAAATCAATAGGAAGTCGCAAATGAGTCTTAGAAGTGGGCAGAAACCAAAGTAAGTGTGGCAAGCTGAAAGAGCGGCCTGAAAGTTGGTGCCATGGCCATTGAGCCCTGGGTGTGGCCTCCTTGTTCACCTTCGTGGGCCGAAGGGTGCACTCACTGCCAGGACAACCGGTTGTCAACTGGCTAGTGATTTTAGGTCATTTCGCAGATGAAAAATATATACATGGATAACCCTCGGCTGATGCCTGTGGTGGCTGGAATGGAAATGACCTCCATAGGCTCATCTTTTTGAAGGTCTAGTCCCTAATTGAAAGGATTAGGAGGTGTGACCTTGTGGGAAGAGGTGTATCATTTTTTGAGAGTAGTCTCTGAGATTTCAAAAGCCTAAAGCCTCTCTCTCTCTCTCTCTCTCTCTCTCTCTCTCTCTCTCTTTCTCTGCCTCTCTCTCCTACCCCTCTCTCTCTCCCTCCTAAAACTCCAGCACCATGCCTGTCTGCTGCCACACTCCCTACCATGGAAGTCATGAACTTACCCTCTGAAACTGTAAGCAAGCCCTAATTGTTTTGTTCTTATTAGTTCCTTTGGTCATTGTGTCTCATGGCAACGGAACAATAATTAAAACAGTTCCCATGGAATCAACTAACAACCACATCCTCTAACTTTAGAGTTGAGGGACTGTTAGTTTTCTATCAGTGTAACAAAACACATGACAACAACAAAAGGAAGACAGATTTACTCTGTCTTCACAGTTTCAAAGGAGTCCATGTTCATTTGGTTCCGGTGTTTCTGGGCCATTATGAGAAAGACCATCATGGAATGGTGAGGAGCCCGTGCTTGAACAAGATGCTCACCTCATGACACAGAGGGTATGAGAAGAAGGGCCCACAGATAACATAGATCATCCAGAAGCATGCTCCCATGACACACCTCCTCTCTCTAGG
Organism: Meriones unguiculatus; assembly: GCF_030254825.1. Classification (NCBI taxonomy): domain Eukaryota; kingdom Metazoa; phylum Chordata; class Mammalia; order Rodentia; family Muridae; genus Meriones; species Meriones unguiculatus. The sequence goes on along the minus strand of NC_083351.1, from coordinate 30,448,708 downwards.
TCCCACTGTCCAATAAGCCACCCTACACTACACTCAACAATGGATTAACCATTTGTGCAGTTGGAGCTCTCATGGCCTAAACATCTCTCAATAGGACCAGCATCTTGAGACAAGCCTTCAACACTTGGGCTTTCTCAGGGATATCTTCATGCACAATCTATAACAAGGAGTGGGGGAGCAGCTTCCATAAACCCACAAGCACAGAAAACAGGTGTTGATGAATACAGAAAACAGGTACTGAGAATGAGGTTGGGATCAAGGTAAGGTCCAAAGAATGAATACAGACTACCATTGACCTGTTGTACATTTAAGTCCTCCAAGTTATGCATCATCTGAACAAGGAAAACACCCAATGTCATGTTTGAGAGAGTTTTAGATCCTGTAAAAACACATCCAGAAATGATCCATAGAGCATGGGTGGGTTCTTGACCTCCAGTGCTTCTAAGTGACTGGAGAAGGAGGGAAGGATTGGAAGGAAGGCAGGGCTGTCTGACACAGAAGTCTAGCTCATTCCTCAGCATAGTAATGCTGCTTCTAGTCCAAGGGGAAAAAAAAAACTAGCCTAAGAAAAAGAACAAATTCCAGATTTGAGGTCAAATTCTTTATAGCATCCTAGGTGTTTTGTGGTAGGATCTCACTCTATATCCCTGACTGGAGTGGAACTCACAAAGATCCATCTATCTGTACCTCCCAAATTCTGGGGTTAAAGGTGTGCACCACCATGCCTGGCAAATATTCCAGAAAATTTTAAAGTTAATTGGACACACAGAAAAAATGAAGAACAGCTTCCCAAAATTAAACCAACTCTCCATGCTGCTCCTAGGCCCAGGCTCCTGGATTTAATCCCAGAGTCTGGTTCCTATTTCAGCAAAATTCTCAGGGAATTTAGTACAGAAAGCCCATCCTGGTTCTGGGAAATGGTACATAAAACAATTAGCCTTGCCCCCAGGAAACACAAGAACAGGGAAGACCCCGAAAGTTTCTATAAACAAGTTAATGATTAGATCAATAAAAAAAACAGTCGAGAGAAACACTGTGTATTCACACAGGCACCATCGTACAAATAAGGAAATGGGAGAGAAAGGAAATCCAGAGTTCTGGAACACAGAGAAGCCCATTGACCAAATTCAGCCTTCTTTCTTAGTACTTCCACCAGCTCTCAGAATCCTCTAATGAGTCTAAGCAGCAAAGTTAAATCTTTGTCTTTATCAGCTCAGTCCCCTCCGAGTCTCCAGGATACAGTTGGGTCAAGAGATCTAAAAGGTGTAAAAATATCTAGAGCAGGTACTTTTGCCAAAAGCACACACAATTCCCCAGTCGTTCTCCTCCATCCCTTTCGTCTGTACGAGTGACCCCCACACACTTCTCTCAGGAGGGTTCTAGCCTTGTCCTTCATTTGGGTGATGAAGGAAACTGGAGGCACAGAGAAAAATTAATGTTCTCACTGTCGTAGTCACGATTCTGTCACTGTGAAGAGACACTATGACCAAGGTGACCCTTATGGATAAAAAGCATTTAATTGGGGCCTTGCTTACAGTTTCAGAGGTTAAGTCCACTGCCATCATGGTGGCACACGTGGCCTGGAGCAGTAGCTGACACGCTTCCTCCAACAAGGTAACACTTAATAACCTTCTAATCCCTTCACAGAGATCCTGGTGACTAAGCATGCAAAACACTTGAGCCTACGGAGGCCACCCTCGTTGAAACCACTGCATTCACTAAGCCACATAGTAAGAACATGGTAACATTATAATTCAAGCCTGATACTTCTTTTAAAATCCGATCCTGCTCAGGTCAAAATGGTGGGCAGGCCTGCTGTTGCAGTGTCAAGCAAGTGGCTGGATGGTTTTCGAAAATGGTGTTATAATGGTGCAGGATTCAATAAACTGGGGTTAACGTGAGATGATACAACGTTTGAAACTGAAGATGTAAAAGAAGCCATAAGAAGGCTTCCCGGGGACCTTTATAACGGCAGAATGTTTCGCGTTAAGAGAGCCCTGGACCTGAATATGAGGCATCAGATCTTGCCTAAGGAGCAGTGGACAAAATGTGAGGAGGACAAATTCTGCCTTGAACCCTATCTGAAAGAGGTTATTCGGGAAAGAAAAGAGAGAGAAGAATGGGCAGAGAAGTGATCTCGTCGTTGAGATCTGTGGGTGAGCCTGGTCTCAGCATATTTTCATGACATTATTTCAATCTGAATCACAATTTAAGAGTTATTGGCTCTGCAGATGCCTCATTTTAAATAAATGTCTACTGTAAAAAAAAATCTGATCTCAATCATAGTTGTTATATATATAAAGATAAAATTTATAATAATAAAAATAATAACAGCAAGCTGGGCATGGTGGCACATGCCCTTAATCCCAGCACTTGGGGGGCAGAGGCAGGCAGATCTCTGAGTTTGAAGCCAGCCTGGTCTGGGAGTTCGAGTTCCGGGAGGGCCAGGGCTACACAAAGAAACCCTATCTTGAAAAACACAACAAAAGACATTGCTCCTAGAAGCATTGCAGGTGTGGCTGCTGTGTCTCATGTGCGTTGGTGGGTGGCAGAGAAGAGAGAGGCGATCTGACCAGTGGACATCTGAATGATTAGTAGCCTAACACCTCCTGAACAAAGGCAAGCCTGAGATGCCCACCAGTTCAGTGCCAGGGGGCCCAGACAGGGAGCCAGCCTAGGATGAATACCAGTCCAGTGCTGTTCGGACCTGGACTAGCTCCCAGGGTGGGGGAGTGATCTGGAGACTCAAAGAACACTGCCTAGGACCGTGGGTCCGGTCAGAAGTAAGCCCAAGACAGACATCCCTTGAGTGGGGGCATGCAGGCCTCGGTGAGGAGTGAGCTGGAGATGACCACCAGTCCAGCACTGTGGGTCCTAGACAGGAAACTAGTCTCAGACAACAACCCTCCAGTTCTGCCTCTCTTCCCTTCTCCACTACTTATTTGCTTCTCTCAGTGGTGCCCAGGGTCTCTGAGTGTCTGGGGTCCTCTCAGGAGTGGTCTCAGGAGTGCTATGCCTGGGAATAGGTCATCTCAGCCATGGTCTGCCCCTCCCCCCCCAGCCACCCTTCCCTGGTGGAGAAATGGAAGAGAAAGAGGAACAGAGGGATGGGGGCACAATGAAGAGAAACAGAACTGGAGATTCGAGAGTAGTGAGGAACAGCCTAATGTGAGTAGCCGATGATGCGACCTGGGACCAGTTGGGGTCCTGGCCTGTGCTGCCACTGTGGGCCACGTTTGGGACTGTGGCCCTGCAGAAGCAAGGGTTTGTGATAACCAAAGCCCAGGCAAACGTCTGTGGTCTGGTCTGCCACCTGGGTGTCTAAGGGCTGTGCTTACCCCTCATGGACAAGCTGGCCCTGCAGGTGTGAGAGCAGGAGAGATGACTCTGCCCCTAGCCAGCTACAGCACTCTGGAGAGTGGACCCCACACATTGCCCTGAAAGTACAGTAGATCTGGCCCTAGTTGCAGGACTTTGGGGTGAGCAGGCCCTGAGAGTGTGACTGTGAGAGAGATAGCCCTGATACTCATCTCCCCTTCAGTGGCATGGATGAGAGATTCCCTCCTTCCCCTTCGTCACCTGCAGCAGGAAGGAGACTTGGCCCTGGAGTCATGAGAGCAGGAGAGCTGTCCCTGCTCCCTCACTTGCTACAGCACTCTGGAGAGAAGGCCCTAACCTTGCCTGGGAAGCACAGTAGACACGACCCTGGTGGCAAGGACATGAGTGAGGCAGCCTGAGGCTATGAGCATGGGAGAGCTGGCCCCACACCTTGTCTGCCACAATTTATCCCCACAATTTGTGTGTAGTCAAGGATGAGGGAGAGATACCCTCCTCCATCCTCTCCCCTTGCCACTTACTATAGGCAGGAGAACTGGCCCTGGGGTCATGAAAGCAGGAGAGCTGTCCCTGCCCCTCATCTGTTGTAACACTCAGGACAGCAGGTCCTGCACCTTGCCTGGGCAGCACAGTAAAGCTGGCCTAGGAAGATGGGAGGTGCAGGTGAGCCTGCCCGAGGCCGTAAGTGTGGGAGAGGCAGCCCTGCTTCTTGTCTTCTGTGTGGTGGTGGGGACAAGGAAGAGATGACCTCCTCCCCTCCTTTGACCTTCACCACCTATGGAGGTGGGAGAGATGGTCCCAGGATCATGAGAGTGAGAGAACTGGCCCATCTCCTCACCTGCCGCCCCACTCAGGAGAGGGGCCTGCACCTGGCCTGGGCAGCACAATAGAGCTGGCCCTGGGAGCATGAGCTCAGATGAGCCAGCCCTGAAGGTATGAGAGTTGGAGAGTTGGCTCTGACCCTTGCTGGCTGCAACATTGGATGGGCCACCCAGGGCAGGACAAGAGAGCTCACCCAGGTGATGTGGGTGTGGGAGAGTAGGCAGGCTGATCAGCTCAGATACCTCTCAGCGCCAGATCCAGGGCTTTGAGTTGTCCCACCCCAACATCTACCCCATCCATGAACAGCTGGAGTGCACAAAGGGGCTGGTCCTACAGACCCCAAACTACAGCATCCCCATGACACAGAGCAGCAACAGGATATCTGAGAGGAGACCAGTATGGGTAGAGCAGCAGAAGCCAGAGGCCTCGTGTCAGAACAACAGCTCATTGGAATAAGCATTTGTAAGCAAAAAAGTACGGACAAACGAGAACACTGTGGGAGACACCACAGTGTCCACAATGAGATTTTTTTTTCTTTGTTGGGGGTAGGCTGCAAGGATAGAAGGTGGGTACAAAAGGAAGGGGAGATGAGTGAGACTGGGGTGCACAATGTAAAATTCACAAAGAACCAGTTAAGAAGTAAATAAATAAATAATAAATAAATAAACAGATCAAAGACGTGTGCTACCACTAAAAAATAAAAGTGGTAATAAATAATAGCAAAAACCTCTAGAATCCTCTGACAGTGGCATCAACAATATAGGACAAAAATACCAGGCCCTCATTCCCCCTAGAAAAGTAAGCAGCAGATTGACTAGAAATAGCATGGGGGGGGGGGGGGGTTGAAGCCATTAGGGACTTAAAAAAAACAAAAACAAGCTGACGCTCAATCAAGAAAATGCAAGAGCTTTCTATTCTTTTCTTTTATTTTTTTTATATTTGCTTTTGGTTGTTGTTGTTGGTTTTAACCAGGTTCTCTCTACATATCTCTGGTTGTCCTGAAACTCAGTGTGTAGACCAGGCTGGCCTCAAACTCATAGAGACCAATCTGTCTCTGACTCTTGATTGCTGGGATTCAAGATGTATGCCACCACTGCCAGCTATATTTGTTTATTTTTCCTTTATGTGTACGAATATTTTGCCTACATGCCTGTATGCATACCACATGTGTGCCTGTAGAATTCCTTGGATTACATACAGTTGTGAGCTGCCATGTGGGTGCTGGGAATCGAACCCAGTCCTCTGCAAGAGCAGCAAGTGCTCTTACTGTTGAACCAGCTCTCCAGCCCCAAAGCAGCACTTTTTAAGCAGTAGGAGATTTCAGGACATTTTCATATATCTTTGCCTATAAGATCTTTCTGGCATAGCATAATTTGGAAGCAGCCAAATCCTCCACTTCCTGAGAGAGGGAGAGAGAAGAGGAAGTGAATACTATTTTCAGTATTCCGGTTTGTCTGAATATCACCGAAGGAACTGATTTTTGTCCTGTGTGACCCAGAGGTCAGACAGCAGCAGCAGTGTCGTTTGGATGTCGGGTGGCTAAAAGCAGTGACAGATGCACTGCTGTCCGTGGCTGGGGGTGGCCTGAGGCTCCGGATGGAAAACAACAAAGCTCCCACCGCTCTGAGAAAAACGAGGTGAGGCCCTTAGATAAAGCAAGATCTGTTGGGACTGGGCATGGAAACTCCACGGTTCAGAGGATTCACACAATCGTGGGGAACGGGAGTTCAGCTCCCATCGCCTGTGTAACTGAGCCAGGTGCCCTGCACACACATGTAACACATGTAAACCTCCTGCGGACACAGGAGGCTTCATGGGGCTTTACAGCTCACATCCTACCCGAGAAAAAACGATCCCCAGGGATACAGAGAGGGGCTGCCTCAAAAAGCGTAGTCAGAGAGTAACAGGAGGATACCCGCTGCCCTCTCCTCTCCGTTAAGACTAAGAACAAGACAAGGATGCCAGCTTTCAGCACCTTAGTATAGTACCAGAGGTCCTAGCCGGAGCAATTAGGCAAGAAAAGCAAAGGTAACTGTCTTAGTCAGGGTTGTATTGCTGTGAAGAGACACCAGGACCACAACAAAGCATTTGATCGGGAGTTGCTGACAGATTCAGAGGTTTAGTCCATTATTGCCATGGGAGGGAGCACGTGATACACAGACGGCCGTGGAGCTGGAGAAGCAGCTGGGAGTTCTACACCTGAATCTGCAGGCAGCAGGAAGAGAGAGAGACACTGGGCCTGACTTGGGTTTTTGAAACCTAGAAGCCTACCGCCAGGGACACTCGTCCCCCAACCTAGCCACACCTACAAACAAGGCCACACCCCTTAGTCCTTCTCAAGTAGTGCCACTCCGTGATGATTAAGCATTCAAATATAAGAGCTGATGGGGACCATTCTTATTCAAACCACTGCAGTCTCCGTATTGGAAAAGAAGAGGCAAGATTATCTCCATTAACAAGCAACATGAGCGCTAGAGAGATGGTTTAGCAGGTAAGAGCATATTCTGCTTGCAGGGAGGTTCACAGATGCCTGCCACTCCAGCTTCAGGCGATCTGACGCCCTCTTCAGGCCCCCACATGCACCTGCACTCATGTGCACATTCCTGCACCCGGACAGTCGTGCATGTGCATACTTAAAAATAGTAAAAATAAATCTCTTTAAAAAAAAAAAAAGCAGGCAACACAATCTTTTATGGAAAACTCTGTTACACACACAAAAAAAAATGCTAAAAATAATAAATGAATTCAGCAAAGTGACAGGATCCAAAACCAACACACAGCAATCAGTTGTGTTCCTATGGGCTAACAACGAACAATCCAAAAGGGAAGTTAAGGGGAAACACGCCTTTTCCACAGAATCACAAAGAAGGAAAATGCTTGGGGAAGAAGTTAACCATGGATGTGAAAGATGTGCGTCGTGAAACAGCATTGCTGCAGGACTCAGTGGCATTCCTATGTAGAAACACTCTGTGTTCACAGGGTAGGAGACAAAATGTTAACCTGTCAATACTAAATCTTAAAAAAAAAAAAAAAGCGGAGGGTTGGCTGGAAACTTGGCTCCACGGTTAAGAGGACTCGGGTTCCGGTCCCAGCATCCACACGGTGGCTCACATCTCCTTCTGACCTCTAGAAGTGTGTACTGCACAAAACGTGGTCACGCATACACGCAGCCAAAAAGACTCACACACATATAAATAAACATGTCTTTTCTTGAAGATGTCAACACTATAGAAAGCAATATACAGGTTCTATATAATTTTTATACAAACAGTCGTTTTACAGAAATGGAAAAAATCCATCTCAAAAACAAATGAATTCTCAGGGGGCCCTGAATAACCACAACACTGAGAGTCAAAAACACTGAGGGTACCACACTTCATGATTTCAAAACTCACACAAAGCTTCAGTTATCAAAACAGTGCTGGGTTGGTGTGCAGACAGACCTATGCACCATTGAGCGGATCAGAAATAGCAAAAATAAATCCCTGGAGATGTGATCAAATGATTACACAAATTTCAACAAGAGGATCGAGACTCTTCAACAATGCTGATGAAAGAGCTGAGCATCTGTGTGTGGAAGAGTGAAATTAAACCTTATGTTACAAGAACCGACTCAAAGTGGATCAGAGACTAAACATAAGACCTGAAACAGTGAGACCCTTAGGGGAAACAAAGGAAGTGGGGGAACGTTGTGGCTCAGGCTTCCTGTTTGGCACTGACACCACAGTCGACAAAGAAAGAAACAGATGCATCAGACTACCCCAAACTTCACAATAGCTGCCCATAAGGTGACACAAACGACGGAGAGAAAGACAGCCACAGAACTAGGAAACATTGACTTGTCATCCACCTGACAAAGGGTTCTATCCAGAAACACAAAGATCCCCGATCATTCAACATTAGAAAATAATAATACAATGACTGGCTCTTTGGTCTCCCCACCCCCGAAGGGAGGAGCAGTCCTGTTAGGCCACAGAGGAGGGCTTTGCAGCCAGTCCTGAAGATACCTGATAAAACAGGGTCAGATGAATGGGGAGGAGGTCCCCCCTATCAGTGGACTTGGAAAGGGGCACGGTGGAGATGAGGGAGGGAGGGAGGGACTGGGAGGGAATGAGGGACACGGCTGGGATACAGAGTTAATAAAATGTAACTGATAAAAAAAATAATAATAATAAAATAAAAAATAAAAATAAATAAAAAAATAAAATAATAATAATGATTAAAGTACAAAATAGTAAGTGGGCCAGCGAGACACTGTCCCGGTAAAGACACTTGGCACCAAGCCTGACAAACTGAGTTCTGTCCCTGAGACACACAGAGTGAAAGGAGAGACCAATTCCTTTAGGTTCTCCTCTGACCTCCATACTTGCACCGTCTGTAATTTCAGCTCTAGCACACCCAGCACCCTCTTCTGGTCCAGAAAGACTGTTGAAGAGAAGTGAAAGGCACATACAAGCTCTCAGGGAGGCAGCCCAGAGACATACCTACCAATCCAGATTGGCTGCCTTAGGCTACCGACCTCACTCAAAACAATCTGGTGCAGAGCCAGAGAGAGCATTTAAGGGCACTGGCTGATTTTCCAGAGGACCTGGCTTCGGTTTCCAGCACCTCCATGGTGGCTCAAAACTATCTGTAACTCTAGTTCCAGGAGATCCGATGCCCTCTTCTGACCTCTCCAGGCACCAGGCCGTCACATGGTATGCGTACACACATGCCAACAAAACACTCAGATACATAAAATAAGTAAATATTTTTTTAAGTAAAACAATAGTCAATACAGCACTTAGCAAAATGGGAATCATAAATCAGCTCTCGGTGAATCAGTCCCTGAGATAACCAAGTCGTTTAATTTGAAAGCCTTCCTTTGAGGAAAACATCCTTGTGTGGAGCACACAGAACTTGGGTTTCGTTGTCTGACAGAGAGGGTTGTGTTTCTAGGGCTTCGCCTCTGGAAATGAATGGGACGTTTATGGCACTGGACAGTCAGTGGCTTTTTTGTGGCTCTGCTTGGCTCAAGGCGCTCCAGTGACATCTGGTGGCAGATTACCTCCATAGCACAAGCGAAGTTTGAAATGCTCTTTAGAAGGCAAGCTGCAAACTCAGTCTGGTGCCTAGACACAGGCACAGACACTTACTCGAATCTCAGGAAATGTCACAGCTGTGAAAGATAGAAACTTGAAAGCCAAATGGGCCAAGGCATAGCTCAGTTGGTAGAGCACCCATCTAGCATTCACAAAGCCCCAGGTTTGATGCCCAGCCCTAGGATAACCAGGCTGTTGCACACCTGCCATCCCAGCATGGAGGCAGAAGGTTCAGGAGTTCAAGGCTGAACTCAGCTATGTGGCAGGTCAAGGCCATGCTGGGGTAAATGACATCCCCCATGTCTCTCCTAATGGCAAATCAATAAACTAGGAGGTAGTAAAGAAACCATCACAAAAGACTCCAGGAACCACCAGCTTGCACAGTGGTCATGGCAACCTCACACAAAAACATTCTCAAGGGCGGTGCCTGGCACCTGGCTATGTTCGTGCTCAGGTTGTTTCCACTCCTGTTGGTATCTCTGTGGCCAGGGATGCTTGCTTTATCTCTAGCCATCTCTCCTCACGTCCACCTGTTTAAATGTGCTCGGTACATTGCTGTTCCCAAATAAGTACATTTATCATTCATGTACCACTCCCTGATTGGTCCTGTCATTTAAGATAACACCCTGAAAAATGCTGGCTCTCACCAGCTTCAGTTAAGGAAATAAGTGATAATGTCATATCTGTTTCCTTTCACTTTCATTGACTTCTAAAGATTTTTTTTTTGTAAACAAACTCTCTCTACATAGCCCTGGCTGTTCTGAAACTCAGTGTGTAGACGAGGTTGGCCTCGGACTCACAGAGATCCTCCTGTCTCCGCCTCCTGAGTACTGGGATTAAAGGTGTGAGTTACCGCACGGTGCTGATTTCTTTTTTTTATGTGTACAAATGTATGACGGGTGTGTAGATGCCCACATGAGCCAGAAGATGGCGTCAGAGTCCTCTGGAATAGCAGGAAGCGTGCTTCTGAGGCACCTCTCCAGCCCCTTTAATAAACTTACTCCTTCATTTGGAACTAGAGTGGCTGCTTAGAATAAAGGCAGGTCGGGGAGGGGCTTATGGGGGGATACAAAGTGAATAAAGTGTAATTAATAAAAAAATAATAATAACTGCCACAAAAAATAATAATAATAAAGGCAGGTCTTCAGGTTTTCCCTTGGGATTAGGAGTACCAGTTCATAAGCTGTTTTCTTCAAGGCAGTTTCAAGGAAAATGGGCTGCGTGTGTTATCCTCCAGCACCTGGCTTCCACCCTTCTGTCTGGAAAATGTGTGATAGGGACAGAATGCAATGTTCTCACAACTGAGCAGGGAGCAGCAGAAAGCATTCAGAACTCTGTGGCCTTTGGAAGGGCGAAGCCATTGTCCCAGCCCTCCACAGACTATTTCTGGACACCATCTAGGAAGGAAAAAATGTTAACCCGTGTAACTCTCTGTCGTTTGAGATTTCTGTTACTGCCCCAGAGTTTGTCTTAGCTGGTACAATCCAAGCAAAGCAACCCTGGGCAACTCCAGGCTTTCATCTGGTGACCCATTCCTATAAGACTTTGACATGAACAACCAGACTGACTTTCTCCGAGAGGAAAGATAGAGAGTGAGTGAAATAGCCTGAACAAATTTCCCTCTTAGCCATGCTCGCTCTTTCCCTGAGAGGAGAAAGGAGTAAGTAGGCAAGAGAAGACAACATTTTTCTCCTCAAAATTACCCCCACAGGGACACAATGAGGAGCAGGGTCTGCCCAGTGCCTGAATTCCACTTCCATTCCTTCTGTCCTGTGAACCCTTATCTCATCAACCGTCCAGTCTTCCTGATGGCTCCTTCTTAATCTACTCCATTTAGCCACTTCTTTTTTATTTTTAATTTTGCCTACAAGTATTTTGCCCTCATGTATGTTGGTGCATATAGTGCCTGAGGAGGCCAGAAGAGGGCATCAGATTCTCTGAAGCTGGAGTTACAATGGTTGTGAGCTGTTGTGTGGGTGCTAGGAATTGAACTTGGGTCCTCTCCAAACCAGCCAATGCTCTTACCCACTGAGCCATCTCTCCTAAGCTACCTCTTTCTTTCTCTGTTGTCCCTGTTTCATGCTGGGAAGATGAAGGTATAGGTTTCAGATTAGCAGCCTAGGCTTTGAAACCACTCAGCTAGATTGGGAAGCCAGCTCCTGAGCCAGAACCTTTGAGACCTTGAGCAAATTACTCTTGATGTAAGCCTCCATTTTATAAAATGAAGATAACCCCTCATAAAGTAAATGATGAGTGGTCATGTGGGCTCACTTTATCTATCTGTCTGTCTGTCTGTCTATCTATCTATCTATCTATCTATCTATCTTGACCAAAGCAGAAACAATACACCTTGCAAGTTAATGGGAGACCAAAACAATAAAAATATACCTTGCAAGTTAATGGTTCTTTTACGACAATTAAGACAGTAAAGAATAAGTTTCTGTTTATCCTATGCAGGTTAAGGTTTCTGTCTGTATATGAAGGTGTATATGAAGTCAGAACACTCACATACATAAAATAAATAAATCTTTAAAGAGAAAGAAAGAAAGAAAGAAAGAAAGAAAGAAAGAAAGAAAGAAAGAAAGAAAGAAAGAAAGAAAGAAGTGTGTGTGTGTGTGTGTGTGTGTGTGTGTGTGTGTGTATACAGCAGGGACAATATGGCTCTTCTCCAGAAGTACAAAGATGATTCACCACAGGTGCCACACAAGCCGGCAACCCCATACTACCAGCTCCCAAGAAGTTCAGGCCACACCAACAAGCCCCGCCCCCAACAGTAGGCCAAGCAAAGGAGAGGGAGGCCAGATAGGCCGGTGGCCCTGGGACCTGGGAGCTCGGGTAAAGTCCCCTTTTCTGTTGACTGAAAAGAGAAAAGAAACAGTGTGGGGGCTGGAGAGATGGCTCAGAGGTTAAGAGCACTGCTTGCTCTTCCAGAGGTCATGAGTTCAATTCCCAGCAACCACATGGTGGCTCACAACCATCTATAATGAGATCTAGGGCCCTCTTCTGGTGTCCAGATGTACATGCAGGCAGAACATCGTATACATAATGAAATAAATAAATAAATAAATAAATAAATAAATAAATAAATCTTAAAAAAAAAAAAAAGAAACAGTGTGGTGCTGACGCAAAACCAGGACTGGAATAGCCAATAGGGTGTGATCTAGTGTCAGAAACCGGCCCACACGGCTACAGTCGCCCGGTTTTTGGACAAAGATGTTAAAAAAACATACACCTGAGAAAAGAGCCTTTTCAGTGAATTGTGCTGGGGACTTTGGCTGCCCTCGTATGGATTAGATCTATAACTCTCATGCTGCATAAAAATCTATTTAAACAGCTCAAAGAGCTTCACATAAGACACGAAACATCGAGAAGGAATGTTAGGATAGAGCCCAGACAAGCTTTCTGGAAAGGACCCCAAGAGCTGCGGAGCTAACCCCAAGAACTGATGAACAAAATTACACAAAATTGCAAACCCTCTGCACAGTGCTGCCAGCCAGCAGAGTAAAGACACATGAGAGAGAGACAGCTCTACGTCCACACAGATATCCGTACCTCCCGTGCATGAGAATCTCAAAATGGGATCTGACTCGGTTAGCCTGAGTGCAACCCTAACACCACATAAACCAGGAGGCCGCACGCCTCCTAGCCAAGCACTCTGGAAGTGGAGACAGGAGGATGAGCAGTTCACCATCATGCTCAGCTATGTAGGAGTTTGGGGCCAACTTGGAACTCTGTCTCAAAAAAAAAGAAAAAGAAAAAAACTTAAAAACTAAATGCTAGAATAATACTAATAATAAAGATAGATGATAGATAGATAGATAGATAGATAGATAGATAGATAGATAGATGAATAAATAAATGGGCAAACAAAATGGACAGAGTGTTCTCAGAAGAAGAAGGGAGCAATAATGGCCAACAAATATTTGGAAAGTGTTCAGCATTCTCAGCCATCAGGGAACTGTAAGTCAAAGCTACATTGAGATTCCAGCTCCACTCAAAATGGTCACTGCGCTGGTTAATTTTGTGTCAGCTTGACCCACGCTAGAATTACTTGGGAAAAAGGAACCTCAGTTGTGAAAATGTTCCCACTAGATTGACCTGTGATAAATTTTCTCGGTTGATTATTGCTGTGAAGCGTCCAGCCCACTGTGGGTGGGACCATCCCTAGGCTGATGGTCCTGAGTTCTATAAAAAAAAAAAAAAAACAAAAGGCAGACTGAGCAAGCCATGAGGAGCAAGTCAGTAAGCAGCACTCCTCCGAGGCTTCTGCATCAGCTTCAGCCTCCAGGTTTCTCTGTCCTGTCTGATCTGAGTTCCTGTCCTGACTTCTCTGTGTGAACTGTGACTAGGGATATGTTACCCAAATAAACCCTTTCTTCCCTCAAGCTGCTTTTGATCATGGAAGTTCCTCACAGCCACAGTACTCCTGATGAAGATAGCTGTCATTAGGAGGACAAATAGACACTACAGAGACAGCCAAGCAGTCTTGCAGAGGACAAGGGTTCAGTTCCCATGTGGTGGCTCACAACAAACTACAACTCCACTTCCAGGAGTTCTCGCGGCCTCCACAATTACCTGAACACATATGGCATGCATTCACACAGACACGTGCAGATACATACAAGTGAAAATAAAATCAAACTTCAAAGAAAGAAATCAAATAACAAATACTTGAAAGGATTCAGGAAAGGGAAATCCACCTACATCACTGGTGAGGGTGTAAACTAGGTAGCCACACAGAAATCAGCACGGCGCTTCCTCAAAAATGAAAAAAAAAAAAAAAAAAAAAAAAAAAAACTACTGTGCAAGCCAGCTACCCCACTCCTGGGAATATATAGAAAGGATTCTAAGCCAGCATACCTCAGAAATACCTGCACATCCGTGTTCTGATTATGTCTAACAATAGATGAATGGATAAAGAAAATGGGCATATATTCACAATAGAGCATTATTCAGTCTTAAAGAAGAATTAAACTGGGGCTGGGGCTGGAGAGATGGCTCAGTGGTTAAGAACACTGGCTGCTTTTCCAAAGGACCAGGGTTTGATTCCCAGCATCCACACAAAGCCATCTGTAACTCTGCTATCAGAATTCACAGTCAATTCTGGCATCCTCGGGCACCAGACACACTTATGCTGCACAGACGAACATATAGGCAAACACTTGTACACACACAATAGTAGAGTAAATTTCAAAGTAAGAATGAAATGTTAGCACCTCCAGGAAAGCATGCAAGCAGAGGTCAGAGCGCAGCCTGCGGGAGTCGGCTTTCTCTTTCCAGGTAGTGGGTCCTGGAGACCACACTCAGGCCACCAGGCTTGTCCCAGGTGCTTTCATCCCCAAGTCATCTCATCAACGGCCTGAAGACTTTAATTCTAACAGAGTGTCTGTGTTAGTCAGCTTCCCACCTTTCCATCACAGTGACGAATTCCTGAGAGAAGCAATTTACAAGCAGAAAGGGGCGGGGGGAGTTATAAAACTTCATCAGACATTTAAAAGGTCGAGAAGAATGCTTAACTACACCGTGTTCACAGACTGGAAGGCTCAACATTATCAAAATGGTACGGTCCCCCAACTTAGTCTATAAGTTCAAGACGAATCCAGTTAGGATTCCAACCGTCTCGTTTGATGCAGAGCTTTCCAGTCTCACTCAAGGAATCAGTGGGAGATTCCCCTTCCAGAATTCCTGGAAAGCAGCTACGACCACAAATGCTGACTAACCACAAATGCTGACTTCGGTTAGAACTTCAGGGACCTGGACAGAATGTTGCAAGTCCAGAGCCAAATTATCGTGGAACATCTTTAGCCCTCCTAATGGCCATTTATCACCGTCTTCTGTGTGCGACCTGACATCTTTGTTGCCATTAGAGAAATCCTTTGGTTGTACAGAGCCGAAGGCCCCTAGCTTCCACTAACCAAAAGTCTAAGAATTCCAGTCGGAGATGGCTGGATTCTCCCACCTGGCTGTCGCCCGCCTGGTGTTCCCTGCAGTGTATCTGAGAAGTGTCTTGATCTGCACCTTTCTTTGTTCTCTTCCTATAGAGCTTCATGGCACGGTTACATACGCCGACCATGGAAACATGAACCTATGTTCCCAGGCCATAATAGTCCTTCAGACTCCGTCCCATCTCTTGTTTTCCTCTGAGGTGAGGGCTGCTTCTTTTAACAGAGCAAAGCAACTGGCATTGCCAAGATACTCATAACCAGGAAACACCTAGTCGGGACTGGAGCGATGTCTCGGGGATCAAGAACGCTGGCTGCTCTTCCGGAGGACCTGGGGTTGATTCCCAGCGCCCACATGAAGGTTCACGATTGTCTGTAGCTCCAGTTTCAATCTGTCTCCTTCTTCTGGCCTCAGCAGGCACACCTGTGGTGCAGACATGCACGTAAACAAAATACCCAGGCACATGCAAAATAAAGTCAAATTAAAAAATAATAATAATAAGTTAAGGAAAAAAAATATTTTTAGAAAAGCAAAAAGGAAACAGTTAGCAATAAGTGAAGAACATCATATGAAATACCTTGGGCCTACCTTGGGTTTTGCCCAGACCTTTTTCTAACCCGTCATCAGGATTTCCTAACAGTGCCATGAGATTAGGCAAACTGGCTGGCAGTTTGGTAGAAACCAGCTGCACAGCCACAACCACACAGGAGCTGCCCTGAGGAAGGAGCTGGCGTACCAGGTCAGCGGGAGGAAGTTTGCGGAGAGTGACTAGTCACTCACTCAAAGGAAGTCTTTGTATTGTGTTTCCTCTTTACACTTTTCACATCCTCAGTTCAGGGAAGAAAGCAGAACTCAGCCAGGCGTGGTGGCCCGTGGTGGCCTGTGGTGGCCCGTGGGGCACACAGTGCAATCCCAGTGCGTGGGAGGTAGAGGCAGGAGGGTCGGCAGTGAAGACTGTAGCTCCAAGCTCTGGGTTGGGAAACGGTCCTCCCACAAGGCGGCTTCTCTCCAGCTCCACAAGCAGCTCCTTCCAGGAGAACATGAGCAACAGTAATGTCCTCCACCACCACCACCACCCATCCTAAAACATCACTGTGAAACTCAACAAGACCTCTTCTTGCTGCTCTTAACAGAAACAGTTCACGGAGGGACCAGGGCGTCACCTGAAGGCTTTTCAAAGGCAACTCTGACATGCCAGAAATGAGCCGAAACCTGTAAGGTTCCCGACAGGGTGGTTCACTAAATCAAAGCAGGAACCTCTGAACAGCAGCAACTTGATGTCAGTCAGGAAAGCCATGCAGTGACACCAACAGAGCTGGCCTCCGTGGTGCAGAGCCCCGTCAAGACTGGGTTCCCCGGGGGTGGGGTGGCGGGCGAGTGGGTGTTCGATGTGTAAGCCTGACCTGATGACCGTGGTTTAGTTCCTAGAAAACAGAGTGGACATACACAGTGTGCACACACAATCAATAAATAAAATTTTCCCCCACAGGGTTTTTCTGTGTAGCCCTGGCTGACCTGGAACTTGCTCTGTAGACCAGGCTGGCCTCGAACTCACAGAGATCCACCTGCCTCTGCCTCCCAAGTGCTGGTATTAAAGGCATGTGCCACTGCCGCCCAGCCAATAAATATAGTTTTAAAAATAGTTTTTTTTCAGGGCTGGAGAGATGCTCAGTGGTTAGAGCACTGACTGCTCTTCCAGGGGACCTGGGTTCAAATCCCAGCCGACAACACTCTCACACAGACAAACATGCTGGCAAAACACCAATGTACATAAAATAAACTCACAGAGATCTGCCTGCCTCTAACTCCCAGAGTGCTGGGGTTACAGGTGTGGGCGTGTGGCCACCGTGCCTGGCTGCAGGGAACTTTTTTATTTATTTTATTTTATGTGCATTAGTGGGAAGGTGTCAGATCCCTTGGAATTGACATTACAGACAGTTAGTGAGGTGCCATGAGGGTGCTAGGAATTGAACCCGGGTCCTTTAGGAAGAGCAGACAGTGCTCTTAACCACTGAGCCATCTCTCCAGCCCCTGCGAGTGACTCTTAAACCTTGGCTTTTAAGTTTTTGAATGGGTGAGTTTAATAGAGCCTTGATAGTACATCTCATATTTTTGTTTTGTTTTGTTTGAGACAAGGTTTCTCTGTGTAGCCCTGGCTGTCCTGGAACTTGCTCTGTAGACCAGGCTGGCCTCGAACTCACAGAGATCCACCTGCTTCTGCCTCCCTGCTGGGATTAAAGGCGCCTGCCATCATGTCCTGCTGTACACATTTAAATCAAGCACTGCTAATATTTCCAGAGCTACTGAAAGCACAGAAAAGCTCAACCTTTGGACTGTATCTGGGGGTAGTTTGTATTTTTTTTCCAGGAGCCAAAAATTCTTGAACTTATGTGGCGCAAACATCAGAACATCAGACAACTCCTGGAAAAGCATCCTAGGTATGAGGCACAGATGTGTAACCGCACAGAACAGGGAGAACATTATGTCTTCTCAGAACAAGAAATCGGCATGATCGGAACACGCCTGAATTCATATTCAGAGAGGAGGCAAGACGTATTACAAGGTTCTCTGCTGCGTCTAGCGAGAACACACCCTCCTTCCACCCTCTGCCTTTGAGGTACTTCTGGCTCATTTCTTCACACCCGCCCTCACTCCGCTGTAAATGCCATTCTGACACTCCGCAGATTTCCTCGGAGCAGATCTCTTGTCTCTGGCACCCTGCTGGGAAAATTCTAGTTCCCTCGGTCTTCCCCAGCCTTCTTGCTCGGTCTCCACTCAAGGATGTCGCCGGCACCGGCTCTCCACAGGTCCTCCTTCCCAAGTGTGGAGCCTTGTCAACCTCCCCTAGTCAAGAAGCATAGACAATCGAAGGATCCGTCCTAGCTGTCTCCCATCTCTGGGAAATCACTCTGGCATTATCGCGTGTTTAACATCTGGAAGCTGTTGTTTCAAGTGTGCCTTCCGGTTTTTTGAGCTGTTTTGGGTGGGAAGATAAGTCTGGCCTCTGTGCCTCACCCTGACACCCCAATAGCCATTCACATTGCTTAGAGTTGTTATTAAACCCTTCACTCCCAGAACGCACAGCGTGGCTTCTGCCTCGACTCAGGACAAACTCGTCCTGAGTTTGGGATGTGTTTGTGGATCTCTTGTGCTGTAAAGTGATGATGGCCTTACTCGTGTCAGGAAAATAGGACGGTGATAGTCCACAGCACGCAGTGGCAGAACCTGCAAACCCTACAGCTAAAGACCTTTGACAAGCAAGGCAGCTACTGTCCTAGGACATCATAGGGGACATAAAGAATGTGAGGGCTGTGGGCTGTGCGGGTTTCCTCCGGGTGTGCTGGAGAACCTAGCAGAAGCCTATGAGAAGGTCAGAATTTCAAACCCCCCACTAAGTGCAGGGACAGAATGCAAGAAAACACGGTGTCTTAAGGGCATGCTTTCTAAAGATAAGGTCCTGCCAGGTGACGCAGGCTGACATCAGATCTACAGCGCCCCTGCCTCAAGGGCTGGGATCGCAGGCGCCTGCCTCGCAAGGAGTTTGTTTCCTGTATTGCAGAGTCCAGATTTCTGAAAAGCCCATCCCGTAATCTGCTCTTGTGATTGACCAAATTACATATAAATTGAGTTCATCTCCTGTTTGGTATTATTGAGATCATATTGTTGGTAAATAAATAAATAAATAAATGATGAGATTTTAATGGGAATGTTGGGTAAACTTCAATCCTTTCCAATCCCCAAATTATACCAGTCGGTGTTTCTTCATCAACAAAAATCAGCCCTTCCACCCACCTGGAGATGTCAGCTAAGGCAGGTGCGGTGGCACAGGCCTTGAATCCTAGCACTGGGGAGGCAGAAGCAGATCTCTGTGAGTTTGAAACTAACCTCTAACTTTGAGACTAACCTGGTCTACACAATGAGTTCCAAGACAGGCAGGCTGGAGAGATGGTTCAGTAGTTAAGAGCATGAGCTGCTCTTCCAATCTGCTCTGGACTGACCAGAGTTCAATCCCAGCAACCACATGGCAGCTCACAGCTGTCTATAAATCCAGGGGACCTGGGCACCCTCACGCAGACAGACATGCAGGCAAAACACCAATGCACATAAAATAAAAATAAATAGATTATTTTTTTAAAGAGAAAAGAAAAAGTCACCCTCTCCCCTCACGACTGGTTCTGAGGTAACCGCCTTGAAGGGACACACTGACTGCTGTTCAGACCCACCCTCATGTCCCAACACCTCCAGACACATAGCAATGCTCAAGTCCTAACAAATCCAAAGAGAAGGACCGGGGGGCGTGCCTGGAAAACAAATACCAGAAGGGACAAACTTCAGACTATCCCAGTTTGTGTCAGAAAAACCCTGGGGAGTATTTATTAGATTCTAAGGGTGTTCTAGCAGGGAGAAAGAAATGCTTTTTTTTTTTTTTTTTACATGATTATTTACTTGTTCGTCTCAAAATCAGACACACACGTGCCATAGCACACAAGTAGAGAAGTTGGAAGACAATTGCAAGCAACTCTTCTCTCCATCCATCGTGTGGGTCCCAGGAATCAAACTCAGACTTGGTCAGGCCGTCAGGCTTGCTCCCCTACCGGCTGAGCCATCTCACCGGTCCAGAAACACAATATTTGACTGTGCTTGGTGTACTGGTGAGATAGAGGAACTTGATACGAGGATGTTAATCTGTAAGAGCTTGCTGAAACCTTCACTAACCAAGGCTCTGAGAACCAGGAATGCACCCAGCAGAGAGTGTTTCCCCGGCAGAGTGAAGAGTATGCCTCCACGTCTCCACCGCTCTCCAGCCCTCTGTCAAAATCTGCCCTTCACGCATGCATAGAGCTGATACTGAACTCCAGGTGCTAACGTCTAATGACTGGACTAGCAAATAATGCCTGACACCTGTTAGACATTTATGCACCCAGAGGCATTCGAGGGAGGGGGTATTCCCCGGTAATGAAGTCACCTACTGTTGTGTGAAAGTTCTCTCTCTCCCGGTTGTATCCCATACTTCAAAGCATCGCTTCCACGGTGAAGGAGTTGGAAAGCGCTAGGTGGCTCTCCCATCCTTTGAGGCACGATGCTAACCCCCGAGGAAGCCACGGGGTGGCAGCATGGTGCCTTGGAAAGTCCCCTGGTTTTAAAAAGGCCAGGGTGACCTTGAGTTTAACTTACTGTGTGGAGAGCAAAAGCGTCCTCAAAAGGTTATGGCGGTTATAAAATGAGAGAACAGACAAGAAAGCTCTTTGAGGTGCGCACGTCTGGGTGACGCCTGCAGCAGTCAGCAAGACGGTGCCATCCATTCCCGTCAGTCGAAAGTAAAACTTGCCCCAGGTAGATTGTAGTGAGTGCAGTAGAACGAACATTAAAATAGTGATAATGTGACAACACCCTTCTAAATACTTGAGGTAGAATGCCGACAGAGCGGCCATCACTTCTGAAGTGAGACCCAAGAGAGCTTGGAATTTACCCGGTGCCGGCCCAGAGCTGTTGGCTGAGAGGCTGAAAGGCTGAACTGGACTCTCCCTAAGTAGAGGCAAATTGCTACCCTACCCTTTCAGGATGTGCCAACACTGTCCAGCAGGAGGCAGCAACTCCCCACGCATGGTCCAGTGCACGGCTCTATGACTTCGGTTTCAGAAATCTAGACTTCAGTCCCCACTGACCAACTTGGATCTTGGATCAGCAACCTCCTCTCTCTAAACTGTGGTTTTCCTATCTGGAATTATGGGACCATAAAACAAAAACAAAAACAAAAAAAAAAAAGGAACTGATCTTCATAAGGCCAGTGATACAATATGGATAAACAACCAAACATTTTCCAAACATTAGTTCTTAGACATCAAAATAATGGGTCTGATCTGATTCAATTCTTACCAGTCCTTCTCACTACAAAAAAAAAAAAAAAGACAAAAATAAATAAATAAATAAATAAATAAATAAATAAAATAGGTTTCCCATTTTTCAGGTGAAGAAACTGAGGCCCAAAGGAGTTCCACAAGACCTGAAGACTCATGAGGCAAGTAGCAGTTTCGCACTGAACCTCTACAGACTCTAGGGTAAGGGAAGTTTGCCTTGAGAAGTTCACCCATAACCCTATGACCCCAAGGCCACAGGAGCAAGTCAGTGGCCAACCTAGGACCTAAAGCGTTTCCAGCCCAGTGGTCCCGCTGTTCCCACAGCCTCAGCCTCATTACTCTGCTTGTACGTGCCTGAGTGGGCTCTCACCTGTGGGTCCTGTTCCCCTGACTGTACTGGGAACGCCCTCAAGGATGGACCACAGCTGTGAGAAAGCGTTTGCAACATCAAACAGGACTCCAAAAGCAGCAGGAACAGATCGCATGGTATGTTCACACACGAAGGCGGTTCAGGCCAGGCTTGGCGGCACATGCCCGAAATTCCAGCCCTCAAGAGGCAGGAGGACTGTGTGCCTGAGGCTGTATAGAGGAAAGGTGTCATTATAGGCAAGTGAGGCTATATAGAGAAACTTCTGTCTCTGTGCCACAAAAACAAAGAGAGGTGGCTCCAGAACGTTTGCTGCTCGGCCATGAGGGCCAGAGTTGGGATTCCAGCACCCATGTTGGGCGGCTCACAACCATCTGGAACCCGACATCCCTGTCTGCCCGCTTCAGGGTATATTTTTACAACTCTTTAGTGATCCGGCTTCTTTGCTACAAGCACGGCAAATAATTCACATGTGTATTGCATTGCTTTCAATTTTTCCACTTAGATTATGACATTAAGAGTCGGGAATCAGCTGGGCACGGTAGCACATCCCTGAAATCCAAGCACTCAGAGAGGCAGACGGGATTGCTGTGAGTTCAAGGCCAGCCTGGTCTACAAAGTGAGTCCAGGACAGCCAGGGCTACACAGAGAAACCCTGTCTCGAAAAACCAACAATAATAATAAAAATAAAGATAGATAGATAGATAGATAGATAGATAGATAGATAGATAGATAGATAGATAGATAGATAGATTAAAAACAAAAGAGTCAAGACTCAGGCTCTGCCCACTTCACTAACTGACTTTATGCAAGCCCTTTAACCACACTGAGGATCCGTTCCTCTGTCTGAGGTACAGGCAGCACAAGCCCTCCCCACTTCCCCCGGAGGCTCACAGTCTCACAGCCTCGCAGCTTCCCCGAGGCCCCAGCCAGACTTCTGGGCCTCTGCTTCGCGTCTCACTGCCCTAAAGACTTCTTCAGCTGGCCACAGCTTGGCTTTTGCCCTCCTCTACAAACAGGATTGCCCAGAAGTCTCCATGTCTCTGGAGCCCACAAAGCTCTCCAGAGTGGGATTCTCTGAGTATTCCCTGCTTTCTTTTTGCACAGAGTCTCTCTGTGTAGCGCTGACCGGCTTGAAAATGCCTAGGTAAACCAGGCTAGCCTCGAACTCACAAGAGATCCACTTGTCTCTGCCTGCAGAGTGCTGGGACTAAAGACGTGCACCACCAAGTCCAGAGGTTTTCCTTGAGACAAACTGAATTACCTGGGTTACGGCCACCAGCGTTCCCCCAGCCTCTCTGCTGGCTTCGCTAATCTAGTGGAAGCATACCTACCCAGGGCCCTTCCCTGTCCCTTTAGTCTCTCTGGATGATGCCACCCAAACCTACACTGCCCAGACCCAAAGGCTCACACTCCCACATCAGCTCCACCTGCCTCTGGAGCCCTGGGCCTGCAGCAAATATAGATGAGGTCCATACTCTGCCAAGCCCACCAGGCTTCCTAGATGTGGCCATCCAGAGCCAAAGCCCATGGCCACTCGATGGGAGTGTCCTTCCCACCTTCCTACATCTCCCAAGGCCTCTGAGGACTCCCCCTTATTCATTCAGAGACATAAGTATGGACCTGCAGACACTCAACTCCAGGGACCTGCTCCCTGCTGGTTCCTGGCTTGACTTCTCCCCTCTGGACTGGTCAAAAATAGAGGTGACGGTGTTTGTTTCTTTGGGGGTGGGGGTTTGGGGTTTGGGTTTTATTTGTTTTAAAGATTCATTTTAAAGATTCATTTAAAGATTCATTCATGTGTTTGTGGATTCAGCATGCCTGTTTGTAAGTGCACCGTGGGTGTGCAGCGCCCAAGGAGGCCAGAAGGAAATGTCACATACACCCTAGAACTGGAGTTTCAGCGGGTTGTGAGCTACCACGTGAGTGCTGGGAAGCAAGTCTGGGCCCTCTGAAAGAGCAGCAGATACTCTTAAACAGATGAGCCATCTCTCTTTGTTTTTGAGACAAATTCTCAATTCTGAAACAAGTTCTCTTGGAGGCCAAAAGCCAAGGATGATCTTGAACTCCTAATCCTACCACCTGCTGGGACGACAGGTGAGTGCCACAATGCACGCTTTTCATCATTACTAAGGTTGAGCACTTCCAATGTACATCTGGCACTGAGGGCTTTACCTAGGCCTCACTTACTTATTCTTCCCAACCACAAGAAAAAAGAACCGTTACTAGCTGAGGCAAGGGAGGCCTAGTACGGAAGTGACTGGATCAGGGTTCTACAGTTAGCCATACAATTCCCAACCGGTCATGCACCCACAATTGGCCCTGACTGCAGAATGACCCACAGGCTAACAGCCTTTCCACCTCCGTGGTCTCCGAGGGCCCTTCTGTGTAGCTCAGAAGCTTTTCCGCTACCATCCCACCTCTGTCTCCCAGCCATAGCCCTCTCCTGCCCACCTAAGCCCATCCTAGCTGGAGAGCTTGTCAAAAGCTTCCCAACCTACAGGCCAGACAAAGCGGCTTTTCTTGCATGTGCCAAAAGAGCCAAAGAGCCATGGTGAGGGACAGACTTGGGGAGACAGTGGATCTGAGCACGTAGAGTGGGTAAGGCCAGATTATGATAAGGAACCTTCTCAATCTGAGAGTATTGGACTCCTTGCTTTCAGGAGGCCCTTGAAACAAAGGTAGAGTCGGCTCAGAGGCCTTTAACATTCACAGAATGAAGGGAATGTCAGGCCTGGGAAGAACTTCAGAGGAAAAAAAGAAATCCCACTCCCTGTGCTTTTCCCCCCAGGGATGCCCACGCCCAGGGAGGGACAGAGGCCTGGCAAACCATCTGGTTCCTGGTGGGAGGAAAGGCTGTGCTCTCCTGCCTGCTGGAGGACCCATCTCAGCAGGTCCCCAGCCTGCAGAGAAAAGAGTAGGAGGGGCCTGGAAAAGCATAAGCTTTGGAGCCTGGCTCTGAGCCTGGCCTGCTCCACTCCAGGAGGCCTCAGTAGTTTTCCACAGCCAGCAGGCCAGCAGCCCAGGCCATGTGCTCCCCTCTCCCCTTGCCCTCCACATTCCTCTGCATATTCAAGCAGCACTGTGGCACCCAGGGTCCTGCTGGGGCAGGAAAAAAAAAAAAAAAAGCAGGAATAGGGGCAGAAACCCAGAGACTCCAAAGACTTCCAGATAAGAGCTTGGCCATTGACACACAGGTCAAGAGAGATCGCAAAGATGTCAGTAGGGTGAAGGGTCCCAGGCCTGCAGGGCTATGTCCATCCATTGCTATGTCCATCCAAAGATATGGCAGGTCCACTCTCAGAGGCACGTATACAAAAGACCACCACAGAAAGGCACATTCCTACCTCCAGAGCACTGCCTCTGCCTCATCTATAACAAACATGAGGCAAGGAATGTGGACAAGTCCTGAGCCATCAGGGAGACAGGAGCTAGCTAGCCAACAGCAGAACTCAGCACTCAGGCAGCACCATTTTTTAGTTCCAGAAGATTCACTGGAATTCCTTATTCTGTTCCCGGGAGCTGGAGTGAATCTTGGCATGCCTCCACCACTGTGGCCCTTTCTTTGGGTCCTGACATTCCAGTTTTCTCCCTATCCATGTGGACAAAGTAGAGAGATGTCTGGAAAGTCCTGTCCTTGATTCCCTCCAAAGCCCTCTCTACTCCTGTCACCTCCACCCTCACCTGGCTGTGTCCCTTCAGCCCTATGGCTGTCACCCAAGGGGTTGGCTGAACACGTTTATGAGATCCATCACACAAAAAGTCCAGGAACAGGACCTTAGGCACAGGAACCCTGTAATCCAGGCTAAGCCATAGCTTCTCTCTAACTGTTGCATGAGCACCTAGGGGCAAAGCCAGCTGTCTAGCTGGCTGCCCACACTTAGTGCCATGCTTGGGGTGGGGGTGGGGAGGACACTGCCTACACAGCCCTCCACCTAAGCTCAACCCTTGGGGCTTCCCATCCCTGATTTATGAACTGGGAGTCAAATGCTACCTAACTCTCAAGGAACTATACAGCTGATCTTGATGCCTAATTTAGCGCACTGGCTTCAACCAAGCAAGGAGCTATAGCCTTTCCTGGCCTCAGTTTCCCTGTCTGGGGAAATGTTAACGCGTTACCTGGAACTTGGTAGCCCTGTCCAGAACAGAGCTCTCTGCCCATCGACTCCCCACCTTTGCACCCACGTGCCCCCAGCCACACCGCTTATTCCCACTGGGCCCTGTCAGCCGGAAGGGATTGGAGGGCCCAGGGGATCAACTGGGTCTGCACAGAGGCCGCCTTGTCCCAGGAAGGGCCGTGCAGTCACGTTGCCCATGCCCACCCTATCTCCACCAAGCCAGGCGGCTTCAAGGGCTTGTACCGGATTTCCTGGCCTGGTGCCCAGCACCCTGAGGGCTGTTTGGGGATGCATGGGGTGGGGACAGCAAGGTCTCTGAGGGAGGTTCCTATGTAGCTATCCCTGACTGCTTCCAACTTTGCGCCTGAGCTAGATTCCCAGCGCCATCTTCGAAGGACGTAGACAGGGCTTTCTAACCCCCTTCCCCCGATCCTGGGCGTCCTGAGATTTTATGGAGGGTTTGCTCCATTAAAGCCTTGGAACTTGAGGAGAGCTCTCTCAGGATGAGCTCATCTGAGAAAGGTCTGGAGAAGCAAGCTGAGGGAGTCAGATTTCAGTGTAGTCAGCTCAGAGCTTTCTTCTGGGGGAGATTGGGTGGCCTTTGGGTCAGGCCATTCTGGGTCTGAGTTAGAAGCTAGCACAGATGGGCCAGGTCCAGATGTTGGGATCTTGCCCCAGGGTGCAGAGTTTGGGTGTTGAGAATCCTCATCTGGATGTGGGGGGTCCTGGCGGCATTTCTGAATCCAGGAAGATGTATCCCACAGAAGCCTATCTGAAGCATCTGGTCCAAGGACTGCCATCTTTTCCCAAGGCTGTGCTTTCTCCCCATCAGGTCATGGTCGCTCTCTGTAGCTTGAGGGTTAGAGCACAATCAGTATATATGATCTGGGGCTGTGAGTTCTCGGGGTGCTCCATGGTCTGGGGTGTGGATCTGCCTTGGATCAGATCCAGGTGTGAGCACACACTCTGAGATAGTGCAGGATCCCTGGACAGGAACGTAGTATCCAGCCCCAGTCCCTACCATGGACTGGAAGACAGACATCGTGGAGAGTCGGTCCCCTGTCCCAGCTCAAGACCCCTCTGCAGCAGCAAAAGCAGAGCACAGGCCAACTCAGTTTGGCATCAGACATTGAAGGCAGACCACATGCTGTAGCTGGGGTCAGTCTTGACATCACTCTGAGCGGGGGCAGCTGCTTCCCAGCCCTTGCTTCAGTTTCCCTTCCCGACAGAATGGAAGCGCCAGCTTTGGTGGTCCCCAGGGGCCCCAGGCCCCCTCTCCCTGGGGGAGAGGAGGTAGTGCAAACATTCATAGGAGCCTGCATGCTCACAGGCTCAGCCACTCACTCCAGCCTGCCCACACCTCCTACCGCAATCTTCCCCCATAGAATGCTCTTGCCTCTCCTTTCCCTCCCCCACCTCTACCCACCCCTCAGGCTCCTTCTGTTCCGAGAAATTTGCACCCACACCTGCATACACCCCACACAGGTGCCTTTTCAGACCACGGTTTCCGCTGCTCTTGCTCTGACATCTCAAGCAGCCCCAGATCCAGCCTGACTTCCCTGGTTCTCTCCGTGGGCTGGGAGCTCTCTGGGATCACGGCTCTATTTACTTCTGGTTCCCACTCTGAGGCCTTATTCTAGACAGCCATGGGACCCCATGCTGGCAGGTGGCCCTTTCAGAAGAATCTCTTTAGTCTCTAATGCCCCGCATGGTGGGGTAGGCGCTAATCGGATTTAGGGGCCTGTCTCCTGAGCACACCAATCCTCCTTTCCAGGCCACTGGACCCATGTGATGGTTAGTCTGAAGTGGCAGGAAGCCCTCGAGGCCATGTGGGCCCTGGGGTGGGGTAGTTGGGAGGGTATCTGCCAGATTCTACTTCTCCTGGTGAGGAACAGACGGAAACCAGAGTCCTCACAGCACAGAAGCCATACAGAGCAGTCACCGCCTCCCTAGGCCTCTCTGGGAAGTTAAGCACCATGTGTGAGCACGCATGTGCACATACATACAAAACTCTCACAGGCTTCTGGGCCAGATTCCAGACCAAACACCCTAGAAACGGTATTTCTGGCTTTCAACGCAGCCTCATAGCAATCGTTAGCCTCACTTGACAGAAAGGGAAACTGAGGCTCAGAAAAGAGTGTGAGGCCACCCAGATGCTAAGCACCACACCCACACTCAGTTATGTGTCACAGGTAGCTGCCTGCATGTGCATGTCTGTGCACACAGCATCGCACACACATACGCAGCATATACAGACACAAACACATACATAGGTGTGCATGATCACACATAAATCCCATGTATGTAAACTCACTGGCACACGGCTTCTACAGTCACAGATATGCATAGCACACACCCGTGTTCCCTCAGTCATGTGATCGTATGTCCCCACCTCTGCCTGCAGCATGAGATGCTGAGTATGATCAGACACAGCCAAGGCCAGACCATGGTACAAGCTGGAGCTGAGGTGGTTTGAGGGTTTTGGAGTTTGGAGGGGAGGGATGGTGGTGGTGGTGGTGGTGGTGGTGGTGGGGTTTTTTGTTTGTTTTTGTTTTGAGACAGGGTTTCTCTATAAAGCCCTGGCTGTCCTGGAACTTGCTATGTAAGCCAAGCTGGCCTCGAACTCACGGAGATCTACCTGCTTCTGCCTGCCTCCCAAGTGCTGAGATTAAAGGTATGCACACCACCATCCCTGACCTGGATCCTGAGTTTTAAAGAGGGGAACCTTAGCTCCAACATGGCCTTTTTAATGGGTTCATTGCCATCAGAAGCCCTGGAAAATTTGATCTGACACCAGGCCCACACAGGCCCAGGCAACTCACGCTACATCATCTTGGCCAAGCCAACAGGTAGTTCCAAAAAGTGCCAAGTCATCAGCCATGGGTAGCCAGGCCAGGCTGGCCAGCATGGCTGGTCTTGTCTTGCCCGCTCTTTGTCTTCTGCCAGAACCCTGCTATGGAGTCTTCTCACTCGGGGGTCAGACTTTGAGTCATAAGGTGGCTTCCTCACCCTCTGAAGAGCAGGGTCGAGGTGCCCGGACTTGAGGGCAAAACACCTGGAGCCACTAATGGGGTTTATACAGCTTGGTGAGCCAGCTAACTCAGACTTCGGGGTGACGCGTTGAGCTGGATTACTTGGGTCAAGTAAGTCTTTCTGAGTGACTGAAGCATGTGAACATAGCACATGCAAAGGACTCTCAAAAGATAGACCTGGCTCGTTCCAGCTGTCAATCTGCTACGTGAACACAGGAAAAACAAAAAAACAAAACAAAAAACAGCTACGTTGGACCAGAGGTGGGACCACTTGACTTGGGTTTTGAGTGAAGAGGAGGGGTCCCCAGAGATTACAGACAGGGAAAATGGCTTCGTGGAGCAGCTTAAGAGTAGGATGAAGAACAGGGTCCCCTGAAAGTACAGGGGCTGAGGCCAATCTGAGGGCATCATCGGCACTTACCAGTTATCTACTGTGTGATGTCATGACACCACCCAGCACTGCTCTCGGGAGCTCAGGCTTAGGGGTCTCAAATTCAAGTGCGTTGGGTGCCAGGCAAGCAGCACAGAGGAGTGGACATGGGATGAAGCAGGGGGCAGCGTCTGAGGGCGGCCCCTGCCCCAGTCTGAAGCTTTTGGGTCAAGACTATCCATCTGAGGGTGGAGGAAGGGAGGGATTGGGACGGGAGGAGGGAGGGAACCACGGGGGGGATACAAAGTGAATAAAGTGTAATTAATAAAGAATTAAAAAAAAACTTAACCCGGAAAAAAAAAAAAAGGCTGTCCTTCTGTCCTGGGGCAACACCTTCAGCTTGCGTCTGGGTTCAGATGTGACAGGCCTTGAGCCGCAGTGCGGGTTCTGCATTCTAGAACCTAAACCCAGGATCTAGAGCAGTGCTTCTCGACCTTCCCAACTCCACAGCCCTTTCGTGTGGTTCCTCACGTTGTGGTGACCACCCCCCCCCAAACATAAAGTTATTTTCGTCGTTACTTCATAACTGTTATTCTGCCACTGTTCTGAGTCATAATGTAAATGTCCGTGCTTTTCGATAGCCTGAGGAGACCCCTCTGAAAGGCCGTTCAACCCCCATTGGGTTGTGACCCACAGGTTGAGGGACCAGATTACTCATTCAGCAGAGAGGTTTGGGTCAGATTCCACAGGAAGGAGAACCCATCGAGAAGGAATATTGGTCATAAGAACGTTCTAGGAGAAGTTCACTGTGGCCGCTGATGGGGGTTCTTCCCAGGGTGGCCCTGTCACAAGTATTTCCGAGCAAAGGCCACTCTGCTCACCCAATCCTTCATCTTTACACCTCCTCCTACCCAAGCCCTGTATTCCCTCCTTTTCTATGCACATCTAGAATGCAAAACTAGACTGAGGCCCCCCACATTTCTCTTTCTGACCTAAGGCACTACAAAAGGATGTGACAACACACACACTTCTATGTGAGGAGATGAAGAGAGACTCCATTTGTCCCATTCAGCCTCTATTTCTAGACCTCTTGGCAAGACCTTTGGGCATGGATACCAGGGAAACAGCCCCAGTTCTGTCAAGTAGATGACCTGGGAGGGAAGGGGAAATGACAGGGCACTGGAGAAGCCACCAAATATGCAACCTGACGTTGGATTATGCTGACGGAGTGTGGTCTTGGTCCTACAGCATGGAGAGGTCACTGGACGTAGACTCAGGAGCTCTGGCCTCAGAGTCTGGCCCAGCCTCCGTTCTGCTCAATGGCCTTAGGGAATTCCCTGCTCCCTCCAGGTCTCAGTTTTGCCTCTATAAGGTCAATGAGTTAGGCCAATGGGTCTAAAACTGTTTTTCTGTGCACGTCATATGTTATGAAAGTGTCGTGGAAGGCTCGGGGATGGTGTGCAGGTTCCCCCGTAGGTCACTGAGACTCCGGAGAGCCAGACTGGCTTGTAGGCAAAGGGGAGGCATCCCTGCTTAGGATGAAGTTTTCCGGTCGCATAGGGCGCACAGTGGTGCTTTCGCGCACACGACGCACTGAGCCCTCTTCCTCCACAGCACACACAGCCCTCAGACCCCGGACTGAGTCGCCTAGGAGCAGCCCTGGCTACAGACTGGCATCCTTCCCACCCCAGCAGCCAAGCCTCTCTCCTGCAGCCTCATTAAATTATTCTGCCTCGATGGCCCCAGGCTCAGCTGCCATTAATGTGTACCCATCCACCTTCTGAGGCCAAGACCAGAGTCCTCACACTAGGCCAGGCTGATGGGCTCCGACAGCCTCCTGGGGCCTCAGCGGTGGTAGGAACACCAAGATGCACACTCGCAGGAACACATGTTCAGCTGTGTTCTCTCTCTCTCTCCCTCCCTCTCCCTCCCTCCCTCTCTCTTCCTCCCTCCCTCTCTCTCCCTCTCTCTTCCTCCCTCCCTCTCTCTCCCTCTCTCTCCCTCCCTCCCTCTCCCTCCCTCCCTCTTCCTCCCTCCCTCTCTCTTCCTCCCTCCCTCCCTCTCCCTCCCTCCCTCCGCCCCCACCACCACCTCGCAAAGACATATGGACATGCAAGCACAATGCCTGGCAGACACAGATTCACTCAACACGCACACCCTGTGCACACGCCCTTTTACAGCCCTTGCAGCCCCTGTGCCCTCTGGTACTCTCACAAGCTCACACCCCCAACAGCACCACCCAGGCTCCTCGGGAAATCTTCATCTGCCTCTTCCTTGTCCCTCCATTGGGTGGCTAAGGTCTTCCGCAGCCGCAGTCAGGACCTAAGAACTCATGATCTGTCTCATGACCACCAAACTCTGTCAGCCTGATCCGCTGCTTGGGTTTATACGCTAAATGTTTATAAGCTAAGGAAGTGACTAAATTCTCTAGACCCCATAGCCTCTCCTGTAAAGTGAGAATATCGTGCATTCCTGTACCCGCCTTGGGATCTTATGTGGCTTTAAAAAACAAGATAAAAATAAAAATTCAGTGCCGGCTGGGGATGTGGCGGCAGGAAAACCAGAAGTTCAACGTCATCCTCAGCTACATAGGGAATTCAAGGCTACTCTGGGCTAGGAACCCCTGTCTTAGAAAGAGAGAGAGAGAGACTTAAAAGAAGATGCTCGGTTGGAGAGACTGCTAGGCAAACATGAGGACCTGAGCACTCACATTAAAATCTGGGTGTGGCCATGCACACGTACTACCCAAGCACTGTGGAGCTGAGATACCAGACTCACTAGCTCTTGATGGACACCAGCCTAGCTCTAGGTTCAGTGAGACACCCTGTCCCAAAAAGGAATAAACAGAGAACGACAGAACAGGACACCCAGGATCCTCCTCTAGCCTCCACACCCTCATGAGTGCATGCATCTCTCTCTCTCTCTCTCTCTCTCTCTCTCTCTCTCTCTCTCTCTCTCTCTCACACACACACACACACACACACACACACACACACACAGTTCACTGATAAAGTAGAAGAGGTCTGGTCTACAATAAGAATGCAACAAGTGTCAAGTGTTAGCTGCTGCCGCTTGCCCGTTCCCTCCCATCCCTGTGCTTCAGCCAGAACAGAATTGTCAAGCCTCCCAAGCCTGCACAGTGCCTACATGCTTCTGACCCTGCACACACGCCGCTCTCCACCCGGACCATCGCTTCTGTTTCTCTCCACCGTCCACCTAGCAAGCACCCATTGAAGCCCTGATACAGTGGCTCTGCCTTTGGGAAGCCTTTCCTGCCACCACCCTCCATCCCCCAAACCAGGGGAACTTGACACTGACTCCTTGTCCATTTCCTTGCATAATGAGCATAGCCAGGATACAGGCCGTATAAAGTTCATATCTTGACTCTTGTACCCAACTCCCGACACAGATCATAGCGAGCATCAGTGGGCTGTAAAAGAGCAGGCGATGCTGATGGCAGCAGGAATGAGAGTTCTTAGGCAGCCTTCACAGCCGCAGCGGCACCATCGCCACCGAGAGGGACGGTATAAGCAATAATCATTCACTAGCATCGGCAGCCGACTGCTCACTGGGAACTCCAGGCAGGCTAGGATTAAGGACTCTCTGTGCAGTTCTCTCCAGGACCCTGTCAGGCTGTGATAGAGATGTGTCTGTCACTTAGGGCGAGAAGGTGCGAAGCTTCATATGCCTTGGATGACACACTGCAGCAAGTCCACAGATGAAAACACAGCAGGTCTGCTGAGGAAGAATAGTGTGGACTGGGCCGACGAATGACACAACACTAATTTTTCAAAGATGCGCCCTCCTCACCCCACCCCCGCTTTCAGTGCAGATTTTATAAAGACAAAAACATATGTTTGCCTGAATGTGTGCCTGTGCACCACGCATGTGCATTGCATGTGGAGGTCAGAGGAGGGTGTCAGATACCCTGGGCCTAAAGTTAGAGATGGTTGGGAGCTGTCAGGTGGGTGCTGGGAATTGAACCTGGGTGCTTTGGAAGAGCAGCCAATTGTTCTTAATTCTCAGTCTCTCCAGTCCCTTTTGTTGTTGTTTGTTTGTATGTTTTGTTTTTGAGTCAGGGTCTCATGAAGACTTGAGTTACAACCCACGTTGGCCTATAACTCACTAGCCAACGAAAACCTTATGCTCCTGATCCTCCTGTTTCTACCACCCAAGTACTGATATTACAGGTATGGACCATAATGCTAGGCTCAGACATACACTTTTGATGGACATATTTAATAACATAATAGAGTGAGAAAAGGAGCAAGGGATGGAAATGAGAAGCTGAGAAGAAAATGATTAGTGAGGAGGAATGTGAGCCTCAACTCTATGCACCTGAGATCTAAACAAACACACAAAATGATCCAATCTGTTGACTCATTTTGACTGCTCTTGCAGCTGAGGATATCAACCACTACTGTAGCCACTCTCTTCTTCGGGTCTTGGCTTCATTGCATCTGGTCAGTTGCTGTCATTGCTGCTGACAGTTCTCTTTAGTGCATTGAAAAGCTGAGCTTGCATGGCGTGTGCCATCCTGTCAAATTGCGTGCATGCACAGAATCATTCAGGAGGGCCCCAACTGGAACCTGAGCCACATTCCCCAAGGCCCATGGCAGCTCCCAAGGCTTCCTTGTCCTCTGAAGAAATAAATGAAGGAGCAGACAATGATGGGAAGAGGGGAAACAAAGGAAAAACGAGCCCAGAGGATGATAGCAAGTTCCAGGTCAGCCTAGCCTATAATGCATGATCCTGTCTCAAAAAAAAATTTTTTTAAAGTAAACTAGGGGTGAAGAAATGGAACAAAGAAGATTCCACAGGAGTTTCAACATAGGAGGGTCCCAGAGAACATTCTTGACTTTTCTTTGCCCCTATCATCACGAATCCCAGGCTGGGTCAGAGGCGAGGGCGTAAGCGGTAGGAACAGTCCTGCTGAACCAACCCACCCACCCCCAGCTGCTGAGGCGTGCTTTCCCTTATCTGCAGGCAGCAGGGACTGTCATGAGATCTTGAATCCTCAAGATAGCAAAAGCTTAGTGACCCAGAACCCTACAAAGTGGCATATGATTGCTCCAGGAAAGGCTCTGGCTTGACCTTCGTGCAAGAAGGACACCAGTGCACGTTAACACGACACTTTTGTATAGGGTAACTTAGTGCAAACTCACACAGTACTTTGTACAGGGTGCTTAGTGCTTAGTACTTCATCCCTGTAGGCTTTAACTCTTTTATCAGGAGAGCTATTTTGCCGGTGAGGGAAACTGGAGGTTGAGAAGTTAAAGATCTTCTCAAAGCCACCCCATGCCTGACAGTGGCAATAACCACCGCCCTCCGAATGTCTGCCCTAGCCTGCCCCTCTTTAGTCACCTTGCGCCTTGACTCATCCACCCTCCACAGCAGCCCACGAGCAGCGTAGCCACTTACAGATAACCCGAGATGCAGCTGTACAGTCAAGCACAGCACTCCCAGAAGTAGAGGTTCAGTGGTCTGACTTGAGTCTACTTGCTTTGCCCCAAGGTCATGCTGACTTTTGCAAAGAGGGTTGCCAAAAAAAAAAAACAAACCACGTGGGATCAGGTAGCTCTATCCATGGATGCTTGGGGAGCCTGGCTTCCTGCCAGCCAAAATTGGGGGATGAGGGGACAGCCCACTGAGAATAAAGTTAGAGACACCCAAGACCTGCAAGGCCAGACACCTGCTCTGCCAGGCTCCATGGTCTGTCCAGACCTTCTGAAAAAAAAAAAAAAAATCCCTAAGCCTGGGGTGATGGGAGGGGCTGCTGCCCTCCCCCTTTCCCAGCCAGAGCTGTGTGAGTTAATCCTGGGGAGAAGACACATTAGTCTGGGAGAATTGGTTCCCGCCTGCACTGCTGAGTCAGCAGGAAGTACAGCCCTTGTTCCACCAGCTACGTGAGCCCCTGCACGCCACCAGCCTCTCTGACACCCAGTGCAGGGCCCCACCGTTGACATGCCTCACATGCCTCTTCGCTGCTGACCTCCTCCCTACGGCACTCTCCCATGCGAGCAGCCAGCCCTCTCAGTCCCTATGTCCCCAGGCCCAGATCTGTTTCTCATCACCATCCCCCTCCCCTGGCCCCCAGGGAGCTGACATCTCCTCTGCACAGAGAAGGAATGTTTCCCAGGATGCAGCAAGTAGGGACCCGGAAAGGTGGTAAGATGCCTCCATGTTCTATGTACCACCAGCTCAATGGGGGAGCTGTGGTCAGCTCACGGTCACTACCCAGTCTCAGAGTATTCACCACCATCCCAGTCCCCATCTCTCTCTCCAACCTCCCTGTTACTGCCACCACTGCAATGGCCGCCACCACAATAGCATAGGAACAAGTTCGTTCGCCATTGGCACAGACACCCCTACCGCTACTACTTTCATTGCTGTCGCCGTAATAAAACATCTAGGACAGGGGAATTAGGCCAGCAAGTCCAAGTACCAAGACACTGACATCTACTGGGCATCTAGGAAGAGCCTTCTTACTGGATCAAAGACTTGTGTCAGCGTGGGTTTGGGCAGAGGCTCATCACGATGAAACTCGGGCTGTTCTCACACTCACTATGGAGCCAAAGCTAGCCCTGAGTTCATGATCTTCCTGCCTCCACATCTGACCTGCCAGGATTACAGGTGTGCATCCCTATGCCCTGCAGATCCCTTCCTTTTCTTTCCAGCCACAGTGGCACCGTGAGGCTCCACTGTCCCAATCCTGCTCACCTCCCAAAGGCCCCAGCTCCAAATACCACTGCTTTTTTTTTCAGGATGTAGTCCTCAACATACAAAACTTTCGGGGGACGTACCCAGTACCCAAGCCGTACAAGTCCCAAACTAAGACGAGCAAGTGTCTCCAACACCATCCAGAACATTACCACCGGCTCTGCCGCCTTCGTGAAGGCAGAATGGCATTATGGTCACTCGAATCAACATCATTTCTATCTTCTCCCCAAGCCCACCACCCCGACTCCATCATCTTACCACCCAAATGTGACCCTTAGACACCAGCCCACCACTGCTATCCCCACTCTCCCCACCACCACCGACATCACTGTGCCCCACTGCCATCATCACTGTCGCTACTGTCACACCGCCCACAGTCATCACCGCTGCACCAATAGGTGACTTGCATCACCACAGGCCGCTGCCAGCAGCCACAGCCAATGCTGTGTTGTCATCACTGCAATCAATATCAGCATCTCTGGAGTCATCACATACCAGCCACTAGAGAAACCTGCTGCTTGTGTCTGCCCATTTCTCACAGAACAGAAAACAGTGGCGGGACAAATGGCGATGGTCTGTTGCTCTATAACGGCATGCCCTCTTGCCTCCCTTTAACAGCTCCCTCAGAAGAGTCGCATTTGCTCCACTAAACTGGTCCACTGAGGGATTCACTGGGGAGCAGCCATGCACGCCTGGGAAACACAGGGGTGATTTTTGGGAGCTACCTCCCCCTGCTTGAGACATCAAGGTTCTCCACTCTCAACTTTGCAGAGCCTTCGTCCTTCCTCCATACATGCTGGGCCACTGCAGATTTATCTATCCCTCCGATATATGCTTGCCTTTGTCCCCCAAATTTTAAGCTCCTCTAGAGCAGAACCATTCATGAAAAGAGAGTCTGAGGGGCAGAGCTCTGGATCCCAGCCTCGCTTCCACCCTAACCTCTGTGTGGCCTTGAGAAGGAAAGCATCTAACTCTGGTGCCACTCAGAGTTTTCGGATCCAAGGCACTTCCTGACAGGTCTTAACCCTCTTCTCCAGAAGGTTCTTTTGAGTGGAAGACCAAGAAGTGTCAGGTGTGTCTGGCTCCCATTCCATGAGCCTTGACTCGTGAAGTCAATGTCTGTCAGGAAGTGCTGAGGCACAGCAGAGTCTGAAGGGTTAAGCCAGGCAGGGCTTGTGAGCAACTATCTCAGATGAAAGGTTGCTCCAGAGAACGCCATGTGGCTGTTGTGGTTGGCAGGTCAGGGGCAGTGGGACCAGGCTTGGTCCCGAAGGAAACCCCCTCCTGCTCTCACCAGAACAAAGTGGTGTTTTGCAAAAATGCCATTGTTCTTGGCTAAGTCTTTCCCATCTCAACATAAACCAGGAAGCAGGGCTTCCTTTCTTGGGCGAGACCCTTATGTCCCCCACTAGTGGGGGTGGAGGGAGAACAGAGTTTTCCTTAGCTTGAGTGGTCTGCCACAAAGCTCCAGCTGAAAACCAATGGCTGCTGCCTGGTTTCAGAATTCCCGACAGTGGTTTGGGTATGTGTGTGTCCTTTCTGCATTAGGAGAAAGAGGGTTACCTAATCCAGTCTCTTGCCTCCAAAAAAAGACTCTATACATAGGTCAAGATGTGAAGAATACCATCTCTCACCTCTGTGCCTCCCAGGCTCCTGCTGTCCCTCACACATACCAGTCATGTCTGCCTGTGGCCTCGTACGTGCTGGAATTCTCTTCTGCTGTTACATGCGGGCCCCTGCTCATCACTAAGGTCTCTCTTCTAACCTTGGTGACGCAGTAACCATTCGGTTACTTGGCCAGTCCCTTTGTTCCTGACTTTCTGCCAGCCCCACGAGAATAAATGGAAGAACTGTGTCCATCACTCACTACTGTATCGCCAGCACTTGGCCGTGTGTGTGTGTGTGTGTGTGTGTTCGTGTGCTGTGTCTGTGTGAATGTGGGTATACTGTGAGTCTGCTGTGTGTGTGTGGCACGGTCTGTAGAGTTTGTGTGCTGCGTGTGTGGTGCGGTTTGTATGGAGTGTGTGTGTGCATACACTTCACACTGCATAAGGCAAAACAGATCACAGTCTCCAAGAAAAGAAAACCCTTTCCTTCACACTCAGTAAAGACTCAGATTTGAGCATCCAGACAATCCATTTTCCAAAATGGGAAACTGAGGTTTACAGCCTGGAAGGTTCTGGGCAGGGGTGCAGAGTTGGTTAGCACCAACAAAGGACGAGCTGAGCCTGCTGTGAGTGTCCTGGCAACAGCACTTCCGAACAAGCCCCATCACCTACTCTCCAAGCTGAGGCACAGCCTTGCCCCGAGCCCTTCACATACAAGACTCGGCATATCCAGACTCCCGTGATGGGCACATCCTGGAACTCATTGGCTGTCCCTTCTCGAGACCAGAATCGCTGAACATCCGAGGGGAAAAACTTCCCCCAGGAGCTCCCGCCTGGCTGAGGGGTCAGAACATGCCCCCTCACCCCAGCAGTCCTGACTACAAGTCACTTAGTCTCAATCCAAAGACCCTGGGGGCACAGGGGACATGACACAGCTCTCCCTCTCCGGCCATCTGTAACAGTCCAAAGGAACCAGAGCAGCTTGCCTCCCTCTAGACAACTTCGTGTAGATGGAAAAAAGCAAGGAGGCGAATAATAATGTTTCCTTACATGACTTCAAAACAGATCAAAACAAAAACCTTAACAAGCTGTCAATATGTCTATTTCTGTTTCTTTGGATTTTTCTTAAACAGATGGGTCATCTGCTTAAGTAATAATGGGTGAATAGATAGACAACAGATAATCTAGTCAATGCTGCTAGCACAGGCAGGTACCTGAGTAATGCTGGGTCCCTGGGCATCAAATGCCCATCAGGTCAGACACTGTCACTGTCTAGGCCAGGACCATTTGAATGCTGTGCCCTTAACAAATGTCCTCCGAGCTGCAGGGTGGAGGTGAAGTCCAATTTAAGAACGGAGAGGTGAGTCCATGTTTAAGAGCACTTACTGCTCTCTCAGAGAACCCAGGGTCAGTCCCCAGCACCCCCACAGTCACTCTTCAACCATCTGTAACTCCAGCTCCAGGTATAATTCAGTGATTTCTTCTGGCATGTACTGGCTGTTTGTTTTTATTTGAGACAGGGTTTCTCTGTGTAGCCTTGGTTGTCCTGTACTCACTTTGTAGACCAGGCTGGCCTCAAACTCCACCAGCCTCAGCCTCCCAGACTGCTGGGATCACAGATGTGTCCCACTGCTCCCAGCTAAAGACACAGAAGTATCTTTTCTAAAAAATCATTTTTAGTAATTGTTTCCTTGAAGCTCTGGAATAGGGTCTTTGCATAGCATGGGTAAAGGCCCTGGATTCAACCCCCTGTGTGGAAAATAATAATAACGACAATGTTTTCTGAGGTTGGCTGTAATTTCAGGGAAGGGCTACACTGGGAAGTTCGGAGTTGGGTTTTTTGTTTGTTTGTGTTTGGCTGGTTGGGTTTTTTTTTGGGGGGGGTGGTTTTGGGTTTTGCCCATTCTTTACAAAATAATTTATACTTCCAGATAGAACATTAAGAAGTAAAGCAAGCAGAGCTGGGGGATGGCCGGCTCACCAGGTGCAGCTCAATCTCCTCCCCCCAAGAGAAAGAGGCCAAGAAGGAGGAGTGTGCTGACCTGGTTATTTTCCCTGTTTGTGGGCTTACGGAGGAATGCCTAGGAGGGGCTTTTGTGCCCCAAAGCAAGGACAAGATAAGGAACAGATGAAATTCCAGCCAAAGAAATCAAGATAAGCAGCTAAAGGGATTTAAGCCAGGAGACCAGGCCTCTAACTCCCAGCCTCAGAATTTTCTCAGAGAATCCTAAACAATGGACAGTGCCCACGGAATCTCTCACCTTATAAAGGTGAGACTGACTCTGCTTGGTGAATTGAACCCTAGAACAAGAGAGGCCTGCAACCCTTGAATTCCCATAAAGGCGCACCTTGACCTGAGCTGCGGTTATGAGCTCAGAACCACAAATTCAGATGTGTAGATTCTTCCAAAGAAAACAAAACTCGATGGTGTGCCTCTTCAGGCTCTGCTGATGAGAAATGCCAGGTCTATTACTGTTGAAACTCTAGGAATGTAAGAATCTGGAAGCTCTTCGGCTTCTTGCTACTCTTAGTGTGGTCTAAGGATGGGAAGCCGCAAGTCCTTGGAATCTTGCTAG
Organism: Meriones unguiculatus; assembly: GCF_030254825.1. Lineage (NCBI taxonomy): Eukaryota > Metazoa > Chordata > Mammalia > Rodentia > Muridae > Meriones > Meriones unguiculatus. The sequence continues at coordinate 30,408,878 of NC_083351.1, read as the reverse complement.
AAATGTAGAGCTGCAATCCCACCAAGCACTACTGAACCAGAATGCCCAGGCAACTGGTGAACATTTTAATATTGGAGAAGCACTGTAGACCTCAGACTCCTGATGCCACCTCCCTCCATTGCTGACTTCCAAGAGAGGACCAAAGGAGCCTGGATGCCTAGGGTTGGGCCCACCTCCTTGAAGGGGCCAAAGGTTCTACTCTCTGGGATCTTTCCATTTCTTCTTACGACTTATGCACCCAAACCAAATCATTCTTTCCTTCTGTCTCTCCCAGTGCGATCCCCTCAATAAAGCCAACCAACTCAAACCTGAAAAACTAGTTGTCTATAAATGACCTGACTAGCAGCCTTCCACCGCCACTCAGGCCAGAGCCCAGAGGCACCACTCTCTGCTTGGAATGACCAAAGCCACCTGCACAAAATAACATCCCAATCCATTATCTCCAACACCCTGGCCATTCTTTAACTCTTTCCCTCAATTACCCCTGGATTTAAGTGCAAAACAAAGGCTTAGGTTGAAGTTTTAGTGGGTTTGTTTTCAAAGGGGAAAACTGACCCCTCTGAGACTCCTGAGGCCTTAATGAGTTAGTTTAGGGATTAAGAAAAATATTTGTCATCAGCAAGGCAATGTGTTCTTTTGTACTTTGGGGGAGGGGGAAGGGCAGGGAGATTCTTCTTTCAAAATAAACCCTGTGAAGGGTCCATAGCTTATAACACTGGAGTTGCTTCAGCTATAAAGTGTGGTCACAGAACCCAAGACACAGGGTCCTCTCTACTCCCTTAATAGCCCAGGTAGTAACTAGCTCAACAGCTTGCCATATTCAGTGGAACAGGAGATGGAAGACTGGCCTCAACCGCCCAACTACAAATACCCAAAACTTCCTCATGGCTTCCTTCCCTGACCTCTGATCAGTTTCCAAGACAGAAGCCTTGAAGGGCAGCCAGACCCATCATCACCCAGGCACACACTGGCTTGGAAAACACCAGCAACCCACCTGTCGTTGACACACAACAAATTTGCCATTTCTGTCCTGAGGACAGAAACAGGCCCATTTTCCTCTTTCCCAGGACTTACAGAACATAGAAGAGTCTAGAACATATTTTCAGAACTTTAATCAGTGAAAAATGGTGGACAGGCAAGATGCTCAAAGAGCAAAGGCTCTTGAGAGAAGCTGTCTTCAGACTGTCACTTGAATCACACACACACACAGGGAAAAACAGGTAAATGATCAATTAATGAAGTTAGTGATGAAATAAGAAATGAATAAGCAGGGGAAAGGTTGGGAAATGGACTGAAGGGAAGGAAAGGAAGACCCAGCCATCCTCTTTTGGACACCTACAAGTCTGAAACAGTTCTCATGAGAAATAGAGTTGAGAGCTTCCTGGAGCTCCCTAGGAAGCCCAAGGATTCCTGCTACCTCATCTTTCCAAGTGATGGGATTCTAGGTATGCACCACCAGGCCTGAAAGCAGATCTCTGTAAACACGATGGAGTGTGAGAAAGTTGCTATATTTGAAACTGAAACCCAGTGCTTTCCAAATGTAGACAATGAATTATGTCAAAAGGTCAATCAAACCAAATTCATGGCTCTCAGTCAACATTTTGCTTAATGAAAGAACGAAATAGGATAGAATAGGATGGAGCATAATGAGACAGGATAGATCTTCGTCATCACTAGGACTGGGAATTATCTGGAAATGTTTATTCTTCTCATTATACATATGAATACATATAGGTATATATATATGTATAAATGTACATGTCAGTTCTTGATATAAAACATTTTTCACTATAAATCATAGCCCAGAAACCAAAAACCCTTGCTCTAACTTTATGAACTTATTAATTATCCCTCCCTCTACCTTAGGAAACTCATAGGTAAATTTACCGGTTCAAGGTCACCCATAAAAACTGGTAGAACTAGGGAGCAGTCAGACTCTAGAATCTGAACCTTGAACCCGCTAGTCTGAGGCCTCGGTGGAAATGGCCATTTCAATAGGGAAATAGCGGGCAGGGCACGGGCATATGGGGGTCATGGAAGCAGCTGGCAGGCTTTTTCCTCTCACAGTTTAAACAGTCTTTCCCTGCCTTTGCACCCAGCCCTCTGTACGGGGCACACGAGGGCAGAAACTGTTAGGGTCACTGGAAGCATGCTGTGATGTGTGTTTTGCCGTGCTGTGATTCTTGCGAATCTAAGTAAAACGGTATTTTAATGATGATTAATGTGACTGTTTTGACAGCGCTCACTCTGCTTTGAGCTGTTTCTTGTAATACACTGTCACTGAGCCAAGCAGCTGGCTGATAGCCACCTGGACAAGCTTTCGAGAATGCACGCACAAGATAGTTGGTATCTGAGACCTTTCCCTCCACGTTGGGAAGCTGAGATAGCACGCCTTCAGGCTCCGCAAACACCGGTGCCCGTGTGAGCCACATCTGGCTTCAACTCCACCCTCTGCCAGTGTTCACTCTGGAGTCGCAGAGGCCCCTGAAGGCTCTGCCCAAGTCAACAGCCCTTCAATGCAAACAACCCCCAGGCCCGATCAAGCGTCACTCTGAAGACACTGGTCCCCAGGTCTTTTGGGTGACTTCCCCTTGAGGGCACAACATTTAGCTTCTTACCAGAACATGGCCCTCTAATGATTTCTTGTACTTCTTTGTGTCTATACTTTTGTTTATTTGTTTTTGCTTGGTCTTGCTTATTCTGCCTTTGCGTGCGATACAATAAACAGATTAGCTCAGAGACCGCTCCTCGACGTCAAATGTAGGTGGAGGAGAACGTTTGCCAGCACAGCACAGGCAGCAGAGCCCTACCCCACAGCCTGGGCAGGGGGCTGTAACCAGACACGCAGAGCCCGGGCCACCCTAAGGTTTGGCTGACATCTCCCCATGTTCCCTCAAAGAGAAGTGTGTGAGAAAACAAAAAAGCTTTGCAAACCGGGCATGGTGGCCCCCACTTTTGATTCCAGCGCTCTGGTGGTGGAGGGGACGCGTAAGGGGGCAGGCAAATCTCTGAGTTTGAGACCAGCCTGACCTACAGAGCTAGTTCCAGGAGAGAACAGAGAAACCTATCTCAAAAACCGAGAGGGGAAAAAAATAATAATTAGGAGGTTTGGTGGGGAGAGCTTTACAGCCACACTCACTCACCACAATGTCAGTGTCTGACAAGGAATCTCGGCCCTTATCTTAAAGACCTTCATGTGGACACAGGGTCTCACTGTGTAGCCCAGGCTTTCCTTCAACTTATGATCCTTCTGCCTCAGCCTGTAAGTGTCTTTATGGCTAGCCTCTAAAACAACCTTGATGTTCTTTTTCCTGGTCATCGTAGCTGCTTTCCGGGACTAATGTAATGTCTTCTCTCAGATGCTTGTCATCTGTCATCTCATCCTCCACAGTAGAATGTCCAGGGCCCCTCTTCCACTGCCAGCCATGAGGTAAATTTGGCAGGGTGTGTGTGTCTGCTCTGCTATAAAAGGCAGCCTATAATTTTCATATGTAAGGAGCCAGGGTGTGGTGGGCCCAGGCCCTTGTCAGTCCGGCTCTCTCCACGCTCCATCAGTGTGGTTCTTAGAACACCACAGTTCGTTTTTACAATTCAGAACCTGTGGTCTTTTGCCCACAACATACTCTGGTTACCCTTCCTGCAAGAAAACTTTAGCAGTCAGTCACGCCTTGACCTAAGTCAGCCCATCTTGGCTCCCAAGATGAAATGAACTTCTGGACATTTGCTTAGGATTGTCATAAGCTCACTGTACCATATTTTTCCTATGTTTGAGGCAGCATGTTTTGGGGGCTGCCTTCTGAGAACAGCTCACAGTGCCCATCTTTGGCTTTAAGTTACTTCAAATGATGTAGAGATAGGTGGACCCTGCCCATGCCGGCCTCAGTTCCCTGTAGCAGAACTACACGCTTTCTCCTGGTTATTCTGAGAAGTCGGGACCCTCTGCTGCTTATAAACATGAAGCCAGCAACTTATTCTTACTCCCCCACTCTCAATCTCATGCTCACTCTCACTCCTCCCTGTCAAACTCCTTCCATCTTGCTTAAGTGTTTCAGTTAGGTAAGATCAGCCCCACCAACAGCAGCCTCAAATTCCCCAAACCAGGAGCTTGGAACAAGAGTCTGAGGAGCCAGGGCAAGGCAGGGATACTGGACAGAGGCAGCCTGGTTAAGGCATGGCCTCTTGGTGCCAGGACACCACATTCTGACATCAGTCATTCACAAGTTGATGTTCATATCTCCATCAAGAGAGGTGTGAATAAGAGGCTGAGGCTGGGGGATTGCTGTGAGTTTAAAGTTGGACCAGTCAACAAAGCATCAGTTTTGTATCAGGTCAGCCAGGCCTACATAGAAAAAAAAATTGTTTCATAAAAATGATAAATGAAAGCAGAGCGGGAGGTAAGAGCCAAGGAGAAAAAGGGCAGAGAGAGCAACAGTGATACAGATAAAAAGAGATAAGGTCCGAAACAGAGACAGAGAGCTGAATGAACTTTGAAGTCAAACAGACCCCCAGTTGGGAATTCTAGCAATTCCTCCCCTTGGTTAAACAAGATCTGGCACCTAGGAAAGATTCAAGACCTCACAGCGGTTTGTTTATCCTGACTTCTGCTGATTCTCAGAGAGCCCTGGTTTCCCCAAGCCAAGTGCCCCAGGGAGCTGTCAGAGACACACACCCGGCTTCTCTGACACCCTTGCCATGCATACACCGGGCTCCAAATCCAACACAGACACCAGCAGCTGCAGCAGGTGGACTGCCTGCCACTCCCACAACTGGTTATCTGGCCGTGAGCCAGGCTTCTTCAGTCCCCCAAGCCTACCAACCCCGGGGAAGTCATGCACCCAGCCACGAAGCGAAGCCCGGGGTGAGAGGCCCTCAGGCAGGAGTCCAGCCCCACAGTGCCTGCTCTTTCTCCTGGCTTCTGCCTTACCTCCGTCTGCTCATTCAGCCCAAGAATGTGACAGCAGGGCCTGGGTCATTAGGCAGTGTGAAGGGTATTACAGGGGGTGGCCAGCTTGAGAACCTGGCACAAAGTAGAACTCTAGAAAGCTTACAAAAATTCACCTCGGGTGATCAGGAATGTAAGATGAGAGACGTATCTAGAGGTAGAGGGCAGGGGTGCAAGACGACACCATTTGTAGGAGAATATCCCATAACAAGTGTCTTCCCCACAAAGCCAAAGGTACCTTGTTGAAAAGTCCTGCTGCAGAGGGGCCTATTCCCGAGCCCCAGGTTAGAGATGGAGGGTTAGGAGGAAAGATTTCAGAGTGAGCTGTGGGGTTGCCTGGGGCAGCTCTGACTTTGGTGGCAATCATTTCTTGAGAACATTTCCCACCGTTGTCACTCTGTGGTGGGAAGGCATAGAGTTGGGATAACCACAAAATACTTTCAAGAGTTCTCTGTAAGAGCTTCTAATGGTACAAGCCCAACCTTTGTCCCTGGGCTGTTTTATTCAAACCTTATGCTTAGGACAAATGGTAAAGTTAGAGATGGAGGAGAAAGCTGACTCTGATGAGTAGATTCAGAATAATGTTCCTGAAGAGTCAAGTTTAGTTTCTTGAGGGAGGGTAGGTGGAAAAGAAATACATAGAAAGTTCTGAGCTTGGGAGTGGGTTTAAGGTTAAGAGACAAAAATACTTTTGGAGGCACAGGGTAAAGAAACAATTACATCTCTCATGAGCTCTGTAAATATTGTGGGCATAGTCTTCAATAATTCATTTGTTCATTCATACATACATACAAATTAGGACATAATCATTCATTCAGACATACATATTAGGAGGGGGAGTGGTCTTAGAAATTAACTTTTTCTGAAGAGTTCCTTGGCAGCTCCTGGCAGAGCATCTGCCACTGTGGGATTCTGACTGGCACAAGGTGTAGATGAGAAGGGAGAGGAAATCCAGAGACGACGAGGATGAGGCTTCAGGAAGGACAGAGGTCAAAGCTCTATGGTCTGTCATAAAGAAACCAAGAAGGGAGACACTGGCCTCCAAAATAGCCTGTGATGATCTCTCACCTCCCATACCCACCAAACAGAACACGGAAAGCTTGGCTTGTCTGAGGGAACCCCATCCCGAAGGTTGCCATACTGTAGCCTTAACCACTGGTTCTCTGTCCCGTGGTCGGGTGAGAAAATACAAAGTCACCGGGCAGCAGGATCTTAGGACTCTGCCAAGTTCTTCTCAACCACGTGTTGACTGATGGTGGCTCCAGAAAGGTGTCCCGTGCCAGACAAGCTTTTAGAAGCAGGTGGGAACTGGGTTTAAGTTTCAATTGCTCTGTGACCATGGACGAATCCCTTCACTCCTCTGAGCCTCAGGCTTTTCATTGTGAAGGACAGGCTACTGTTTCTAACTTTATGAACGACCTGGATTTTCCCCTTTGTGGCTCAAGTTCACAGCATAGAGCCATATGCAAGGAAACTGCTCAAGAAATGCATTGAGTAAGCAAATTAACTCTGGCTTCCCGGTTCTCAAGCACTGCTGGGAGCAATTTGCCTTCAATCATCCCAGAAACACATGGATTATAGGTGTTATAGGTGTTTGCCTATAATACCTCATTTTACAGATTAAAAAAAACCAAGGCAGAGAGGGACAAGTACTAACTCAAGACCATACAGTCAACAGTAAAGCAAGGGTTCAAACCTAAGTCTCCGTCGATCCAGAGCTGAGGTGATGAGAAAACCCAGGAGCTCCTTGTTCTTCTGGAAACACCCCAACTGGGCAGAGGGAAGCCTGTGCAGGGTAGGGGCTCCACCCAGCAGCTCACCGAGCTACCTCACAGTAACCCTGCCATAGTGGCCAGCTCCATTTATAGAGTGACCAAAAATGTCAAGACCAACTGAATGCAGCCACTCACCTGTCCTCACTCTGAGGGAAGGTATCACCCCTCCTGCTGTATAATGAGGAAAGAGGCTCAGAGAGAGGAAAACACTCCTTGGGCCTGTATAGCTAGAAAGTAACAGTATTGCAACCTAGGCTCTTTGGTTTGAGACCTGTGGGGAAGTGGTTGTGGGTAGCAAGGGAAAGGCAATGGGGAAGAAAACGGGACTGGGCAGGATGAAGCCTTCGACTGAGATGAGAAACTGCTCAGGCAAAGATGGTCCACTAGAGAGGTCCCACATCAGATGGAACCCATGTCCTTCTCATTTTCCTGGACCTTGCCGAGAGAGCTCAACAGTGGCCTGCAGACACTGTACCTGGAGGCGGTCAGCTTCCCCTCCGGTTCTTTAGTGAAGGGAGGGGGCTTCTGAGTCTCCAGCAGTCACACACACTGCAGGGCTGCACTTCTCCAAGCTTCCTAAGGGGAAGCCACAGAAGAGGGAGAGTAGGGAGACAAACAGCAGACCCTCGCTATGCAGGAGTGTCGCCTTGGGGTGTCCATGGGTGCACATCATCTCCCTTGCCACCGTCAATTCTCACTTTCCCCAACACCTTGGCCGGTCAGGTGGGATGTCCCTCTTTCCTGGTAATCACATCCTCACCCTCTCAGTCACAAGTAAGTACCAGAGGTCCCAGAAGGACCATCTTATCTCTGCATGCGTTCTCATCTTCTTTATTTCATGCATGTGTGTGTATTTATGTTCACATATGTGTAGATACATGCATACATGTGGGTGTGCTATGGACATGTATGCACATGTATGTGGGGGCCCACGGCTGTTGTTGGGATTCTTCTTGAATTATTCTCTGTTTTAGTCATCGAGGCATTGAGGCAAGGTTTATCACTAGAACTCAGCGCCCACAGCTGGTTTGGCTATCCAGCTTGCCCCAGGGGGTCCCCCATCTCTACTTTCCAAGCTCTGGAATTACAGGCAAGCTGCCACATCCACCTGGCATTGGTACGGGTCCTGGAGAGCTGAACTGTCCTCGTGTTTGCATGGTAAGAACTTTATCCACTGAACCAGCTCCTTAGTCCCACCCAGTCTCCTCATTTCCTCATTATGAAAAAAAAAAAACTAAAAACAAAACCAAAAAAATCTCCACAAAACGCTTCACCTGCTAAAATGGTGAATCTTTATTATTATTATTATTATTATTATTATTATTATTATTATTATTAAAATATGTAGACCAAGCTGGCCTTGAATACCCAAAGATCTGCCTGTCTACCTCCTAGTACTGGGATTAAAGGCCTTGTGTGTTTAGCCAGGTCATCTTTTCTCTAGGACCAAGATCTCTAACCTTGAAGAGCCAGGCATTGCAGAGGGGGGAAATACAGACTCTTAGTGGGTCACCAGAAATGATAGTAAACATGGGGGCATTCCTACTTCATCCTTTGGTTCTTTTTTTTTTTTTTTTAACGGTTTTTCAAGAAAGGGTTTCTCTTATGTAGCCTTGGCTGTCCTGGACTTGCTTTGTAGACCAGGCTGGCCTTGAACTCACAGAGATCCACCTGCCTCCACTTTCCAGAGTTCTGGGGTTACAGGAGTACACCACCACACCAGCTCATCCTTTGGTTCTTAAACACTTGTATCTTTCTGAACCCATGAAATCGTGTAGCGGTTTCGGAATCCAAGCCTGGAGACCAGAGTCCATCTTTACAGAGTCTCACCACAAAACAAACCCGGATATGGCCCCATTTTCTCGAGTAGTCGTTCCAAGAACCCACTGAGACATAAAGGGTCATTGGTGCAGCCATGATGGGTGTCTCTGGAAGCAGGGCCACTCATCTGGGCAGCTTACTTGTGCCCTGAGGTCCCACTCAGAATAAGCACAGACTCAGTATTTCATCACAGCTGGACTGGCCTAACTTTATGATTCAATGGCTCCAACGGATCACACGGCATACAGGCAGTTCCGGGTATGTGGTGTGACAATTAATATGGATTGTCAGCTTGACAGGGCCTAGAATCGCCTAAGAGACAAACCTCTGGGCTGCCTGTGTGGGAGTCTCTAGACAGAGTCAACGAAGGTGGGATTCAGTTCTCCTTATGGATGGCATGGTCTTTGTCCCAGACCCCTCGGGTCTGAACTGAAAATTTTCCCAAGTAGCATAAACCATAGCCACCTGTTTCCAATCCTGGCATCTCTAGTACCAAAGTGCACTGCAACCTTCTGAAGATCCTTTCCTGCCCCAGGCCCTGTTCAAGTGGGAGGCCCCACTCGTCTTCCAGCATATGGGCTGTAGATGGGTCCCCAGATATGGGATGTGTGCTGCCTAACTAACCCAGAGCCCTGACTGGCACACTGCCCCCTCTTTGTGGTATCAGGAACAAAATGATACTTTGGACTGAACATTCCAGCGTGTCCCTGACCCCTAGCCCCGTAGGGTCCTCACTGATACTGTAGTCTTGTGAATCTTTGTCAGACTTATCACCTCACCTCTGGAACGTGTCTAATCAAGACCTGCAGTGTGCTGGTCACTTCTTTACATTTCTGGACAGTATGATGTCATTGATGTCATGAATCCGTGCAATGTTCTGGGGAATGTCCAGGTGAGCCATGCTCTTCAGACTCCACTGGGACAAGGAGCAAGGGAATTAACATAGCTCTGGGGTAAAACTAGGAGTAAATATTGTTTACTCTGTCTAAATATGATTTGTTATGAACTCTCTTGAGAGAAAAAAAAATTGGTCAAATTGACAACTGCACATATTAAGGTGTTCCAGGGGAAGAGAGCAGACCAGCAGCAGCTGGGTTTAGAACTCCTATTTGATAGTTTGTCCACAGCTACACTCTGGGGCCCAGTTGGCTTAATTTGCCACTCTGACCTCTGGGAAAACACACCAATTTCTACTCCTGCATCCTGAGATCTTTAAGAATAGCATTGATATTTCCACAGGCCAGTGACGCTGTGTGGTAATTAATCCATCCTCCTAATATTTCAACATATTGGTACATTAGGAAACCGGAAAAGGGGCCAGAGAGATGGCTCAGCAGGTAAAGGCACTTGCTTCCAAGCCTGATGATCTGAATTCAATCCTACATGGTGGAGAAAGAGGACCAATTCCCACAGTTGTCCTCCAACTTCCACAGGAATGCTGTGGTTTATGTGTGCTATCCCCCTTCCCCACGCCCTGCACCAAAAATACAAACAATAAAAATATAACAAGGAGCCAGAGAAGTGACTATAAAGTGACCTCATATTCTCAGTGACCAACTATGAATTGGGCTCTGAACACCATTTATTAGTAACCATCCTTCAAATGACTCCAATTTAATAAGGAGACCATAGTGACACTATGGGTCTCTGAGTATCAGTGGCAGCTTCAGACCCCTAAACTCAATAGTCCTAGAACTAGGGAGGTCTTCACAGGTCATTCTAGCCATCTCGGCCCCTTTCCCCAGGGACCTCCATCCATCTCTTTAGTCAGCAGGTTTTCCCTTCCACTAACACAAAGATGTAAATACTCTATCAGGTCCAGAAACGAAGCAAGAGATTATAATGGTGGGCGTAATCACTCCAACCCCCCTGTGTAAACATCCTTGCTTTCTTCTGATGCTCTGCTCCTTGTGCCATTTTGCTGTAGTGTCTTCTGTAACCATGTCCCCAACTCCTCAGGTCATACTTCCATGGTTACCTTTCTAATATTACTGGTTGCTAGAACTCTGACTTCCTAGGTGTTTGTTTAGTTGTTTGGATGGTTGCTTGGAACGAGGACTCTTACACAGTCCATGCTGACCGCGAGCTCTCAACCTCCTACCTCATTCCCCAAGGGCTACAGCTATAAGCACATGCCGCCATGCCCCAGATTCCGAGCTCTTATACTTAGTTGTATCGCCTCTATTTCTACCGACAAGCCATGTTCTGGCACAGTCTCTTTTGTCTCCATTTTAGGCTTACAGAAGAGGAAGTTGTCACTGAACTTACTCATGAATGAAGTCTCTCCTGTGCCTTCCTGTGGATTGTGATCCTCTGGCGTGTCTCCTGACCTCAAATGGTATGTCCACTCTAACATGTCCACTGCCTTGAACCTTATAATGGCTCTCTCCACTATGTAACAAAGCAAACCAAGTATTTCAGCCTTGCTTGGAATGGACTAGCATTTCCTCCATGCTCCCAGAGGCTTCCTAATAATCTTTTGTACCATTCCCTGGATCCACGAAAATAAAATCTTAAATCCTAGATCTCTTTATACGGTACCATAAAAATACAGTATGCCACATTTATATACTGCTTGATTCTTGCTCCTCTTCTGAGGTGATGGCTTTTTCCTTCCAGATAAGACCCTGGTTGAGTCACAGTGCAGCTAGACTCCAGCTATCAGTCTAGCAGCCAGGGAAGGAGGAGAGGGTGGGCCCCTGTAACTGAGCGGGAGAGAGCCTTCTGCAGTATCTCTTGCACGGAAGTGAGTGACGGTTGCTATCTCAGGAGAAGGTGGGTCACCTCTGCATTTTTTTGATAGGACAGAAAATCCTGGAGAGCCAAAACGCATAGATGCCGTGTGTCTCCATCTTACGTGTCAGGTCGTGGGTGGGGATGGAGGAGTAGAACACAAAGCTTTACATAAGCTTAGGCAAGCCACTCTGCCACTGCACTGTCCCCCCCAAGCCCCATGTTTTCCCAGCAAGTGCCCTGAGCATACCCGGCCACTCAGGAATGCTGCGAACGCTGTCATTCTTCTAAGTCCTGACTTTGGAATTTAAGCTTTATCTGCTGATTGGTAAGCCATTTAAGAACTCCTCTAGTTTTTTGTATTTGAAATGGCTATCTTTCTGCAGACCCAGTGTTACCTAAGACAGCAAGATAATTCTCTTGTTCTTGTATCCATCATCAATGGTATGGCCATAGCATTCCGCATACTGAGACTTTTATCCAAGTCACTCATTGTTCATTAAGAGTTTTAACAACACAGACTAAACTTCTGCCAACTCTGTCTGTGACTCATATACCAAAAGTTGGGATTCTTCAGAAACAGGGTTAAGAACGCAAGAAATTTATTGACATATGATGCCTGTGGAAAGATGGAAGAGGTAGGGAGCATAGTTTAATGTATAGAGTGTTTAGCATGCATAAGGCCTGGGTTTGAGCCCCATCTCTACATAAACCATGTGTGACATCATAGGCTTGTAATCCCAGCACTTGGGAGGTGGCGGCAGTAAAATCAGAAGTTCAAGATCATCCTCAGCCGCATAAAGAACCGGAGGCTAGCCCAGGCTGCAGGAGACCCTATCTTATATACAGAAATAAACAAACAAATAAGGGAAACAAGATAAAGTAAGAGGAGCCTTGAGACCATGATGGCGAGCCAACCAAAGCTCTACCAGCCTGCAGAATGAACATGGACTTTTGAAGAAATTCACCTTGGGCAGAAAAGGCCAAGCCTTTTCACTTTCATTTTTCTCAGCCAAGAGAAACCGGGGGAGACTGGTCACCCAAAGGCGCTGTGACTAGAAGTTTCCTACCTCACTCCTTGCCATTCGGTATGAAGGGGAGTCACACCCTTCAAGAACATAGGTTGAAGCCCTAACCCCCTGTGCCTCTGAATGTGACCTTATTTAGAAACAGTGTTGCTACAGATGTAATTAGCTAAGAGAAAGTCATTACAGGAGTGTCAGCTCTTGATTCTGTAGACCTGGTGTCCATCTAAGGCAACAGTTACAAGAAGACAGAGACACAGGAAGAAGCCCATTAGAAGGAGGAGGGGACTGTACATTTTACGAGCTCAGGTTTATGGCTCTACCTATTAGCCCCAGGATACCAGAGCCAGGGAGGGGTTGACACATTCTTCTTCAGCACCTTCAGAAGCAGCAGCTTAACCTCTGACCCCTTCATTTCACATTCTGGCTTCCTGAGCATCTAGCTGATGGGCTGTTGTCAGTGCCAGGTATCGGAAAGGTGAAGCCTTTGCCACCGGAGAAGGTCACATGCCTTAGGGATGGAGGAAGAGAACTGTATAGCCCCCGCCAGACTCAGGGTATGGGTCATTTCCTCCCATCACCTCGTTGATCATCACCAGCCCCATTTTGTAAGCTGCAGATCATGGGCACAGGGAGAAGTGGGTGGCCCACAGCTACCCAGCCCCAGAGTGGTGAAGCTGAACTCAAGCCATGGGAGCAAAGCCATGGAGTGACAAAACAGCTTATTTCCCATGTCGATTCTCCCAGAATCCACGCTTAATGAGCGCTGTACTTCCCAAACTTTTTGCTCTTGTGTGAGAGTGTAGGAGGGAGGCACTAGGCAAGCGTGTGGTGCACGGACACACGTGCAGACGGAACACTCCTATTCATCTAAATAAATAAACAAACAAACATATATTTAAAACTAGAGTTCTGTTTTAGTGTATTTTCATGTTTTGCTGTCTTTAAGATCTTTTACAACTTTATAAACTGTGGGAAATTGATAACAATACAAAATCTTTGTTTACATAAGAATAAAAGTGAAGGCCACGAGGTGATAGGTCATAGATGATAGCATGCATGACAATCCCAGCGCTCGGGGAGGCAGAGGCAGGCAGATCCTGTGAGTTCAAGGCCAGCCAGGTCTATAGAGTGAGTTCCAGGACAGCCAGGGCTACACAAAGAAACCCTGAACCCTTTCTGGCCCACAGAGGCCAGAGGAGTCAGAGCCTCCTGAAGTGGAAGTGACAGACTTGTGAGCTGCCTGATGAGGTTGCTGGGTATAGAACTCCAGAAGAGAAGCGTATGTGTGCTCTTCAGTGCTGAGCCAGGCATCTAGCCCCAAAGTGTGGGCTTCTTCATCCTACGCTGAACCAGCCATCACACATTATAGGTTTCTTCATTAACTAATGAATCGAATGATACGCTCCCATAATACATTTGTCTATGAATGGGAAGTCCATGTGACCAGCTTATCTTGGCTCTGCCTCAGACATCCCCCATAACAAGGGTCTAGGTCATTGTATTGCGCAGAGTTGGCTCTTTAAGATCTCTTTCATAGACCATAAGGGACATTCCTTTCCTTTTTGTTCTTTTCCTTATTTTCATTACTGCTTCCTGTCTTCTTAATATTTATTTTTTTTGTGTGTATTGTAGGAAAGGCCACAAGCACAGATTTACCTGTCTCTTAGTGGAAAGGCGTATGTGCTAGCCAAGGCCACATGGAGTCATTTATTGACACTGTCACCTCCTCTGTTTACTCTCTCTCTAAGGACACACTGTAACCCAGCAGGCTGGGAAGGGGCAAGAGGTTGAAGTTCCAAGGCGGACACTCCGGGCACTGATAACAGGAAAGGCTGCTGAAGACGCCAGTACTCATAATCCCCTGGACCAGTGTGAGCTGGTGTAAGCCAGTGCGAGCCAGACTGCAAGCTGGGGAGCATGATGGCTCTGAAGAGGCTCAGGAACCACCAGTGTCTAAGAGATGATGCTGAAAGGTCCCTGTTGGTCCCAGCAGGGACCCAGGCAAAACTGAGCCCCGGTGCAGGAAGGAAGCTATCCTGAATGCTGAAGTTCAGGACGGTTCCCTGGGGCTGTGCTCACTTTGATCTCATACCACATTATTGGTTAAAAATAATCTGAGCTTCAGAATAGAAACATTTTCAAATTTTTTACTTACGTATCTCTAAATAATAATAAGGTATAATTACTTTCTGTTGTTGTTGTTGTTGTTGTTTTAATACAATATAGGGCCCATAAAATGGCTCAGCAGGTAAAGGCACCTGCTGTCAACCTCAGCAAATAAGTAAATTGTGATTAAAGAAAAAAATTAAACGCGTATGGAACTGGGTATAGCAGCTCATGCCTTATAATCAAAGCATTCCAGAAGCTGAGAGCAGAGGTAGGGGAATCACATACATACATACATACGTACATAGATGCATAGTCTTGCTTTTCTACATTGGACACAAAACTGTGCCCTAGGGAGCCATCTTCACAGCGAGGGACAGAGTGGTCACAGGGTCTGCTGATGGCTGTTGATGGCTGTGCATCCTCTCTGGGTCTTATTTTCTTCACCTGTTGAAAACTGGATTAGAGTACCTGTCACCTACAGCTTTAGGATAAACACCGGTTTATGAAAAAAAAAAAATCCCAATATCGTAATTACCTGCCACGAGGATCATTTCCAGGAGTCTGAAATGCTGGTCTCTTTTGGCTTTGTGTTTTTGCCAGAAAGAGAGCTCAGCTCTGAGCAAGAAACACCCTACCCCCACCCCCACAGGGCCGCACCTGAAGGTGTAGCCCCACTGAAGCAAAACCACAGGAATCACCACAATCTGATGCTCTCCTAACGGGACAGTATCGGAAGTGAGACCCCTGGAGAGACGGGGGTAGTCGGGGCCCTGAAATAAATAGGGACACCTTCTCTTCCTGCCTCTGGCAAATCTCCAGACATGTGGCGACGTTAGCCATTGAAATTATTAGTGCTAACCACTTCTGAACTCAAAGCCCTGGTGCAGATTATCTTACGTAGCTTTAGAAAACACATTATTCAGGGCCCGAGAAGCTGTTCAGCAATGAAAAGCGCTTTTTGCTCTTGTGGAGAACCCAGGTTCAGTGCCCAGCACCCACACGGCAGCTCACAACTGTCTTTAACTCCAGTTCCAGGGGACCCAACAGGTAAATACTTGGTGCACATACATGGCAGGCAGGTGAAACATGCGTGCGTGCAGGCAAAACATTCAAACACGTAGAGTAAAATAAATAAATAAATATTTAAAAAAGAATGAAAGTATACTGTGATTCCATTTTTTTTTTTACCTATGGGAAGCCTGACCTCCGTCCCGATACCAAAGCCCCCCCACCCCCCGTCACTGAGTGGCCAAAGCCTACTCCGTGCTCCTGTGGGCCATTCCAGTGTCACCTCTGCCTCAGACTCCTGTGACCTGCTGCCTACCAAGCATCTGCAGGCTTGGGTGAGCCTGGGAGCAGGCCTCCTCTGTCAGCTCCCTTCAGGACTCCCCTAGGGCCGGGACCAGGTGTGTCACCAGCCCCTTGGACAGAATCTCTGGGCCCAAGGAAGTCTATCAGCAACCTGAGGCACACTCGGATAAAGGGATGGAGGGTGCTGGGGGAACTGCTATTTCCTGGAAGCTTAGGAGCTTGAGAAAGGCATTTCAGCTCGTCTGAATTCCCTGTTACTATTCCACTGATCTGGCAAAGGAATGCTCCCAAAGAGGGAGCAGGCTCTGCTTAAGTGTGCCCACGGTGGGCTAATTCGAGAAATGTCCATGTTAGAAATGAGGCAATTAGGCGTTGGTCAACATTGGCGTGGGTCTATAGACTGAACCCCACCCCCGGCTCTACCACTTCACTTCTCTGAATCTTTGTTTAAAGACAGGGTCTCAGGTAGTTCGGGTTGGCCTCAGACTTCCCATGTAGTAGAGGATGGCCTTCAGTTCCTGACCCTGCAGCCTCCACACCCCAGGACTGTGCCAGGGCCGAAGGCACATGCCACCTTGCCCAGCTACCCTTCTGAGTCCTAGCCTCCTTCCTTTCTTTCTGTTTTATTTTGTGTGTTTGGATGTTTTGTCTACATGGACGTCTGGGTACCGCATGCATGCAGTGCCAGCAGAGGCCAGAAGAGGACACTGTGACCACTGGGATTGGAGTTACAGATGTTTGAGAGCCTCCATGTGGGTGCTGGGAATCGAACCTAGGTCCTCTGGAAGAACAGCAAGTATTCTTAACTGCTGAGCCACTTCTCCAGTCCCCTCTACAGCTCTTTTCAGTGAAAAATAAGATGTGTACCTCGTGATAGTTTTGAGGGCTATTCGTTTATTCATTCTACAAATATTAGGTTGGACCATATGAAATTACCAATATCCAATTACTTATAACACAGGAACAGTGATTTTATATGATTCAGCCTTAAAGAACATTTCTCTCTGTGTGTCTGTCTCTGTGTCTCTCTCTATCTCTTTTTCTCTCTCTCTCTGTGTGTGTGTGTGTGTGTGTAGATGGGAGGTTAGATGGGGCTTTTATGTTGCATTCTTGAAACAAAAGTGCTTCTTTGGGGAGACGTGTCAGGCTCTCCCCTTAACCATGAACAAGCTGTGTGGAAGACACACCTCGGCATCGTGGAGGGCAATTTGTCTTACACAGTCAATTGATTAAAAATACTAATCACATCTAGAGTCTAGCTAGAGTGACATGTGTAGGTAAAACTGGCAGAGGCACCCAGGCTGGTGGCTCTTGCGTTATACCCAAAGAAGTCAAGACCATCCTAAGTAGCCAGAGTTTATCTTAATAGGTGCAGGGTGCTGTGAGAACAAATGTGGGCTGGGGGGTCAGATTCAGGGTTCAGGGAGCCAGGGAGCTGCCTTGAAGAATGTAAGATTCTAAGCTATGGTTTGAAAGAGGCTGGGAAGCTGGGCGGTGCTGGCGCACACTTTTAATCCCAGCACTCGGGAGGCAGAGGCAGGAGGATCTCTGTGAATCTGAGGCCAGCCTGGTCTACAGGGTGAGTCCAGGATAACCAAGGATACACACAGAGAAACCCTGTCTGGAAAAAAAAAAAGAAGAAAGAAAGAAAGAAAGAAAGAAAGAAAGAAAGAAAGAAAGAAAGAAAGAAAGAAAGAAAGAAAGAAAAGAAAGAAGGAAAAAGAAAAGAGAGAGAGAGAGAGAGAGAGAGAGAGAGAGGTTGGAAGCCAGCCCTACCCCAGCATACGTGCATAGAGTCCTCAGTTCCGGGTCTGCAAGCCCAAGGTGGCTGAGCAGAACGTGCAACAGTGAGCAGAGACGCTTTCAGAGGCCCCATAGGGGCTTCAGATACTATCAATAGGGGAGATAGGGGTTAAGTGTCTCTAGCACCTGGCATGGTATTTGATCCAAGTCAGACCCCTCACTTTTAGCACAGTACCCTAAGGCTTGGTACACAAGCCAGGGAGGGACTCTCTGTTCTGGGCCCTCTGGCTCCTGCCTCTTGGATTCTGATCTCTAGTCTTACAATTTAATTCCCAAATTGGAAATTTTTTGGGACTCAGGGGCTACCAGGCCAACCTGGAAGTCCAGCTGTACATGCTGTATTCGGGACAGAGTAGCGACCCACCAAGATAAGAGAACAGGGACCGCCCTGAGATGTGCAGACCCCACCCCCACCTTCGCAAGCCCGATCGCCTGCGCAGGCCACCACAACTCCATCCAGCTCTGTCCCCGCCTTTGTTCCTGAGTCTCCAAGGCCCCCCTTCCTGCCAAACAAAGCCCCCGGCCACTCGACTGCCGCCCAACAGGCACCTGGGGCCTCTGGGCCTGGGAATCAAAGCCTGTTTTGCAAAGGAGGCCCTGTGTTTGGAGAAACACCCATCCCCTGCTGCCCAACCCTTCAAAGAACCGGCATTGTTCTGTGCTGAGAAGGCGCCTCTTGACGCGCTGGGCAGGGTCGGGCTGACGCTGGTGGGCCTCTGATCTCAGGCCAGGCCCCCAGCCACTTGGGGGAGGGTGAACTTAGGGGCCAAAGAGGGAGCAACTTGTCCTTATGGTACTGTGGCCCTTCCTCGTTCTCTGCCCACCTGAGTTCCCATCACCGAGTCTTCTGAGACCCAGGCTCTTCCACCTGGTGATCTGGATGAGGCGAGCCTCCGGAGGCAGCAGGACAGGAGTTGAGAGCAGCAGGATTTTAGTGACCATAAGAGGTGTGTCAGAGACCGCAAACGTTTTGCAGGGCATTAGTGACGTAGAACTGCGATTGCCCGTGCTTGGGGTGCTGAGGCAGGATAATCATGAGTTCGAAGTCAGCCCGAGCTATGTAACAAGACCCTCTCCCCAAAACATAAGAGTTCGTGTGTGTGTGTGTGTGTGTGCGCGTTCCTATGTGAATGTATGTTCTCATTTTATAGATCTCCAAGGATAGAGAAGGAAGAGAATTGGGCCCAGAGCCCAGTTCAAGCTGTGAACTGATAGATTCCGCTGTCCAGACCTTCTGACTGAAGCTCAATGCTCTTTTTCTTTGTTAAAGGAAAATTTCCCATTTACTTTCTTGCCCCACTGTGGTTTCCACCACAAGTTAACATTAGTAAAGGCATTTAAATAAAATCTGCCCTGTTACAAACTAAAACTCCGGAACTGGCCGGTGGTGCCCAGGTGGGTTGTGGGTAGCCCGTACAGCACTCAAGAGCCACCCTTTGCTGCCCTTTCCTTCTGCCTGCCACATACAGCATGAGTGTGGTGGAGTGGGGGCCTTCAGCCTCACCCCTGTGGCACAGCGGAAGCCTCTCAAGCCACAGAGAGGGTTAGAAATCTGTTCAAAGTCACCCAGAAGCTGAGGTGTTCGAGCATCTGGGGCCGCATCTCAGGAGCTCACCCTGTCCTGTCCTTTCCCTCAGATCACACTTCTGTTTGTGTGACACTGCTGAGCCCTTTGCCTGGATGCTCCCAGGATGCTCTGAACCCAGAATGCAGTGGGAACCTGTATTCTGAAGTCCTCGACCCAGAGCAACGTCCCCATGACCGCTGGATGTCCACCAAACTGTTCACCCATTCTGAGCCTCAGTTCCCTCCTCTGTCAAATAGGAACGCTAGGGACCCATTTTATAAGGCTCTTGGGGCACACATGGGGCAAGTCCTGACAATAAATGATATGCATGGCCATGATCACTGTGTTGCTCCACTTTCACTGTCCGGAGAGGGGTGAGGAGGGGCTGGGCTGAGGTGAGGAACTGTCTCAGTGGGAGCTGCTTCCCGGAGCAGATAGCTAAACCTCCTTCCGGTAGGGTTTACTGGAGAAAGAAGGGGCGGGAAGGGAAGCGCTGGGCGCCTGGGGGTGGAATGTTCTGACCCCCCCGCCTGAGATTCCTGAGATTCTGGTCTTACCTACTTGGCCCACTAGGGTGCCAAGCATGATCTTTTGACACTCAGAATGTCGCTCTCCTGGTAATGTCCACCAAACATCTAAGATCCATGGAGGTCCAGCCCCAGGACCCTGGGAAATCCCATCAGCCAGCATAAGGAAGTAATATGACAGAGAAGAGACTTGGGAGAGAGTGTGTGCTTTGTGTGTGTGTGTGTGTGTGTGTGTGTGTGTGTGTGTGCACACATGCTCATGCACACACATAAAGGTATGTGAGCGTATGCTCTCATTTTAGGGGTCACTGAGCCTAGAGAAGAAAGAGCCCCTTACCTTCTCTGTCTAGATGAACACTGGGACCAAAGGTTCCATCCCTATCCCTGCCACAGGCATTCCCAACTGGCACACAGAAGCAAGTGTCTCACCCCTATGGATCTCCAGGATCCCAGTTTTCCTTCCACTCAACAAGGACAGTTTTGGTATAGTGCTACTATTTAGGCTCTCCTATAAGCTGTAATTACCGGTCCCTAAATGAGACCAAAGATGTTGTCATCCAAAACACACAAAATGTGGGGGATGGAGAGATGGCTCTGGCATCAAAAGTGCTTGCTGCTCTTCCAGAGGACTGGAGTTCAGTTCTCAGCACCCACATGGCAGCTCACCACTGTCTCATCTCCAGTCCCAGGGGTCCGACGCCCTCTGCTGGGCACTGGATGCACACACTGCACAGACACGCATGCAGAAAAATCACCTGTGCTCATGAAAATAGAGAAATAAAAACAAAAGGAGAGAAAGATCTTCTGTTTTAAAAAAGTGCCATGAACGGTATGTGGTGTTTTCAGGTAATTAATAACTGCTGCACTTTGGAGCCAGTCAGAGCCGGCTGGAGTCGGCCAGCAGTGCGTCGCTGTAGCGCTTTGGGCTGTGGTTCTTAGGTTGTCGATTTGCGGCTTAAAAGAGTGTCTGTATCTTTGTAAAGCTACCATCTGATGTTTCCTGACCGCCACTGCTCGCTGATGGAGAAGCGCAGGTAGAGAGGTGCCCAAAGTTAGAAGAATAACTGTCAGAATTTAACATTGAGTCACAGGCAGCCAACATCAAAATCCTGCTTCTCAACACACACAAACATACATGCGTACACACACATCCAGCATACACACCCACCCACCATACACACACACATAAACACATACATGCCACACACACACACACCCAGCATACAGACACACACACACACAAAGCCCCACTTCAGGGAGACCCCTGGAGGGTGGGCATATCAGAACTGTGGATAAAATAAACACATGCCTCAGTGAGCTCAGGTGCTCTGCAGGCCTAGCTAAGGAAGAAGGCAAGAGACAGGATTGTAGATGCAGTTACTGAAATGTTTTGAGACGAGGTCTCTCTGTGTCACCCTGGCTGTCCTGGAACTGGCTCCGTAGATGAGGCTGGCCTTGAAATCACAGAGCTCTGCCTACCTCTGTCCCCCCCCCCACTGCACCCAGCAGAAATGAATTTCTTGGTCAGAAAAGTACTCATGAACTCATGGAAGGACTGAGGAAGACACAGAAGCCGTACCTCATGCCTACAATCCTTGCATACGGGACTTCATGGGCAGATGACTCAGCTGCTAACTTTATCTGCAGCAGCTCACAGCACTGGACACAAAAGGCCACAGTGCAAGTGGCCTCGGGGGACATAAACAAAATGAGGAAGCCAAGGCCTTGGAGACTGGGAAGGCTTCCTGGAGGAGGAGACCAGCGGGCCCAGGATAGGGAACATTCTGAGAGAACACACAGATACAGGTTCTTACCATTCAGTAATTGCTCAGATTGACAGCAGGATGCAGACCGAAGGAGAGGGAAAGAGTTGGAGAATTCACGAACCAGAACCAGCTGGCCCCAGTGTGGTGCACACCTTTAATCCCAGCACTCCGAAGGCTGAGACAAAAGGATCTCTGTGGATTTGAGGCCAGCCTGGACTATATATAGCGAGTTAAAAACCAGCTAGTGATACAGAGTGAGACCCTGCGACAAAATCAAACACAAAACAAAAACAACCCAGGAACAACTCTGAACAGATGAACGAAAACCCGTCAAATTTCCCGGGCCGTGGTGTTGCTTGCCTTTAATCCCATCACTCCGGGAGGCAGAGGCAGGCAGATCTCTGTGAGTTCCAGTCCAGCCTGGTCTACAAAGCAAGTCCAGTACACCCAGGGCTACACAGAGAAACTCTGTCTTAGAAAAACAGAGAAAGAGAAAGAAAGAGAAAACCTCTGTGACCTTGTTATTTCACTCTAGGTCCTCACAGCAAAGGTCCAACTAAGGGATGCATGGGATTCATCTGAGCATTGAAGAACATCAGCTTGAAGAGGCTAGTCATAGACTCAGCATCCTCCTCTGCCTGGATTCTAATAAGGCCCATTGCCTAGCCCACGAGCTCAGTGGTTCTCAACCTTCCTAATGCTTTGACCCCTTAATACAGTTTCTCTTGTTGTGGTGACCACCCCCCATCAAATTATCTCATTGCTACTTCATAACGGTAATTTTGCTACTGTTGTGAATTGTAATGTAAATATCTGATATGCAGGATATCTGATATGTGACCCCTGTGAAAGGGGCATTTGACCCCCAGAGGGGTTGAGAAGGGATGTGCTGGCTGCTATGACATTGGACAATGATAGCAGAAAAAGCTGAGGTTTCACTGGAGATCAAGCCACTAAGCACAGGTTAGATGTGTAGAGAGAGAGAAATCCTTGGAAAGTATCAAAAACCCCTGGATCCCCTACAATAAGGCTCTGTTTGCAGAGGGTCCATAGAATACCACGTAGATACTAAACATCTAAAAGTGTCTTAGGAAGTTTCAATGACACGAAGAGACACCCAAATTGTTACCTTTTTAAAGGTTTCGTTATTTGTATGTTATATGTATGTGTGTTTGCCTGTGTGTGTATGTCCATGAGTGTGCCGTATGCTCTTGAAGGCCAGAAGAAAGTGATGGACGCCCTGGAACTGCAGTTATAGATGTGAGCCAACTTGTGGGTGGTGAGAAGCCTGCCCAAAGCCTGCTAGATGAGTGAGTGCCCTTAGCCCACCAAGCCCTCTCTCCAGCCCCACATAATATTAAGTGAAAAGAAAAACAAGAACAATTATGCAAAAATGCACCTTGATGGCTATTTAAGTGGATTTACTTAGAGGGGGTGAAGAAGTCAGATTATCTCTGAGTTTGAGGCCAGCCTCATCTACAGAGCGAGTTCCAGAGCAGCCAGGGTTACACCAAGAAATGCTGTCTTAAAAAAAAAAAAAAAAAACGAAAAAAGAATTCAGATAATGAATGATTCTCCTCCCTCCTCCAGGGGTTAGAGTACAGCTGGGTAGCAGGATAGCACTGGCAGCCTTGTTGGTTTTGCTCCTTCCTATTTTTCAAGGATTTTTATTTATTTTTATTTTATGTGTATTAGTGTTTTGCCTACAAGTATGTCTGTGTGTGGGTGTCAGATCTTGGAGTTACAGACAGTTTCAAGTTGCCATGTGGGTGCTGGGAACTGAACCCAGGTCCTCTGGAAGAGCTGTCTCCCCAGCTCTCTTTTCAGTTAGCTTCATTTTCTAATTCTTTTTCTAGGATTGACATGTATTTCTATTTTAAAATTACTTGTTTGAGACAGGGCCTCAGTATGTAGCCTTGGCTGGTCTGGAACTCATTATGTAGATCACTCTGGCCTCAAACTCATGGAGATCTACCTGATTTTGCCTCCTGAGTGCTAGGGTTAAAGACATGAGTCATGGTGTGCTCTCATTTTTTTTATTATTATTATTTTAAATTATTCACAAATGCAGGATTTATGACTTAGGTCTACTGGTTAACAGGGGGAAAAAAAGAAGTGGATTTTAACATTCATTTATTCACTTAATAAACAGTCAAGCATCCAGCCCTGTGTCAGGTGCTAGGCACCGTTCTGAGGGTTGTTTGGTCCCAAATCCAAAGTAAGGGCCCTGTGAGGAAGTGGGGGAGGGGAGGAAGGGGCGGCCTGGGGCACTGCTCGTGTTTTAAAGCACACAGCCACTGCTCCACTGTTGAGTGAACCCCCTTGCCCCATCCTGGATGATACGTGGGGGTGTCTGTCTGCAAAAAACAGCCTGCCCTACCTCGTGATTCACGGAGAAGGAGACCCAGGCATCCACGATGCCTGAGAAGGGACAGAAAACAAACATCTGTTGAGGCGACCTGTCACCAATCTGGGACCTTTGTTCCCGTCCACTCAACAAATTCCTCCAGCCACCTCAGGAGGAGCACCCGCCCTCCCACCCCATTGTTGTAGATAAGGGAGAGGAGGTCCAGGAAAGGAGAGCCACTTATGCAAGGTGACCTCCTGTCAGCTGAGCTGAGACTTGAGCTGGGCTACTCCCTACAGAGCACCCTTTGCCATCTAGGTAGGGCTCCTGACGCTCTCCCTGACCTTCAGCCCCAGCCTTCCCTCGGTGCTGGGTCATCTGTAAATGACAGCACCCCAGGTCTTGTCTTGAATCTCAGCTGCAGTGTGGAGGTATGAGGTAGGTGTTATTTATCGATGAGGAGACAGAGGCTCAGAGAGGTCACAGCCTGCCCCAGTCACACCGCCCGCCCCGGAGTAGAGGTGCTGAGGCTTGCAACCTGCCCTAACTGGTTCCAGCAGTGGGAAGCTACATGCCTGCGCCACCCTGCCTGCCTTCTGGTCCTCACTCCGCACAATACATTGCTCAGAGCTTGTCGTTCCTCTCTGTTTATGTTTTTGTGGTTTGCTTGCTATTTGCTTTCTTGTTTTAATACAGGCTCTTACCATGTAGACCTTAGCTGGCCTGGCCTTTACCACATAGATGAAACTTCTGGAGATCGGCCTGTGTCTGCTTCTCAAGTGCTGGGTCTCAATGCTGGACCACCCCTTTCTCGATTTTTACGGTGTTCATTGTCCTCATTGTCAGCTGTGCAGTCATGAAAGGCAAGGCATGGGAGCCCAGAGAAAGGGACGCTGTAGGAGGGATACCTCCCAGTTTATCAAGTTGTAAGCAACCATACATCATTCTTCCGCGGCAATCAACTGCTTCTGAAAAAGCATAGTTGCTACAGAGAACAGGGAACCGTGGCTTGGAAAAAGTTCTTAGAGATGGAAATGGAAATTCTTAACCTAGAAAAAAGTAGTTTTGGTCATTCAAGCAGCAGATTTATAGAAGCTTTCCACTGTATGTATCTGGAGGACAGGGGGCCGTTTTGTGAGGTGTAGGGACAAGGAAATAGACTCCCTGGAACCTAAAATGGGTGGATGGTCACCATCTCTGCCTGCATTCCCTAAAGACAACCCTGGGGAAGAGAGAAGTTGATTTTCTATGAGTCAAGAACACAAAGGTGAGGTGTCAGGAAGACCCTCAAGTGGATGGATTTCTTCCCTGAGGGAGGCAGGAACGTTCCTGTCACTTGTGACAGGCAGTCCTCCCAAGGCAGATGGGTTGCCTCAGGGAAGTAGCACACTCCCTGTCACGAGGAAAAGCAAAGAGTGGGCTCTTAAATATACGGGGAGAAGGGAAGAAGAGGAGGAAATGGGCCAGGTGTTATGGCTCTCACTTTGAGCCTGGCTTTCAGACGGTAGAGGCAAGTGGATCTCCATGAGATCGAGGCTAGCCTCATCTGCATAGAGAGTTTCTGGCCAGCCAGGGCTACATAGTGGGACTTTGTCTCAAAAAAGAGGACAGGAGGAAGAGGAAGAGGAGACAGAAGAAATGGAAGAGGGCTGTATTAGACTGGGCTGCCTGGTGGCCTTAACAGCCAAATTCTTACTTCTTTCTTTTCATGGTACAGGAAACAAAATCCTGAGCCTCCCTCTCTCATTTATTAAGCAAGAATACCCACTGAGGTACATTCCCAGAGCCTAAACAACAGAAATGTGTTTCTTATCATTCTGGATGCTAAAGCCAACATCAAGAGATTGGCTGTTTCTGCCCTGGTGAGGGCCCTCTGCACAGCCACCTTCTGGAAATGCTCTCATGCAGCCTGCTTCAGCACATGAGTACAGAGAGCTAGAAGCAGACTCTAGCATCTATTCCTGTAAGGGCACCTTAATTATCTCCCAAAACTCCATCTCCAAATACATCGGAGTTTGAGGCTTCAAATAAGCTTTGGGAAGCACACAAATGTATTTTGTTTTGTTTTGTTTTGTTTTGTTTTTATGTGCCTTAGTATGAAGGTGTCAGATCCCTTGGAATTGGTGTTACAGACAGTTTTGAGCTGCCATGTGGGTGCTGGGAATTGAACCCTGGTCCTTTGGAAGAGCAGACCGTGCTCTTAACCACTGAGCCATCTCTCCAGCCCCAGCACACAAATGTATAATTCATGATACAAACTTCATACGGGAATAGAGGATCAGGGTGCTAAGGCCAGCAAGCTCTTGAGTCTGTGCTTTTATGGAAGTCAAGGGCTATGTGGTCCCTGCTGCGGAGGACCTGGGGTGACTTAGGCAGCTGAACTTGAGGTGGGTGAAGACTTGGGAAAGAGCCAGTCCTACTCCTGGGCAGTTCACTCCTGGCTCCTTCTCATTCTGGACTACAAATGCAGAAATGAGCAGAGCTACTGCCTGGTTCTACAGCTTCGGACAAGCCACTTGGTCTTTTGCAGTCTTAACTTCTTCTGAGAAAGAGGGTGTGATGGTACTCTCCACTCCTAAGATTATTGTGGGGGGAGGGGAGAATGGGGACGTGGGCATAGGACCTAAGCCCCAGAGCTAGGCCCCTGAGGGCCACTCCGCAGAGGAGAAGTCCACTGGGAATCCGCTGATCGTTACAGCCAAGTAGCTAGTGTGAGGAAGGACAAAGAGAAGGTGTCCTTGCCTCAGAGGACCCCCCTTGGCATGGCATCTAGGGAAAGCTGCTTAGGAAAAGGGACGTTTTAAGCAGAAACATAAAGGAAAAAGTTAAGGGGTCTGGAGTAAAGGTGCTGCAAGCCAGAGAGTGAAAAGAGCCAGGCTGATGGGTTAATGGCAGGAGGAAAACGGCTCGTGGCCTCAGAAATAGATCTATCTACCCGCTCTCCCCATCATTCTGTGCTTCCGCTGTCATGCCACCTGGCTTCAGGAGCTGCTGGTGTCTCGGAAACAGCAACAACCACTGCAGCTCTAAGCCTGCACCTCAAACAGTGCAATATCTGAGCCCCAAAGTCTGCTCTCCCCAACACAAGCGCTGCCCAAGTCCCATGCCGACTGCTCCTTAATGCCACTGGCACGTGCTGCCCTGGCCCCCCACCCTCCAGCCCAGCATCCCTCTTCTTCCTTGCTCCCTGCCCTGCTACGTTGCAGGGTTGAGGTCCAGAGCTCACATGACACTACCGACCTCGCCCTATGTTCCTTACCTCACTGGTCAAGCAAACCCCTTCCTATCTGCTTCCTCCATACCTGTGCCGAGCAAGTCAAACACTGCAGTATCTATCATATCACGGGCAGGAGGACTTTCCTCATTACTCCACAATCTTTACCTCAGATGGGCCTTGGATGTTGCCCAGCAACCCGTCACTCGACACCAGCCTCTCTCAACCTTCACCACTCTCCCCACACTGCGCTCCTCCATTCCATCTCAGAGGCACCTCCACCTCCCGCTTGGCAGAGAGAGGAGACGCCATCCTTTATCTGGTCCCTCTCACGCATGCATGTGCAAACATGCTTAGAAAAGCACACGCAGATATGGGTGAACGTGCACACACGCATACAGAAATACACCTACAAACACACGGGAACTGTGTATTTCTTTGTTTTCGCGTTTTCTGAGACGGGCTTTCATATTGAGGCCCAGGTAAGCGTCAAACTCACTCTGTAGTTCAGCCCGGCCTTGAAGTCGAAACATTCCTCCTGCCTCAGCCTCCAAGGGCTGGAATCTCAGGCGTAAACGCCCACATGCAGCTTTGTATCTCTTCTCTTCTTTCTCTTGAATTTCTGCTTCTTGTTCAGGTTCTTTCTGTTAGCCTGTGTATGTGGTCATATTACCTCGTTAATCAAATACAAAAGCCAACTCCTTCAGCTTCGCCTCCTTCCAACAACTGCCTACTGCTGCTCATGCCCAGCTGGTCTCCTTCAAAGGAGCGCTGTCCCGTTCTCACTTGCACCACCCCTCTTCAGACAGTATTCAGCCTCCTCCACTCTGCACTGTGATCAGAGCTTTTATTTCCTCTTTGTTTCTTTTTTGTTTGTTTGTTTGTTTGTTTGTTTGTTTGAGACAGAGTCTCACAATGTAGCCCTTGACTAGCCTGCAATTCACCAAGCTGGCCTCGAACTCACAGAGATCCTCTGCCCCTGCCCCCTGAGTGCTGGGATTAAAGGCATGGCCTACCAAGCCTAACTTGGGACCGGAGGTATTTTTAAGACCTCTAAGAGGCGATCACCACTTCCCACAGGATCTGGGGATGTGCCTTCCAGAGTATTTTCACCGTGTGGTGGAGTAAGAAGCCTGTCTAGGTACCTGGTGCCCGTCTGCATGTGCACTCCGTCATGTATGTACGTGTCTGTCAGCTGATGGAAACTCTGACCCTCTTAACTGTGGCCACAGTTGCTCAGGTGTGTGGGACCTGTCAAGCTGGACTCTTTAATTAGGGGCCGTTTATTGTCCATCTGTTCCTCTTACGACAGCCTCCTGCAGTGCCCAGGAACTGTTCCCAACAGCTTCTGCCATGCCACAGAATACCACCTCGTCACCCCTTAATTTTCCCTCTTCTCTATACCATGAACCCCAGACTCCTGAATGCTCATCACTTACCTGTGCTGGAGTAACAGTCTCTCAGAAACGGATTGCATCACCAGGCGCCCAGACGTCGCCTATAAGCCGCACCCAGAGGAATCTTGTTGAAATACGGCAAAGCCTAAACTGCATGGCATGGCCAACAAAGCCATTAAAGCTGACCTTCCTCCCTCAGCTCCAGACCTTCCCTTTCCCAGGACCCTTTTTCCGAAGGCTCTCACAGCACTGGTCTTTTGGGGATTCCCTACCTCAGGACTTTGTACCTGGGGTATGCTCTTCCTGTTCATGTTTCAGATTCTGGCTCAATGTCACCTCCTCTGGGAAGCCCTCTCTGACTGATCCTGTCCCATTTTCACACAGAACTCTCTACCTCGTTTTGCAGTATTTACCATAATTGTGGTTTGACGGCCTGTGTGCCTATTTCTCTCCTGAATCCCTGGGAAAGGCACTGTCTCTGTTCACCATAGTATCTTTAGTGCCTGGACAGATGGACCTAACCTACAACATTAATGATAACTGTGTGAACTGAGGCTGGAGACTTAGCTCAGTTGAGGGAATGCTTACCGAACCTATGCAGAACCCTAGCTGGGTTCCATCCCCAGCATGCCATTGACCTGGGCATACCTGTAATCCCAGCACATGGGGAATGAAAGTAATCAAAAGATTAGGTTTGAGGCCATCTAATCGGATTCCAGGCCTACCTAAGATCCCCGTCTCCAAAACAAAACACAAAACAAAAAACAAAAACAAAAACAAAACAAACAGGAAAAAGAAAACATGACTAAGTACATGAGCATCCAGCTTTTCTAGCATACACTGCATTCAGCCCCATACGCAATTTTGCTCTTGCTTGATGAGATGATACAGGTACGGAGAAGCTAAAGAAACCGACCCCTGGCCACACAGCTGCGAGGCACCGAGCCTGTGCAAGAACCAAGCCAGAGTTCTCTCATCATCTGCCCCGAGCAGGAGGAAGTGTCTTCACACCTACCCCTACAGACCCCACAGGCCCACAGGAGCAGAAGAGGCTCTCCCCAGCACCCCTCAGAACCAGCCTGTGAGGTGAGCCGTGGACGCCTTCCTGTGCACAGCCACAGTAACTGAGAAGCAGAGTGGTCTAAACTGTCTCCAGTTACTCAGCATAAAAAACAGAACCGGGTTTCTCACCCAGGACATCAGACTCTCCATCATACTAGGCACGATAGGACAGGCCAGGGAAAGCACAGCCAGGATGCCAGGGAATTGTTAACCTCCCAATAAAGAACCAAACTGGCTCGGGGGCATCTGCTCTGGTTTACACTTGCCACCTGAGTCATCTTGACTATGAGAAATGATCATGCCTAGATCTGTTCTGTTGACCCATGAGCCAGGCATCAGGAAGTGTCTGCACCAAGGAGAGAAACAAAGGTGGAAGCCATGCCATGAACCATCCCTGGGACCAACTGAAGAAACCCAAGATCAAGACAGGATGGCAGTGTCTTCCTGAAATTTATCCTGTGCTTAAAAATAGACCACCTGGAGCTGGGCATGGTGGCACACACCTTTAATTTTAGCACTCAGCAGGCAGAGGCAGGTGGATCTCTGAGTTTGAGGTCAGCCTGGTCTACAAGGCAAGTTTCAGGACAGTCAGGGCTATACAGAGAAATCTGTCAAGAAAGAGGAGGGGGTGGAGGGAGGAGGAAGGGAAGGAGAGAAGGAGGGAAGGAATAAAGAGAAGGGAAGGGAGAGGAGGGGAGGGGAGGGGAGGGGAGGGGAGAGGAGGGGAGAGGAGGGGAGAGGAGGGGAGAGGAGGGGAGAGGGAGAGGAGAGGAGAGGGAGAGGAGAGGAGAGGAGGGGAGAGGGAGAGGAGAGGAGAGGGAGAGGAGAGGAGAGGAGAGAGAGGGAAAGGAAGGGAAAGGAAGATACAAACATTCTGTCTTTAGGATAACTTTGCAAGGACAGCCTGGGTCAGCCACTATCCTCCCCCTTAGGGTATGAGGTGGAGGTGGGGATGGAGAATGCCAGGTGCTCACAGGCTCTGGGCAGAATCATTCAGGATCCATCTGGATCCTGACCAACAACCCTTAGGCACTGAAGCTGCTCAGGCCTGAGCGGCCCTGCCTGCTGCCTATCTTGGAGGCAGAAGAGACCAGACAGAGAGGGAAGCAGCAGCAACCTGTGCTGCTGGGGTGGAGGTTCCCAAGAAGGCTTCTCACCTGGCTATTTACAAGGTGGGGTGGGTATTCTCCCTTCCTGGGCTTCCTGGGAAGGTCAGCTAGAGCCACTGTAGTGCTCCTCACAAGGCCTGGCCCGTGCCTAAGCTCTAGACCCTAACAGAGCTGTGTGTTCCAGGCTATTCACAACTCATCCAAATCCAGCTTTTTTTTTTTTTTTTTTTTTTCTTTCCTTTTAAATCTGGAAAATGGAATTACCTCTCCTAG
Source organism: Meriones unguiculatus (assembly GCF_030254825.1). NCBI lineage: Eukaryota > Metazoa > Chordata > Mammalia > Rodentia > Muridae > Meriones > Meriones unguiculatus. The sequence goes on along the minus strand of NC_083351.1, from coordinate 30,378,094 downwards.
AAGATGCCAATTGGTTGTCTGGATAGAGGATCAGACTTTGTTTTACTTTTGACTGGACTGACCCTTCCTTTTACTGGATATGGGTAGTATCTAAGCTAAGAATGGCCCCTTAATAGGTTTGAGTACCCTGACTCGCCAAGAAGTGGGAGCCTCCAAGGTACCCCTTCGGTGGTGGGGAAGGGGTGCCACAGTCCCTTAGATGTGCTGGGAAGAGATGCCTCTTTTCACTAGGAGTGTCAACCCCTCCCCCGTCTCACCCCCAATTTTTGACAGGGTCTCATGCAACCCCAGGCTAGCCTCCAACTTGTTTTTTAGCCAAGGACAGCCTTGAAGTTCTAATCATCTTGCCTTTGTCTCCAAAGTGCTGGAATTATAGATGGTGCCACCATACCTGGTTGAGGGACAATGTTTGAATGCCAGGATTCAGGTGAGCCTGGAGCAAAACTGAACCAAAGAGGTTTCGGTATAACACTATACATACACACACACACATATTTCCCCTTAAGTCAGTTTAACTTTTGTCACCTGTAACCAAAGACACTTTTATACACCCATGATATGATGAGGTCATATATAAAAAGGACTCAGCACGTGTCTGATGCAGATTAGCCACCCGGGAGAAGGATGCTGTCATCATTAGCCTTGCCACAAAGAATTCACTGAGCACATCTTCTGTATGTACTGGGGACATGCAGACAGATCAGCCGAAATTCCTGTTCTCAAGAAGTTCCCGGTCTATGGAGGGATGTGAATTAAAGCTCCCCATTCCTGTAATAACCAGGGGGAACTCATCAGGGCCAGCAGAGCAGGGCTGACCAAGGACATGAGAATAGAGGGTGTCCCCGCCATATTCCTCTTTCTCCCAACCACTGGTCAGAGGCTATCAGTCCTCCTCTTCTGCCTCTCCGAACTCCCTGCTGACATGCGGATCCAGGTAATATCCTGGGACACAACTTGAGATCAAGACGCAGGGACGAAACAGACCATGATGGCTGTGTAATCCCAACGCTCATGAGCTTGAGGCTGGGGCATTACCAGGAGTTTGAGGCTAGCCTGGCCCTTCAAAACAAAGTCTCAAAGAGTAAAACAAAGAGAATTGGGGGCAAAAACTGGACATGTAGTCCGCGCCTGTAATCCCAACTCTTGGGAGATGGAGGCAGGAGGGGCAGAAGTTGACGGCTATCCTTGGTGACTCAGGGCACTGGAGTCCGGCATGGACTACATTAGACCCTGTCCAAATATCATAAATAACTAATGAGAGTCATGGACAAGCCACGGGGATAGAAAAGCTATTCCGTGACTCTGGGCCTCATTGTCATCTACCATTTGTGTAATAAGGGTGCTGTCTGTCTCTGGCCTTCAAAGCTCTTACAGGGACTCAGTGCAGGCATGAGCAGACTTGATTTAGGAACTTAAAATGCTAGGCCTCTGCTCAGGCCTGTTGCAGGTAACTGATCTTTCCTGAGGCTATGTGACAAACACAGATAGACAGCACAGAGAAAGCCTTTGTCGAAATGATTCTCCCCTACCACATACCAGCTGTGCGACCCACTCCACTGTTCAGCCTTTCTGAGTCTTCACTCCCCAGTTATAAAGTGCAGGGTCATAATAGCATCTGCCAGCCAGGGTGGCTGTGAAAATGTTACAGCATGCAGTGAACTTGATACACAGATACCTTAAAGATGGACTTTACGTGTAAGCATGGTGGTACGTGTTGGTAATCTCAGGAAGCTGAGGCAGGAGGATATTTCCATTTAAAGCCAGCCTGGGCTGCTTCAGAGAGAGAAAGAGAGAGAGAGAGAGGAGATAGGTAAATAGACAAGCAGACAGACAGATGATAAAGATACATTGATATAGATAGATAGATGATAGTTGGATAGATAAACAGATGATAGATAGAGATGATAGTTGGATAGATAGATAGATACATACATACATACATACATAGATAATTATAAGTAATTTATACAAATGTTATTACTTTTAAGTAGGTCAAAGGTAGGGAGATCCTGGCTGACTTTTGCTCAGAAGCAGATTGCAGGAAGCAAGGAGCAGATGGATCAGAAGGTAAAGGTGCTGGCTGCCTTCAGGTTTGACAACCAGGACGAAAGAAAAGAACTGACTCTGCAGGTCATACTCTGAACTCTGACTGTGCTCCCTCCTCCACTAAATAAACGTGATAAAAATAATTCATTTGAAGGTTCCTGGTCTATTCGTCATGTTCATAGAATGTGCCTTGAGGGTTGAGTGAAGTGTCTGCCACCAAAGTGTGAGAAGCGGGTTCAACCCCAGCACCTCCCCAACAGGCCAGGCATGGAAGCATGGGCTTGTGCTCCTAGTGCTGGGAGGCAGAGACAGGAGGAGCCCTGGAACTCACTGGCCAGCCAGACTAGCTGAATATGAGAGCCCTGGATCCCGTTGACAGACATTCTCTAGAGAATGGCTCCTGGAGAACACTCGAGGTTGACCTCTGGCCTCTTTACGCACGTGTTTCCATGTGCACAGGCACACTCACAAACTTACACGTACACATGCCTGATAAAGCTGTACCGTTAACCCCTTTGTTGCTCACATCTCCCCCATCGCTCTTAGGCTCTCAGGCTTTTCTCAGGCCCCTCCTCCCTGCATCCGAAATCTCTCACCTCTCTGCCTTTTCCTTATAGGGCTTTCTGGATCTGGTGAGAGATTCCCCTGCTGACAGGCATCTAGGAAAGGACTGCTGGGCTCCCATGAATCAGCTTTCTTGTCTACAAAGTGCTATTAGCATCCTACCCAGAAGCCCTTAGCCCTTCCTGACACTTTACAACAGACTTGCTTTCCCACATCAAATGCCCACAGCTCTCTGCTTGAGGATTTTCTCTGGCCTGGACAAGACGCATCTGCCTGAGCAGCTTTCTATAGTCAGAGAGTCAATGCCTCAGGGAGCATCTTCAGCCATCACCAAGTTGATGACTCAGAAAGTCAAGAACTCCAACTTCCTGCCACTCTGAGACAATGCTGAACTGTGTTCTATGGCCTCTGAAACCAGTTCTCTTAAGGAGTGAGGCTCCTTCAGGTCACTTCTTGGGAGCATCCCAACTTTGGCCCATCACATTGAGCAGATCTCATGCATGCACACGGACAAAGCAAGTGTGTCTTTCTAAAACTTCCCGAATGCTAAGAAGCTATCCCTGACTTGGAGAGGCTCCAAAATAGGCAGCGCCAGGGGGCTGGGGACTAGCCCAGCAGGACTAGACAAGAGCAGGAGGAGTCTGTCAGGAAAACACCGCACCTCTGTTGTGTGTCCCCAGTATACTCAAGGTTTACCTGGAGAGTGGACAGACCAGGCTTTCAAGTGAGAAGCAGGTACAATTGTAAAGATTTTAAGAATAAACTTCAAAGCGTTTGCGGCTAAAGTGCTGCTTCAACAACTGCCTTGCAAGCTATCAGTTAAAGCACATCATCCAAGACCCGATCACGGTCTATCTTCCTATCTTTATCTCTTTGTTTTGTTTTTGTTTTGAGCAGGGTGACGGATGCTCTGTTACCCTGGCTGTCCTGGAACTCACTATGCAGACCAAGATGTCCTCGAACTCAGAGATCCTCCTGCCTCTGCCTTCCAAGAGCTAGGATTAAAAGTGTGCATCACCACACCAAGTTATTCGTCTATGTTCATCGTGTCCTTTCATCTCAAATGTCCTCCTGCCTCTCATCTGTCTGCCTCTATGTTCTTCAATAAGCATAGGAAGGGTCATCTGGCTCTTTGTACTTCCAGAATGGCTTATTTCTTCTTTGTTGTTTTGTTTTGTTTTGTTTTGTTTTGTTTTGTTTTTCAGACAATATCTCAGGTTGGCCTAGAACTCACTATACAGCCAAAGATAACTTTGAACCTCTTATGCCCCTGCCTTCACCTCCCAGGATCGAACCCAGGACTTCAGGCATGCTCATCCAGCATTCTACCTACATTGTATGTCCCGCCCTCAGTATGGCCTCTGCCTGCCTCATCCCTTGGCCCAATGGAGTCTATTGAGCATATCTACAGACCTACTTTTGTTCAACTGATCAACCCAAAGCTACAACTAACCTTATCATTACCCAGAACTGCTCCTGCTCTGGGTTCTAGGATGCTTGTGGTCCCTGAGTGGCCATAGACACCTCTCTCTCTGGCTCTCTGACTCCAGGAATATCTGCCCAAGGGGTCATCAAGGTCCTATCTCTTGCTTCCTATCTCCCAGTCCCTCTAGCCAGATATATTCTATTTCCTCTACCCTGGACTATTTCCCCCAAATTTGCCTGTCCCTTGCCTGACTCCAGCCTTCCCAGTACATAAAACCCAGCCCTTGTTCAGATCACCTCAACTCTGCCAGTGACCTCAGAAGAAGTGCAAAGCAGTCAAAGATATGCACAGGAGTCGTTAGGGCTGGAACCTGGCTCCTCCACTATTTGCTGTATGACCCTGGGAGAATGATTTAAGTTCTGGCCTGTAAGTTCCTGTAGGAAAGAAAAACAATAAAACACACTGCTCTGGTTGAAGGTCCAGTTTCTATTTTTATTTTAATCTTTTTCTCAGTTTTTTTGAGATAGGGTCTCTCTCTATAACTCTGGCTATCCTCGAAGAGGCTGGCCTCAAACTCACAAAGATCCTCCTGCCTCTGCCTCCCGAGTGCTGGATTAAAGACGTGTGCCACCATGCCCGGCTCAGGTGCAATCTTTAAATGCCAAAGACTCGGCCACCTCAGTAACTGTTAAGTAAATACAGCTTTTCTGACTATCTGCCTTGTTGGGTGGTGGGAGGAATTAGATGAAATCATTTCTAGAATTCCGACAGGCCCCAGAGCATGTGCTCAGATCCTCCGATCCGTGTCACTGCATCAGCTGTCTTCACAAATTACACAAACCGGGAGGTCGACACAAAATGAGTTTCTTCAGAGGTCTGAAGGCCAGGTCTGAAATCAAGCTTTTAACGGGGTTGGCTCATTCCAGTGCTTGAGCGATAAGCTATAATGCGCCTGTCTTCTAGCTCCTGGGGACCGCCAGCAATTCTGACACTCTCGTGGTCGACTGTTCCTGATAAGGTCAGGGCTGCCTTTCTAACCTTGCCCTCTGTGTCTGGCCTCCAGTCTCCTCTCTGCTCTTATAAGGACTCCAGTCACTATATTTAGGGCCCACCCTAAGCCCCAGATAGCACCCTCTTGAGATCTATAACTTAGTCACATCTTCCCAGTTCCACAAGTTAAAACTTGAACACATCATTTGTGTGTGGCAGGGGAGTCATTTTTATTACAAAGAATTCAGGTTAGCACAGACTCCAGATTACTGAGGACGGAACGACCAAGCAGAGACGTGTACAGTCAATTGAAAAAGAACTGGTTAGGAAGGGTATTGGGGGAGGGGGGCCAGGGGTGGCGTGATTGCCTCTCATGCACACCTGTAATATACGCCCCTCAGGAGGCCGGAGGAAAAGTTCAAGTTCATCCTCAGCTGCAAAGAGCTGGAGGGCCAAGCTGGGCTACATGAGACATAGTCCCAGAGGGAAAGAAAAAAAAAATACACAGATGGAAACGGAGCTGCAGGGAGGCTCAGAAGATGAATTTTTGTCTCTAGTGAGCATGTGCGTGTGTGTGAGTGTGTGTCTCTCTGTGTGTGAACGTACAATGGCGAGCACACTGAGGTCTGAGGACAGCTTGTGGGAGTCAGCTCTCTTCCTTCAACACGTGGGTCAAAAGGCTTGCGTGTTCAGGTTGTCTGGCTTCCAGCAAGCACCTTTGACCCCTACGTCATCTCACTAGCGCCTTGTTCCTGTCTAAAAGGTGGTGGAGGCCTGGAGAAAGAGCTCAGTGGTTAAATGTCCCTGCTGCTTTTGTGGGGGACCTCGGTTCAGTTCCCAGCTCCTACATCACCACCTGTACTTCCAGTTCCAGAGAGTCCAGAATCTCCTCTTTGAGGGAAGTATTCAGGCACACAAATGGTGGACACAGGCATATGCAAGTAAAACACCATATAAATTAAATAAATAAATCCAAAAACTTAAATTAAAAAAAAAAATGATAGTAGAACACCATGTGTGGTGTCACAGGCCTTCAGTCCCAGCACCCAGGCAGCAGAGGCAGGGGGATCTCTGTCTGAAGCCATAATGATTTATATAGTGAATACCAGGACAGCCAGGGCTATAGAGAGAGACCCTGTCTTTTAAAAATCAGATGGTAGAGCCAGGCGAAGGGGTCAGGCCTATAATCCCATTAATTCAAGAAACTGAGGCAGGGATGGGAAAATGACTCAGAGGACCTGGGTTCAATTCCCAGCACCCATATGGTAGCTCACTACCATCTAACAGGTATACATACGATACACATACATATACGCAAAAACGTTCATACACTTAAAATAAATAAGTCAAAGAAGATGAAGAAGGAGGAGGAGGAGGAGAAGTGGCCAAATTAGGAATCAGGAGGAGCTCAAGTTCAAGGCTTGCCAGTGTAAATTAGTGAGACCCTGAAACAAAATAAAAAGCAAAAAGAGAGGAGAGATATAGCCTAATAGTAGAGAGATTTCAAAACATGCTCAAGGGCCTGGGTTCAATCCCCAGATATATATGATGGAAAGGAGGAAAGGCAGCAGAATGGCCCAGCATCTCAGCATCTCAGCATCTCAGTAGAGATGCTTGCCACCAAGTGTAATGACCTGAGTTCAACCCCTGGATCCCACACAGTAGAAGGCGAGAGCTGACTCTATAGCAAGTTAGACTAAGGTCTCCACAGACAGAGCATCTGTAATGACAGTAGAGTTTGAGGCAGTGGAGTCCTTAAAGACCTTAAAGGAAGACCTTACATTGCTTAACAGTGTACAGGTGTGGGGGCAGACAGCTGTAATCCCAGCACTTGGGAGGCTGAGACGGGAAGGTTCCAGGTCAGCCTGGGCCACATAAGGGGAATTGGTCTCCAAAGCAAGTAGGGATGAGGTTATAGGCAATGGGCTGAGCTGAATAGATGATTCAACAAAGCTCAGGCTAGGCCAGCCAGAGAGCAAAGGTGGGCCACAAAACAAGTCAGAACAGAGATATGGATGAAAGAAAGACAGGAGGGATGTGTGAGTCAAAGAACCACCAAAGACAAGAGAAAACATAACCAGCAGAGCTTCTGACATTTAAAAGGCCAAATCAGAGATCATTTACTAAGGTGCTTGAAAATCTCTCTTCCACCTCTTTCTTTTTTTCCCCCCTGGTTTTCGGTTTTTCAAGACAGGGTTTTCCTAGACAGGGTTTTTTTCTGTGTAGCTCTGGCTGTCCTGGAACTTGCTCTGCAGACCAGGCTGGCTCTGAACTCAGAGATCGGCCTGCCTCAACTCTGTGCTGGAATTAAAGCCACATGCCACCATGGCCTTGCTCCCTCCTTCGTTCCTTGAAGCCCTGAAGACTGCTAGAGGGTAGGTAGAATTACAATGGCCAGGATGAGCCCCAGGTTGACTGAAGGACAGACATGAAGCTGGAGTGTTCCTCACAGGCCCCAGGTAGCAGAGAGCTATCAGGGGTCCACTGTCGGGCAGCAAGTAAGGACGATCGCCAAGGGTGCCCCAGAAATGAGCACTTCTTATGCTCTTGCTCCTTCCTCCCTTGGGCCTCTGTGGCACAAGCCCTGCCTGGTATACAGCCTCCGGACTTTCTCCTGACCATTTCCACAGTGAACTCTCTTGCAGGGTGAGGGCCGGTAGCCCCCAGGCCCCGATCCATCCTCCAGCCTGTGGCTTCCAAACCTGGCCTTCTGCCCAAGTGCCTCTCCTGAGCTCCAGATCCACATGCCCCCTGCTGCCTGGCTGTTCTTCTGTGCATTCCACTGCACTGAGGACCTAGCAAGGAATGGCCTTCCCTCAGTCCTCCCCAGACTGCTCCTCCTCCTAGGTTCCCTATGGGACACCAGTAACACAAAACCTGCCCACCAATGTCACCAGTGGCCAAGAGTTACCACTTCCTCATGATCCCCTGCCTCTTCCAATTGTCCCTGCCCTCATGGGTATAACTTACCAAAAGCCCGGAAAACAGGCTCCCACCAGATCTTGCTGGTAACTGTTCTTTGCCCTGTAGCCTCAAATACTCATTTTCTTCTCCACTTGTTTGTTTGTTTACTTATTTGTGTGTGTGCGTGCATGCAGGTGAATAACAGATGACAACTTTTAAGAGTCAGTTCTCTCCTTCTACCCTGTGGCCTGGAGTCTGAACTCAAGTCAGGTTTGGTGGCAAGCATCTTCAGCCACTGAGCCAGTTCCTCAGCCCAGAATTATTTTATTTATTTATTTATTTTTATGTTATGTACACTCGTGTTTTGATTGTATGAGGCATGTGTTTGTGAGGGTTTCAGATCTCCTAAAACACAGGATACAGACAGTTGTGAGCTTCCATGTGGGTGCTGGGAATTGAACTCCGGTCCTCTGGAAGAGCAGCCCAGGGCTCTTAACTGTTGAGCCATCTCTCCAGCCCCATCCACCCAGATTCTGATCTTAAGTCGCAGAGATGGTCTTGCTCACCTCTCTAGGGGACCTGGCTTCTTCTCAGTCTTTGCTGGATAGAGCAGCATTAGCATTCCAGGTCTTTGCTGAGTTGCCTTCTATTCTCTAGCCTTACACCAACTCACATGCCTCCCCGCCAGCAGCCACACTTAACAGCTGCCATTTCCAGTCTGGTGCGGTGGTGCAAGTCTGTAATCCCAGCACTCCACTCAGGGAGGCAGAGGCAGGAGGATCTCTGTGAGTTTGAAGGCACCCTGTTCTGCAAAGCCAGGCCAGGACATCCAAAGCTACACAGATAAAACAATCAGTCAATCAATCAATAAGCAAACTTGCCATTTCCCACGTGTACCTCACTTTTGTCTGCACTGCTCCCTCCTTTTCCCACCTGGCATCATAGACCCAGCGTGGTCTCTGTTCCAGTAAGGTGTTTTCCACAGACCTTCCTCTGGGGTTGGTCCCTGCTTGACCCTTCCCACTCCTCTGTCACTCTGGTCCACCTGTGTGGTGCCTGTTGGTCTGACTGGACCACACAGCTTTGCCCTCTGCATACTGTGTTCAGCTCTTACCATGTCTATTGGTCTGCCACAGCCTGGGCTCTACTTCTTCATTGCTCTATTATTTTCACTCTTCTTCAGGACACATAGTCACCTCAAAATGTACTTATACAAATAAGATTTTGGTTTACCATTTTGAGTTATTTGCTTGGGATATTCTACCAAACCAGAGACAACGGTTATACTTAAGTACTTAAGTATGTGGCTCCTGCCTTTAATCCCAGCACGGGAGGGGATGGGGAGGTGGCACAGGCAGGAAGATCTCTTTGAGTTTGAGGCCAGCCTGGTCTACAAAGTGAGGACTGGGACAACCAGGGCTACAGGGAGAAACACTGTCTTGAAAAACGAAACAACAAACAAGCAAACAAACAAAGATATAGTACTCTCTTCCTGCAAGGAGTCTTTCCTAGTCCTAGGAAATATTTGCTCTATTTGGTATGAATGTCACAGTGGAGGATAGTGGAGGGTAAGCCTAAAATGGAGGAGGCTAATCCAGGCTGTGAGAAAACCTCAGGCCCAGCAAGTCGACATTCCCAGTTACCTCCTGCCTTCTTGCTGGCACCAACTTTCCCAATCTTCTGTCGCTACCTTCTAGCTAATCTTTAAGAGCAGGGAGACCACAGTGACTCAGTGTGAATAAGGACAGTGGGGCTCACAGGGACCACACAGCTAAGAGTCAGCTCTACACTAGCGCTGTCCCCCATCGTACCTGCTGGGAAGACACAAGGCAGCAAGAAGACGGTTTCTAAGAATAACTGTATGTCAGGCCCTCTAGAAAGCACTGCTCACCTATCCCCTCAAGTCTGGAGGGTCCAAGGCTAGCAGCCCCCATCTACAAAGGATGAAATCGTTACCCAGAGTTTATATAATCTCTTCAAGGTCACACACAGGGGCAAGTCCAAGAACCAGAATAAGCTCTCACCCCTAGAGAGTGTACCTTCTCTCACCTTCCAGCCACACTAAGCTCAGAGCCCTCACAAGCTACCTGCGAGGCTGGGGGGGGGGAGGGAAGCTTAAGTCCTCTGCCCCACCCCCATTCATATGTCAAATTCCTGTACACGTCAGAATCCGACCTTATTTGAAGACAAGGTCTTTACACAGGTGTTCTAATTAAAATGAGATCATTAAGGTGAGCTCCCCTTATATGACACAGAAAGAGACAAGCAGAGAGGGAAAATGTGAAAGATTCACAAGAAGCAACAAGACAAAGAAGCCTGGAGGTGCCAGCGGCTAGGAGAGGCCTGGGCACATCCTCTTGCAGCCCATAGGAACACGGCTGCCAGCATCTGGGTCTCAGCCTCACTGCAGTCTCCACAGCCCCGAGAAGCACTGTCTGTGGCTTAAGGCGATCGGTTCCCCTCCTCCTCCCCCCCACCCCCGTAGATGAGCACAATGAGGAGAACCCTACCTGCTCCTCACCCAACTCCAGGAAACAGTCTACCAAAGAGATGTGGGAATAAATGGATTTTGTTATCTCAACTTCTGTATGTTTTACTACGCTTTTATCAACGAAAAGTGGAAAGTGATTAAAAAGCGTATTGTGCCGTCCAGGTCACTGTCAATATTTCTAGTTTCCTTGCAGTTTGGTTTCAATGCGGGTTGTTTTCGCTCCCCTATGCAGTTGCTAGAATCTCTCTCAAAGGGCTGTCTCCGGGCTTGGATGAGAGCCTGGGTGTAGCCCTCACACCCGATCCAAGTCTGTGCATAGTGGATACTGTGCAGATTTATGTAGACATTGTATAAAATGAGCCATGCTGCTTGATAACTTCCTCCTTCCCCTGGCTTATCTTGAGTATTTCCTCTTATATCTAATATTCTCCCACATCGTGCTTTTTCGCTTCTGCATTGACCTCCTTCTCTGAGTGTGGCACAATCCACTTGCCCGGTGCCCTTTCATTGAACGTTTACACAATCACCAGCTATACGTAAGGCCTGGATAGATCTTTGATTTGGGTTTACCAAATAGAGCTGCTAAACCCGAGCTCCCAAATCAAAGCGAAGCCGCCATGAGCTTTCAGGCCGCTACAGGGACCCCGCTGGGAGACTGCAATTTACCTCCTCCTGCAGCCAGACAGGGGCTTACTTCCCCACACCTCCCCAACATCTGCTGTTTTGGCTGCTATTGTTTTGACCAGTTGTATAGAGAGGAAACCCCAGAATCTCCTTTTCATTTGCACTTTGGACTTCTAATGTTTTTACAAGGTTTTTGTATTTCTTCAGTGAACTACGTTAATCATCCTCTGCCCGTTTTTGTCTGCTGGTCAGTTCCTCTCATTGTTTAGGATTTAGCGGACTTGAAAGGGCAGCTGCAGATGGGCGCCCATTGCAGCTTCCTCCCCGCCCTTCTGACCCTCCTCCTCCTCCTTTCCCATCCCCCCCCAGAGCTTTCCTTTGCTCTCCAGGGAACCTTTGTCATTCAAACTGGCCCCTGCTTCCCAGGGCCCTGGGAAAGTCATCTCTCACCACCCTCGCCACCTTTTTCTCGAGAGCCCCACATTCCTGCAGTTCTCCCCACCTCTCTCCACGCCCTGCACGTCCTCCCTCGAAATTCTTCTCGGAGGCTGTAAGCCACAGGGGACCTGTACTAAAGCAAGAATCCCACCCTACCCTGCTCTGGGCTGAAAAGAGAAAAGAGAAGAAAGGTGGGGAGAGGTTCAAAGGAGCGGCATGGTCGCCAGGGGATGACCTGAGTGGAAGAGGCGAGAGTATGCGGTGGGGAGAAGAATCTGCCCGTTGTCTTTTTGACCTCTGAAGCCTTTCTAGAATAGAGCTTGCATCCCAAGTCCTCCTAGCACAGGCTCTCGGTTCACCTTACTGGGTTGTTAGGAGGAACAAAAGCAACATTACTAGTAGATGATCTGGGACAAGTAACTGCACAGGTCACCACCACAAACCTCTCCAGGGAAGGTGGGCCCTGGGAAGATCAGGTTTTCACTTGTTTCGGGAGACGCAGAAAGAACCGACTGGGTGAGGCTGGAAGGCCGGAGGTCCTGATGGACAGCTCAACTGAGCATGATTTGGGGACACAGGAGATGCCCTGCTCTCCGTGCGTTGGACAGGATTCCTGGTCTCAACTCCACTCACTCACCTATTGGAGTCATCTCTCCTGCGGGCCAGCCTGCGCCAATGCTGCTGCCCGGCCTAGCTCTTAGGGAGACAAGCACGGACCACAAAAGATCTAAGCAAAGGGCACCCTGAGATTGACGGAAACCGGGAACCCGAGGGCGCGTTCCAGAAACAGCTGGGCCTGGAGTGCAGATTTACTTATCAGACTGACAGGGAGGGTAAGAAATGACGGTACCACAGGCAGAGGAAGTGTCGCCCAAACCCAGAGTGGGAAATGAAGTATGGCTTCTTTGAGCCTGTGGAGCTGTTCACCCGGATGGCGCACAGGGGAAGCAAGCGAGGGGTCCCAAAGCCTGAACCCCCAAACCTGAAGCGAGGCAAGGAATGCCAGAACCCCATTTCACCAAGATCCTGCTAGGGGTGGCGGCAGCCCAGGGTTGGGCTGTGTGAGGAGGGGGCGGGGAGGCAGCCGAGGCCCTCGTCCCCTTGTCCCCCGTGCCGGGTCTCCGCCCAGGCCCGGACCGCACGTAGCGCTCGTAGGCTCCGCGCGCTGGAGCAGGTAACAAAGCGGCTAGTGTGGGGCGGGCGCCAGGGCTGGGCCAGGAGGAGGAGGCATGGGGGTGAGGAGTAGGAGTAGGGGCCCAAGAGGGATCTGTCGCGCCAGGGCTCTGTTCTCCACCCGAGGAAGGCGCCACGATCCTTGCATTCTGGCGGGATAGCTCAGGCCCAGAGGCAGAAAGGGGCTGGACTCTAGGGGAGCCCCCACAACGCACAGCCCTGGTTTAGGCCAGCCAGGGAAGAAGTGAATTCCTGGTGGTCCTGTCACCACTCCCACTTCGGTGCGAAGACAGGGACCGCCCCAGACCTCTGGGCGAAATTGGGTTGATGTGTACATTCCGGTGCTGGCTTTGGAATGCCTTATCGGAGAGGCCATTAGTCTACCTCGATGAACGGGTTTTTAAGTGGCACAAGGTTCTGGAGTCTTGTCCCAAACAGAGGATGGGGGAGGGATGGCGCTGATGAGGTTCCCACGACACTACCACAAGTCTCCACAGGACACCTCACACAGGCTGTGTCCGCACCTGACAACACACACGTGCGCGTGGGTCACCTACTCAAGCAGAGCTGGAGAATGAACTCAGAATGACCCTTTGGGTCCTTCCCACCTCCTGGCTTTTTGTTGGGTGGGAAGGGGGTGGGCAACCCAGAGGCTGAAAGGAGAACAATGGTAATTTGGGAGGGAAAGTCTTCTGCTTCCAAGCAGCTGCCCTCTCCTAAGGCCTCAGGGGCCCAGCTCATTGCAGAGTGACCTCCCATCCCCCACCAAAGCCACCAAATGTAGGTCAGAGGACCACCCAGGACAGGCTTTGAGGGCACAAGAGAAAAGGGAGGGGAGAGTGCCAGGAGATAGTGACTGCCTGAGCTTTCTTTTCAGTACAGGGGTGACTCCTGTGGCTGTGATGTGGGGTCTTGCCCTCCAGGATGGCTTTAGAGTTTGTCAGTCCCCCGAGGAGAAGAGCCCAGGTGCCCACCCGTACCCCATCCTTGCAACCTAGCCTGGAGCCCTCACTCGGAAACGGGGAGCACGGAGAACAGGAGAGAGAAGCTCGGAGGTACCATGCAGCCTGGTACAGTGGGTGAGCTAGAGAGGCTCCAGACCACACCCAGGTCTCCAGGATGCGGTGGCCACTGCACAGATGAAGGTTGGGGCTGGAGAGCCAGGTGCTCAGGGCTCAAGATTTAAGGAAGAGGAAAGCTCCTCACACAGGGAATCTAAGGAAATCCAAGTGCAAATGAGCGAATACATATCTCAGACTAGAGAGGTATTTGGAGAGAAAAGCCGCTGCAGGGGTGTCACTGTTCTGACCGTGGGGTGGTCAAGTAGCCTCTTCCATAGAATCAGGAAGTCCTGGAGTTCAGCATCACACAGGTGACCGGCCTTGCTGTGCTTTCTCAGCAGTCCATGCTCAGCACAGGTGATAGGCTCTCTCCCTAGACCCAAGCCCTCCTCCATCTTAGCAACCACTATGGCGTGTGGCAACTGGGGTCAAACCACAAAAGGCTGCTTGAAAGCAGGCCTGGCCACCTCTTCACTGTATGTCCTTGGACAGCCATTTCTCTCTGGCTTTAGTTTGGTTATCTGTAAAAGAGACAAACGTGCCTTCGTTGCTTTGGAGGACTGAGGTCTTGGGCAGCACTGCACCCCCGCCCCTGTGCCCCAGCTCCTTCAAGGAACCTCTTCCCTACTCTCCTGTTCCAAACCTGTGTACCTGCACCAGATCATGGGAGCTGCTTTCCTTGGACTCTGTGCCCACCCATCACCCAGGATTGTCTAGCTCAGGGTCAGTGATGGAAGGCAATATTCACTGAGTGCTAAGTGGTGAGGGAAAACTAATTCTTAACCAGAGGGCAAATCTGGAGGCTTTTTTTTTTTTTTTTTAATTAGAACACTTTCTGTCTTTTTTATTTTATTTTTCGAGACCAGGCTGACCTCGCACTCACAGAGATCTGCTTGCCTCTGCCTCCCTTACTACTGAGATTAAAGACCTGAGCCACAGAGCCTGGCCTTTAAAACATCTTCAATCACAGAGATGCAGGACTTAACCAATACCCTACAAACTCAGGAAATAAGTGAGGTCCAACACTCGACACAAATGTACAGCTGGGACTCCAGCTGAACTCTCCTAACTTCTAGCAAAAGAGTCATCCCATACCCTTCCTTGATGCCATTCTTGTTTTGTTTTGTACGTTTGTTTATTGAGGTGTGTGTGTGTGTGTGTGTGTGTGTGTGTGAGATCTCAGTATAACCCAGGCCAGCATGCTTCTCTCACCATCAACCCTGGCATTCCTACCAGAGCATACATACCTTTTCCTCCCATGGCTCCAGCCTTTGCAAAGCAACAAGTCCAGTGTGTGGATCCCCTCCTCTTCCCTCCAGTGACAGGTTTCTTCAGGGGACCTGAGAGCCATGAGTACACAGAGGTTGCTAAAGGCCAGTCAGGTGCTGCAGTGGAGGCATTCTGAATGTGCAAGCACTGTGCAGAGCTGTGATGTGGTGCATGGCTACACTAGCCTCTTGGCTGTGAACTTCCCAGGCCAATGGGGCTGATTCAATGAGAACTGAGTGGGAATCCAGAGTAGCGGGTGACAAAGGTGTGTCTTCCCAACCTCCATCCCATTCTCTTTCCTTTCCTGCATTAACTCTCCATCTCTGTCCTCTTTCCTCCCCCACTTTCAGTCTCCCCTGTACTCCCAAAATGAAAGAAAGAATTGTGGGCTAGGCATAGGGGCACAGGCCTTTAATCCCAGCATTCAGGAAGAAGCAGAGGCAAGTGGATCTCTGTGAGTCTAAGGTCATCCTGGTCTACACAGCAAGTTCCCAGGACAGCCAAGGATACATGGTGAGACCCTACCTCAAAAACCAACAAATAAACAAAAAACCAAACCAAACAACAACAACAACAATACCCAACCAGAATTGTAGCCCACTGCTCTTCCCCCACAGAGAAGAAGTAAGCCGAAAGTGGTGTTCAAGAAAGTGCTCATACCAAATTTCCGAATCCTCCAAACATCACCTTCCAAGACAAAAGTTACCTTTTCCTGAGTTGTCCAAGGAAGCCCCAGAGGCCATCGCAACCATCTCTGAAAGAAAGAAGAGAGAAGAAAACAAGTATACGCAGAGGAGAGGGCGCTGTGAAGACAAGCAGAGATCGGAGCGATGTGGCGGAAAGCCACAGAACAGCTGCAGCCACCAGAAGCTGGAAGGGGCAGAAAGCTGGCTCTCCCACAGCCTGCTGCCACTTGCTTTGAGACTTCCTCCTTTGTGGGGAGAGAGCACATTCCTGCTATTGCCAGGTACCCGGCAGGGTAACTGCTTCCAGCAGCCATGGGGAGACTAGATGGGTCTAGAGATCCCAGCAGCATCCAACCAGCAGCCTGCTGTCCCTGCCAAGCCAAACCTGAACCTAAGCAGGCACTCAGCCAGCCACTGAACTCCAAAGTCAGATCCTGGAGGGGTGGGATGCCTGTGTCAGGACAAAGGGAGATTTTTCCTCTACCCTCCGAAGTTTGGCTGGAGTAACCTGTCGACGATGGATGCAGATAGGAGACAGGGTATACAGGCTCACTAACAAGCACGAAGGGAAACCTTCCAGCGTGAGGGAAATGACGAGTGTGACTACCCAGTAGCCCAACCTGAATGCAAATTCTGAAGTCCCTTTTCCCTACAGGGAAGGTGAGAGGGACAAACAGAGCTTTCAGAGGAATGGTAAAGGTAAATGAATTTGGGAGGGACTTACTGGAGTGTGAGAACACAGAGTTCTCGAGTAATGGGTTGTAAATGACTCTGTTTGGGACTGAAATAGACGACAACATAGAGAACAACAGCCTAAGTCCACTTTACAGTGGACTTCTTCAGGCATTCTTCCTGCAGATAGGCGTTTAGGATCCTGCTCTAGCTAGTGCGATCTCAGAAGATTGGAGGCGGCTATGTTTCCCTTTTGGTGGTTTTCTGGCTGGTTAGATAAAGAGAGTTCTACAGACAGCCTCTCCCTGTTCGGAGGGGAGAAGAGCCTTGACTTGGGGTATGCTCTGAGACCTCTTGGCACGTCCAAGTGCCAGACTTTGGGGCGTCTTTTCTGCCCACGTGCTACTTACTCTGGATCGTAGTTGCCATCTGCTCTGTGCCCTGCCTGCCTCCTCTGGAATGAAGCAGCAGTTTCTCTGGCCCACAGACCCCAGTGGGAGGTGAAAGCAGGCCATGCCAACTGGCACTGAGTACTGGCTAGTGGGGAAAAACCACTCATGGGGAAATCAGAAGGCCTATATTTAATTTTGCTTCTGCATTGACTTGTGTGCTAATCAACTCAGCCAAGCCACTCCAGATTTGTATTCTCCACTGCCAAAGGCCCAGACTGTCCAGTGTGATTTTTGCAGCCCCTGTTAGTTCTAACTGTGAATAAAGAAAGGGAAAGGGAGGATTAGGAAAAAAAAAAAAAATGAAGATCATCAATGCCAAATGGTAAAAATGTTCAGTCCTAAAAGCAGGTTGGACTCTTTCACAGGCTTGATGAAGAAGCAGCAAACTTCAAAGACTGGGAGGAATGAAAGCTCTGTGTAGGTGAGGTGGGAGTTAGAGGTGTTCATCATAGTGTCAGAGAGATGGCTGGGTTTCTCCACCCCTGCAGATGCTCAACAAAGTACATTTGATCCATGGACCCTTGCCTTCTGCTTTGGTCTGAGTGTTTATGTCCAAATTCATACATTGAAATGCTGGCCCCAGGGGGCGATATTAGCTGATGAACTTTGGGTCACGAGGTCATGATTGGGATCCAAGCACTTAGAGACTCCAGAACGCTAGCTAGCTCAGGCCACCATGTGAGGACATTACCAAGATGTTATCTATGACTGAGGAAGAAGCCCAAACAAGGCACACTCTGCCCTATCCCTGAATCACCAATCTTTCAGCCTCCAGAACTATAAGCAATTTCTGTGTGTATAAGCCATTTAGTCAAACAGTTCAAATGGACTAAGTATTCTTTTCAGACAGAACCAGGTAAACCAACAAGGAACTATCCAAGGACTGCCCAGCAATCAGTGATGGAAGGAAAGGTGACATGGGCCAAATTGGATGGGGATTTGAACTGGGAAAATATGGTAGGGACCTGGAGGCAGAGAAGCCATGACACGGGAGAGCTCAGGGACTGAGCCTGCACATCCAATGATTGGGCAGAGAAACCAAAGGGAGAGCTAGCATCCATTAGTTCGGTGAAGCAAACAGGTGGATGAAAACAGATGTAAAGACATATCAGAGACAGGACCTTTTATCTAGAATATGAAAAGAACTCTTGCAATTTAATAGAAGAAATGACTAAAATATTTGAACAGATACTCCATCAAAAAAGATGTCTGAATGGCCTGTGGTACTCAGAAAGCAAGACTCCACTATGGGTAGTAAATGGTCAGATGATGGTGGTGGGGTAGGAAAGCCATTTTCCCTGGTGATGTAGCCACTGGTTAGTTGACCACACTCCAGTGAATAATCTAGTAAATAAAGCTATACTCATGCTCATGCAACCAAGACTAACTAAACTCAGTAGGTCACACACAAGAAAGAGATACGAAGTCAGGCCTAGTGGCACACACCTTTAGTCCCAGCACTTCAGAGGCAGAAGGAGGTGGATCTCTGTGAGTTCAAGGCCAGCCTGGTTTACATAGTTAGAGTTTTAGGATAGCCAGAGCCACATAGTGAAACCCTGTCTTGAAACCACCACCATCCCAAGAAAGAAAGAAAGAAAGAAAGAAAGAAAGAAAGAAAGAAAGAAAGAAAGAAAGAAAGAAAGAAGGTAAGAAAGAAGGTAAGAAAGAAAGAAGGAAGGAAGAAAAGTAGAAGGGGAAGGGGAAACTTGTTGGGAAGTAGGGGTTCTGTGGAATTGGGGCTAAAGAGACAGTAATGCAGTGCATGTGATCAAAACATTGTATATACACATGAAATTGTTAAAGGAGAAATAAAAAATGTTTACTAGAATATCTTTTATTTATGCTTTGACAATTTTGTACATGTAATCAGTATACTTTGATCATATGCACTTCTAACTCCCCAAGCATGAAGACCTCTTTCTTGCTTTGTAGACCAAGCTAGAAAAAGTGAAAAAGTGCACCTCTATGTCCAGCTGCTTCTCTCTCTCTCTCTCTCTCTCTCTCTCTCTCTCTCTCTCTCTCTCTCTTTCTCTCTCTGAGTCCAATTAGTGTTGCTTATTGGAATGTTGGGATGTTGGCTGATTTCATTGGCTTGACCTTGTGGAGGTAACCATAGCTACAGTGGGTTCATGGATACAATAGTCATGTCATCATCGTCAGAAGACAGAATTTCACAGCATACCTCCCTGTTCTCTAGATTTCATATTCTCTCCACATAGCTTACTGCAATGTTCCATGAGCTTTGGTGGTGGTAGGGTAATATGCCCCTGAATACTCAACAATCACTCTAGCGCTTTGACCAGTTATGAGTCTCCACATTAACTGTTGACCACTGCAGAGGGAAGCTTCTATGGCCAAGCTTGAGAGCCTCACTGATCTCTGTATAACACAAATTCTTAAGAAGGTAGTTTGACATGTCCATTTAGTAAGACATCAGTAGTAAAATCATGCCCCCTCTCTCCCCACCCCACAACTATGATCTCCCTGGCCATGGGTTTATAGTACCAGGCATGAATTCCTTCCTATGGAGCAAGGTCTCAAACCCAAGCCAAAAGCAACTGGTTACGCCTGTAACTTTGATGCCACTGTTGCATCAGCGGGCACATCTTGCCGGTCATGTCAGGATTGTAGCATGAAGGTTTCGCCATTGGGTAACATCATTTGTGGCTTTTCTACTCCTGGGATTCATAAAGCACCTTCTAGCTCTATGAAAGCGACCCAGCAGGGAGGGCATTTTCACATCAGTTCCAGTTTGACTTTCCTAGGTCCTACAAGCAAAGTGGGATATCTTTATAGCAGATGTTATCTGTTCCATGTTAAAGTGTTATCAAAGTGGGATTATCTTTAGCAATAGGGGCTTACCATGTAGTTGTGGCGGACAACCAAAGAAATGACAATAGCTTGTGCTGTTTTGGTGCCCTCTGGGCCCTCACTGACCAATAACCCCAAGGGACGCATTCCAACCCTGACACGGAGATTTTCACTTAAGAACCTATGTCTTCTAAGGGGAAGCAGTGTCCCCCTATGCACGCAGTTGTGTTCAAATTCCTTTTCTTCTGAATTTATTGTGTAAATTTTCATTTTTGTTAGATACATTTCTTTTATATGTATGAGTACATAGCTACGCCATGTGTGCAGTGACGCAGGAGCCAGAAAAAGATGTTGGACACCACTGGTACTGGAGCTACAGATGGTTGTGAACTACCATGTGAATGGTGGGAACTGAACCAGGGTCCTCTGTAAGATCAATAAGTGCTCTTGACTTCAGAGTCAGAAAAAAAAATTTTAAAAAAATTCTTAACATTATTAGTCATTAGAGAAGTGTACACTTAAGCCACAATGAAATAACACCATAGCACATATCTGTTGGAATGGCCACAAAATACTGTCCTTGAGTTCAACCAGGAAGTGCAAAATACAGTCTGCACTTTAAATTGTCAGTGTTTGCTTTTAGTGCTAATACTACACGTTTAAAAGTGTTCGCCGCGTTCATCTATTCAAATAAATGTCTAGGAAGCCTGTATGAGTTAGTACATCTATCCAGCTGGAAATTACCTATCACCCATCTATAAACATGGTCACAGATCTTGTCCTGAGAATAAATCGATTAAGGATCTTACTTAATTGGCACTTTTGGTATTTAAAGCCTGACCTGCTAGGACCCAGACATGTTCAACTTCCTGGTTAGGGCGGGACTGAATCCCCTCACAACAGCCTCCCCTCATTCATGAGGTTCATTGTGACTAATACCTCTGGGATTTCTCTGTGCCCCATGCATGTGCTTACATTAATGTCCCTCTGACTGAGTCAGCGTGAATGGCTGGCCAATGGTTTCTTGCCAGCTAACAGCTCTTTGCTAGAAATGGTCAGTCAAAGTTCTAGTTCATGACTAAGGGTTAGGCTAAGACTTAGTGTTCTGGCCACGAAAGACGCAACTCGAGCTACTACTTGGATTATGTGTGACACTCTGGGTTAGTGGTTAGGATATGTTGTCAGATAAAGAAATGAATAAAAACTGGCTCTCACCTGATGAGTCTGCTCTTGGCTTCAGGTGGTTCAGCAGATGTTATCAGGAATGGGGAAGTGGGTCTCTCCTGGATTTGCTCTGACCTCTGCAGGGTCATGATCTAGCTTCCTGACACCCATCAGACAGGGACTTTCTTTCCTCCTCGGTACCATTCCACAGCAGGAGTATCCCTGGCAACAGCTATAGTAAAAAATAGCCCAAATCTCTTTCTCTCAAATGCTACAACTTCTTACTTTTCCCTGGCTCCAATTTGGTTCAGGGCCAAATTTTGATTGGCGCAAATCCATCAACTCTGTTCCTAGTTCTCTAGAGTGGGCTGCTTCCCATAAGAATGTTTCAGAGACACTGGCTCAGGAAATTACTGGTGGAACCATGGAACAGTATTATTTTAAAGTCTTCCAAATGCATACACATGATTAAACTAAACAAACAAACAAAAAACATAGGGACTAGAGAGATAGCTCAGTGGTCAAGAGAACTTGCTCTTTGCAGAAGACCCAGGTTCAATTCTCAGTACCTACATGATGGCTCATAACCATCTATAACCCCAGTTCCAGGGAATTCCATGCCGTCTTCTGACCTCTGTGGGCACCAAGCATGCATGTGGTGAACAGACATACATGTAGGCAAAACATTCATACTTGTAAAAATAAATAGCCAGGCACAATGGTACACACCTTAATTAATATCATCCTTCGAGAGGCAGAGGCAAGCAATCTCTCTAAGTTCTATCTAGGCCAGCCTGGTCTACACAGTGAGTTCCAGAACTACCTAGTGAGACCCTGTCTCAAAATTCCAATCAATCAATGCTGAGTTCAATCCCTGGTATCCACATGGTAGAAGGAGAAGAGTCAATTTCCACAGGTCCTCTGACTTCCACATACACACTATGGTGTATGTGTTTGTGTAAGCACACAAACTCCACAGTAGATAGTCCCAAACGATCACGTCATATTGATAAGTGGGAACGCCACTTACTGGGATACACACACACACAAGCTTAAGCCCCCAACAAGGAATTCCTAGCCCCTTGCCATCTGGCTTCAGGGCCCTGAGTAGCCTTGCTGCTAACCCCTAACACATGGCCGTGTGAAACCACTCCATGTCTTCAGGCACGCTCAAGTCACTCATGACCAATTCTTTGCAAAAGCTCATCCTTCTATAGCTTCTCCCTCCTCTACCCAGAGAACTTCCACACACCTTACAAGGCCCGGCTAAAACGCTGCTTCCTCTGGGCAGCCTCCCCCACCATCTTCCCACTGTACGGCTTTGCTGTGAATTTCCCAGCACCTGCCTTGCTGCCCACAAACATTTCACAAGCTCACATCCATTTACAGCTTTGTATACGCCTTCTCATGATCCTTTGAGGTAGACACCTACAGCAATGACAACAACGGTCATGATGATGATGAGGGTGTTGAGAACCAATGGACAGGAATGATGACAGCGATGATGGTGGGAACCATGTCGAGGGAGAAGTCTGCTCCGGGCCTCTTCCTGGGCCGCCACACCAAGAGATCCTCACAACGGTCTGTGAGCTCAGCTCTGTTGTTACAAGGTCCTTTTTGATGAGAGCCCTGAAGATTCTGGACTCTCTTTACCTAAACTCGCCATTCTCCTAATTTGCATAGTTTGCAGAAGCCTCTGGCTTCAGGGTTGCACACTCCCACACTAAGTCCCTGCTCAAACGTTCCTGAGTAATCCCCAGCCAAGCCAATCTCCTGTTTCCATGGCCTTAGGATCTGGGTTGCTTCCAGCTTTGAGCTATTACAAATAAAGTTACTATAAATATTCATATAGGAGCTTGTGTAATGCTTCAACTTCCCTTGAACAAACAACTAGGGGTAGAATGGCTATGTCATGTGATAGGTGTATGTTTAACTTTATATGTATTATATAAAACTATATAAATGCATATATATATACATATATATATACTTGATAGACAGACAAACAGATAGACAGACAGACAGAGTATTTTGCCTATATGTATGCCCATATACCATGTGCCTGCCTAGTGCCCACAGAGACCGGAAGAAGGCATCAGATCCCCTGGAACTGGAGTTACAGATGGCTGTGAGCCACTATGTGGGTGCTGGGAACCAAAGCCTGGTTCTCTGATAAAGTAGGCCGCCATCTCTCTAGCCCAGTATGTTTAACCTGTTGTTTGTTTGTTCTGATATAGGGTTTCTCAGTGTAGCCCTGGATGAACTGGAACTCACTCTTGTAGACCAGGGTGATCTCAAACTCAGAGATCCACTTGCCTCTGCCTCCCAAGTGCAGGTATTAAAAGCATGTGCCAACTTTGCCCAGCTTCCTTTTCATATCTCGTTTGCTTGTTTGTTTGTTTATTTTGAGATAGGTTCTCTGTGTAGTTTTGAATGTCCTAGACTCAGACTCACTTTGTAGACCAGGCTGGCCTCTAACTCACAGCAATCTGCCTGCCTCTGCCTCCCTCAGTGCTGATATTTAAAGATGTGTGCCACCATGCTGGGCTCTTTCTGTAACTTATTAACATCCTTTTGTCTGTCTGTCTGTCTGATTGTTTTTTGAGATCAGTTCTTACTGTATAGCTTTGGCTAGCTTAGAACTCAATATATATATACCAGGCTGACATCAAACTCACAGAGATTTAGCAGCCTCTGTCTCTGAGTGCTGAAATTAAAGGCATGCACAATTAACCTAGCTTGATTTTTTTTTTAAATTTAATGTGCATGTGTGTTCTGTCTGCATGTAAGCTTGTGTGTCCCTGGTACCTTTGGAGGTCAGGAGCATCAGATCCCCTGGAACTCGAGTCACAGAGTTGTGAGCCAATATGTGGGTGATGGGAATCAAACCTAGGTCCTCTGGAAGAAGTCAGCAAACCCATCTCTCCAGCCCCTTTTTATCTAGCTGGCTATATCTATCTCTCTATATATACATATGTATGTATGTATGTATGTTTATCTGTATGTATATCTGGGCATATATACCACACATATGCCCTGTGCCCATGGAGGTGAGAAGAGAGTGTTGGGTCCTCTGGAACTGGAGTTACATATGGTGTGAGTTTCCATGCACGTTCTGGGAACCAAATCTAGGTTCTCTACAAGAGCAACAAATGCTCTGAACCTCTGAGCCAACTCTCCAGTTCCCAGCATTAATTTGCTTATAATTAATTGATTGCTTGATTGACTGATATGTTTTTGAGATGTTGTCTTTATAGCCCAGGCTGGCTTTGAACTAACTATAAAGTCAGGGATCATTTTGAACTTTGAACTCTTAATCCTTCCAGATGCTGAGGGCACAGTTCTCCCGGTCTGGCTCAGGATCCATCTGTTTTCTCGGTGAAGTATAGGTTCAAATCTTTGCCCGTATTTAATTACATTGTTTGTTTTCTTAGCACTGACTTGTAATGACTCCTTTTTATATTTTGAAACAAATCTCCTGCCAGATGATTCTATTTTCTTTCTGTGATTCATCTTTTTTCTCGTTCTCAGCAGTGTGTTCCCGAGAGCAATAAGTTTCAATTTTTATGAAATCAAATTTATTGATTTCTCTCTTCTGTGGATATGCTAAGTTATCTCAGCAATCCCATCAGTTTGGTATGCAGCTCTTACACATCTTTTGTCAGATTTATCCCTAAATATTTTATTTGGACTGTGAGTGTGAGTGAGTGTGTGTGTGTGTGTGTGTGTGTCTGTCTGTCTGTGTGTGTGTGTATAATAGTGACAGCACCTGCCTGGTGGTCAGAGGACAAACTCATGTGTCTTTGGTCTCTATCTTGTGTGAGGCAGGGGCTCTTTGTTGCGCCTGCTGTGTCCACCAGGCTAACCCACAAGCTTCTGTGGATTCTCCTTTTTCTACTTCTCATCTTGCGATAGGGGTGCTGGGATTTGCCATCTACCACACCTGGCTTTCCTGTGGGTGCTGGGGATTTGAACTCATATCCTCGAGCTTGCAGCACTTTACTGGCCAGCTTTTGAGCCCCTAAATATTTCATTTTTTAGATGCATTTTAAAAAATGTATGTGTCTACATGTGGGTACATAGAGATGCCCACAGAGGCCAGATAGTTGTAAGTCACCTGGTGCGGGTGCTGGGAATTGAACTCAGGTCCTCTGAGAGAGCAGCCAGTGCCCTTTAACCACCAAGCCATCTCTCCATCCCCTGAATATTTCATTTTGTTATACCACTGTCTATTGTTTCTACCATCTGTGTCATTTCCAGGATGGACTGATTGATATTATATAGGCAGAGTCCTTTTAAGAGTGTGTGTAGTTCAGAGTAGAACCCCATGAGGTCAGCTCTCTGCTCCTCCTGATGTCCCCAGGAAGAAAGGGCCTTTTCCACGGAGCCATCTTAAGGCTGTGGGCAGTGTTCTCTTTGATTCTTTTTTTCTTGGTGGCTGCTGATTGGAAGCCAGACACTTGTCCATTTTAATACATTGGGTGTTACCTGTGTTTGGTGTTTGGTGATTATTGAGTTTTACTCGGAGAATAAAGTGATTTGGAGAGTTTGATCCTTTGGTTAAATGGGGCTGGAGCTAGATTTGCATAAAGCTACTTCCTCCCTCTCAGGTCCAAACGAAACTCCGATCCCACAAACTCCAAAAGTCAGTCCAAATATCCAGAAATGAGCTCAGCCTGGATTTCTGGTTGTTAGGTAAAAGTCAGTGAAACTGGTTTCCCTCTTCCAAAAGGAGTCATTTCCCTCACCTCAGGCAGAAGGCACCTATGGCTACCTGTGGTGGTGCTTATTAGCATATCAAAGCTCATGCTGGCCTCCAGGCTCCCTGAGGGTCACAAGTACCCTAGCCCTTCTCACCTCCTCCCCTAAACTCCTTTCCTGCAGCTGCTCATCCTCCTTATAACCCTGCTATTCCCACTGCTTTTCCTCCTCCCTCTCTGTGTTCCAGACTCCCTTTGTGCTCTGTTCCTGCGTATCTCTCTGTTTTCTCTATACTCTATCCACTGCTCTTCTTCCCTTTCTCACAGAGCACCCTGGCCACATCCAGCCTGCTTTCTCTCCCTGTTCTGAGCTCTCCCAGACACCTCTGGCCGTTCTTTCTCTTACGCCTACTGTAAAAACCTTCCCCTTAATCACACCATAGAGCAGTCATGAGCCATGTTATCCCCACCTCTCAGCCAAGGCCCTTTTTAGGAATTCTTATCCATGCCCCTTGAACTCAGATGCTTTCTCTCCAGCTCTGAAAAGCAAGCTCTACTTCCCAGCATGGTGTGTGTTCTAAGCGGTTCTCTGTTGTCTTTTTGGATAGGTCTTTCCGAGCCTCAGGCCATTTCCATTGATAACACTCAATTGAACATTTCGGCCTCTCCTCTTCCTGTGTCTCTCCAATGCCCTTTGTCTATAGCTCTCCTTGCCCCAGTGAACTGCCCATGGACTCTAGTATCGTTGACTTCCCTAGACTCCCAGTCATGTCTTAATCACTCCCAGGAGTACCATGGCCTTAGACAGGTCACCCAGTGGTTAGTCAGCCCTGGAGTTCACCTTGTTTTCCTTCCCTTCTTATGTTGGCTGCTGTTCATCATTGCCTAATCAGAATTGTCTGGAGTGCCACTCCTTTGGCCTGTTTTGTTTTGTTTTTTCTTTTTTAAACTGTTTCAGTTAGAAATGTAAACCTACTCTCCTACACCATCCTGACCACAAGTTCATGGCCCTGCCGTTAACTTTGGGGTGGGTTGAGAAGTGTGCTATCAGGGTTGTTTGTTTGTTTGCTGTTTTCCTCCTTCTCAGCAGTTGGGACGCTTCAGAGGGGTCAACACTCAAGCTCTCAGGCACTGAGTGCTAAGAGGTCAGCAGTCAGAGGAAGGAGACAATCAGCATGGCTATGGGAAGTCCGATCTACCACATCTCATAAAGCCACTAAAAGACCTTCAAGGACTGCCACTTGTGGTCAGCACGTAGTCAACTGACAGTTTTAACATTACCACCTATCACCACCCAAAAACAAAAACAAAAAAAGCTATATATATATATATATATCTTTTGTTTTTAAGTCAGTTATCATTTGCCAGCCTCTGGGTTACCTGCTAAGAATTTGGGGCTAGGAGAGGTATGAAGCTTGCCCAGCGATGGGCTGCAAAGAGAAGAACAGGGATTGGAACCGTAAACTCCAGAGTCCTGTGGCTGACAGGCTGAGAAGTAGTCCTAGGAACCTTCCTAGCCTCCATGTCTCTTCCTTCACTCCAGTCTGGAATCCATATTTCATATCTGGCTCGTGTCTGCCTCTGGCCCTGAAACCTTATCTTTAGTCTGTTAGGTGTGGGGCCACATGGTAGGTGGGATTACACATTGGGTAGGAAGGATTTGTATAGACAGACCCAAGTTCAGGTCCTACTTTCTGACTAACTGTATGACTGGGAGTAAATCACTTTGTTCTTAATCTTGCTGAAAGAATCAATTCCACAGACTCAGGCATTGCTTTGTGGGATTAAATAAGATAGTATTTAAAGTGTTTACTTCCAGCCTGGGAGTGGTAGCACGCTCCCTTAATCCCAGGACTTGGGAGGCAGAGGTAGACAGATCTCTGTGAGTCTGAGGCTAGCCTGGTCTACAGATCAAGTTCTATGACATGGAGATCCCTGTGTCAAAAATTCCAAATAATAATAACAACAACAACAATAAATACATAAATTCAAAAAGTGTTTACTGCCACATGCGAATTCAACACTTGATAGGAAGATTTTAAATGTCCAGTTAAAAGGAGTTTAGGAGCTGGAAATGCCTAACACACATGAAGCCCCAAGTTCAATTCCCAGTACTGTACAAACCAACTGTGATGGCAAATGCCAGTAATCTAAGCATATAGGAGCTAGAGGCTAGAGGATCCGTAGCTCACGATCATTCCTGACTACACAGTAGTTGGAGGCCAGCCAGAGCTATGTAATACCCTGTTTCAAAAGCAAGCAAACAAACAAAAACAAAAAAGGGGGTGCTGGAGAAAGATGGTCCAGCAGTTGAAAGCACTGGCTGCTTGGACTTGGGGATTTAGCTCAGTGGTGGAGCACTTGCTTAGCAAATGCAAGGCCCTGGGTTGGGTCCTCAGTTCTGAAGAAAACAAACAAACAAACAAACAAACACAAAAGCACTGGCTGCTCTTCCAGAATACCAATGTTTGACTCTCAGCACCCACCGGCAGTTCACACTCATCTGTAACTCCAGTTCTAGGTGACCAAATGGTCTTTCCTGGGTGCCAGGTGAGCATGTGGTGCCCAGACCTACATGTAAGCAAAATCCCCTCACAAACATAAAGTAATAAAAGACGAAAAAAGAAGAAGAGGAAGTAGAAGAAGAAGGAAAGAGGAAGAGGAGGAGGAAGAAAAAGAAAGAAAAGAGCATCCTGATTGATAGGCATCGTTTTTTGCCCTGGAAAGAGTGATGCTTTGGAAATACCTCAGAGAATGCTACTCTTCTGGGACCCGAACTCAAGAGAAACTGTTTTGTCAGAGTGTACCTTCTTAAATTGTGCCAGAGCCTACTTGCCCTGGGGGAAAAGAAACATCCAACTTCAGCTCCTGGCCTCCTATCTGAGAGAAGAGAGTACAGCTTTAGCCTTCTCTCACCGCCCTGTTAAAGGAGGCAAAAAACCCAAAAAGACAAGGAAAGTTTCACCGGGCCCCTTGCTGCCACAACACTAAAGACCTATCTTACTGTATACATCCCTTTTACCAAGTATGCTTTACAACTCTCAACAGCAGCAAATACTAACACAAACTAAAGGCCAAACTGAGTTTGGAGAAACGCAAGTATCAGAGCCAGGAGCAGATAGGACAGAATGCCAGAAATATCAGACTGGGAATTTAAAACAGTGATGATCAATAGATTCAGAGCTCTTGGGGAAAGACATCATGCAAGAACAAACAGCAGTGTAAGCAGAGTGATGGAAAAATCCTAAGATAGAAGTTATAGTGAGAGCAAGCCAGGCATGGTAGAACATTCCTCTAATCCCAAGTAAAGGCAGGAGGGTCATGAGTTCAAGGCCAGCAAAGGCTACATTGAGAGTTCCAGGTTAGCCTTCATTATATAAGCAAAATATACCTCAAAAAATAAATTAAGGGCTAGAGAGATGGTTCAGTGGGTAAGAGCAGCAAAGAGCACTGACTGCTCTTCCAGAGGACCTTGGTTCAATTCCCAGCACCCACATGGCAGCTCACAACTGTCTGTAACTACAAGATTTGACACCTCCACACAAACATAAATGCAGGCAAAACACCAATGCACATAAAAAGAATAAAATAAAAATAAATTAAAAAATTAAAATGCCAGATGGTAGTCATACACACTTTTGATCTCAGCACTCGAGAAGCAGAGGCAGATCTCTGAATTCTAGGCCAGCCCGGATTACAGAGTGAGAAAAACCAAACCAAACAAACACAAAAAAGAAGTCTAAGGTTATCCATGGTTACACCAGTGTGTTTGAGGCTAGCCTGAGCTCTAAGAAAGCTTATTTTTAAATGTGATGAGAATTTAAACTATTTAGATATATTCCTTTAAGAAGGAGCTACATTTTGGAGAGACGATGCTTTGTGAAGGTTTGAGTGGATGTCTCACAACCCACGTGGGAAAGTTAAAGCCTGAGTACACCTGAGCTCCAGAGCAATAAACTGAACCAGGAGGAGAGGAGAAAGGATTAAGATGGAGAAAAGAGGAGCGCACATCCTATCAGACCATCGATGCCAGTGTCTCTGGAACATTCTAAAACCTTTGTTTTGTCTAAGAATGCTTGGGGGTGGGGATGTGGGAAAACAATCAAACAAACAAAAACACAAAACCAAAAGAAACCAAGAGAAACAAAACCCACAAAACAAACAAACAAAATGCTTCGGGGAAGTGGGATTTGGTGGTGCAGATTTCAATCCCAGCCCTCAGAGGCAGGTGGGACTCTGAGTTCAAGGCCAGCCCGGTCTACAGCTCCAGGACAGCCAGGGCTGTACAGAGAAACCCTGCTGCAGAACAAACAAACGAAAAAATAATCCTTAGGGGAGTGATATTCCTGTGTGAGATCCAAGATCTAATTTTGTCACGCTGGGGTCAGCGTGGTCCAGAACACAGTGAACATGCCCTAATGAAACTAGACTGTATGGGGATAAAGTTGAGATTCTTAGAAAAAGCAGGGTCTTCTCTCATGGTAATATAAGCCAGATGGTCTCAAGAGACTCCATTCACATCCGTCTCTCAGTCTGTGTCAGAAGCCTTCTCTAGAGGCATAGAGTACAAAACCCAGACAACTGAATGCAGCCACCTTGGACCCTGAAGCATAAGGAGAAATGTCACTTCCATCTGAAGGGAGAGTGAAATCACCTTGACAATGCCCTCTAGCTAATATTTAGGTTCTAATATTTTGTTTTTGTTGTTGTTTCAAGGCAGGGTCTCACTATGTAGCTCTGGCTGTCCTGGAACTCACTCTGTAGACCAGTCTGGCCTCAAACTCACTAAGATCTGCCTGCCTCTGACTCTGTCTCTGCTAAGATTAAAGGAGTGTGCCACTATGAGTAGAATTTTGGTTTCTTTTAAAAACACGGAAATAAACCAGGCACGGTGGCACAAGCCTTTCATCTCAGCACTCAGGGAGGCAGAGGCAGGCAGATCTCTGTGAGTTCAAAGCCAGCCTGGTCTACAAAGTGAGTCCAGGACTGCCAACACTACACAGAGAAACCCCATCTTGAAAAAAGAAAAACAAACAAACAAACAAACAAAGAAAACACTGAACTATTATATAAGAAAGTGTTTTCTTTTTAATCCCAGGTGTGGAGATGTGCTTCGGGCTGTGTCCAGCAGCTGACTGTGATTGGCCTGCACTCTAACAGATGGGTGGTTTTGCCAGCTGCAGAGAGTTTCTGTGATTGTGTGATCTTTGGAATTCTGGGAACTATTCAGAGGGCATATAAATGCAAAGGGCCAGCTAAGCAGGGTAGGGGTTTGTTGGTCATTCAGGGGTTTTGGCTGTGGTTCGTTAGCAGCGAAGCTCAAAAAAGAAAAAAGAAATTGATTCAGGGAGCTCTCTCTCTCTCTCTCCCTCTATTCTTTCCTTCTGGTGTTACAGGGTGAAACGGAGGTAGGGGATAAAGGTTGGGAAAAAGAAATCACAACATATCGATATGCCCTATCGATATGCCCAGCCTACCTTCTTCTTCATCATCATCACAGGCGTTAATACTTTTAGTTAGGGCCTATGTTTAAGGTTTTAAAGAACCAAGTTCTACAGTTCTTCTGTTCTCTGACTTTAAGAATCCACGGGTTAGCTGGCTGTGGTGATGAGTTTGAGGCTAGCCTTATCTACATAGTTCCAGGACAGGCAGAGCTACGCAGTGAGACCCTATCACAAACAAATCTAAGAGTATTTGTGCCAGGCACTTTACGTGCCTTAGGAGATACATGCTGTCATCCCAGAGGAAGGAATGAAGCAGCTGATCCACAAGTAGCATCTTCCCCCTCTAACCTCTGACGTTCCAAAGAGGCATCTCCCATAGGCTGGGCCCTTTTATTTTTTCAAAATGTTTGTGTGTATGTGTGTGTGTGCGTGTACATGTATGTGTGTGCTTACACGTGTACGTGTGCTCACTCACGTACACATGTTCTTGCTGGCGGAGGTGAGAGGACACACAGCAGCTGCTGGTTGTGTTGCTCTGTAACAGGTGTGCTGCGCTGTTTGTCCCCATTAACCGGGGGAATTCTTCTACCACAAGGATGGAATTGGAGTCAACCTATAGACCTAGCTCTCGGGCATGCCCCACCCACAAGACATGTTTATGGGATGGATAACTCGCTGACCAATGGGCCGCCGGCAATGAGCTCTGGCGTCCTCCTCGGCCACCATCCTGGGATTGCATTGTGAGGCGGGCTGGCAAAGCGGGCATGTTCCTAGAGCCACCCAAGCAGGGTGAAGCCAAACCAGCGTTCATCCTCACATGAGCCTGGAGCCAAGAGCAAGACAGACTCCGGTTCCAGGTGTGGAGCAGATGTTAACTGGAATCCAAATGAGGGGCCTGAGGGGAGTCCCGTGAGCGAGCAAGCAAAAGTGCCCAAATGCCCCAGGTGCGAGTGACTCATTTTTGCAAGTAGTCATTAAAAAAAGAGGTCAGGGTATACCTGTAAAAAGTCAGGCGTCCTCAGCCCTCTGCCTGCCTGAGTCTAACTTCAGCAACCCAGCGGACACCCCTCAGGACTGCTTCCAGGCCTGACCTCTGCCCTGCTTCCCAGGTGTGGGCTGCTGCGGATGGTCCCCAGACGCAGCTGCGTCCACCTCTGAGAGTCTTCAAACCCAAAGTCCAGGAGTTCCTGCTTGCTCCAGCCTCTGCCAGACACCTAGCTGCCTTCAGTGGGGCCAGCTCTAGAACCCAGCCACAGAGGCAGGCCTCACACTGCTGCTGTGTCTCACCCACGTGACTGAAAAGCTGATCCTGACCCCCTCTCCCACCGCTCAGGTCCTCCAATGGCTGCCCTCCAATGGCTGCCCATCGCCAGTTCCTCAGCCTGGCATACAAGGCCCTTCACCAGCTACCTTGCTAACTCTCCAAGCTGCCACTCCCTCAGCAGCCTCAAATGTCACCTGAGTTCCAGCCACTGAGAAACCAGCTCATACCTTCGTGCCTTTGCCCTCTTCGTCCCTCCTTAAATCCCTAGTCAGTAGTCATTTAGCCTCCCATTGGTCACACCCTAGTTTTATAAGAGCGGATACTCAATGTTACGGTGGCAATAATGACATTGTGGTAGAGTTATTTGGTTGCGCTGTCTCTCAGGTGAGAACATATTGTCCTCCTAGCCATAGTCCCTATATGTCACTATGTATCTGCTGGAGGAAGGGAGAAATGAATGAAAGGCAATCACTGGCACCAGGTGGCCGGAGGCTGGAGTGGAGTTAGGGTTGGAGTGGACAAGGAAGGGACCCGGATGAAAGAGAAGAACAGACAAAGCGTGAAGACACAGAGCTGGCTCCAGGAGGAAGGCGAGGAAGCTGCCATGAGTGGCGGCCTCAGCTCTCTGCAGGGGTCCATCCTGTACCTGAGTTCTGTGCTCTGAAATCCCCGGAATCCTTGTCATTTCCTCGTGTTTGTTGCTTCTGCTGCCCTGTGAGGAAACGAGATCCTTGACCCTGTCCTGGGAAGAGCTATTCAGAGCTAACCTAACACAATTGTCTTCTGGGTGGGCTGGGGATGGAAGGTGGCCTGCACAATTTGCTCCCGCTCTGAGCACCAGGACCTTGGCAGGGCCAGGGTTTGGCAATCCCACTGGGCAGCTTGAGCCAGGGCA
This sequence comes from Meriones unguiculatus, assembly GCF_030254825.1. Classification (NCBI taxonomy): domain Eukaryota; kingdom Metazoa; phylum Chordata; class Mammalia; order Rodentia; family Muridae; genus Meriones; species Meriones unguiculatus. The sequence goes on along the minus strand of NC_083351.1, from coordinate 30,345,020 downwards.
GAAGAAAGTGGGGATAAGAGGGACTGGGAAGCCTCGAGGACTTGAGGTTGGACCAGGGGCCCCTGAGGCAGGGGTTTGACCCCCAGGGTGAGCTTCCTGTCCCGATCTTCTTGTTCTCAGTTGTACTCCAGGACACAAAGAATTTCAAGCTCAGAGGAGCTGATGGAACGTGACCAAAAACCTTGGGGTGGGCAGAGAGAGACCTACTACCTATTTGTGCCATCATCAAATGGCCTAAGAAAGGCCTGGCACATGGCAGGATCCAGAAATGACTGGAATAAAGGGGAAGCGGTCCTTGTCCTAGTAAGCATAGGCTTTCCACAATGGCAGTTCCTGGGTCTCACCTGAGAACTGTTGGCTCAGAAAATCCCTGGTTTGGGGACTGGGTTTGTTTGAGAGCAGCCCAAGCGATGCTATTATTTCGACACCTCACAGCTCCTGCCTGTTGGATCACATTTAGCCGCACCCCAGTCCCTCAGTGAGGCATCCCCCTTGAGAGCTGGCCCCACTGGCTAGATGTTGCCTTGCTCCTCACTGCCTCACTAAACAGCTCCTTGTTCCACAGAACACATTCAGGTCCATCACCCTGATAGCAGAGCATCTGTCCCTCTGCCTGTCATTACTTAATAACACCAGTGCCAGACAGCACAAAGGTGCTTTGGGTAAGCCTCCCTAGGACCCCTTTAGATGGATGACAGTGACTAGTGATGATGACAATGACGAGTGGTAATGACAGGAGGCAGTGAAGACTTATTGGCTAAAGAGTCTGCCAGACGCCCTCACCCTTACACTTTCTTTAATATTGGACTTTTTAATTTTCAGGTTAGGACACAGAGCCTCACGGGGGGGGGGGGGAGAATTTATTTGCTCTAGATCACATAGCAGGTAGGAGAGCCAGGGTCTAGCCCAGGCCACAATCCAGGTAACCACTGGGTTTCCATTCTTTTAAGGAACTGCAATGGAGACCATTTGCTCAACCTTAACATTTTCTTTAAGAACCTTTGACCCGGAGGCTGCACACTCCCACGCGGCCCCTGCTTAAACTCTGGCTAAGCTACTTTGGGCTGACCCCCCACCCCCACCCCAATTCCTTGCCTATCCAGGCTCCCTTCCTCTCTCTTCCCATAATCCCCAGGGATTTACCTCCTCCTCTTCCATGCCTGCTTCCCCTCTGACCTCACTCCCTACCCATCCTGCCCCACCTTGATTCCCTGGAAGTGAGGCCAGCCAGGCCTGGCTGAGGTCACTGCTTCCCAGGCAGGCAGGGATCCAGAAACACTAAAAGTTTTTCTCTTAGTTCCCTAGCCAGCATTCCCATACTGAGCCTGTTGAGGTGAGGAAAGGCATCTGCCTCTCCCATTATACCCTACTTCCCCTACCCTGCCTCAGTTTCTCCATTGGTAAGGTGGAGAATGGCCCTGCTCTGATACCTGCCAGGGCTGAGAGAGACCCTCATGACATACTAGGCATGAGAGGGTACATGCTGATAATCCCACGCTAACTGTCTTATTCTTGGACAGCAGTTTAGAAAGAAGGGGATCCCAAGTCAGCTAGGTAATACTGGGCATTTATCTTACCTTGCTGGTACCCTCCTGGACCTCCCTCATCTAGGGAACAGGAACCATAGTAGTATATTCTGTATACTGTAAGGCCAAAAGGGTGGAAGGGATGCCACGCAGTTAAAGGTCAGTAGCACAGGGCAGGATCTCCATCAGCAAATGGTGACAAGTGTCCAGTGAGACCTTGCCTCCCTCTGTGGAATGCAGGACAAGGGGCAGCTTGTCAGAGACTTGTTGGGTCTCCAGGGTGGGTTCCTAGTCCAGCCATCATGTCATGGCCGCGGAGAATGACATCAATAACTCTACTCATCATCCAGTAGGTGACAGCAGGCTTTCAAATGTCGTTCTGTCAAAGATGCTCTTGAAATCTGAGAGGGTACAGAGCCCATCCAGTGCTTCTCCTTCTCTTTTTGTTTGTGTGCTGAAATGGTGTCTCAAGCAAATATGTGGGCATTGAATTCAGTATGTAGCTGAGTAACCTTGAACTCCTGCTTTCACCGGAGTGCTAGATTAGAGGCATGCACCACCAGTTTCTTCTCTTTCTCTCTTGATCAGCCAGTCTGCACAAAGTGAGTTTTCCTGATAAGTTTGAATTTACCACCATCTCTGCTGCTCATTCCCAAGGTTGCTCAGGGGAGCCATTTCTCTTTTCTGGGTCACACTTTGCTCTTCTGTAGAGTGGATAGGAGGGTCCCTATGAGGGCAGCAGGAGTCAGGCATAGAGAAGGTGTCTCAGCCCTCAGGCTTTAGTTCCTTCTACTCTAGATGAAGATACTGTCATTCCATCATGTGGTTTTGGTGAATTTTTGTTTCTTTTTTGAGATGGGGTCTCTCTGGATAACACTGACTATCCTAGAACTTACTCTGTAGACCAGGCTGGCCTCAAACTGAGATCCTTCTGCCTCTGCCTCCAGAGTGCTGGGATCAAAGGCGTGTGCCTGCCTAAAGTTTTTTTGTCTATTTGTTTTTGTTTTTTAATCTGTCTGCCTATCTCTCTGTCTCTTTGTGTGTGTTTGTGTATACATGTATATGCCGATGATACAAATGTGACGTGATGTTTGGAGGACAACGTTCAGGATTTGGTTCCTTTTACTATGTCAGGTCCTGGAGACTGTACCCAGGTCACCAGTGTTGACTGGAAGTGCTATCTAGCTGACCTCAGCCCCGTGGTTTGTTCCACAATCAGGAAGAAGCAGAGAGAATTCACAAGTCCTGCTTGCACTCTGGAAGGTGGCCCCCCAATGCAGGACCTGTTTGTTGCTTTGTTTTTGGGGTACTGGGGCTCCTCTCATGCAAGGAACATCTATTGTTCGGCCACATGTTCAGCAGAGTCCATGGGTTTCTAAGGTCAAAGGCTAATCTTGGGGCTCCACATTGTATCCTCTCATTACACCCTCATTAGTAATGCTCAGCCAGGCCCAGCTATAGCTCAGCTCCTCCAGACTGGGTCAGAGGGAACAATCACCTCAAGAGGTGTGGCAGGTAAGGCCACATGCCCTGTTCCCACTGAAAAGCCCACAAACACAGGACAGGAAGTCAATGGGCTTGTCTCAATAGCTGGCACAGCAAAGGCAGTGACCTTAGACCCACTGCCAGTAGCTTGGCTGTCAGCACCAAGCACCAATTTCCCAGTGTGTCCCTGTGTGTCACAGTGCCTGGTCTTACTGTCTCTGAATAAAAACCAAATGCTCTTCTTCATTTGCAATGCTGGGGATAGGCAGGCCATCTCCCACAGATGCTAGTGATGCAGGCCATCACCAGCCTGCATCTGGCTCAGAGCCACTCTGAATCTTCTCTCTTTCAAAAACGAAAAAACAAATGGTCATGATGGCACATGCCTGCAATCCCAGCACACAGGGAGGCAGAGGCAAGCAGATCTCTACGAGTTTGAGGCCAGCCTGGTCTACAAAGTGAGTCCATGACAGCCAAAGCTCCACAGAGAAACCGTGTCTCAAAAACAAACAAACAAAAAAACAACCAAACCAACCAACCAAGCAAACAAACAAAAGACACCATTTTTCATGAATCCAACTGGCAACAACTAAAACCACCAAGGACACTTAGTATTGGTGAGGACTGCAAAAGGGTGGTATCTCAGTTTCTCTCACTGTGATGAAATGCCATGCATGGGGAAAAGATGACGTCCTGAGTGGATGTGTGCTGTTGATATGTACACAGCCATGACAAGGACCTCAGCACTTCAGACCCAGGAGGGTGGCAAAGCCTTCCCTAGAAGAGGCTCCGAGTGACGGCAAAGTTTTCCTCTGCTCCCAGTATGAGTGTTTGTGAACCAGTGTGTGCGTAAAGGATCAGCCACATCTTCCTTCCCCAGGCTAACTGCAGCTTGAGATAGCACCCCGCAGGGACCTACAAAACCCACCTCCTTGTTCAGCTGTCTACAAGAAACCTGCCTCTTCCATTCAGCAAAGGCACCGAGTTGCTGCTGCTGGTGGTATGACGCCAACAGAGCATGCATCCTACCCCGTCCCAGATTTTCTGTGTGTCTGTCCTTTCTTCATTCCCTCGTCACCCCAGCCAGGTGCCCAAGGCATGTAGAACAGGCGACCATGATGAAAAGCAACTTGGGAGGAAACAGCAGTGTTTATCTCTTCTTACAACTCTTAGGTCATACTCCATCACTGAGGGCAGCCAGGGCAGGAACTCAGGGCAGGAACTGAAGCAGAAACTACGGAAGAACACTGTTCACCGGCTTGTGCCCCATGGCTTGCCAGCCTGCTTCCTTATATATATCTCAGGACCACCGGTCCAGGTTGGTACCACTCATGGGCTGGGCCTTCCCACATCTATCATTAATCAAGAAAATGGCAGAAGGTCATGATGATACATGTCTTTAGTCTGCCTTTAGACAGACACAGATGGATCTCTGGAAGTACAAGGCCAGTCTGGTCTACAGAGTGAGTCCCCCAAAACACCAGAGCTCCATAGGGAGACCCTGTCTCAAACAAACAAGCAAATAGACTCTTCAGACTTTCAATCTTTATGGGGACATTTTCTCAGTCCTCTCTCCCAGATAACTCTAGCTTGCGTCAAATCGACAAACAACAACAACAACAAAATACAACAGGCTGGTTGTAGCAAACTGAAGATATAAAACCTGGGTGTCCTCACTCTAGAATTCACCAAGTAGCAATTTAGATCTGAAAGAAAGCATATAGCTCATACTTCAGCAGGCAGAAGAACAAGATGTAAAAATTAAAAAAAAAAAATGTTTTTTTGAGACAAGGTTTTATACTGTAGCCCTTCCTGGCTCATCTCAAATTTGCCGTAATCCTCCTGCCTTAACCTCTTGAGTATTAGGATTATAGGTATAAGCCACCATACCCTAAAAAAACGTAGAATTCTTGAAGTACAATATATCAAAATCTCAAAATTTATGGAGTATCTTTTCACCTTATAATGCCTCTCCCACAAAAATGCATACTAGGATATTAATATTTTCATTTATAACATTTTTTATAACTGCCTCAGATGCAAACTACCTCAAGTATCCTGGTTATTTACAATTGCCTCGAGGTGAAATCTAGCTAAGGTATCCCAGTGGTGCCTCAGTTCAATCAAAAAGGCATGGGCCATTGCATCACGTGTCGCAATGGCCCATGGCTGTACTCCCAGCGCTTGGGGGCTAGAAGCTAGAGGGCCAGGAGTCCAAAGTTATCTCGGACTATACACAGAGTTTAGGGCCAGCCTGGGAAAAAAATGTAAGACATTGCCTCAAAAAATTGTTTTGTGCTTGCAGAGACAAGTTCATTATTGGTCAAGTGACACAGCAATCTAAACCCAGAATGGTCTACATCGCTATAACTGCCCAATAAGCCAATAATCCTGTTACACTGGGCATTGTCCTCTTAGAACCCAGATGCCAGGCTAGAGGCAAGCCAGGCTATCCTGCAACAGGCAAACAGGGATAGTATACTGTGTGGAAAAACAGGCCCAACTGTATGTCTACAAGCATAGCTGCCTGAGTGACCTCAGCTGATGGCATGTGCAATGGCGCATGTGCAATGGCTCAATGGGTTCCAAAGCCACAATCCCTGCTGTTTAAAACCACAGAGTCTGAAGGGGCTTCCTCTCCTGATGTGGGTTTGAAGCATGCTGCTGTTCTGTGTCTAGTGTTCACAGCCCTTTCCTGCAGTAGCTTCAGCCTGTAAGTCCTCAACCCTGTCAGCTTCAGGGAGGCAGAGCTTTGAGCAATCCCAATTTATGGAAACTGCTACCCCTGGCCAGTGATTGTACAGCCTTCACAAATACCAGCATGAATGTAACGAGTAGTCATTCATATACATAGTATGTGTATCTTCATTTTCTGTGAGGGAAAAAAAAATACTCAATGGCTTCTCATTCCTGATAGAGAAACCAGAAAAATCCTTTCAAAAGAAGCAAACAATAATAAGACTGCTAGTTTTACTACCCACAGGTCCCATAGGTAATTTCAGTTGACATATTAGCATATATCTATAGAAATCCAGCTATGAGGCACATGTATTGCTTCATTCTGTAGCCCAGGCTAGCCTAAAACTAAGAATTAATTCTCCTGCCTCAGTCTCCCAAGTTCTGAGGTTACAGGCATGAGTCATACCTGGATTATTTTCATCTGAAATCACAACAAACACAGTTTTGTAACCTGCTTTTCCCACTCCAGAATATCTCGACTTCCTTTCTGTAGCAGCGTTTATATCAATTGACCATTTTTAAACCATTGTACACACGCCTGTGTGACACATACCCTTTCTCCACCAGGTCCCCACACAGAGAGGACTGTCTGCTCTGTTGTGGCGGGCAGAGGTTACCTGTGGCAACACTTTCACTATAAAGTTAAAGAGTCTGAGGGACAAGGAGTAACCTGAAGTCACCCAGCAAACTTGTCACAGAGCCCAGATTGAGGAAATCTCCCTCCTCTTGAGTCCCCAGCCACAGTACTCTCCCTGTCTGAGGCGCTGGGCTGTCCTGGATCTGCAACACTCATTTCAAGCTTCTATAGAGACAGGCTCTCCCTCTCCCTCTATTAAAGCATGAGGATGAGTCACCCAGTCCTTCCTGGTGAACGTGCCTGTGACTGCCAGGAGACATCCAGGTGGGGGCCTCTGGGGACAGCCAGGAAATACGGACACAGGTAACCTGTTCTGTTAGGGGTGAGCTATGTGTTTCTTTTGAGTCTAAACTACTGCATGGTGGATTCAAAAATTGAAGATACCCACGTTTCAATTTGCTACTAAGTTCCTCCCTCACCATGGCCTCCAGCAGCAGCTTAACACCCATGCTCCAGCTTCCTCAGCCTGTCTTGTCTTCCCTGTAAAGGCGTGCCTGTGTTAGGGGGCAGAGGGAGGGACAGCTTCGTGGGAAGGTGTCTTGCTGGTTACATCAGTGTGAAATGCATGGCCAATCCACGCCTCTGTAGACATGAGCTCTCGGAGCAAGCCAGCCAAGCCTGGCTGCCTGCTTTCCCATTTGTCTCAGGGTCTCCTCTTCACTGCTCCCCACACCCAGTCTTGATGGAAGGCCTACTGTGTGCTAGGTCCAGGGAAAGGTACAGAACCCACTGCAGAGCCTGACAGCTTGAAGAGTACTTAGGGCTTGTTTTAGAGAGAGGAAGGTATAGTCCACAAGGAAGAAGTAGCTGGCCTAGGACAACACCTCTGGAGATAACACCAGACTTCCGACTCCCAGCACTCTGCCCTTCCTGAGGCTTGAGGAACAGAGGTCTCGAGCCATATCCAATCCTCTCTCCAACCTCAGAAGCCCCTTGGGGGCGGGGGGGAAGCAACATACAGAAATTACAGAAGACAGGAGCCTGCAACCCTGGAGTAGACAGGACTTTGAGGATGTAAAAACCTGGATATAGTGGCTACCATTCTCCAAAAACTTGTATGCTGAACACCCAATAGTTGTTTTCTCACTCCATCTTCACAATAAATTCATCAGGTGGAGATATTCCCAGAATGCATTTGGGAGACTCAGGTCACAGATCCAAGGCACATCCTGAAGCAGGTCTCTTTCTGTCTGTACTGTGTCTTCTCCACACCTTGTCACCTCCTCCTTGGTTTATCCTTTGCCTCTGTCACTCATTAAGCATTTATAGTTTATTTCCGGTGCCAACTAACTTGCTGGACAGAGGGAAGCTGGGAATGATAGAGGTCTTGCCCTGGAGAAGTAGTTATCTACAGGAAGATAAGGCTCAAATAACTGTAATCTAAGCAATTAGAATGAAGCTAGGCAGTTGCTTGGCTGGTACTGGGTCAGGGGCCTAGACAAGCGCTGCTGGTCCAGTTTTTACTTAATTTAAAGATTTGTGTGGGAGTTACAGTGTGTAGAGGTCAAAGGGCAACTTTTCTGCACTCAGTTCTCTCCTTCTGCCTTGTTTTTAAATTTTATTCATTTCATGTCTCTGTGTGTGTGTGTGTGCATGCCTGCCTGCATGCGTGTGTGTTTCTGTGGGTCTCTCTCTCTGTGTACATATGAATTTTATTATTCTCTCTCTAACTCCCACCTTGTTTCTGAGGCAGGGTCTCTCTTGTTTCTTCCACTGTTTCGCCAGTGGGGGGCTTCTGTTTCCACCTCCCACTCAATTTGGGTATGCCGGGATTACAGATGCTGCCTCTGGCTTTTTATATAGGTTCTAGAGTTTGAACTTTAGTCAGAGACTCGCAATGCAAGTGCCTTTACCCAGTGAGCCATCTCACTGGCCCCACGGTTCAAAAATATAGGCGCTAAGATGCACATTTACTACCCGTATGACATGGGCAAATTCCTTTACTTCATAGAGCCTTTTTTTTCTCTTTCAGAAAATGGAGAGAACAAGCATTCATCTCATAGAATTCCTGAGGAGATCAAATTAACTGGATTATTGTATTGTTTCACTTAACAGAAAGCAAGCAGTAGTGGCTCACCTGGAGACTAAGGCAGGAGGATTGGGAGTTTGGCATAATTCGACTGTCTGAAAAATAAACTAACAAATGAAAAATTTTCAAAATAAAAACAGGAAAAAAAATGTTAAAAGACCCAGTATGTAGCTGCTATTGGTTTGGGGGGCTTGGGATATGATACCGAAAGTCCAGGGAGGGGACATTTTCCTAGAACCATGTAAAGATTTTAAGTAAAAACACACAGAAGCCCAATCTGCATTCAGACAAACGTGGAGATTAGAAACATACACAGCTCAATATTTTCATAAACACCTGTGTAAGCAGCATCCTCATGAAGAAACATTATCAAGAGTCAGGAACCCGGTGTGGGGAGACAGGCCCTCCCCTCCCAAGCAAAGCGCAGGGATGGAAGAGTGCCTCAAAACCCATTTGTGAAGATAAATAATAATCTTAACGAAACTTTTCGGTTTAGTGTTGAGGAATCAAATCCAGGCTGAGCAAACACTCTTGTCACTGAGGCTCAGTTCCAGTCCTTAAAGCCATATTTTTGAGAAATAATAAAAAATAAATAAAAATAATAATGAAAGAAAAATCCGTGGTGACAAAGTATCAAAATTTTCAATAAAGATGGGATTAGGTACAGTGAGCTGCTGAGTCATACAAAACCTTGGGGCAAAGAGAAAAACACCAGGACTGCTGATTCGCTCTCCAGCTGCCTCACCCTGATTACCCAGCGGTACCCCCACGTAGCGGAGCCCCTCCCTGCCAGCCAGAACTCTTTTCCAGACTTTTGAGCTCACGAACGCTTTGCATGTTATGTGCCTGCATACACACACACTTTTGCATATGACCGTTCATGTAATGCCTGTGAGACTTAGCCATGCTGTCATATGCCATGGGACGATGTTTAAAGCAGGGAGTGATGTTTTTTTGAGAGACAAAGGTCATGGCAAGTGGGAAGATAACTTGGGAAACAGCTCTATCTAATGGAGGGTGGGATTAGAGGGGAGGTGAGGGAGGCCCGTAGTCCTTGGGAAGGACAAAAACCACAGAACTGGCTGGATTAGGGTTAAGGAGTCCGGTTGCTCGCTAGGGCAGTTTGGAGGTAACTTCTCTGGAGTACGTGGAGGACTGGAGTGCCGTGGTGAGTCTAGATTTAAGCTGGATGAGTGTGAACGCTTGTGGGACACCCAGAACATCGTCCTGGAGGCAGCTAAACAGCCAATTGTGGCCCTCAGCAAATACTGGAGGAGAGAGAGTTCCTTCAGCATCCCCCAGATCAACGGTGGTGGTACTTGGAGAGAGACACACAAAACGGTTAGGCAGGGACACCGGTGAGCTAGGAGCAGGTGGTTGGAAGTGTGCAAATCAGAATAAAGTATAAAACACAGAGAACTGTCCTTTCTGGCCCAGCATGCCCTCCTGGAGACCTACATAACATGTTTACCTCCAGCGCGGGAGGATTTGAGTTGCAAAGCAGTCTCCGGATTAGGGGTTCCCCAGCCCAGCCCCTGCCTGCGCCCCTTGCATCAGCTGCCACTGATTCATCAAAGCCTTTTCGCCCTACGCGGTACACTTGCCTTTAAAGGCAACAGAGCCTTTTCCGGCTGTCTTACTCACTCGTACTCCGTAGCAGCTAGGACCCGCCCCGCAAAAGCACCGCCCATTCCTAACCCGTGCTAGCAGACACGCACCAGGCAGGCACCCACCCGCAGCATCCCGAGCACCTGGCACCGGGGAGCCAGTCCTGGGAGCTCTTTTTCTTCCAGACTGGCTGGGGCTGGAGCAGCCTGGAAGCAACCCAGCAATGGCCGCGTTCCTTTAAGGGCTGAAGTCAAGTCTCCAGGGAACAAAGCTGCCAGTGTAGGCACAGACTCAGACTAGCTAGTCTCACCAGGTCTGGGGGTCCCGCTTTGGGACCACAACCCCTCCTTTAGAAGCCCCAGGTAGGGGCAGGCTTGGGGAAGGCGAGAAGTCATCGGATTCCTTTTCTGTGAAACCTTCTGTAGCTCCCCACTGCCCACCCAGCAAAGAAAGTTCTGGCCTCTACCTGGATGGCACTCAGGGATCTTTGTAACTACCTCTTCAGCCTCTTCTCCCTGGCCCCTCCCCCTCTCTCCCAGCACCCCAGGTTTCTAGGAGCCAATCACACTACAAGGAGCCACTTCACCAGGCTTCTCCTCACATCCCTCCCTCTGTGGCACACCATTCTAGCTGAGGCATCTCATGGGCTTTCTCTGGTGCTCTCTCCCAGATAGGGTTAAATTCTGTTTCCAAGGACTTGGTCTCCAAGATAATCGTCCACCTAAGAATCTAACCTCTGATCCAGTGTCCATAGCTCCTGGTGAATTTGCCTCTAAACAGCAGCCTCCAGGGGCCATAAAACATTTACAGAGAGGACAGAGAAGTGGAATTCCAAGCAGACAATGAGATCTGTGTCTGGGCAGGTATGGGGAAACGGGGAAAGTAACGCTGTTTTCCTGGCTACTCTGCTTTTCATTGAGTGCCATAGGACCATGGGACTGGGCTGAAATGCTGACACTAACAATTAGTGCAGTTTGAGTAGGGCCTGGAAGCACAAGCCTTTAATCCCGGTATTTGGTAGGCAGGTGGATCTCTGAGAATCCGAAGGCATCCTGGTCTACATAGTGAGTTCCAGGACAGCCAGGGCTCTATAGTGAAACCCTGTCTCAACAAAACCAAACCAAACGTGTTAATGGAATTACTTTGACCAAGCCTTATCCACACCAGGAGGAGATGGTTAGACCCATTTAGAGTTGTGGGGTTTGAAGCTGAAAAGAGATGTCTCAGGTGTTAGGCGAGTAAGTTGTAAAGCTGTGACTACAAAATCTGAAACTTGCGGCTCAGGGCGCTGTCTAAAGATTCTCTTTCTTCTGAAATCATTCTAGCCACCTACTGAACGCCTGTTCTACCTTCCAAACCCCTCTTCCCAAAGAGCTATTTCCTGCCAAAACCCCTACCCCCTTTTCTCTGGAGACATAGTACCCTGTATTCTCCCTCGGTGATGTTTTACATTCCCCTCTCACTGTCCCTTCAGTTGGGGACCCACTGAAGCTAGCAATAGGCTCTCATGCCTCTGTTTGTCGGAAATTGACTAGCACAGGACCATCACAGAAAAGCAAAAAGGTGGCTGCCTGGTGACTTGGCTGAGATAGGCATGTGCTTCTATGATGGGGGAGGGTGAGTTTGTGAACTGGTGCCCTAAAAAAAGGCTGGGTGATCAGTTTTGGGCCTTGCTCCAGCCCTTACATCAGATGTGTTAAGGGAGGTAACAGGGTCCTGAGTTGGGGAAAGAAAGAGCAGAGGAGACAGATCTTAGGGAAGGAAAGGGGTGAGGTGGTGAGCAAGGTGAGAGGAAGAAGGGGATCCCAGCCTTAACAGGCCCACGAGCTTTCTTTTTCTAGGACCCACGCCCAACAAGAGTGGCCCTGGGGCCAGCACCTGGCATGCCGCTCAGCTTCCTGTCTCTAACAGAAAAGTTCTCCCAGATCCCTCCCTCAGCTGAACCTAGTTGGGAAACTGGGACTGGAGGACCTTCTCTCTATGGCCTCTAGAAAAGAAAATAGAGTGAACCCGGATGACCACCATCCGGATGACCACCATAGAGGCTATGGACTGTCATACTCAGCACTTCAGGAGCTCACCTGTAATTCTCATAGCACAGGGTTTGATACGAATTCCATCTTATCCAGAAGAAAACCACAGCTCACTGACTGGGAGCTTGCCCAGGATCAGCTAGAGCCAGTTTATAGGTGAGCTGGTTCAATGTCAAGGTGCTCTGTGCCCTTAACCATTTGGGCACCCAGCCCCTCTGGTCTTTACATTTAAGTGTCACCATACAGTCAGAAATAGAGAGAGGTGGAGGTCTTACAGCCTAGAGAAGTGCTGGGCACGGTTCCTAAGAGCAAAAGAGGAGTTTGGGCTTGGCAACAGGAATACAGAACACGGGGAGGGGAGACCCCAACCTCCTAGCCAGACCTCCAAACGCGGTTGTAAACACCCTCCAAATGTTAACTCGCTTAATCTTCCCAACAACCTAGGAGGTTGCAGTATTATTATCCCCAGTTTACCAAAGTTATCTGGTAGCCTAGTGAGGAAGCCGGAGTCCCAGAACTATCTCTACAACGCGGCACCAAGCGTTACCGTTTTGCTAGTGGCCGCTGAGACTCAGAGAGGTGTGCGAACCAGCCCAGAGCCACACAGCGAGCGCCCCCCACGGGTGCCCCGCGCTCTTGGGACGACGGAGCATCCAGAGCTAGACAGGAACCCTCCGCCCCTCCCGGCGGGACCACGCCCCTCCGGGCCCCGCCCCGGACGTGCCACACAAGCCCGCCCCCTCCCGGCCCACCTACAACCCCCCCTCGCGCGGTGCCGACCAATGGCGGCGGTCCTATAAAAAGGCTGCTCCGCGGGCTCTCCCGCAAAAGCGGAGAATCTCTTGAGAGGTGCCGGTTTAGGCTGCGGGTTTCCAAGTGCGTCAGAGTGCGGAGGTCCGGCGGGAGACGCATAGTCACAGCACGCCCGTTTTCCCGTCTCGCAGCCCGCACAGCTTAGAGCCTCGATCCCGGCGCGGCCATGGAGCCCAGCAGCAAGGTGAGTAGCGGAGCTGAGCGCCCCGGGCGGGGACAGTCTGCGGAGCGCGGGGCCGGGCGCCCATGCGAGGCCCCGCTTCCTCACGCGGTCGCGGCGCGCTTCACGCGGCCCGGGGCGGGGGCCGCGGATCAGGGGCCCAGGCGCCGCACGTCGCGCACGACCTCGCCGGCTCCTCCCGCGCGAGGGAGGGGGCCGGAGCGCGGCGCCCATTGGCTAAGAGGGCCGAGCCCCCAGCCGGGCCCCGGCTAGGCGCGGAGGAGGCGGGACCCGCCCGAAGCCCGCGCCGCGCTGCGCCCGGAACCCGGGCCTTGGGGGTAGCCCGGAGGAGAAGGCACTTCCTCCAGGCCAGGGTCTGGGGACAACGTGCTCCGCGCACGGCACGATGCGCAGTCCTCCGGGGATGTGGGGCGTTTTCCCCGAGCAAGCCACCGTCCGGATAGGATCTCTCTTCACCTGTGAACAGGCTTGCCCTGCCTGGGCCCGATTTCCCCAACCCCTCCTGGGTGTGCGACATTGTTTCTTTGCTGTCGCGCCTTTGCTTTGTGTAGAGTTTGTTCTAGTCGCTTTTTAAAAATTTTTTTCAAACATTTGGATCTTCCCGTTTTAGGCACAGGGATGAGCACCGCCACACTCGACCCCCGCCGCATTCCCTTTTTAAAAGCTAAGAACAGCGCGAACGTGGGATAAATCCCGGGCTGCCTTTACTGGGAAGTGGAGGTGTTTTGGTGGGACCCTGCAGAGAAAGCTCCAGTTAGCTCCCGATGGTCGTACTGACAGTCTCTGCAGAGCCACAGTGATAGATAGGGTATAGCTAAGTAAAAATAGAAAAAAAAAAGTGAAAAATTGAGGCCCGGAGTCTTTCATCAGAGGCCACTTAAGAGGAGAACTTTCGTTTCTCCACAAAGAGAGAACTTTTGTCCCCGGCTTCTTCAGAATCAAGCCTTTCTTACCCTCTGTAGTGCCAGACCTGCTTTGATCCGTCCGTCTTTCAAAATCCTTGGATTTTGTTTTTGTTTTGGAGACGGCCTCACTATGCAACCCTGGCTGTCCTAGAACTCTTACGTAGACCAGGTTGGCCTCAATCTCGCAGAGATCGGCCTGCCTCCACTTCCCGGCACCACCACCTCGGCTGTATACTTGTTGAGTGGATAGTGGCTATTCTGACTGCAGAACGATAAAGGAGAAAACCGCGCTATGGATCACCATGGTTAAACTACATTTTCCATGTCCTTCTGTGCTTCCTCACCAGGAACACACAGAAGGGAAGTAGTTTCCTAAAGTTACACATTTCTAATGTCCTGGGCTGCTTTCACTGTCCCTTTTCACCAGCATTTCTTGAATTGTGAGCAGCAGGGAGACTTTGCCTAACTCCTAGGGCAGCCCTTGGAGTAAATGCTACCGCTGGCAGGTGGATGGATAGACACCCTGCCTTGCTTCCCAAACTTTCCGCCTTCTGGCTCCATCTGTCGATCTTGGAATACCTTCTTCCCTGTAGTTTATTATTTGTATTGATGAATCCATGTGCTTGCACTGTTACACCAGTAGATTCTCTCCCCCCCTCCCCCCAATGAGACAGGGCTCTGTGTAGCCCTGGCTGTCCTGGAACTAGCTCTGTAGACCAGGCTGGCCTCAAACTTAGAGATCAGCCTTCGGAGTGCTGGGAGTGCTTAAAATAACTCTGGGCTGGGCATGGTGGCCCACACCTTTAATCCTAGCCTTGTCTACAGAGACCAGGACATCCAGGGCTCTGTTACACAGAGAAATGCTGTCTCAAAAATAAAACAAAACAAAAAAAAACTTTGAAAGCACAAGGAAGCTGTTGTAGTACTTTGGGGTTTTTTGTTTGTTTGTTTGTTTGTTTGTTTCCTCATTTCTGACTGTTCTGGGACGCACTATGTAGATCAGTAGATGAGAATCGGCTTTGAACTCAAGAAACCCGCCTGCCTTTGCCTCCCAGTGCTGGGATTGAATGCGTGTGCCATTATACCCAGTTTAGGTGCATTTTAATTATCTTGTGTACATTCTGGGAAAAAGTCCTTCCCTATGGAGACTGCTGATTTCTCAGTCAGGGCCACAGCCTTTTGTGTTGTGTATTAAAACAAAGTCCTGGGGAGCTCTTAGAATACCTGGCACGTCTCCGGGGCGCTCCTGTAGTAATGAGCTTAGCTGAGCAGGAAGTAGGGAGGGGGTACGGCAGAGAGCTCCTGGCCAGCAGGGGTTCAACTCACGACTCCACCTTTTGTGGCCATCCTGGCTGGGCTAGCCCACATCGAGTCCCTTTTGCTTTGCTGGTCAGAGTCTGCGCTAAACAGAAGACTACTTAAAAATCACAAGGCTCTTCAGGATCCAGAGGTAGAAGAGCTTAAGGGTCTGAGCTCCATGGTGAGGTTTTCAATTCTTGTTTAGCCTAGTTGCCTCACCTGCAGAATGACAGCAGTTTTAATCATTAGATGTTAGGATTTAGTTGGATGGGGGAGCCTAAAGAGATGGCCTGACAGGTGAGAACACTTCACTGCTGGGCAAGAGGATCTTTATATTCATCCCTGGGACTCACGTGCTAGAAGGAGAGAACTGAGTCCTGCAAATTGTCCTCTGACATCCATATGCACACTGGCATGTGTCTGTCCCCACCCTACACAAATAAGTAAATGTAATTTTAAAGTATTAAATAAAAAAAATTAATAAAGGAAAAAGAGCCCAGCAAGCATGCGAGTGGATCTCTGAGGCTGGCCTTGTCTATATAGTGGGTTGCAGGCTTGTAGCTATGGCCAAAGTAAGTCCTTGCCCAGAAGTAGAATTTGGAGAGGGTGGACCCAAAACATGTGTGCCATACCCTATGGGTGCTCCTAAGCTTACCTTGTTTCCTTGAATTCTCATGACATGCTGGGCCCTGAGTAACCTTCAGCAACCTTCAGCCTCAGCTGAAGCCTCCATTCTATCAGCCTGTGCTCTAGGGGCCCAGCTGCTGCGCTGTGAGTTTTACTCAGAGAAGTCATTAAAACTCTCACTGGTCAGGAATCTGTTCTGTGTAGAGAGAGCATGGCTGGGAGTTGGGAGGGGAGGAGAGGGGATATCTGCCCCAGAGCTAAGCTGGCTAGTGTGTCTGCCTTCCCTGCCTTGGGCTTCTGTTTCAGCACTCTGAGTGCTTAGGTAGTTAGGAAAGGACTGCACAGTGCTGGGGGCCATGCACAGCTCAGTGGTAGAGCCTTTGCCTAACATGAGTGATGACCTTAAAGTTCAGAGAAAAATGACTTCATAAATTTTATGTGCTAAGTCCCCCCCCCCAAAAAAAAAAAACCTGCCAGCCTTTGCAGGTAGCATGAACATAAAGAAAAGTCATCAAGAAGAGACCTTCTGCCATGGGTTAGCCCTGTCTTTTACAGAGGGGGAAACTGAACCCAGTGAAGTCCAAGACAAGACTTTGAAGATTTGAGGTGTTTTGTTGTGTTGGCAAGTTTCCACCTCTTATCCCATGTTCTCATGTCTTCTACCTGTCCCAAGTAGGCAGAGGTCCCCGGCTTCAGGCTTTCCGAGCTGTTTCTGGGTACAGTGGGAACCTGAGGGTTGCGTTAGGTCTAAGTGGGTATCTGGAAGCTTCTGTGAAGAGAAGATTTCCTGGGACCTCAGTTTCTTTCTCTGTTAATTGTGGTTAAGACTGCCCTCTTGTCCTCCATCAGGGTGGTGGCTATTATAAACGGAAAGACAACCTCCCTTTTCCTGCATCTTAGATACACAAACAGTGTAAATAGCCCCAAGATGATTCTTGTTCAGTGTTGAGCCACCCTTGGGTTCCATCTTACCTCCCCCCCAAGCTGGGTCAGCCCCAAATCCCCTTCTAATCAGCTTGTGATTTCAAGGAGTGCAGCTTTACCCTCTTGGTCACAGGGTGTCAGTGCCCAGAGATCTACTCCAGCACCAAGGGTACAAACATCAAGCCCCTCCCTCCCCCCAGACTGGCAGAGCTGGGAGGCCTGGAACAAAGGGGAAAGTGTGCAGCATTGGCTTGGGGCCTGCACCCTCACCCCTCACCTCTCTCCTGGGTACAGAGGTGACAAAGCCATTCAGTCTAGCAACCACTGTCCTAGATGGCAGAGGCCAGGAAAGCTCCTGGCGGACTCAAGGCTCAGAGAGCTTGTGTCCAGGCTGGCCTAGCCTAAAACAAATCTCCAATTGTTACCTCCCTCCCAGGGAGGGGTGGAGTGGAGCCCGAGGCTCTGCCATTCAGCCACCAAGCCTGGCAGTAGCTTATGCAAAAACACTGAGATTTTTGCAGTAACTGAGCCAGGGGCTACCGGACCTCGAACCTGGCTCTTGCTTACCCCAAGGCTTTGGCATCCAGAAAAGGCAGAGCATATCTTGCTGGGTCCCAGATGATGAAGGCGTTGACTGTCTAGGCATTTGCTGGACAGAACCACCTGTCCGAATTGCTTAATCCATAGTTTATGTCCTCTGTCTTGAAATTGAGAGTGTCCAGGGAAGGGCCACTCAGAAACTGCTTTCTTACCTTGTTAAATGTCCCCAGCCTATGCTCACTTTTGTGGCTCAGCCACACTGATGTTTGCTCCATGCAGGCCACTTGTATAGAGACTTGAGGACTGTTAGATCCCTAGTCTGTTTTCACAGCAGTGGGGTTGGGGGGTCAGGTGTCTGGAAGGCCCTCTGCTGAAGGAGGGTTGGGGAGCCTCACTAAAGGGAAGAAAGAAACAGTGTCTCCTAGCTTTCCTTCAGCATCAAGCTGTGGCTGTCCTCCTGACCTAAACCATGGCTTCCTGCTCAGCTGTCCTGGTATGTGACTCTTAGTGGCCCTCCAGTGTGCCAGAGCGACTCTTCAGGGTCCTGACATATGTCCTTGATGCTCTAGGTTCATCTCGCCACCCAGCCTTGGGTGCTGCCGGTGGTGGCCATGTCAGTCACATGGCTCGCGTGTTGTGGCCTCCCTCAGCACCAGCTCCCTGGATAGTAGCTAGCAGCTGAAGAAATTTCCTTCAGACTGAATGTGAGCCTCAGGAGCCTGTAGGCCAGCTTTGCCGTCAGTGTTGTGGACTGTATCCTTGGACTGGCACTGTCCTCTGTGGCGATAGCGCCTGTCTTCATCCTCACCCGGGCGCTTGGCCTCTGGTGTCAGCAGCACCTTTATCTCCATAACGAGCTGTCCTGACCCTAACAGCCAGAGTATGATTCTAGGACCACTTTGCTCCAAGGCTTTTAGCAAGCGTGCCATGCTCACAAGCAGTTGCCTTTCAATACCTGATCTTGTGCGTTGGTCTGTTCTGTTGGCCCTGTTCTTGCACTCACCTACCTTATGTCACAGTCAGTGGGACCCACATCTTGCCCCACCAGGGAAGGTACCCACCATAACGTCATTTTTCACTCTTCTAAACATTTACTTGTAAAAGCTGACCTCATAAACCTGGGAGCAGTGTCTTCCAGCTAAGTGAAGCCTTCAACGAGAGTTCTGGGGGGTGGGGGAGATTGCCATCCCCCCACACTTCTGAAGGCACTTTGCTGGGCCTGCCAGGCCCTGGAGTTGTGGCCAGTAAAGTTCCCAGATGTGACTGGAAAACAAAACTGGATTTTAAAAACACAGAGAAGTAATGGGGGCAAACTAAAGAGAACCACAAACGTTTGAAGAAGAAGGAAAAAAAAAGCACTTTTTCTCCCAGTTTTCAGGTTTAGTGTTTACTCAAGGCCCCTTTTGTGTGTGTTAGATGCGTGCCCTTGAGTGCAGTATTGGCGCAATCATTCATACTTCTGTGCTGTGTAGTCCATCCCATTCACCAACCAAAAATAAATTCTTCAGCATCCTACACAGCTAAGGCATTGGCTTTACATCCAGCAACTCGGGGAGGACTTTCGAGACATATATATACCTAGGAGAACCTAGGAGACATATATATATATATACATAGGAGACATATATATATATACATATATACACATAGGAGACATATATATATACACAGCCATACAGATGAACTCTTCTCACACAATCTGATTATACCTGGGGCTTTTGATTTGGTTTTTGTTTCTCTAGCAAGCCACCACAGGGCTCTCTACCAGCACACACACAAGTTTTGCATTCTTTCCAGCAGCTGCATAATATTCCATTACAGACATGTTTCGATGTGCCCCTGCACTTTTTTTTAATGTTATTTGCCACCCAGCGCAATACATAATTCATTTTTGCTCTAGCTGCCAACTAAAATACCAAGTTGCATAGACAGGGATTTGCCTCATTCAGTTTATCACTGAATCCCCGCTCACTCAGGTAGTGTGCTGGGAGCATGTGCTGAGACACAGTCCTCACTCAGAGGGCTGGAGAATGGCTCAGATGACTCTTCTTCCAAAGGTCTCGAGTTCAATTCCCAGCAATCACTCGGTGGCTCACAACCATCTATAATGAGATCTGGTGCCTTCTTCTGGCATGCGGCAGAAAACTGTATAAATAATAAATAAGTCTTTTAAGAAAAGAAAAGAAAAAAGCCTCACAGAGAATGGAAGACATAGGGGAAAGGGTGCCCATAAGGTCACAGGAGTGTAGAAATAGGACTTACACTTGCTGTGAGTGACAGTTATGTTTGTCTATGCCCAGTCTTAGTCAAATTAAGTTTACATCTGTTGAATTGGTTGCCAGAGCACCACTGGGTACACCTTACGAAGTATCAGCTTCTGCAGGGTCCCTTATTCGCCACAGGTTCACTTCCTCAGGCCAAGGAGGTAGTTGGTAGCTCCTCATGGGACGAACGCCATTTTCAGCCCTTTAAGGAGGGTGCCTGAAAGGCTTTGACTGTCTGGCACAGTTCAGGCATTGGCTTTGTATCTGGCAGCTCAGGGAGCAATGTTTCAGGCAGACAGATTTTCTATAAAAGGCAGGATAGTAAATATTGTTGGCTTTGTGGCAAGATCTGTCTGCCTTAGCTTGCCTCAACTACAGCAGAGCCACTGTAGCACAAAAGCCACAAATAGGTACTCAGATGAGTGATGTTATTAATGGTCTTGGAAATTCTAATTTAATGTAGCTTTCATTTAGTCCCCCTTCCTCAACCCCACCCCTTAGAAATGGCAAGTCCATCCTTAGCTGGTAGGTGGGATCTCTGCTCCTTTACTCAGCCCAGGGGTGATTGTCAGCCAACCTTGGCTTAAATGCCAGTAAAAGTTCCCAGACTTGGCTGCTGGGTTCAGAATTGACAAGACCTAGAGAGTTGCTGGAGTGGAATTTGACCTACATAGAAAGCACCAAGTAGGAATCTTGTTTCCTTCAGGAACCAGTACCGGGAAGTAGAGGAGAGAACCTGACCAGGAAGGGCAGGGCTTGTGGTACTAGAGCCCCCCCCCCCCCCCAGCACTTAAAGCTTCAGAGAACTTTGTGCACCCAGGGTAGGAGCCTTTCCCTCTTTAAGCCTTCCATTCTCTTGTCAGGTGGGAGCAATCTCTTCCAGAGTGGAGTAGAGTGGGTTCGTGGTGGTTAAATCAGGATGGGAACAGCCCCTGGCAGGGTACCTGGCACCTTCCTGGTGCTGCTGCTAAGTGCCATGCTCCTGCTCCTACCCTTTTTAAGCACCACCTGCCTCTAGGGCCACCACAGAGTGAATGCCCAGGAGTCAGTCATGCAAGTCTTAACATCCCTAGAAGGCTTAAAGGAAACCGATTCAAGAGGAGTCAGGGCCTAAGGTCACTTGAAGGTCAGTGTTCTGGGACCATCTGTTGATACGATTTGGAGAGCTTGAAGGAATCAGAGTAAAAGAGCAGGGTAGGAGTCCATAAAAACTCAGGTCCTATGCCTGGCTTCTTTTGTTTTCTAATTAACCAGGGACCTTATTCTCTAACCTCGCTTTCCTTATCTGTCAGGTGAAGATGGCACATGGGTCTCCACTATCTCAGGATTCTTTTTAAATCCCAGAACTTTATTCAAATGCATTCTTAGAAAAGAAATATACCTGCGGACATACATATACATGTGCACACATACGTACAAATAACAGCTGGTTCATGCTCCAGCACACCTGAAGACCATTCAGGAAGCAGCAGAATCAGATAGAGTGACCTCTAAGGTGGGACTCTCCTCCCACTAGCAACATCCTGCCTCTGCCTCCTAGTGGTGGTGCCACGTGCCCTCTGCCAGTAATGACTGAGAGACTGCTGCAAGACAAGCCTGGCTGGACGGGCACAGGGGTGGGGTCAAAAGGCCAGTGTATGCTGTGGTCTGCAATCTGCACTATTTGTCTTCCCAGCAAATGGGAAGAAAGGTCCCCAGGCAACAGTCCCCAGTTGCTTCCTGGGATAGGGAGGAGGGGGACACAGAAGGCCCTCTGTATAGCCAGGCCTACACTCAGGTGTTTGCTAAGCTGAGAGCCCATGGAACACCTAGTTGGAACTCTTTGTACCTGACTCTAAGGTCTCCCAGACCCCTGTGGGCATGGCACAGAGGGCTTGGGAAGGGGATCAGCCATTTCTACTTCTCAGCTCTGATGTGCCAGCATTTATTAGGGTTTCATTCTGACAAAACACAGATGGAGTGAGTTTTATCCAAACAGGAAATATCGAGGTGGGTCTTAGAGTCCCCAGTTGATAGCAGATGGGTATACTAAGCCAGAGACTGTTAGAAACCACATCAGAGGAAAGGCTTGGAGGAACATGCAATGTTCAAAAAGGTGGCCTCATTCTCAGATGAGGCTTGCATCCCATCTCTAAGTCACCACCATCACGTCAGCCTGGCAAAAATAAACACGTTGGCTTTATGGATTTCAATTTCATCTGCAGGCTAATGGGAGCAGATGGACAATGGTGGCTCAGTTGAGGGTGGCTTCCTGTCCTTACTTCATTCAGCAAACACTTGTTGATTGAGATTTCCCAGGCCCTGTATGGACACTAATATGGAATTTGACAGTGACGCTTTAAGGAAGAGCTGTTCCTATTTCCTCGGAGGTAGGGGCTGCCTCGGATCCTAACAAGGCAAAAGTCAGTGGTAGACTGTATGCAAGCCTTATTCTCCGTAATTCTATGTCAGCGGTAATCAAGTAGGGTATAGTAGTAAGTGGTGTGGGGCAGAGGCAGGGTGGGTCGGGGTCTGGGGCAGGCGACTGATGTCAGGGCCCATGTGCCTATCAAGGGGCAGGAGCTCCACTCCTCCCCTGCAGCTTGTACTGAGCCTTGCTAAACCCTCATTTTCCTAACCTGGCCTTATCATTTCATCCCTGTTTCTACCATTGCACATACTGTTCTGTCTACCTGGAATGTAGTCTTGCCACTGCTTTCCACTTGACAAACTTCTGTCCTTCCAGCTAATTTCAATGTCACCTGCTGGGAATTGAGTTTTGATTTGCCCCTAGGGCAAAATTAGAATGTGTCCCTCCAGGGCTTCCTCGGGTCCCCAAAGCACCTCTACTGAAATCCAGATGCCACGGTGGTCATTGGGTCTGCCTTGCCACTGGTGCTCACTTGACTAGCCATCTCCTTGACACTGGGCAGCTCTTCTACAGTAAAGTTAGACCCCGACCTGCCGATGGCAAAACCTCTTAGAGGGGTTTGTCCTCCTTTTGCCAGAAGATCCCTCCTCCCTGCTTGCCTGCCTCCCTCTTTGGCGGCAGAGCCAGACTTATGTAAAATGGCCTGCTAGCACCACGCGCACCTCACCTACCGTCCATTGCAGTAGCTCTCTGCTCGCACTCTACTTGCATAATTTTTGACAAATCTGTATTTTTTTCTCCTGCTGTTTTTGATTAAATTTTGTTATTTTTTTTTTAATTTGGTATAAGTAATATGAAATCATAGCTTTATAAAAGTTTATTGTGGTTGAGTGTTCAGTCACACTGTTTAGAGTTAAAGAACTCACAAAGGGGTCCAAAATGAGGTTTCCCTTTTACCTTGCCTCTTCCGGCCACCCAGGACCCCCAGTGTCAGTGTTATCTAGACCATCTCAGCTCTGCCTGTCTTTGCTTCCCAAGTGTCGAGACTAAAAGTGTGGGTCACCGTACTCAACTTTCATTATCCTTTCTGTACATGTTTTTAAGTACTCATATTTGTCCTTCTGAATTTTTTTTCATGTCAAGGTGGCATTCAATATGAATACTGCTGAAGCTTGCTTTTAAACTTGTCATACGAAGTTGTAGAATGTCCCAAACCAATACATCCTGATAGAGTCTTTACATATTCCATTATATTGCTATGCCATAGCTCACTAAATCATAGGTATGTGCTAATTTTATTTCTATTCTAGTGTGTACTAGAAAAACACATGTTTGCATAGCGTAAGTATCACACACACCTGAATGACCCTGAGCATGACACTCAACAGATAGCCCAGCACATGGTGGGGCTCAACTGTCACTGTTGAGCCCTGTGGCTGATGTTTACCATAGCCCCTTGAGTCCCAGTGGTCACCTGATGACCCTTGGCTGGGCTGTGGTGCACCAGAAGCTTATCATGTGCTCACTGCCCACTCACCCAGCAGCCCTGGGTCTGGAGGCTCCCTGGAGAGCTGGGAGACAGGAGTTTTGCCTTTGATTTCGCTCACAGAGGATGGGAGTTGGAGGGAAGCCCCACAATAGAAGATGAGTTTGCAAGGTCAGCCAAGGAGAAACAGGCAGACAGAGCATTAGAAGGCAGGCCCCAACATTCTGCGCTGTGCGCCGGAGCAGGCACAGCCCTTCCTCTTTCTCAGACTCTGATGTGAGAACTACATGGCTTTGGCAATCCGTGTCCTGTGGGCTCCTGGAAAACGAGAAGACCCAGGAACATGTCTGCTCAAGGGCTATGCCCAGCTCTATCTAACAATCCAGAAGTAAGCAGTGCTTCAGGGTACTGTGGGGAAACAGGCCCAGAGGCCCCCAAAGGCTCCAGCTAACCCTATCCCCCTCTGTCCTAGAGTCTCACGTAGCTCGGGACCCGCTGCTTCCCTCCTGCACCTGCAGCAGCATTGCAGGTGTGCTCCACCTGCAGAGGCCGGTCTTTTTTGGCATGTCTCCCCAGTTCTTCCCACAACCAGTAAAGGGCCTGCCTCTCGTCACATTTCTTGGCTTCCTCATTTGAAGAGCTGGAGAGGGTCCCTTACCTTTGTCTATCTAGCTGGACACCTCACTGGCCTTTCACCTCTGTGTAAGCAGGCCCTTTCACCTGTTGGCCTTGTCCCTTCCTGCCACTTCCAACCCTTTGCCCCTTAGGAATTCTTTGGTTTGGCGCTTCGTCACCTTGGGTCATGAATTGTCTTTCTGTGTTATTTGGTACAGGTAACCTGAAGTGAAAGCTCATGGTTTGCCGGGGATGGGGGTTGGGGGGGCCTGTTGGTGTGAGGAGCACTGAATGGGACTCCAGGGCCCTGAGTTCCAACTCTGCTGCTGCATCAGACCACTGAGTAGATTGGCACTTTAGGCTCTTGCTCTGAGCTCTCAGCGCTTTGTTTTCTGCCCGGTGAAGGGTGGGAAGGCTGGGGGAGGGCAAGGGTTGTGTCTCCAGTGCTGAACCATGTGAATGTTCCCATTTTGCAGATAGGCACATGAGGTGTGGGGAGGCAGTGGGGCAGGGAAACCTAGCAAGCCTGCTGAAGTTCCCGTGGGCTAGACTCAGGCTATCGTTTCAAATCCAGAGCCTTTCTCTCCCGTTTGCACTATTCCTTTCATTTAGTGCTCCCTGGCAGGGAAGGAGGCTTGGTTCCCGGTCCTCCCAGGGTCTGGGGCCACCTGAAGGGTAAGCATCCCTCTGCCTGGGGAATGAGACCTTGGAAAAGCAAAACCTCTCTAACTGCATAGAGGAAAAACCCTGATTCCTCTTTCCTCAGACAATAAGCTAGAAGTCAGCTGGGCAGGTTTGGGCACCCGAGGCCAGGAAGCAGGCAGGTTTCCTGGGAGAAGCACAGGTGTGTTGCCAGGAGTCAGGCGAGGCATCTGAACATGGGAGCCTGCCAGCATTGACTTTGCTCTGTAGTACTCTGGGCCCAGACTTGCCTGTAACCGTGTGATTTCTTCCTCTGCAGAAGGTGACGGGCCGCCTCATGCTGGCCGTGGGAGGAGCGGTGCTCGGATCCCTGCAGTTTGGCTACAACACTGGTGTCATCAATGCCCCCCAGAAGGTAAGCGCTACGCCCCACCTGCCCATATATGCCATCACTCCCACATACTTAGCAGCTAACCATCTTCTCCCAGCTGGGATTCTAACCTTATGGCCACAGAATGCTGGGATCTTGGTAGGCCATCTTGACCAGTTTCCCAAGCAGCAAAGACCTTTAGTAAAGTGGGGCTTCGTGTACATGGTCTTGGGGCTCCTGAGGGCTCCACAGGCAAGCAGAGCAGGCAGGCAGGCAGTGGGGAAATGTCCAGAGAGGAGGACCCTTCCCCAGTGCCCCTGAGGTAGACAGAGCTGGTGTCCAGCGCCATCCTGTTGTGCAGTCTTTATGTTCTCATGCCCTGCCCCGTCCACGTACGGCACAGTCCAGTTCCAGATTGAAACTGCTTCCTGTCCTTGGAGGTCCCAGGTCAATTTAAGCAAACATGGCATCTTGCCTGAGGCACTGCAGGAGCTAGAGGCCTGGCTTCCTTCTCCCCATTGCACACCCCAAATCTGCCTCCACTTGCTTTGCGGCTGTTCAGACAGGAAAGGACTCTGGCAATCACCTACTTGTTCTGGGAGAAGAGAAGGGGTTAGGCACAGGCATGGAGATTGACAGCCCCTCCTCTGTCTACACTAGGCATTTTTCATGTGTTGATGAGTTTGGGTGGTGATTTCTGTTCTATAGGCCCAGAAAATGAGGCCCAGGCTGATGAAATGACCCACGGGCCCAAGGTCATGTACTAGTGAATGGTGGCATCAGAAGCCAAGCTCTTTGTTTCCATAGCCTCGGGCTGCCTTCCTACCCCATGCTCTGTTGTCATTTTAACAATTCATACTTTCACAGGGATCATGAAAGGGCAGTGGATGGTCCTCCTGTCAGGACCATGCTCACTACCCAGGCTGATGAGACTAGACAGTGAGTGTCGGGACCAGGGGCGCAGCTGGGGCACCAGACTGTGTGAAATCAGAGCTGGGCTTCTTCCAAGTAGGCAGAGCCTGGCTGTAGGGGCCACGCCTGAGGCTGGGGAACAGGTCACTAGGCAGGCCCGGCTGCTGAGTCATGCTGAGCTGCTGCAGCCCTGATGGGATTTTTCCAGGATCTGACATGGCCAGTGTGAGCCCATGCTTAGAACAATCTCAAACCCTGTTTTTCATAAGTGCTTAGAACAGCTCCCACCAAGGTATGTGCTTTGGAGCCAGCTCTTTCTGGGAATCCATGCAGACGGAAGCCTGTAAGACAAGATGGGAAGAAATAGGGAGATGAGTTTGCTGTACATTGAGGTTTGGGGTGCTGAGGAAGCTCCTTAACTGTTTCTGACGGGTAGCCAACATTGAAAAGTCCTGGGTTAAGCAATGTCCTAACTGTGGTCACAGTGAGCTGATGACGTAACCAGGACTCTAAAGGCAGGATAGCCGAGGAGAGTTCCCAAAACAGACAGGGTGGAGTGAGCAGGGACCTGCAGGGGAGACAGTAAGATGCACTGAGAGCCATATCCGCTCAAGGATGAATATGATGGCATGTCAGGAAGGTAGGAGTTGGGAGTTCAATGGCAAGCCAGATCCTGTTGCAAGAAGGCCAAAATAAAATCTAGAACCCCAAGGCAAGGACTTCACATAGTGAAGGGAAGGTCTGGGGTGTTGAGGATCTTTGTTGAGTCCATTCTCCGCTATGTGCCTAGAGCGGTACTTGTCACAGCAATGGGCACATGCTCAGCAGGAAGTACATGCACTGAAAAAGCTGACCAGACACCCAGAGCTTAAGATGGACTGGTCACTCCCACACTGCTCAGTGTGGAAATGGCAGTGCTGGCTTTGTACCTGCCAAGACCAGCGATAGCAGAGTATGTAGACATTTGAAGAGGAAAGAGACAGACAGAGTAGGTTTATCATATATATGAAGAGAGGATGGCAGTATGCCAGAGGAAAGCATGAAAATGTGGCTCAGCTAACGTAGCACACAGGGTCACCATGCTTGGGTACGATTGATTCATTGCCCGAGGAAAGCATGATTGAATCCTGCCAGCACTGCCATTTGATAAGGACTTAACCTAGCATCCACTTGGCCAGACCCTGCCCTCTGCCACAAGGAGATGTAGCTGTGAACACAACAGAGCACATCCTGGCTTCTAAAGCCACCCCATCTAGAGAGGATGGTGGGGAGACCCCTTAGAAACAGGAGAGTGTGGGGAGCTCTGTGAGGGGTAGGTTCCAGGACCCTCCCACCCCCGACGTGTGTTGAAACCTTGGACACTCAAGACCCCGTATGGAACCTAGCACAGCACTGTCCAGCCTGTGCACATCCTTCCTCCCACTCGCCCATCCCTGCATCACCTACATCTGAGACCGCATGCGTGCTGTTGTCAGTAGTTGCTGTACTCACTGTATTGTTTAGGGATTAAAGGCAAAACAGACTGTCCATGGTCAGCACAGATGCAGCTTTTCTTACAAATATTTATGTTCCCCAGCTGGTTGAACCCATGGATTCTAAGAGAAGAGGAGGGCAGCAGCAGAAAGATTTTATGAAGGATTTGGCAGCCCACTCATACCTGGAAAGGGAGGTTGGCCCCACAGCAGGGAGGGCCAGACGTCTAGACAAAAAGTGTGCAAGGACTTGGTCGAGCAAAGGGCTCCCCTGATGTGGAGTCTGTCCATCTGCATTGAGTACCCCAACTTCTCACATCTGTTCCAAGTACTTCTCTTAGGGAGCGAGGCTAGGTGGCCATGCTCTAGAATTTTGGCCACAGTGAGTAGATAGGAGTTTGTTCTTTGCCATAAAACAGGCCTGAAAGGCTTCTGCCAGAAGTGGTAATTAATTGTGATATTATCTTAAATGTTTATATAGCACCTGCCCTCAAATTACCTCCTCTCCCTGCACCTTGTAAGCCTGGCAAGCAAGACTAGACGTCTTACTCTTTGTGAATGAGGAAAGCAAGGTTGGCTGGTAAAAGGCTCCTGGAGAATGGAAGGCTGAGCGGGGATGGGTGTGCTCTGGGCATGGTGACCCCAAATTGGGGTGGAAAAGGTGAGCTTGGCTACAGAGGGAGCCAGTAACTCCCTGGCTACCATCCTGGGCTGATGTACACAGAGCCTCTCCGTTTGGTGAGGGGCAGGGCCAAGCACCTGAACAGAAATGCATCCGTGGAACTTAGAGGCTGTTGGGAGGGACCTGATGTTAGCTCAGCCCTTCTTGTTTGACAAAGGAGGATCCTGCTCTGTAGAGGAAGTGAGGCCTTGCCTCAAGTGACCTGGCTTAGCCAGTGACAGAATGACCTCAGTTGGACCTGATTCCCACCCCCAGCCCAGTGCCCCTGGGGCTGAGCTGACTCCAAGCTCTAGACCAGCCTCTCTTTACCTCTATGGGGATACAAACAGCCTTAATGTAGCCCATTGCCACAAACCCTCACAGCCTCCTTATTCTCCTGTATATATTCTGAGTGCTTTGAAAGTGGCCATTCAGTTGTTCTCACAATAACCTCATTAAGTATGCGCCCTAACCCCCATTCTCTAAGAAACAAGCACAGAGATGTGAAGAATCCACACCAAGGACACATAGCACTGGGCAGAGCTGGAGTTTGAAACCAGTGAGTCTGGTTCTATTCTGTACTCTGTGGGAGATAGGTGCTGAGAAATGGGTATCATCTAAACATCCTCTCTCTCTCTTTATATCTCTCTCTCTCTCTCTTTATCTCTCTCTATCTCTATCTCTCTTCTTCCCTCTTCCTTTGCTTCCTTTGTCTCTCCCTCCCTCTCTCCCACACCCCCTCCTCTCCAGGCTGGCCTTGAACTCATAGCTCTGCCTGCCTCTGCCTCTGGACCCTTCCTCATACTTGTCACACTACTGGCCCACTGTGCTGTGAGCTCAGAGCTGTGTCAAGCCCAGTCATGTACAGATATATCTCAAAAACTTCCCACACAGCAGTTGCACAATCCCTCATGCCCTCACGCCCTCACACTGTCACAAGCCCCTTTATTGCCAGCCCACTTTGTTCCCTGCACCCAGCACACACAAATCAGACCATGTCGAAGTTTGATCTAGATCTGGATCCCAGTGTCTTCTAGGCAGCTGTCCCGGGACACTGATAGAAACATGGGCAGGCCCAATGGAGGCAGAGGCGTCAGTTGGCCCTAACAATGCTTCTCAACCATAGCACCATGGGTACTTTGCTCTAGACAGCTCTTTGGTGTTTACTGTGACGGGCTGTTCTGCCTGTATTCAGTAGGATGCCAGCAGCCGGTGTGACAGCAGGCGTGGTGATCATGGCATGTTCTCTGAGGGAGCAGATCACTCTTCTTCGAGACCCACTTTGATGGAAGGAGGGGTGCTGGCCAGGGAGACTTCCCATCGGGGAGCTGCGTTCCCTGAAAGATGATCAAATAGAAGGGAAAGAGCAGTTTGAGATGTGGGGTGTCACTGTCTGCCTGGAAAGGATATGAGTCATAGTGCTGGTGAAGAAACGCTTCATCCTGAGGGCTGAGGTGGCTCTGGCCACTGCAACTGCCACAGTGAGGTGAAAGTCTGTGTGGGAAACTCCTGCAGGCAATGGAGCAGGGCAGGGAGCACTAGTCAGGGCAGAGGCTTGTCCTTGGTGAGGAGCAAGGCTGGCCCTGGGTCCTCTGAAGCAGCTTGGGTGGTCCGATGCTGCTTCTAGCTTTAACCTGAGCCACTTCCAGGTTTTAGAGAGGGTCCCCTGAGGAAGAGTGGGTGAGACTGCCTGTCCAGCCCCACCTGCAATATCTGACCCTGGGTTCACAGCTGAGCACAGCCTCGGGTGTGGCTGCATTGTTCTGGAGACATCTAAGGTCTGGGCTGAGCTGAGGGGAAGAGAGGTGCAGGGGCAGTGTTCTGGGAAAGGTGAGAGGCTGGGAGTAGGGGTCAGGACCAGGCTGAGGGACTGAGCTGGACAATCCAACCCTTTCCTCCTGTGAAAGGAATGGGAAGGCTGTGGGCCTATAAGAAGGGCCGTAACCTTTCATCCCCACAGAACATGGAGGAAAGAGAGCTCAGGCAATTGGTTATTGCTGGGGTGGAGAGAAGATTCAGGTCTGGAAGTAGAATGTCCAAGGGTAGGTACTGAGAGCAGCCAGAGGTCCCCAGAGATGCCTCTCTGGAGCAGTCTAGAATCCTAGGTCAAGTCAGCAGGAGGGCCGACCTAGCCAGCACCCCGGATGTATAGCTATGAGCCAAAATGGGTTTCACATTTGTAAAGGGTTGAAAGAAAAGCAAGTGACAGGCTGTGTGTGGCTTCTTACTTACCCTTCATGTAAATGTTTCCTCTCATAGCTCTGGACTGTTTTGCCTTGCAAGGGCCTCACAATAGGCAACTCCCATTCCTAAGAGGGGCGAGCCTCTTAGAAACCTAGGAACCCGGGGCTTCTGCTCTCTTGAGGCCATAGAACCATTAGGGTCCCCGAGTCAGGCCTCCAAGTTCCTTCAGGTTCTTCTTGCCCTGTATAGTCCATACTGTCCCTGGCAGTGTAAGCTGGGAACCCTGTCCCAGCTGCTCCTTTGTAGCTTAGGTATTTGTTTGAGTCTTCTTTGGATTTTGATTGTTTTTGTTTTTCCAGGCCTTGACCCTTAGAGGTCCTGGTATGTGCTGAGTAAGCAGGCTATAGGCAAGTCACAGCCTAGACCCCTCTTGCTTCTCTCAGAAAGGTGGCATGTCTCCTCAGGAGCAACAGTGACGTCAATAATGGCTTTTTCTGTGTGCAGGCTACATGCTCTGCTTCACATCTCTTTTCAGACACCACCCTGCCACCACAGAGAGGAAGCAAGTACTTCCTCTATATTAGAGTAGGCATGCTCACACGTAGTTGCATGGGCCTGGTAGAGTGTGGCATCTCTAAGATCTCAGCTCTCAGGACAGTGTAACTCCACAACAATTCTTTCAACTGACTAGAACCCTCCCTATCTCATCAACATGAACCCATGAAGAAATGGTTTCACATTTTATTTTTTTATTTTATGTGTGGAGGGTGTTTTGCTTGCACGTAAGTCTCTACCACATGCTAGAAAAGAGCCTCGGATGGCATTACCAGATGGTTGTGAGCTGCCATTGGATGCTGGGAACAGAATCTGGGTCCTCTGTAGGAGTAGCAAGTGCTGAGCCAGCCCTCCAGACCCCTGGTTTTTCATTTTAAAAGAATTCTATGAAAAGCAAGTGAGAGCCGTGCATGTGTGGCTCTGGGCCCTTCCAAACAGGCCTCCTTAACCTAAACTGTTGCCTGTTCCTGCTCTAGGTCAGATTGTTTCAAATGTTCCCAGTCCTGGGAGTAGAGGGCTGTGCCAGTTTGTTACCCTGAAAAGGCGTGGCTTTGGAGGTGAAAGGCAGGAACAGAACACAGGGTGGACCTAGGGCAGATGCCACACAGCGAAAAGATGACTCAGGAGGCGCATTCCACAGGCCTAGGGTGGCTGGGCTGGGGACAGTGGCAGCATCAAGGATAGTGAGGTGAGGGGTAGGAGCCCTCAAGCATAAGCATAAGCTAGCATAAGCTAGGGCTGAAGCTGTCCCATGGGATTCAGAAAGAGAGGACACTCTCCCTGGGAGCATCTGCTCCCAGGCGGATGCTGAGGAACCTTTTCCCATATAGAATTGTTGGGATTCAGTGGGACCCTCTCTGTCTTTCCTGAGCCAGTGTCAGCTTGGAGAACCTCATGTGGCCCTTACGAAAAGAGTCTCCGTCAGCATCAGGACTGGGAAGCCAGTAGCTTCTTCCCAGATGATATTCCTGATTCTAATAGGAATCCCACTGCTCAGCCTCTGCTGCCCTTGAGTGTGGGGCCGGTGATGAAGCCTAGGAGCTGGCTGCCCATGCTCCTTCATGCTCAACAGAGGGCTTAGCAGCAGAGAGGAGCAGAGAGTGAGTTTTGGCACACACTGACAACCCAGGCTGGGGACTTAACTGGATATGAGAGAGCTTCGGGCCACCTTATCACTTCCTGCCCCTGTCCCTGAGCTGTGGGAAGAGAAGCTCAGTGTCCGTCCTTTGGTTCACGGAGGCAGCTTAAGTCCTAACTGACTTACTCTGAGCACAGATCTACTGTTAGCACACAGTTCAAATGAGCTCCATGAGCTGACTTCAAAAATTATTTTTTAATCAGTTGTGGTGACTCATGCCTTTAGTCCCAAGTACCAGGGAGGCAGAGGCAAGCAGATTTGTGAGTTCAAGGACATCCACAGAGAATTTCAGGACAGCCAAGGCTACGTAGAGAGAGATCCAGTCTCCAAAAGAAAAATATTTACTATTTATCCTTTATATGTATGAGTGTTTTGCCTGCAAGGACCTCATTGCCCTTAAATTCTGCTTAAGGGATTAAGAGTTGGTTTGGTCACCCTGAGTGGCTAAAGGGAAAAAGTCCTACTTCCCAGTCTTGGGCCCTGGAGAAGCAATCATCGTTTATCTGTCCGGCTCCCGTATTCAGAACAGCGTGTTCCCTGCAGAGCCTGATAAGTGGGGCTTTGCCATTCCAGCAGCTCTCTGGGGTGTGTATCCCTTGAAGAACACAAGCACTTTGTTTTGTTTGTCGGAGTCATCCTGCTCCCTGACCCCTGTAGGGATTTCTAAGAAGAGAGCCTAAGACCCTCTGAGTTAAGGTGTCCCTAACACTGACTCTGGCCCCCGACTGCAGGGAGGACAAATTCCTGGGAGTCTGGAAATCTCTGGGTTAGACCTCAGAACAGGAACAACCATGGGAGGCTAGGGAAGATGGCAGTGGGAGCAGAGGCTGGGTTCATGCATGGCCCTCGATGTTGGAATTTGTGGCAGGAAAGTGGAGTCAGACGTTCTCCACTGAACTGGGGCCAGTACCACGTGTTGGGTTCTTGCACCGCAGAGGAAGCAGTCATGTACCACATGAAGACCTCTGAGTGACAGGCTGTGTGTGCAAAGTGGCCATCCTGTAATACCATGACAGCTGGAAAGTAGCGGTTGAGCACATGACCAGCGTGTGCAAGGCCCCGAGTTTATCCTAGCACCACGAAACAAAGCCACATAGAAAAGTTCTCCTGTGGCCTAGCAACATTGGCCTAACAGCAGTACTCGGGTCTGTAGATGTGCACAGTGCCCACTGTGCGGCTGGTCGTAAAAAATTTAGCACAGAGCTGGGGAGATAGATCAGTGGTAGAGCTCTCACCTATATACCCAGGACCCCAACCAAGCCAGCCTTCACTGCGGCAGAAATAGCACACACAGTTGTGTTCGAACGATTCCATATATGGTGACAACAATAGGGGCTGGAAAGGTGGCTCAGTGGTTCAGAGCACAACTGCTCTTGCAGAGAGAGAACCCGGGTTTAGTGCCCAGCACCCATGCCAGTTGGCTGCCAACTTCCTATAACTCCAGCCCCAGGGGATCTGTCACCCTCTTCTGGCCCACATGAGCCTCTGCACTCGGATGCACATGCCTACATACATATACACATGCATATAATTTAAGATAAAATTTTAAAAAGTTATAGAATAACAGATAAGCTCTTACTAGCTTATCAACTATTTTTTTTTAATCATACTTTCACAGTGAGTCCCTTCTACAGACCGGAACAGCATGCTGGGTTGCGCAGCAGCACCCTGGAATGTCTCATGTTTGCCGTCTCTTAATTGCATCAAGAGCCCCTGATGACCCACACCATTTAGGTTTATTCTAGATGCACTCTGGTGTTTGCACAGTGGAATCACCTAATAACACATTTCTCAGAGTGGCCCCATTAAGTGATGCATGACCGCAGTGCTGAAGGCGCTGCTAGAGATGGGCCAGTCAGAGCTCAGCTTCAGTAATGTGCCCCGGTCAGCCCAGCGCAATGGGGCACACCTGGCAACAGTCAGAGCTTGACCCCTGCCCTGTCTGGCTTCCCTGTGTACAGCAGGTGCTTATTCTCTAGACTGTGTGCTGAGGTCGCCTTTCCCCAGTCTGTTCTAACCCCCTGAGCTTGGCTCTCTCAGTCTCTGGACTCGGCACACAAACCAAGACAGCAGAGCAGGGGTAAAGATGATGAGGGGCTGCCCCACTCTCCACACTCTTACTCTGACAAGCATGGCTTGCCTTGTTTTTCCACACCCCTTCCTTTCTGCGGTGCCTAAGTGTTCAGAGTCAGGAGGAGAAGGGGGTCTGTGGAGAGACTGCTGCTCCAGGCGCAGTGTGGACCTGGGGAGGAAATGGCCTGTGTTAGTGTGCAATTGTGTAAGAGCTGCCAGTGATAAGGGTGGAGGCAGGGTGCTGACTAGCCAAAACTGAGAGCCTTATGATCCAGGCGTGCCCGCGCACATCTATGGTCCTAACATTCAAGAGGCTGAGGCAGGAGGATTGCTGTGAGCTCCCGAGGGCCCACGTCAAAGAGAAAGTGAAGTGAAATAAAAGTATAGTGTGTGTCACGTCGGGGTGTATAGATCCAGAAAGTTGTTTCCCTGTATATACTTGGGCTTGTCTGTGGCTACATGGGTGCTGAGTGTCTGTGGCCCTGGGTGTTGTCTCTGTTGCCTGACAGTGAAGTGAGTGTGTCAGAACCAGTGCCACCTGCCTGTAGCCACATCCTTGGCACCGTGTTAGGCCCTCCCTGGTGTGTGGGCAGGGCTACCGACCAGGCCCTACCAGGACAGATTCTTCAGTTCCTGGAACCACTTCCTTGCCCAGGGCCTTTTCCTGAACCTCTCAGCTAAGCACCTAGAAAGGAAAGGAGGCCTTGGTTCCTTCAAGGTGGCATTTCCAGCCAGCCTCAGGGGAGCTGGGCTTGGGAAACAGAAAGTGACAGTGTGCCTTAGAACGTGTCCTTTAGTCCCCCAGGCTCAGAATGCAGAGTCAGTGAGTGTACAGCCCTCAGAATGGCAGAACCTGTCTGTCCAGCTGTGCTTCCTCCCCTGCAGGGGGTGGGGAGAGGGCGCAGGGCCTACAGCTGTGGCTTAGTGGCCCAGAGTTTACGGGGAGCCATCTGAAAGAGGGCAGTTGGGCAGAAGCCTTCCCCCCCTGTGCCTTCCTGCTCGGTGCCCAAACTGGCTCTGTCATCCTTGGCCATCTTTCCCACTAAGTCTTGAGCCCCTTGGGAGAGGGGGAGGGCTCGGGCCTCTTTTTACCTGGGGAAACTGAACCTATGTAAAAGGAAGAAGGGAGCTGGCTGAAGAACACACAGTGGATTTGCAGTCAAGCTCTGGCGTCTGCAGAGAGGTAGCCGCTCTGTCTGGAGGGGCCCCTTACCCGGGTTCGTCTCTCCGCAGGTAATTGAGGAGTTCTACAACCAGACATGGTCCAACCGCACTGGAGAGCCCATCCTGCCCACCACACTCACCACGCTTTGGTCCCTGTCGGTAGCCATCTTCTCCGTTGGGGGCATGATTGGTTCCTTCTCCGTGGGCCTTTTTGTTAACCGCTTTGGCAGGTAAGCAGGAAGGGCCCCAGCTCTGGCTTGGGGAGCCCAGGGAGTTCTCGGGGGGGCGCCTGACTGTGGCCTCGTCTCCGGGGAGTCTGGGGTCCCAGCAGCTGGCTGACCAGTGACCTATCCCCAGGCGGAACTCCATGCTGATGATGAACCTGCTGGCCTTTTTGTCCGCCCTGCTTATGGGCTTCTCCAAACTGTGCAAGTCCTTCGAGATGCTGATCCTGGGGCGCTTCATCATTGGCGTGTACTGTGGCCTGACCACCGGCTTTGTGCCCATGTATGTGGGAGAGGTGTCACCCACGGCTCTTCGTGGAGCCCTAGGCACACTGCACCAGCTAGGCATCGTTGTTGGCATCCTCATTGCCCAGGTAAGTCAGTCCTGGTGGACCTGCCCACAGCGTTGGCCCTTAGGTCACAGCCGAGCAGAGCTTCTCTACCCAGTCCTGCCTAGGGCACCCTGCAGCAGGTGGATCCCAGAATGCACATGACCCCCAGACCTACCAGCCTAAGAGCAAGAGC
This sequence comes from Meriones unguiculatus, assembly GCF_030254825.1. Taxonomy (NCBI): domain Eukaryota; kingdom Metazoa; phylum Chordata; class Mammalia; order Rodentia; family Muridae; genus Meriones; species Meriones unguiculatus. Next base: position 30,309,039 of record NC_083351.1, on the reverse strand, counting down.
CCCTGGCCTCATCTCCTTCATCTTTGTCCCTGAGTCCTCCTAGAGCTGAGTAACACCCCTATATGCAGTGCTGGACACATTTATATGTGGCCCTGTCCCTTGTCCTCGCAGTAATTTGAGCTGGTTTTGCAGGTGAGGGAACATTTCAGAGAGGTCCTCCCAGCTCCCAGCAGCTGGTGGTCAGGGGAGTCCTGCTTGGTGGCTGAGATGGGTCCTGGAGCAGGGCCAGGGCAGGGAGGGCCACTCACAGTTCCTGGTTTCTTTGTCCAGGTGTTTGGCCTAGACTCCATCATGGGTAATAAAAACTTGTGGCCTCTGCTGCTCAGCATCATCTTCGTCCCAGCCCTGCTACAGTGCATCCTGTTGCCCTTCTGCCCCGAGAGCCCCCGCTTCCTGCTCATCAATCGAAATGAGGAGAACCGGGCCAAGAGTGGTACGGGCTGGGCCCTGCCCTCCTCCCTGCCCCCCTGAGCTCAGGCTTTTCCCCTGCTCTGAGCCACCCCACCTTCCCTCTGGTCCCACCAGTGCTGAAGAAGCTCCGAGGGACCGCCGATGTGACCCGAGACCTGCAGGAGATGAAAGAAGAAGGCCGTCAGATGATGCGGGAGAAGAAAGTCACCATCCTGGAGCTGTTCCGCTCCTCCGCCTACCACCAGCCCATCCTCATCGCTGTGGTGCTGCAGCTGTCCCAGCAGCTGTCCGGTATCAATGCTGTGAGTGTCCCACCTACCTCTTCCTGTGGCCCCGGCCAAGTCCAGACTCAGGTGTACACCATGAGTGAGTCCCCAACAAAACAATAAGAAAGTTCTGCCAAAGCAGTAGACCTATAGAGGCAAAACGTGTGGCAGAATCCACCTGCTGGGAGATGTTCACCCCCACCCCCGTCTGAACACCACACATAACACACACACACACACACACACACACACACACACACACACACACTCTCACTTATTCTCCTGGGCCCCACACCCACTAGAACTGGTACAGAGGCAGGAGAAGACCATAAGCATGGATCTCCGACTGTCTCCCTTTCTGGCAGGTGTTCTATTACTCAACGAGCATCTTCGAGAAGGCAGGCGTGCAGCAGCCTGTGTATGCCACCATCGGCTCGGGTATTGTCAACACGGCCTTCACTGTGGTGTCGGTGAGTCCTGCTTTTGGTCAGCAGCCAGGGTCCAGTTGAGGGCATCATGACAGAATGACAGCCTGTCCTGGGAGCCAGGCTTGTGTCAGTGAACTCGTGAGGCTTTATTACTCATACCATTCAGCTGACACAAACTCCCAGGTAGGTGAGAAGGCAAGTGCTCTCCCAAGGTCACAGCCAGGATACTTGAGCTGTCTGATCCCCAGGGCCACCTCTCACCCTGTTGGACTCAGAAGGCAGGTGTCTGCCCTCATTCCCTACAAGGTTCAGCATGGTGGGAAAAGGAATTGTTTTCCCTACTAGTGTGTGTATTTTAGCTATTGAGGGGGCCCCTCTGGGCAGGTAGGCTCCAAGAGGCACATGGGAACATGTCTTTCTCCTTGCCCACAGCTGTTTGTGGTGGAGCGGGCTGGACGGCGGACCCTGCACCTCATTGGCCTCGCTGGCATGGCAGGCTGTGCTGTACTCATGACCATCGCGCTGGCCTTGCTGGTGAGTGGCCAGGGCGAGGCAGGGTGGGGACCTGGAGTTAGATCCCCAAATGCCCATGTTGTACCCACCCAGTCTAGGCTGCCAGTGTGGGAGTGCCTCGGGCTAGGGCCTGCCTTTGGGCTTCTCAGGTTGTCTCCTCCCATCCTGATCTTTCTTTTCCCTGTCTGGGGATTTCCTGTCCCAGCACACCTAGCTCTAGAAGCCAGGCTTTTATCACCATAGAAAAGTGCCTTGCCTAATGCCTTTCCCTAGATGGGCTCATCTCCCCAGCAACCCTCAGCCGTATAATGGTACTTCTCATGCCACAGAGTACACAGACACACCTGTCTCCATTCTCCTGGCGAGGGGCTTTTGCAGCTTTAGCAGCTTCACTTCACTTCCCTGAAGTGCTCAAACCAGACACACCTTGGGTTGGAGATTTGTGATTATCAGAATACATGCAATGAGTTTCTTAGGACTCAGATCTAAACGTAGAGTTCATTTGTGTTTCATATGTGCCATCCACACATAGGCTGATGGCAAACATAAATGGTACTTTTATCATGTCTGTATTTTGACTGACATAATACATGATTAGGTATGGAGTTTTCCCCTTCTGCTATCAAGTCGCTAGCACTCAAAGCTTCAGGTTTCGAAGCATTTTGCATTTCTGGTGTTTCTGATTAGAGGGGTTCAGCTTGCATTCCCATTTTACTCAAACTAAGGCCCTTTGTTGGATAAGGAATGAAGCTAAGAATTGACCTTAGCTCAGCTGGTGCCCAGCCTATCACTAATCCCTACACACACACACACACACACACACACACACACACACACACACCCCGCTGTGTCCAGTCCATGTGACGGAAAGCACCATGGAGTCCAAGAACACTATGGGAGAGGCATAGAATAGATCCTTGTGAGACTGAGACCCTGCATAGGGTATCTGAATGTCTCAATTACTTTTATTGCTGTAATGAGATACCATGGCCAAAGCAACTTATAGAAAAGAGCTTTTTATTTGGGGGCTCATGGCTCCAGAGGGCTTAAGTCCATGACCATCATGGCGGAAGCATGGCAGCAGGTAGGCAGGCATGGCACTGGAGCAGTTACTGAGAGCCTACTTCCCCACAAGCATGAGGCAGAGAAAAAACATTGGCTTTTGAAACCTCCAATCCCACCAGCAGAGACAGACCTCCTCCAACTGGGGACCAAACATTCAAACATGAGCCTCTGGGGGCCATTCTTCATCAGACCACCACATTGGGTTGCACAGGAAATCCATGGTGACCCCAGACCTCCTACCTCTCGGCCCAGTGTAGAGACCACTGCAGCTTCTCTTCCTTGAGAAGCCATCACATCCCAGTCTAACCTCTCACCCCATCTCCCTCAACAGGAACAGCTGCCCTGGATGTCCTATCTGAGCATCGTGGCCATCTTTGGCTTTGTGGCCTTCTTTGAAGTAGGCCCTGGTCCCATCCCATGGTTCATTGTGGCTGAGCTGTTCAGCCAAGGGCCCCGTCCTGCTGCTATTGCTGTGGCTGGCTTCTCCAACTGGACCTCTAATTTCATCGTGGGCATGTGCTTCCAGTATGTGGAGGTGAGAACCACATTGTCTCTCCACCATTTCCCACTCACATAAGGACCCATCATGCTGGGTCAGAGGTGCTAGCTCAAGTCAGGCTGACAAACAGCTCAGAAGCCCAGGCCAGGCTCTTCCCTTAGTTTTCAGGTCAGGGGTGAGCAGTCCCATTTAGGTTTTTTAGCACCTGGTTGGCTGGTAGTAATTCCCTTCTTTAGATCAAAGGCTAAGAGGTAGAGTCCAAACAGAGGGTGATATCTGTCTGTTTTCCAGAAACTGTGTGGTCCCTACGTCTTCATCATCTTCACGGTGCTCCTCGTGCTGTTCTTCATCTTCACCTACTTCAAAGTTCCTGAGACCAAAGGCCGGACCTTTGATGAGATCGCTTCTGGCTTCCGGCAGGGGGGTGCCAGCCAAAGTGACAAGACACCTGAGGAGCTCTTCCACCCTCTGGGGGCTGACTCCCAAGTGTGAGGAGCCCCACACCCAGCCCGGCCTGCTCCCAGCAGCCACAGGATCTCTCTGGAGCACAGGCAGCTAGATGAGACCTCTTCCAAACTGACAGATCTCAGGCGAGCCGGGCCTGGGCGCCTTTCTTCAGCCAGCAGTGAAGTCCAGAAGAATATTCAGGACTCTTGATGGCTCCAGAATTTTTAATGAAAGCAAGACTGTTGCTCAGATCTATTCAGATGAGCAACAGGTTTTATAATTTTTTATTACTGATTTTGTTATTTTTTTTTTTTTATCAGCCACTCTATCTCCACACCCTAGTCTTCACCTTGGATGGCCCAGTGCCTGAGGGTGGGGACCATGCCCTGTCCAGACACATGCCTTCTTCGCCAAGCTAATCTGTAGGGCTGGACCTACGGCCAAGGACACACTAATCGAACTATGAGCTATGAGGCTTTACCTCAGGAGGCGGTAGCTGCCACCCCTTCCAAAGGCCTGGATCTCCCCACCAAAGGGGTCCAGGCTCCATTTTTAGGATTCGCCCATTCCTGTCTCTTCCTACCCAACCACTCAATTAATCTTTCCTTGCCTGAGACCAGTTGGAAGCACTGGAGTGCAGGGAGTAGAGGGGAAGGGCCAGGCTGGGCTGCCAGGTTCTAGTCTCCTGTGCACTGAGGGCCAGAGGATCACCATGAAAAGAGCCTCAGAGGCGGAGAACTCACTGCTGAAGACATGGACACTCCTGCCCTGCTGTGTATAGATGGAAGATATTTATATATTTTTTGGTTGTCAATATTAAATAGACACTAAGTTATAGTATATCTGGACAAACCCACTTGTAAATACACCAACATACTTCTGTAACTTTACCTAAGCAGATATAAATGGCTGGTTTTTAGAAACATGGTTTCAGAATGTGTGTGGATTGGGGCCAGGCAGGTTGGATGGATGTGAGAAGCAAAGCATGGCTGTAACAGTGCAGAGGCTTTGGGTTTCTTGGCTCAAGGTGCTGACAGTTATAAGCACCTGTTCGGTGTACACCCCTTCCCCCCCGTTTTTTGCTTTTTTTCCCCCCCTCATCAGTGTCCCTTTTATCGCTCAAAAATCTATGACCTCTGACCCAGAGGAAAACTCAAGTTCTCTGTCTTGGCCTTCAGCATTTTCACGTTATCTTCAGACCGATAACTGTCCCAGCCCTGATACTCAGGCTTGAACATTATCTTGAAGTGAAGATGAGAATCCTATCTTCATCTGACAGGCTTCAAGAAGTTTAACAAGCTGTTTACAACTTCCTCTCTGTACCCTGTCTCCTGTCCCCCGAAACAAAATGAGCTCTTTGTGCTGCCCTAGTGAGTTGTTGGGGTGCCTCGTATCCAGGGCAACGTTCTTATTTACAGAAACCAGAGGCCACCCGAAGGAGTGCCGGGGTGTCTGACAGCACTTAAAACAGGCAGCTCCTTCCCAGAGAACCTTCCCCCCCCCCCCCCGTAGAATTCAGAGGCTCTTGAAGGGACTTTGTTGGGGCAGTGTATGGCCCCACCTGTCTGGGTTCGTCTGTATTCTGAGCGCTATCTAGTGCAGAGCTAGCTGGAAATAGCTTTAGCAGAGTTCCATGGGTCTCCCATCTCCATTTACCCTCTTAAAGGCCTAGATGTGTAAGGACTTAACTCTAGCTCCTTCCCAATTGAACAAAGCTGAAAAGGGCCAAGGCTGAGCTCCTGAAAGCCGAGTGGGGCGGGCAGGGGCGTGGCAAGGCGGGTGGCCTTCAGGTTCTGGAGAAGCAGTATCACCCGGTTCAGGCAACATAGCTGAAAAATACTCTGCAGCCCTGTCTCCTAACAAGGCAACACGCAGGCGCAGAGTGGCCGCGATGGCCACATTCTCCCAGCCACGCAGCTGGGACGCACTCAGCCCACTGATGCGCAGAGGAGGCGGAGTTAGGTGACGTCTTCACCAATTAGAGCGAGGGGCGGCCTCTGAGCAGGAAGGAGCACACCTGTGCGGCTTCAGGTGAAGCCATCAGTTTCTGATAAAAAGCTCCCTGGCTCCTCCCTCTTCTCACGAGCGCCTAGACAAGTTGGTACTTAGTCTGCAATTCTACCTCAATCTCCCTGGGAACTATCTGGCCTTCCCGGCAGCGTGTACTTTCCTCATTACATAGTACTGTCCACTCACTGCAGGAGTCGATCCTTCCGCCAGAGCAAGCAGCGCCAAGGCTAAACCACTCCTAGCTAGACTTCAGTTTTCATCAAAGAATTTGGTCAAGACTTCAAATGAGAGCACACGAACTTAGTCTCGGCTTCCTAAACCGAATTCCTCCAACGCAGTCCTAGGCAGGAGGGCCGATTCGGAAAGTGCATTCATTTACAGGGAAAGAACGCCCATTGTCTTTTTGACAAAGCTGCATATTCATGGGCCCTCCTCCCCTTCTATTCTCTGCGGAGCCCTGTCTTTTCAATTGCTCTCAGTAGTGCCGCCGCTTATCCTTTCCCCAAATCATGCAGCGGCCTCCGCGCTCCTTTCTCCTCTTTCAGGATCACACTAGCTCTTTTCCCTCAGGATAATGCCCATCTTTTTTTTTCATTTATTACACAGAATATAGATTTCATTACAGCATTCCATGCATGCATATAATGTATTTTGATCATATCCACCTCCATTACACTGTTTCCCTTCTCTCTTTCTGAGCCCTTGGCTACCAACTAGCCCCCCAAACTTTTTTTTTTTTTTTTAATTTTAAAACTTGCATTATGTTATTGGAGATGGTGGTGATGGGAGCACATACATGCCACCCATGTGTGTGGAGTTCAGGGGACAACTTTTGGACCTTGGTTTTCCACTACGGGTTCCAGGGATCAAACTCAGGTGGTCCTGCTTTAGTGGAAAGCACTTCTTCCTGCTGAGCCGTCTTACTGGCCTTTCCTCTTCCTCCTCCTCCTCCTCCTCCCAGCCTCCTCCTCTCCCTTCTCCCCTCCTCCTCTTCTCCTTCTCCCCCCTTCCTACTCCTCTCCTCCCCCTCCTCCTCTTCCTTCCCTTCTCCTCCACCTCTCCTCCTCCTCCTCCCCTTCCTCCTCCTCTTCCCCCCTACCCATGAGTTTCACCAGAGTTGCCCCTTGCCAGTGACTTGGAGAAACTATCAAGCCATCCTTTGGCAACTGTTACTGCCTCGAGGTCCTCAGAGATGGGTGGGGTTCCTCCTTCCCCTCCATGAGAGGCTATGTTGATGGTCCAATCTTGTTCCGGTAATCACAACTGTTGTGAGTTCAAGAGTGACACAGCCAATATCACGCCCAGAAATCAGACTTCCAGAGCGCTCCGCATCACCTTTCTGTCCCTCCATTCTTTCTACCCTCCATCCCCCAGCGACCCTGAGCTTTGAATGGAGCAATATAGATGTCCTACTTATGGCCGAACGACTTTAACCAGTTATGAGTTTGCAGTTACTGCTGCCTACTTCGTGAAGAAGCTCCTCTGACGGAAACTGGCAGTGGCACTAATCTATGGGATAAACATAATTATCAGGAGGCAAATTGATGGGCATGCCATACTCATTTAGCATAACAACAACAGCTGTAGCTTCCCACTAGGGCCTGTGACCTTTCCAGCTATGGGCTTTGGGAAGGGTTACACTACCAGACGTAAATTCTCTCCTGTAAAACAGGCCTCTGCTGTGATCAGAAAGCTGATTACCCCATATCAGATTTGATTCTGTTGTATCATCAAGCACCTCTTAATTTCCATTGTTCTTAGTCTGAACATTCAAGGCTTTTTGAGATGTCCCTCTCAGCACTGCCCCCCACGGCTCCCATCCATATCCTCCAGAAACCAAGCCACTTTGTCTTTGGCTACCTTGTCCCCTTTCCCCCTTGGGTCCCTGGGATCCTCTTCACACAGATTGCCCTCCCCACTCACTGTTTCTGATTCCCATACACAGATGGCCATTCTTGTGAGGAAACTTGGCCTATCCACTTATTGGCACACTGCTGCCTGCTAGTGGCTGGTGGGTGAATTTAAGTCAGGGCTGATTATTGCTTTGGAGGGGACAGGTCCATTTCATCACCCTGTTCCTTCACTCAAAACGATTTCACTAAAGCAACATCTGCCATATTATTCGTGGCTCAATAACTCTACACTGTTTCATGATGCACGCCTGTAATCCCAGCACTCAGGGAGGCAGATCTCCGTGAGTTCGAGGCCAGCCTAGTCTACACAGTGAATCCAGGACAGCCAAGGCTACACAGAAACCCTGTCTCTAAAACAAACAAGCAAAAAAGACTGCACCATGCGCTCAATGCCCTATGCTCTGGCCAGGCTGCCAATTCAGTATTCACTAAAGAGTATCCCACCCCTACTCCCACTCCCAACCCTACTCGTTGCTGTCTTAATCTAACACCTTGGCTAAAGCTTTTTTCCCTCCTGGTCTGCCTTTGTTCTTTTGTTACCTGCCCTTCTCCTGGGGAGACAGAGCAAACATATGTGCACCCCAGATAGGGAACCAATGAAAAAACAAAGGTGCCACCCAAGAAAGCTTAGAAGACCAATGAGTTTATTGGCCTTGTTTCAGGCAACACAGGTGACCCCTAACCAGCCACACCGCTGAGAATCCTCCCCACAGCATGGGTTAAGACTTGCCCACAGTTTCACAGATGGAGTTCCTACTTCAATTAGCCTTTCACCTTCTATGAAATCTAGCATCTTTCTAAGATGGGACAAAGTTACAGTATGGGGGATGGGGTGCAAGAAAGAGAAGTTTCATAAATACAACTTTTATTTGCCAGATGTAATTGTCATCTCAGAGGCTTACTGCTGAATAAACTCACCTTTTCTAGCTCTTTCTGAACTCTGGCTGGCTGGTTCAGCTCAGCTGTTCTGGGTCAAGCTGTCGCCAAGCTATCTGATTCAATTCTGACGGAATTGCTCTGCTCGGCCTCAAACTAACTCTTGACAATCTGTTCTAATCTTCTGGCTTCTTCTCATTCTCTGGCTCCTTCTGTTTTCATCTGTGTCCAGCTTGTTCTTTCTGTGACCTGTCTCTGTAAAACTGTCCTCATAAAACTGTTCTCCTTCTCTCTCTCAAGTCACCTCTCTTTCCTATGCTGTTCTTGTGAGAGTTGGGTGTATCCTATCTCTGACTCATTCTGTCAAATCTTTTTCTGACTGCCACTTTGTCTGCCCCTCAATTGGAGGTTACTTTCAAACATGGCTGCTTCCTTCTACAAACTAACTCTACTGTCACTGTTTGGGATCTTTGGGTGTGATCCCTTACCAGAGCAGCCACGTTGCTTAATTACATGCTGGAACCTCAAGGGAGGGTCTAAGGACTAGGCCCACCCCGTTCTTTGATGAGGGAAGGCGAACAGGTCCAAACCCCAGGGCTGCTTGCTTGCAAGGCATCCCAGCCACTCTGAATGAGATGGTGTTGACTAAGCCAGGTGCTGTGGTGCATGCCTGTAAGCCTGGGTGGTGATGGCTGCTCTCCTCAGAGGCCAGCATTCCACAGCTGCACGTAATGTGGGGTAGTCACATGAGACCAAATGAGCTGTCACTTTCTCTGTGAGGTGTTTGTTCATGCCTTCACCTCTTTCGTAAGTAAGCACACACTCCTGCGCTATGCATTGCCTTGGACACTGGAGTCAGACGCAGTTAACTTTAGACTAGCACTTAACTGAGTCATCTTGGGAAAGTCTTTTCACTCTTCTGATCCCTGGTGTCCTCATCTTCTGTCATGTTCAAGTGGAATAAGTATGGCGTGGTGGTGGTGGCAGTGGCGGTGGTGGTGGTGGTGGTGGCACACACCTTTAATCCCAGCACTCAGGAGGCAGAGGCAGGCAGATTTCTGAGTTTCAGGACAGCCTGGTCTACACAGTTCGAGGATGCAGGTAGATTTCTGAGTTCCAGGATTGCCAAAGCTACACAAACCTTATCTCAAACAAACAAACAGAAACCAAGAAAAAAAAAAAAAGTGGAGTAGGTATAATGCAGGTGTCCACTGAGGTCATACCATTTCCTCCCTTTCACTTTTTGGAAAGCAGTATTTCCCTCGAAGATTTCTTAAAATGAGAAGTTCATGCATGGGTATATGCATTCTCTCCCTCTCCGTCTCCTCTCTTCCCTCCATCTCTTCCATGACTTTTTCTTCCCATCTTCATGTGCACTCACTTGATCACTCTCATTTTGTTTATTTTGTTTTATTTTGTTTTGTTTTGAGACAGGGTCTTACTATGTGGCCTTAGCTGTTTTGGAACTCACTATATAGAACAGGCTGGCCTTGAACTCACAGAGGTCAGCCTGCTTCTGCCTCTCTACTGCTGGGATTAAAGATGTGCACCAGAAAAAAAAAAATGAGAGTGATCAAGTGAGTAGGTGGACATGAAGATGAGAAAGAAAGGTAGCAGAAGGATGGAGAAGATGGGAATTGAACTCAGGACCTCTGGAAGAACAGCCAATGCTCTTAACTGCTGAGCCATCTCTCTAGCCCTGACTTCTTTTTCTTGCTTGGGCTCACTCACTTTTTTTTTCCCTTAAAAATGTATTTTGGGGGCTGGAGAGATGGCTCAGCAGTTAAGAGCACTGTCTGCTCTTCCAGAGGACCCAGGTTCAATTCCCAGTACCCACATGGCAGCTCACAACTATCTGTACCACCAGTTCCAAGGGATCTGACACCTTCACGCTAATGCCCATAAAATAAAGTTAAAATTTATTTTAAAAATGTATTTTGATGGGGATGGAGAGATGACTCATCATGTAAAAGAACACTTGCTGCTCTTGCAGATGATCTGGGTTCTATTCTCAATGGCCACATGGTTGCTCACAACCATCTCTAACTCTAATTCTAAGAGATCACATGTCCAGTTGTGACTTCCACGGGCACCAGGCATGAATGTGATACACAGACACACATGCAGGCAAAACACTCCTATATATAAGACAAAAATAAAGACATCTTTTAAAATTCTATTTGTTTATTTTGTTGTTGCTGTTGCTGTTGTTCAAAACAGGGTTTCCCTGTGTAGCCCCGGCTGACCTGGAACTCACTCTGCAGATCTGCCTGCCTCTGCCTCCTGAGTGCTAGGATCAAAGATGTGTGTCCCATGCCCAACTTAAATCTTTTTTTTTTTAAATTAAGATTATTTTAGAAACTGGGAAGTAGTTATTTTAGAAACTGGCACATGCCTTTAATCCTAGTTCTCGAGAGGCAGAAGCAAGTGGATTTCTATGAGTTCAAGGCCAGCCTGGTATATAGAGTGAGTTCCAGGACAGCCAAGGGTACATAGAAAAACAAACAAACAAACAAAGATTATTTTTATTACTTTTAATTATATGCACTGTGTATCTCTGTGTTCATGTCCATGTGCGTGCATGTGTGCATGTGTGTGTATATGTCTTTTGTCTCTTTGTGAGTGGTGAGCATGTGAGTACAGGTGCCCACAGAGGACATAAGCATCAGATCTTCCAGAGCTGGAGTTAGCGGTGGGTTTGAGCCACCACATGGGTGCTGGGAACTAAATCTGGGTCCTTTGTAAGAGCAGTATGCACTCTTAACCACTGGATAAAGGGCTTGGTTTGATTTTAAGGATCAAGAGAACCACGCTGTATCCCCTAACTAGCTTGTCTCCCTCCTCTGCCGTCTCTCTCCTTTAGTCGATATCTTCAAGCCTTCTTACTCAAATACTCTCCAAAAATAATTTTTAAATTTGTAATTATTTATCTGTGTGTATGTATGTGTCTGTATATGTGCCCAAGGAGGTCAGAAAGGTGTCGGCTTCATGAAGCTAGAGTTCCAAGCAGTTGTGAACTGCCTGATGTAGGTGCTGGGAATTGAACTTGAGTTCTCTGCAAGAACTATCTTAACCACAGAGCCCCACTAAAAAGAATTTATTAAAACTGTATGTTTGGGCTGGATAGATGGCTCAGCAGTTAAGAGCACTGGCTGCTCTTGCAGAAGATCAGGGTTCCATAGCCAGTGCCCACGTGGAAGCTCACAACCAACTCTAACTCCAGTCCTGGGGGATCCAGTGTTCTTTTCTGGCCTCTATAAGGCATGTGTATATGGTGCACAGACATCTATGCAGGCAAAACACTCATACAGATAAGATAAAAATAAAGTATTCAAAAGTAGACGCATACCCTTATCATGCCATCACTCAGGCTGAAACAAAGGAGTGCTGTGATCTTGCAGCCAGCCTGGACTACATATGACACTGTTTCTAAACAAGATTTAAGAAGAAAACTATGCCTACGTATTTTTAGGTTGGCGTTAACACTTTTCATCATAAATTCAAACATCTGAAAGGAATGTAGTATGAGGGTGATGTGGTATCTATACATGAAACATGAGACATCTTACCTATGTTGTTTGAATTACTCCTAAAATTTTCCATTTTCATGATGTAGACAGCAGTTGGTGTTAGTTCCCAGTTCCCCTTGTTCATTGCTGGGTTTGTAATTTGTTGACTGTCCCCTACATTCCATGGGCTAAAGGCCTCCCAGAGTGGTGCTACCAGAGACTGTGGAGCCTTCGGGAGGCAAGGAGCTGGTGGAGGAGACGTAGGTCATAGGAGTCTGCCCTCACCAGAAAGTAGGCTCAGGTTGCTTCTTTCTCTTCTGAGCCCAGACAGTGAGGTGAGTGGCTTGTACTCTGTCTTTTGCTATTTTTGTCTTTGGTTTTTGTTTTGTTTTGAGATAGGGTTTCTCTATGTAGTCTTGGCTTTCCTGGACCAGGCTGGCTTTGAACTCACAGAGATTCGACTGCCTCAGCCTCTCTGAGTGCTGAGACTACAGGTATGCACCACCACGCCCAGCCGTCTTTTGCTATTTTATCCAGTACCAAATCAGAGGTCCAAGGCAATGGGGCCTCTTGATTTTGGATTAGAGCCAAATAGTAACTTTAGATGCATTCTGTTTGTTTCTGTCTTCAAGAAAAGACTATAGAGGTTTGGTATAATTTATCCTTAACTGTTTTGGAGAATTCGCTACCAAACTCATCTCTTCCTGATGCTGTTTGGGAGTCTGTTACTGATTCCAGACAGTTCATATCATCTGCATCCTTTTGTATGAAAAGAGTTTAACTTATGACTTTCAAGAAGTTGGTCCATTTGGCGTAGGCTGTCTGTGATGGTTTGAAAGAGAATGGCCCCCACAGGTTCATCTGCTTGACTAATTGGACCCCAGTTGGTAGAAAGGATTAAGGAGGTGTGGCCTTCTTGGAGGAGGTATGTCTGATGGGTGTGGGCTTTGAGGTTTCACTTAGCACCATTTTCACTCAGCTCTCTGTCTCTCTCTCTCTCTCTCTGACTCCTGCTTGAGGTTCAAGATGGGAGCTCTCAGCTGCTGCTCTAGCTGCCTTGCCTTTGATCTGCCACTGTAAACTCCTACCCTCTAAAACTGTAAACCCAATTAAACTCTTTCTTTTATAAATTGCCTTTTGTGAGGTGTCATCACAGCAATAGAACTATATACCCAATAACGTGTTGCCCTAGTGTTCCTCAGTTACCCACTTAACCCAGAGTTCTGTACTGATGTTGCATCTTTCATCCCTAGTATTAATAATTTGTGTTCTTGCCCTCTCAACAACTGATTAAGTCAATTTATGACAACAGCTGGCTTGTCCATCTGCAACAGTGACTTCGGGCTCCACTCCTGGCTCAGCACTGCTAGAAGTGATCTGCTTCACTGTCTCAGGACTGTACAGGTCAACGAGCTATTTGGGGATTCTCCTCTGGAAACACCGGGGTATCACAAACCCTTCAGAAGATTTCTCCTGTAGTGATACTGGTCCTTTCTCTCTCTGGTTCTTTTATTTTGTATCTCTAGCCAAGTCAGCACACACCTCTTCCAGAGACCTCATGGTAGGTGAAGGACTCTAGCAGGCCCAAGCAGGGCAAACACAGGCCCAAGAATGGCAAACATGGCGCTAACAGGATTTGCCCTCCCCTCCTTCTTCCCTCTCCCTTGCTAAAAACTGTTAGATTACATTCCTAAAGCTAGCCCCCAAGATCTATTCCCTTATTTGGCTGCTGACTCATTTCTGAGACAAAACACCAAGGTCCAACAATTAAAATTTATTATTTGGAGAATCTGTATTCAGATAATAATAAATCAGAACTCGCCAACCCACCCTAGCACAGACTCACTCTTTTTCTCCTTACAAAACCACTCCTCAAACAAAACAGAACAAAACAAAGCAAAACAAAACAAAAGGACATTTGCTGCTGCTGCTGCTGCTGCTGCTGCTTGCTGTCTGCCTTTGCAGCCTCCTCCTTGCTCACCCCTCTGGGGTAATAAATGTCCTTTGTGCTGAGAACTTGCTGTCTGGATATGTCCTGTACTAACTCCAAGAGGGCCACAACTTCCCTTAGTGGGACTGGTAATGAGGATTCAACTTCATTCTATGGACACCTCCTTTTTGTTTCTTTAAAAGCTAAGTCTGTGCTGTGACCTCCTGACCAACCTGTTCCTGTAGGAAACACAATGAGTAAGGACAAGAGGAAACAGAGTCCCACAGTTTCCGTAATCACTCTCTTTTTTTAATTAGCATGGTACCTAGAACAGCAGTAAATCAAAAGCAATGTTGCTTTTAATATAGTGCAGAGATTAATGTCATCACCAAAGACTTGAAAAATGCAAGGGTGATGATTCCCACTACATCTGCATTTGATTCTCCTATCTGGATTGTGTAGAACAGAAATGGATCATGGAGACTCATGATAGATTGTGACACTTAACCAAATGGTAACTCGGAGGCATCTATTGTTAGATATGCTTTCATTGTTTGAGAAATCAACACATCTCCTTGTACTTGGTATGTAGTCTTCACTCTGGAAAATGCCCTTTTCTCCACACCCATAGCAAAGGCCCATCCAAGCACCTTTCACTTAACCAGAAAGGCCAACAACATTCTTTTATCATCCAGTCTCAGGAGTCTATGGGCTCTTGAGTCCTGTACTGTATTTAATTTATAGAGGTCTTATCTTTCTCTTACACTGGTCCATAACACTGATAAAAATAAGTTGATTGGACATTAATGATCAAGCGGCATCAGCCACTTTGGACTTATGGTAAGATACCAGCATCAAAGGCACAGAAATTAAAATAAAAGCAAACAAACAAACAAACTAACTAACTAACAGCACCTTTCCACCTCAGTGAGATTTCTAGAGGTGCAGAGATGTGGGACTGTCTGAGATAGCCCATCCTAAGATGAAGGATAGCTGCTGGATCTGGGCTCTCCTTCAAACAAGAGAGGAACAAGGTCTAACCGGCTTCTTTGGACGTTGGAGAATACGTATTTCTCATTTGAGTCCCTCCAGCTCTTTTAACAGTGACCCCACACCTGTGCCAAATGAATGAATGAATGAATGAATGAATGAATGAATAATCTGTTAGTTTTGAGTGGGACCCAGAATAGGGTCTAAGACAGGTCCAGCCTTCCTGCATGTTGTCCTACCACGTGGGCCACTTGAGCCGACAGACCAATGGCGCTCAATGTGTCAGTGCCAGGGAAGGGTGCTGTTGGGGTCCTTGGCAGGGATCGGTAGTTTAGTTACAGCATGGCCTTTAGGATTTCGGAGCAAGGCCCAGTCATCTCCCATAGACAATGGTTCTCCTCTTGAGGGACAGCTCTCGGCTGCCACAGCACCTCGGTGGAAACTGAAAGCTCGACCATCAGCCACAGAGTTACTCTATGACCCAACTCCTTATCACTGTTGTAGGTGCTGTGATTATCTGCCCTAAAGTCATAAACCCAGGTGTGAGCACGCTCCGTTAGCAGACGAAAGTGGTGTGTATGTGACAAGGCGAGACAGACCCTGTGGACACAAGTTACATGCAAAGGCCAGGGACCAAAGCCCCTTGCTCCTGCTACACCGCGTTCACTCTCCCTGCTCTCAGGGCCTCGTGAGGATTTTCCTACAGTCATGTCACAGAGGAAGAGAAGACACAGTCTTGGTTTAAGGCTGATTCTGTGTGATCGGCAGGCCTCACCTGAAAGCAGACAGCCATAGCCCGATCCCTGATATTATCAAGGGCAGTTTTTCCGAGAAATCCTCCCAGTGAGCTGAACGTGATGGCCCCGGTTATGCACTTTGGGAGGAGAACTAGCCAGAAATGCAGTAATACAAGTGCACAGGTTCACCATTCGCAGCCAATGGTTCACCTGAGTGGTCAGAAACTTGTAAGGAACATGACTGGAAATTTGGTGAAAGAGAAATTTGAGCTGGGTGTGATGGCAACATACCTTTAATCCTGACACTGAAGAGGCATAACTAGGAAGATCTTCAAGGCCAGCCTGGACTACAAAGTGAGAGTCATGCCAGCCAGGGGTACATAGTGAGAACTTTTCTCAAATTAATAAATCAATAAAAAAATAAAGACAAACAAAAAAAAACTTGGGGATATATGTATGATCAATTTCTCTGAAAAAGTCAAAAGATGTTGAATGCACTTGTGTCTTACATGAATGTTTTTCAGTAACAGTGACCCATTCTACAGATGTGTCCAGGCAGGTCTTTCTATAGTCACCTCTGGCATCGTTCAAGGGGCTCATGAACAAAGCAACCTTTATGGCAGTAACACGCTTAGACTCAGGAACACAGACTTTCACTAAGGCTGACCTAGCCATCGCCAACCAATCCATCAGCAACAGCACCAACTAACCCTGAGCCCCTCACATGACACCATTTCCCAGGCTGATCAGCTGATGCTCAGTGGGACACCATTTCCCAGGGTGATCAGACCATGGCTGGTGGCAGAGTGACCACACTGGGCCACTTCCACCGTGCAAAGGTAGCAATTTGTTGTTTTTAGAACCAGCATGTACTCTGGATATGGATCTACTTCCCCTGTACGCAATGCTATTACTGGCTGGCTTATTCATTATTATCGTATTCTACACATCATGGCTGCTGACTGAAGCTCACTTTGTGGTAAGAGAAAGGATTCAGTGAGCCCATGTACATGGAATTCTCTGGTCGTATCACCCTCACCATCCTGAAGCAGCTGGCGTAACAGTAGCAGGTAACTTCTGGCAACTCAGTTACAATCTCGAAGCCCGCACAACATGCTCTCTAGAAGGCTATAAATGTTCTGGGTCCTTGCTTAATCTATGGTGTCATTCCTCCCATAGGTGAGATCCACAGGCCAAGAGGTGGGAGTGGGGGTGACGTCACCTGCCACCTTTGCTCTCTGGTGGCCTCACTTTATTCTCTACTGGCCTAGAGGTTTTAGCTCCACAGGAAAGGGTACTTCCATTGGGAGATGCGACAATGATGACACTGAACGGTACCCCTAGCCAATTGGGGCGCCCCATGGCTCTGAATCAGCAGGCTGAGAAGTGGAGTGATTGATCTAGACTACTAAGGGGATATTGGCTTACTAAACCGTGGAGGAAAAGGAAACTCTGCTTGGAATAATGAGACCCCCTTAGGGCTTCTATTATCACTGTGCCCTATTATTTTGATCACTGGAAAACTATAATTCACTCCAGGCAGGAGCCTGTACTCTTCAGGAATGAAAATTTGGGGTCCATACCACTTCTTACCCCTGGTTAAAAACCCTGATCATCTGAGGCTCTTGGTGAAGGCAAAGGGGGTACAGAGTGGGTAGTGGAAGCCAATAGTTCTGAAATATCAGCTGCCATCACGTGATACCTTACAGAAGCGAGTCCTCCAATTGCTACCAGTACTTCCCCTGTGATGCGTCAATCTGCTTGTGTGTCTGTCTACAACATTAAGCAAGTATCTTTGTTTTCTTTCTTTTCAGTTAGCGTGTAACATGGGGTGTGTTGACTCTAGAGCAGCATGCAGTACTGTCAACTTTACATCTCAGTATTATTCTGTGAGCTCCCTAGAGGAAAAGGCATGTCATTCATAGACTTCATGTCCTTTTAAAGGGGTGAGTGGTTTTGCTCACCCAAGACCATGACCTTCTTATTGTCTTTATTTGGAGATGAAATATGGGTTAAGGAATACATATAGGTGGCAGGTTAACAAGATGTGCACCTGAGGTGGTTAATTTTTTTATACCAAGTTGCCTGGGTTAAAGGATACCCGATGTTATAGTTTGGGTGTGAAATGTCCCCCACAAGCCCATGCATTTATTTGAGTGTTTGGGTCCCAGCTGGTGACATTGCACACGATAGTCAATATATGAAGATGTTCCTGGATACTAGCATTTGAATCAGCTTGTTAGGGGGCAGGGGTTTACTCCCAGCCCTAAGCTCCCAGAATAATGATTCATGAGACTCAAAATATATATTTACAAACACTTAGGCCATCTAGCTAGGCTCTTCTCTGAGTAGCTCATAACTTAAAATAACCCATTTATTCTCTTCTAAGTTCTGCCACATGGCTGGTTACCTCTGCTCAGGTACCATGTATTTTTCCTCCTCCCAATTTGCTGGATGACACTCTTGACACCTGACTCTATCTCAGTATCCTTTCTGCCTGTCGGATGTCTCACCTCCTATATCCTGCCTCGGCTATACGCTATTAGCTTTTTATTGACAGGTGATGCTTCCATATGCTACCCAAGAGATTCTCTCTACATCAGCTGACTGAGATATACAGAGGCATTACTGGTCCATTCAGGGTCTGTGCAAAAAAAAAAAAAACAAAATGTGGAGGGAGAGGAAATTCTCCTGCTCAGGCAACAGAGCTCATGAGCAATTTTGGACCTTTAGTACCTCTCCCAGCCCATCTCAGGTCTCAGGATTTCGGCCTTGGATGGAGAGATACACTGCCGGGAGCCAAAGCTATCTACTGAAGCCTAAGTCAAACAGTGAGCCAAAGCTATCTGGTGGAGACAAAGCTATTTACTTAAGCCAAAGCCAAGTAGTGAGCAAAGGTCATTTAGTGGAGACCTAAAGCTATTTAGTTGAAGAGTTACCTAGGACCCGAAATCATGGGTGATAGATTGTGAGGACATCCGTCTGTTAGTTTTAGAGCATCCATGAGATAGCTTAAGAAGACATCCTTACGGCATCTTGCAGGTGCAATATTTAACCCATGAAAGCACTCTTCCTATTTCCTGCAGCAGTAGATTAACCTTCGCCCTTTCCTGCCTTCTCCCTATATAAGTTGGGTAAAAATTTCTAATAAGCGGAAGCCTTGATCAGATGAACAGACTTGGCTTTCATTCCTGCGTCTCTTGTTCCTTTTTCCCCCATTCCTTCCAATCTCTCCACCTTAGGAACCCCGTTGAAGCCCTGAGGGTCGGGGCAATACACCATTGACTCCCCTGGTTCATTTATTATTTAAAATCTTGGGTGTTTTGCCAACATACATGTCTATGTAGCACATGTTGCCTGGTGCCCACGGAGGCCAGACGAGGAAGTGAGATGCCCTGTCACAGATGGGGTGAGCCACCGTGTGGGTGCTGGAAATCAAAGCTGGCCACTGGAAGAACAGCCAGTGCTCTGAGTGCTACACCCATCTCTCCAGCCCTCCCTCCATCACTGGGCCTCTGATTTACACTGGGGCTCCTGGTTGTCTGCTTGTATACGGGATATGGGGGGGACTTCTTGGCCTTAATAACCAAGCATTCCAACCCCTATAATAAGCCTCTTCTTCTAAATCTACCTATCAACCAGTGCTGTTCCATTGGAGAATTTTAATGTGAGTAGTAAGGGGGAGGTAGCTGTCCCGAGCAGCAAAATTGCATTTAACCAGAGGGTTGGTACTTCCCTCTTCACTCTTTTTTTTTTTTTTTTTTTTTTTTTGGCATGGATATTTTGCCTACCTGCATAGATATATGTACCCCGTGCATTCCTGGTGCAATGAATCCCCTGGAACTGGAGTTACAGACAGTTGAAGGCTGCCATGTGAGTGCTGGGAATTGAACCGTGGCCCTCTAGAGGAACACCCACTGCTCTTCACCACTGAGCCATCACTCTACTCCCCTACACCCTTTGCTCTTAGAAGCAGCCTCCCACCCCCTTTTCAGGCCCACATACACAGAAAGGAGCTCAGGCTAGGCCATCTTCCCTCATCAGCCCCTCCCTCCAGAGGAGAGTGCTTCTCCCCCCACCCCCCAGAGCCATCTCCTCAGGCCCCCTGGTTGTCAACTTCTTGACAGGAGCATTCAGTAAGCAGAAAATGAGAATCTTAAACCAACCAGCACCGTAAGGTAACCCAACCACTGTTCAATCCATCACCGAGGGCTCTTACGATGGTCAATCACAACCTGGGTCTGGGCCAGGTGAAATTACAGTCCCAGTGTCTCCTATCCAGCCCCTTCCTCTGGACAGGCCCCTCCTGGAAAGCCACGAAAACACTGTGCCCAACAGGGTTCTGTCCAGCACAAAGAAGTTACCCTGTAAGCATTTGGGGAATCTGACTTTTCCTCTTTGCGTTACTCTCTGACCTTAATAGTCTTCCTCCTTCCTTTCTCATTATTTACTTTCTGAGCAGGAAGTCCAGGCTCCTTTACTACCATAGACAAGTCCTTGAGTATCTTTTATGTAGGTTGTGGAAGAAAAGCAAAACAGGTATCCCCGCCTCCAAAGTAGGAGGAATTCAACCCAGAGGTGAATGAAAGACCCAGTGAGAGGCCTGCTCCCTTTTCAAGCTCTGGTGCATTTGGGTGGTAGAGCCATAAACTCGGTATTTAATCCTAAACATACGGGTTTGAAAAAAAAAAAAAGTTAGACACCAGGGGAAGAGTTCTAGTGTCCCTAGGGAGTTCACATTACTGGGTCAGCACTTCACATCCATGCTAGAGTTAATTTATCAGGCGGCCACCCTGAGGTGACCAGCTCAACAGCTCTTGGCTGTGATATCACTTCCCACTCAGGAAGGCTGAGGTTGACATCTTACATTTGAGGCCGGTGGATAGATAATTAATTAACACGATGTCGTCGTTATCCGTCAGAAATTTGACGCCTGGGATGGACCTGAGCTTTGCAGGCCACCGGGATATTTCTACCTGAGTCACAGTAGATACAATGAGCCCTTTTTAAAGTCACCAAGAAAACATGGGACGTCTATTCCATATCTTCCTCTTGGACTCAAATTACACCCTTCTGCAATCAGCTGACAAGTCTGCAAGTTTATCTAGCTTGTCAAAGAAAGAAAGAGAGAGAGAGAAACAAAGAGAGAGAGAAAGTAAAAGAGGAAGGAAAGAAGGAAGGAAGGAAGAAAAAAGGAAGGAAGGAAGGAAGGAACTTGTATTGCAATTGGCGGATATCTGTTTCGTGTTTTAAACTTTATATTTTTATATGTTTATTCGGTGTGTGCTGTGCACGCCATAGCAAGCATGTGGAAATCACACTACTTGCCAGAGTCGCTCTTCTCTCCATGGATCCCAATGCTGAACTCAGGCTGTCAGTGTGTGCTGCAGGTGCCTCTATCCAGGGAGCAATCTTGCCTGCCTGTTTATTTTATTTTGTGACAAGGCCTCACTCCATAGCCCAGGCTGCCCTGGAACGTGCTCTGTGGCCCAGGCAACCCCCTGCTTCATCCTCTGAAGTGCTGGATCACGAGCAGGAGCCTATAGGTTCAGTTGTTGGCTGTATTCTTGAGCTCTTAAAGCAGCTCGTGGCTCAGTGACTAGCGGTGCTCGCTGCAAGCCTGAGTTTGATGCCTGCAACCCTCTCGGTGAAAGGAGAGAACTAAAGTCTACAAGTTGTCCTCTGACCTCCATACCTCCCATAAATCAATAAAAAATGTAAATAAAATAAAAATTTATTTAAAAAACAGATAGTTTATGCAGTTGCTCCTTAAAGATTTCTTTATTACGAATGCAGTGTTTTGCCTGCATGTACACCTGCATGCCAGAAAAGGACACCAGATCTCATTATAGATGGTTATGAGCCACCATGTGGTTGCTAAGAGTTGAACTCAGGACCTTTTGGAAGAACAGCCAGTACTCTTAACTTCTGAGCTATCTCTCCAGCCCCATAGTTGTTAAAAACAAAACAAAACAAAACAAAAAAAAAAACTATTGAGGCCTTTAAAATCCAGGTTCCAAGGTTCTTGCGCAAACTTATTCCAAGCTCTAGCAAGTTGAACACTTAAGTATGTAGAGTTTATTATATCTCAAGTATGTCAATTATACCTCAGCAAAGCTGTCAAGGGCAGCACAGACTTCTTGCTTGCTTGTGTTCCATGTTCAGCATGAGTTGGCTAGGAGTGTTTTCCTCACCCCCCACCCCCCATCTGGGACCTGGGTACATGGAGAAGGCGTTGGTCAGAGCCGTCCTGACTGCCAGCCTAGGCAGGGAAAGCACATGGAACAGACACATTTTCTGAGAACCACTGCGTAAGTCATATTAGAGGAACCGGAGAGATGGCTCAGTGGTTGTGGGCACTTGATTCGCTTCCTAGAGGACCAGGGTTCAATTCCTGGCCCTCAAGCCCAGCTCCAGGGGATCCAAGGCCCTTTCCTGTCTTCCTTTGGCATCAGCACACAGTGGCCGATACACATATAAGACACTCACAGACACATAAATAAAAATAAAATAGATTGGAAATAGTTTATTAGAGATGCTTGTTGTTTCAGAATTATATATTTCTGATGGCTTGTAATTCATAAAAAGATTTACCTTTATTCATTTCATACATACATGTATGTGCCTGGACCTGTGTGTGCAGGCACATATGGAGGCCAGAAGAAGGTGGCAGATGCCCTGGAGCAGGAGTTGCTGTGAGCTGTCCACATGGATGCTGGGAACCCACCTAGCATCCTCTCCAAGAGCATCTTCCCGGCCCTTCCATGGCCATTTGTATCTAGCACTGCTTTTCCTTTAATGACCCTTTTCTGATCTTAACAAAGCTGTGCCCTAAACTCCTTTTCATTGGAGATGACTTGGCATATCTTTGTAAATCCTTTCAGCTTCAACCTCTCTATGCGCAGCTTGGATCTTTTTATTTTTTCCCCAGACGGGAATTCTCTGTGTAGTCCTGACTGTCCTGGAACTCTCTTTGTAGAGCAAGCTAGCCTTGAACTAACTCAGAAATCCAATGACCTCTGCCTCCCTGGGATTAAAGGCTGCCCAGCTTGGATCTTGACAGTTCCCCAAAGTTCATATATTCAAACTTGGTCCCCGAGGTGGTGCTCTTGGGACAAGGCAGAGCCCTTGAGAGGTGAGAAGTCAGCCTAGGAAGGGCCGGGGAGCCCTTGCTCCAACCCCAGGCCCTCTTCCTTTTGCCACCTGGTTTGTAATGTAAGGCATGCGTGTGCCCCTGTGTGCCGCCCTCCACGAACCCAAGGGAAGATCCACCAAAACTAGCCTGCCCAAGAAAATCTTTTCTCTATTAGCTTATTATCCTGGACGGGTTTAACGGTAGCTGCTAACTACCACGTCTGTCCTTACACTTTAAGTCTACCTCTCGTACACAAGCTACATCCGGGCACATACTGCATTAGCCGGTCTGAAAACCCTTTGTCTTCTAACTGATGAGTTTAGTACATTTTTTATTTTCGTTTGGAGAATGGTTTTTGTCGGTCCTGCTCGTCTTTGGGACTGATCAGCCTTTAATTCACGTTCTCCTATTTTGGCAATCAGAAGTTTGGGGTGGGGGCGGCATGTGCATACCCTGGCTCCTGTATGGAGGTCAGGGGGCAGCATTGGTTGTCAGCCTTCAGCTCCTACCTTGTCTGAACAGGGTCTCTTTATGATAAGCCTTTGCATGCCTCAGACTGGCTAGGCCTAGAACCACCCTCCAACCCCCACCCCAAGCCCCACCCTGACACTCACCTCATCAAAGGGTTGCAGATGCACCCTGCCACAGCCCCCTCTATGTGGGCTCTGGACATTCAGACTGTGCAGAAGCCCTTCGAGACATCTCCCCAGCCCCGGAATGGAATTTTTATTGCTTTTGTGGCTACAACTAACATTTTCACCAATATAACTAACCTTAAGAGTAAAATTACTTCTTTCACACAAATAAACGTAAGATGTTTTATTGTAAATATTCTCCTGTAAAAGGTTTTCTAAATCTGCTGCTCTACTGTGTGTGTTTGAGGGACTAGGGGAGCATGTGTGGCCGTCAAAGGAGAGCTCTCACAAGCCACCTCTGTCCTTCCACCGCGTGGGTTCTGGGTAGCAAACTCATGCGTAGTAAGCACTTTTACCCATGGAGTCACTTTTTAACTTTGATAAACAGCCCCAGATCAACAATATTAAATACAAACCCATGAAAGCAGGAGACTGGGGTTGTTGTTTTTTTTTTTAATAATTTATTTTATTTTATGTGCATTAGTGTTAAGGTGTCAGATCCTTTGGGATCGGGGTTACAGACAGTTGTGAGCTGCCATGTTGGTGCTGGGAACATGAACCTGGGTCCTTTGGGAGATCAGGCAGTGCTCTTAACCACTGAGCCATCTCTCCAGCCCCCAGGAGACTGTTTTAAAGTTCACTTTTACAAGTATTTAAGAAGCTGATTGCTATGTTTCTCATAGTTGTAATGTTCTCTCTCTATTTAACTTCTGCCTTCCCTTCCTTCCTGGTACTCTGGAATCACCTTGAGCTTAACTCAAGATTGTTATTATGTTTGTTATTAGATTGTTGTTATGTTTGTTTGTTCATTTAAGAAAGGGTCTTAGGCTAGAGAGTCTTAGGCTCAGTGGTTCAATTCCCAGAACCCACATGGCAGCTCACAACTGTAACTTCAGTTCCAAGGGATCTGGCACCCTCACACAGACATACATGCAGGCAAAACAAGGAAGAAGGAAGGAAGGAAGGGAAGGAAGGAAGGAGGAAGGAAGGAAGGAAGGAAGGAAGGAAGGAAGGAAGGAAGGAGAGAGAGAAAGAAAGAAAGAGAGAGAAAGAGAGAAAGAAAGAGAGAGAGAGAGAGAGAGGAAGAAAGAGAGAAAGAAAGAAAGAAAGAGAGAGAGAGAGAAAGAAAGAGAGAGAAGAGAGAAAGAAGGAGAAGAGAGAAAGGAGATAAAAAGAAAGGGTCTCACCACAGCCCAGTATAGTCTTAAACTTGTGGTCCTCATGCCTGGGCCTCCTGAGTTCTGACATTGCAGGCAAGTGTAAAGTCCAGCTGAGATGTAACTTCTTGAAATGGTCTTCCG
Source organism: Meriones unguiculatus (assembly GCF_030254825.1). Classification (NCBI taxonomy): domain Eukaryota; kingdom Metazoa; phylum Chordata; class Mammalia; order Rodentia; family Muridae; genus Meriones; species Meriones unguiculatus. The sequence continues at coordinate 30,284,374 of NC_083351.1, read as the reverse complement.
ACACATTTGTTTCTCCTTCACCCCTTCCTTTGCTTCTTGGTTTCAGTTCTTTGGATTCTAACTGAAACAACAGGGATGGATGGAAAGAGAACACCCTGCTGTAAGCTTTACCATAGGTGTGTTTTCCTTTATACAACTGAAAGGTTTAAAGGACTCTTTCAAAAGCTTTTAAACAGTCTAAAATTTAGGCTCTAAATCTTGCTCAAAATTTGTTTTTGGCTCCTAAACCCATATAATCTCATTCCTTCCTAATCTGCTTGGCTTGGGGTATAAATCATCAAGCAAACCTTCTTAGTTCATCTTGGCTTTAAAATTATTGTTTTAGTTACTTTTCACTGCAGTAAATTGTAAGCATAAGATTATTGTGTAATTCCGATGCTGATTTCTGTACCCCCATATCTGAGAATCTCCTGTATCAATGTTGTGTAAATACTGTTCCCCACTTGTCCTCCGATATGTCAATAAAGCAGCTTATAGCCAATTGCTGAGCAGTGGAAAGAATAGGGCTTGACTTCCTGCCAGCCAAGGGAAGAGAAACAAGAGGAGAAAATGGGGGACTGAGTCATGGGCAGAGGTCCAAGAGACATCAGGAAAGGAGCTGGAGCAAGAAAGCTACAAAATGCAAGTATCTCTGGGATGTAGGCTGAGAGGAAACCAGATTATTTTAGAGGGTTAAGAATAGAGTAATAACTGTTCAGTTATTGTGTTGTGAAGCTTGTTACTAAACAAATATAAAGAGTCTGTTCTTTGTATGATAGCTGGGTTAAGAGAGAAACTGAGAAACAAACATAGTTTTATAAAAATAACTAACAGTGCATATCTGACACAAACAACTTGAAGGAAGAAAGATTCCTTCAGCTCTGATTTCAGAGGTTTCAGTCTAAAGCCCTTGGCTCCACTTGTGACTTACAAATTAGGCAGCACATCATGGCCACTGGAACCTGTCACAGGGAAGCTGTTCACCTCATGGAATACAGGAAGCAGAGCGAGGTGAAGCAACCAATAACCAGGTATAGCATTCACTCAAAAGCATGCCCTAGACCAACTTCTTCCAACTAGGTCCCACCTAGCTGTAATGTGGTATCTCTGAGGAGGGCTTTTAAGTTTCAAAAGACTCAATCCATTTTGAGCATGCTACCTCTGCTTCACTATCATGTTCTCTAACCCTCTGAACCCTAAACCCAAATAAACCCTTTCCTCTGTAAGTTGCCTTGATCATAGTGTTTTACTACAGCAATAGAATAGTAACTAATTCAGATATATTCTGTATATTTCCTACTTGAGCACTTGTCTAACCAGCTCCACTAGAAGGAGATAATATGCATCATAATTGTAACACTTGTTATACTTGTGTACCCATGCTGACACACTCTAAGTTCATAGCTTACCACAGGGTTTGGATAAATGTGTGATGACTTGTATCTATTATCTATGCCGCTATTAATGTCCAAGATATAGTATTTTTACTGCTCTAAAAGTCCCCTCTGCTCCACCTATTCATCCATCCTTCTATCCTAACTCCTAGCAAACACTAACCTATCTGTCTCATAACTTCACTCTTTCCAGAACATCATACAGTTGATATTATACATATGGGTTTTAAAGATGGCTTCCTGAAATTTAGCGTATGAATTTAACATCTCTCCATGTATTTGTGGCTCCTAAAAGGCTTCTTTTAAGTGCTAAACACTATTGCACTGTATGTAGATGCACCAGTTTATGTAACTGAAGGACATGGAAAGGTATGAATAGAGATGTTATAAACAGGTTCTAGTTGGGTATAAATCTCCAGCTTCTTTGGATAACAAGAAAGAGCAAGTGTCATCTGGATTATATATTAAAAGCACATTTAGTTTTTAAGAAACTGCCAAACTCCCAACCTGACCATCCACTTAGCATTCACACCTATCATTCTACATCCCTACCAGAGTTAGTGTTGGTGTCAGTGTTCAGGCTTTGGGCCTTTTAAATAGACATAGAGGTATTGCCTTATTATTTTATGAATAATTTCCCAATACCATAGGTGGAACATCTTTTCATGTTTATTTGACACATCTATATTTTTAGCAAAATGTCTTTTCAGATCTTTTGTTATTAAAGATAATTTTTTAAAAAAATCATGTTCTGGTCTGTAGAGAGGATTCAGTGGTTAAGAGCACTTGCTGCTCTTGTAGAGGACCCAGGACCACTTCCACACAAGACCCTCCCCTGACCTCCTTAGGCACCAAGCATACATAATGGAGTGTAGAGATAATTTTTGGTTTCTTTAAAAACACAAAAAGGGGGCTGGAGAGATGGCTCAGAAGTTAAGAGCACTGGCTGCTCTTCCAGAGGACCTAAGTTCAGTTCCCAGCAGCCATATAGTGGCTCACAATCATCTCTGATGAGATCTGGTGCTCTCTTCTGGCATGCAGGTGTACATGCAGACAGAACATTGTATACACAATAAATAAATAAATAAATATTTAAAAAAATAAAAACACAGAAATGTTATAGAAATATATTTTTGTTTTAATCCCAGGTGTGGGGATATGGGGCTGCTTCAAATTGTCCATGGCAGCTGACTATGATTTCCCTTGTGCTCTGTCAGAGCTGTGATTTTTGCCGGCTGCAGATACTTTCTTCAAGTGTATAACATTTGGAATTCTTGGGACTCTTGGGAGGGTATCAAAGCTGCTGCTCCTCCTGCTCCTGCTCCTACTGCTGCTGCTGCTGCTATTGCTGGTTGCTGTTGTTGCAGATTGTCAAGTGGTTATGCACAGAGATGAGGAAAAGAAATATCCTGACAGTGAAGATCAAACCTGCCCCAAGGAACTGGATACCCATGTTGTAGAAATTTGGTTATTAATGTTTACTATTAATCCATAGATTATTACAGCAGTTTTTTGTTTGTTTGCTTTTCAAGACAGGGTTTTGTTGTGTAGCCTTGGCTGTCCTGTACTCGCTTTATAGACCAGGCTGGCCTCAAACTCACAGAGATCTGCCTGCCTCTGCTTCTCCGAGTGCTGGGTTTTAGGCGTGCACCCAGCTACAATGGCTATTTTTAACCGACTATCATATCAATAAAAGACACAGACAGACACCTGTTATATTTTTAATAGCCTTAAACCACTGGGGAAGGGAAGATATAAACCCTCTGCCTATTTTACCCCCCAGCCCCATATTCCATGCCATTTGCTTTAATTATTTCTATCGGGGCTTCTTCCCAACCATAATGCCCACGAATACTTGCACATGCTTTTCATGTGGGCTGCTTATGCTGTTCTTCTTCACACTGACCCATGGTGGTCTCTCTCCTCCTCCCTTCTCCTCGACACCCCTGCTTCCATGATCCTCTGTCAATCAAGCCCTCAAACCTTAGCTCACGTCTGCCCTGTCCAGGTGTAGGCATTTATTGGCCAATTAGAGATAATTTGGAGGCAAGGTGACACAGTATCACTTTGGTATACATGAGGGTTTGCTCGAAGAACAGTAAGAATCTCGAGGGACAAGCAATTAATTAAATACACAGCGCCAGACCACGCCGTAACACCTAATCAGCAGGAAGTAGTCTAACGATAATGACACCCCCTTTCCTCTCCTTCTTTCTCTCCTACCTCGTGTTGGCGGGTTGGAAGGGTGGAGAGGGGTGGAAGAGAGTAAATGTTAGGGTCTGAGAATCACTGAAGAAAGACCCCAGACTCAAGTAGTTTATTCTGCAGAAATTCACCAGCATGCTGGGTGCCATCATGCCTTAGAATGGGGCCACGAAGTGAGCACAAATGCACAACTTAGAGGCAATTGGGGATTTCCAGAAGGAGTGAGGTAACCTTTCATTTGATTGGTTGACTCAGTAGGTAGAGGAGGATTTAGGTTTGGCTAAACATTTAGGAACTTTCCAGAGTTGCTAAGGGCTTTTCCTCAGGTTTTCTAAATCATTGTTCTTGCCTCAAGCCCATGTGTTAACAACCTTTAAGCTGACTGGCTGCCCGGAAACTGCAGGTTTTAGTCAGATGAGCCAAACAGACTGGGGCCTTCTGGGGGTCTCTCGGAGGCTTTGGATATTAGACCTCTCATAAAAAACTCACGAAGTAGAAAACAAACAAACAAACAAAAACCACTGACCACCAACTATAATGTAGTGCCCATACACGCAGGCAAAACATTTATACACCAACAAAACAAAAAAAAAATCTTTTAAAATTTTATCTTAGGGTTTTATTGCTGTGAAAAGACATAAGGACCATGGCAACTCTTATAAAGAAAAACATTTAATTGGGGATGGCTTACAGTTAGTCTATTATCATCATGGCTGGAAGCATGGCAGTGTGCAGGCAGCCATGGCGCTGTCGAAGGAGCTGAGAGTTCTACGTCTTGATTCACAGGCAGCAGGAAGGGAACTGGCTTGAGCTTCTGAGACCTCAAAGCCCATCCCCTAGTGACACACCTACTCCAACAAAGCCACACCTACTCCAACAAGGCCACACCTACCCCAACAAGCCCACACTTCCTAATAGTGTCACTCCCTATGGGCCTATGAGATGGCGCTGGAGCAGTAGCTAAGAGCTACATCATGGCGGGCAACATGGTGATACATAGGCAAACCTGGTACTGGAGTAGCTGAGAGTTCTACAGCCTGATCCATGGGACAAGAGAGAGAGAGACTCTGGCATGGTCTTTTGAAACCTCAAAGCCTACCCCCCAGTGACACACTTCCTCCAACTAGACCACACCTCCCAATCCTTTTAATCCTTTCAATAGTGCCACTCCCTGGAGACTAAGCATTCAAATATATGCGCTTATGCAGACCATTTTTTATTCAAATAACCACGAGTATTATATTTTTATATTTGTTTAGTGTGTGTGTGTGAGTGTGTGTATCCACTCCATGACGTACAGAGATCAGAGGACAACTTGTGGAGTCATTCTCTTCTTCCACCAAGTGAGTCCCAGGGATGGAACTCAGGTCACTAGGGGAGGCAGCAAGTCCCTTTACCAACTGAAACATTTTGCTGGCTCATTGGAGTGATGTTTTTGTGCACTGTGTGCAAGGCCTACATGAGAAAAGTTATTAAAGTGATGAAAGGAAGAATGAAACATATAGATATAGCACATTTTGGACAGGAAGCTTCAGATGGAACAGAAAATGGGCCACAGGATGGGATGTAGGCCAGGCCAGTATAGTTGGGCTAAAATATCTGAGAATCTGCCCAGCTATAAAGCCGTAAGCTTAAAATAAATACAGAAGGTCTCCCTGTCATTATTCTTTTTGCTGGGGGTCTCAAAGAATATCCTGTTCCACTAGCCCAATGGTGCTAATATTTAATCTCCTAATTCTGCTCACTCAATGCTGGTATTTAGGAAAGTGACCAACTTTTATCTTCATTTTGTATCCTGCAATCTTGCTATAATTTCTTAGTTGCTAGAGGAAGGCTAGCTCTTTTTCTTCTTTTAGATTTTTAAAATCATATTGGTTTTATTTTTATATGTTTGAGTGTTTTCGCATGAATGGATGTCTATGCATCATGTTTGTGTCTGTGTCTTCAGAAGCCAGAAGGTGGCTATGCTGGGACTTAAACCCCCAGTTCTTTAAAAGACCAGTTAGTTTTCTTAACCACTATCAAACTCTGCAGCCCCATCTTTCCTTCTTTCTGACTTTTTATAAACACACGATTGTCATCTGCGAATACAGGATCTTATTTCATCCCTCCTAATAAATAAATATTTAACATATACACCAAGTTGGCCTTGAACTCACAGAGATCTGCATGCCTCTGCCTCCTAAGTGCTGGGTTATCTGGGAAGTTGTGGTACACTTAAAAAGGGTTCCCTTCCTTATTAAAATGCAGCCCAATATTCTCCAGTATTTACTGTAATGACCCAGTCAAGTCGCCACAGCTTAAAACTCATAGCTGGATGGAGCCTTCCAACACACGAAATCCCCCAATAGCTTCTAGCTGTCAGATTGTCTGCACTTACTTTAATCAATTCCGGTTCAGGTTTTCCTGCCCTGACACTGGTTCCCACAGAGATATGTGCTCCTGTATCATTATCTACCCAACTATCTGTCTCTTTATTCTAGAGGAGATGATTTGGCCTGTGATACTATTTCTCTTCTGGATTTAAGAACAGTTGATTGTTCAGGCTTTCCCTGTCAGGACTGAGTGGTGACTTCAAAGATCTTTACATGCAGTTTTCCTTTGAGTCAAGGTCTTGCTATGTAGTGAATGCTGGTTTTAAACTCGAGTGATCTTTCTGCCTGCCTCCTGGGTGCTAGAATTACAGACATGTACCACCACACCCAGTTTTCATTTATTTTAAAATTCTACACAGAACTTAGGTTGGAAGGGGGTTTAACTAGCACGCACAAGCCCCGGGTTTCATCTCAAGCACTACACAAACCAGGCAGAGTGGCACATGCCAGGAATTCCAGCACTCAGGGGATGGAGGTAGGCAGATAAAAATTTTAAGATCATCTTCAGCTACATAGTTTCAGGCCAGCCTGGGCTCTATGAGATGTTGTCTAATAAATAAATAAATAAATAAATAAATAAATAAATTCTATACCAGAATGAATAATTCATAGGGCCAATGAAATGCTTTCTTAGCATATGAGAGGCCCTGGATTCAATCCCTAGTATTGAAAAAGAAGAAGAAGAAGAAGAAGAAGAAGAAGAAGAAGAAGAAGAAGAAGAAGAAGAAGAAGAAGAAGAAGAAAAACCTGAGTGATTTATATAGCACTATATTATATTTTGTATGCTTTTTTTTTTTTTTTTTTTTTTATTCAGGGCTGGCTACTGGTCCTAGGGCTTTTGGGCACCACTAACTAAATCCCCAACCCCTTTCCTATGCTTTGTGTTGCTGCTATGTGCTGTCTATCTGAACTTGAGTATCCCTGTTTGAACTCAAGAACTTCCTTTGGCTTTCTTTTTCTTGTTTCTGTTCTGCTTTGTTTTTGAGGCAGGGACTCCTTATGTATCCCTTGCTGGCTTTGACCTCACAGAGATCCACCTGCTTGTGCCTCCAGAGTGCTGGATTTAAAGGTTGTGTTCCACCAAGTCCTGCTTTTTTTTGGTTAAGACGGGGTCTCAATCCGTAGCCCAGGCTTGTTGGGCCTGATCCCTACTGAGTTGCTGGGATGCAGGGATTGAAGGCATGCATCATCAAAGCAGGAAGCACGTCTTGTTCATCAGGTCTAGGTAATGAATTCCCTTGTCTTTTATCTTGGAAAGTCTTCATTCCTCCTCCAGTTCTTAAAGGACACTTTTGACAGGTGTAGCATTTTCTTTGTTTTTTGTTTTTTTGTTTTTTTTTTTTTTCTTTTCCTTTCGGCAAGTAATTTGAGTATGTCATTGCGCTGTCTTCTTGGTTTCTGCTGAGAAATTCCTTCATAATATTTTGGGAAATCCTTGTAACAACTTGCTTCACTCACTGTTTTCTTTATGGTGTTTGAATTATAGTATTTCTTAACATGAGTGTCTTTGGCTCTTCTCCATTGGAATTCCCTGGGCCTCTTGGCCATGGTTATTCACTTCTATCCTCAGATTTGGGAAGTTTTCAGACATTATTTTTTAAATACGCTCTCTGTCCTTCCCCACCTCCACTTTTCTGTTTCTGAAACTCCCATAACAAATCAGTCTACTTGATGGTGTCCTGTAGGTCCCTTAGGATTGTATCACTTTTTTCATTTTTATTTTTCTTGAGACAAGGTTTCACTTGGTAGCTCAGGCTGGCCTGAAACTCAATACATAGCTCAGGCTGGCCTGTAACTTCTGGTTACTCCTTGCTTCTGGCCTCCCTACGGCTGGGATGACAGGTACGTGCTGCCATGCCTTGTGCTTGGTTTTCGTTTCTCTGATCCGGCAATTTGAAATGACACACTGGCTATGAGTCTGTAGATTCTTTTTTATGTTATTCGGGCTGGTGAGACGCCCAGTGGGGAAAGGCGCTCTCCTCGAAAGCCTGGTACATGAAGGAGGAAGGAGGGAGAGAACTGGCTCTGCAAAGTTCTCTTCTGGTTCCCACATGAGCACTCTGGCGCGTGCCCCTGCCCCCTGCACGTACGTCATGCGCACATATAAAAATAATTTTTCAGAAAAAAGTTTCCATTAAAAAAAAAAAAAATCTCATTTCTTTAAATTGGGGATGTGGTGCACATCCGTAAAAGGACAACTTTCTTTATGGTTTTGTTTTTCTTTACCCAAGACAGGTCTTCACTATGCAGCTCTGGCTGTCCTGGTATTCCTTCTGTGGACCAGGCTGGCTTCAAACTCACAGAGATCCACCTGCCTCTGCCTCCCGAGTGCTGGGATTACAGGTATGTGCCACTATGCTCAGCCTTAGCATTAATTTAAAAATACATATATGTGCCGACATACGCACATATGAGTTTATGTGTGCCGAATGTGTGCAGGTGCCTATAGAAGCCAGAGAGTCTCCTGGAATTCGCTGGAACTGGACTACAGGTGGTTGTGAGCCACCTGATTGGCTGCTGGGAACTGAACCCAGATCTTTGCAAGTTCTCTCAACCACTAAGCCATCTCCCCAGCTGCAGAGGATAACTTTCAAGACTCGGTTTTCTTCTTTTACTGTGGCTCTGGGGATCAAGGTCAGGTGTCAGGTATGTGCAGCTAGGTATTTTACTGACAGAGCCATCCCTCTGGCCTATGCACATTCTTTTGCTTTCTCAAGTCAGTTATTAAAACCCTCTGGTAAAATTTCAGTTATGATAATTTTCCATTCCAGAATGTTTGGCTCCTGAAAGTTCCTCTCTATTGATATCCTCAGCTTCTTCCGGCATCATTTTTCTGACTTTTAGTAAATTCCATTCATACTGGGAAATGCCTTCAATAATCAACTCACTACATTCTGGGGAAAAGTATGTTTTCCAATGATTTGGAGGAGAATGTGACTTTAATTAATTAAGCAATAACTAATTTTGAGACAGGGTCCCTCTACATACCCTTTGCTGTTCTGGAACTCCCTATGTAGACCAAGATGGCCTCAAACTCAAAAGATGCACCTGCCTCTGCCTCTCAAGTGCTGATTTTAAATTAAAGGCGTGTGTCACCATGCCTGGCTCCAGATGTCACTTCTCATTAGGGGTTTTAGGAGGTCATAATCTCTTACGCCCCCTGGTGTTTACTTTATTCCTGCAGGCCTTCAGGCACTACAGCAACATGCTTGTTTTGCCTTCAAATTATGCTGAATTACATGTCCAAATATTTTTGTTTGTTTGTTTGTTTGTTTGTTTTTCTCTTTCTTGAGACAGGGTCTCACTATATATCCCTGGTTGTCCTGGAACTCCATATGTAGATCAGGCTGGTCTTGAACCCAAGAGATCTGCTTGCCTCTGTCTCCCAAATCCTGGCATTAAAGGTGTAGCATATGCTGGGCTACAAGTGTTAAATTAAGGTAAGCCTGATCACATAGTTCAAGAAAAGAAGTGGGAGGGAAAAGAAGAAAAAAGGAGGAGAGGGAGAGAGGAGGGGAGGAAAGATATATGAAATACAAATGCTTTGCAAACTGTAAAGTGTTCTACAAACACAAGGGTATCATATGAGAAGCCTCCTACCATTTAAATTTAAGTTACACTTATTATGTGTATGTACACGTGTGCCATGGTATGCATGAGGTCAGAGAGTACTTATGGGAATCCTGTCTCTCCTTCCAACTTGTGGAGACCAAAACTCAGGTCACAGGCTGAGGAGCAAGCACCTTTACTTCCTGAGCCATCTTGCCAGCCCAGTCTTCTGTAGTTTAAATCAAATTTATAAGCCTTGGGCAGTAGAATCAATTTGCGGTCATGGCATTTATGGCCTTCATTATCTTGGACAAGTCACTCACTGTCCGTGATCTTCTCTGGCAGCCTGCTTACCTATATATAAAGTGTGGATACATTTCCACCTCTCAAGGTGTCTGTGAGAATTCATTTGAGTGTAAAGTTCCTAGTTTTCCCCATCCAAGCTGAGTGGCAGGGTCCCCATGTGCTAGGTCAAGTCATGGGCCATACCAACGTCAACTCTGGTACCAGAATCACACTCTGGCAATTGAGCACAAATAAAGAGTACTCCTTTATCCAGGAAGGCAGGACCCAGATTAACAGAAGAGATTAGAAAGGGTGTCTTGTATTTGATAAAGGAAAGCTGGGTGAACACTGAACTTCCATTTGAGAAACTGATATGTGAAGCCAGGCCTCAATCAGGACAGGAAACAAGGCAACCTGACTGTCTGAGCCCTAGGGACAAATCTACTGCTATTAATGGCACACTGCAATTTTTATATTACCCATTCCCAATCCCCTACTCCCTGTCACTGCCATTTTTCTTAGTCACAACAGTGTTCAATCAATATTCTGAAGTTTTAAAAGGTCCTCATCTTGATACGACTTCCAAGAGCAAAGAGGTCAAGGTTGTTTCAAGAGGCCACTCTAGCACCCACCTCTAAGCCAGCCTCCTTCAAAGGCCAACAAAGTATATATGCAAAGTATATGGATGAGCTGAAGAGGCCAGGGTCTACCTTCCTTTCCATTGTTTCATCTTCTGTGCTTGAGGGTTTCTGTGGCAACTGAATGAGATAGCGCATGGCATATAAAACCAACAGCTTGTAGGGGACATCCAAGTGACTCATTTCCTCTGTCCCCTCCTCTTTAAAATCTCCAGAGGCTCTGCCTGCTGTCCTTAGCATTTCAGAGGAGCCACCACCTGTCTTGGAATTCAACTTCATTGCAGAATGGCTGCCCAGGAACAATCTCCCCGGCTCCCCACGTCCCCAAATAAGTACACAGGTCCTTTAGATTGAAGTGCTTTACTGGCAGTCACTGAGGAGACAGATGCAAGGTGGGGTGAGGAAAACAGGTAACAAACATGGGAGTGTGGGGGTCCCTGGATTGTGGATCCCTGAGGCTTCCTTTACATTTTCACTGAAGGACCACTAGCCTCTTCTCAGACCAAAGAGGGCCCTCCCAGCCTGGCGCTCTAGAAGCCGAGGAGGAAAGAGGCACAGCAGGTAGGAACTCACAGGCCACTGCAGTGTGGCTCACACCTTGGAGGACCTGCAGGCAGTGACGCCATCTCAGGTACCACCCCCACAGCCAGGGGACAGATGCCCCAGTGACAAGAGCATGTCCTGAGCCTATCCCACTTCCCCCACCCCTGAGGAAGTAAAGATGGGACACTCATTTTCCAAGGCAGGGAACTGCTGGGAAGAGGCAGGATTTTACTCAGCCCCTTCTCAGGATTTCCTGACTTCAAAGGCAACAAGGGACCATTCCACAAAGTGAAGGGTTTGCAGTCCAGGTGCTAAAGGCCTCCTTCTCCCATCAAGGTGGGCGATATGCACTCCCTGACTCTCTGAGCAGGGCTCCCGTTTAGCTAGAATCTTTCTCGTCCTGCTCGTCCAAGTGTGTTTTCTGGTGCCGGATGAGGTTGGAGCTGCGGGAGAAGTGTTTCCCGCACAGCGTGCACCGGTACGGCTTCTCCCCTCTATGCGTTCTCTGGTGTGCGCCAAAGTTGGAGATATCGCTGAAAGTCCGCCCGCACTCGGCGCACTCGTAAGGCCTCTCCCCCGTGTGGGTGCGGTGGTGCACCCCGAAGCTGGAGCTGTTGCTGAAGCTCTTCCCACACTCGCAGCAGATGTAAGGTGCTGGCTCCAGGTGGGTTCGGCGGTGCACGGCCAGCGTGGCGCTCTGACAGAAGCTCTTGCCACAGAGGTCACAGCGGTACGGCCGTTCGCCCAGGTGATCCTGCTGGTGGGTGGTGAGGTCCGAGCGCCGCCGGAAACTCTCCTGACACTTGGCACATTGGTAGTGCTTCTCTTCCAGGTGTATCCGCTCGTGCCGGATGCGGTTGGAGCTTCGGGAGAAGCTCTTGCCGCACTCGGAACACTTGTACGGCTTCTCGCCGGTGTGGGTCCGCTGGTGTGTTCTCAGGTTGGAGGTGTTGTTGAAGGTCTTGCCACATTGTGCACACGTAAAAGGCTTCTTATCTGCCTCCGGGTTTGAGAGAGTAATGGGGTCCCCGGGGCCTCCAGCTTGGGCAGGGGCTCTCAGTGGCGGCTCTTTTGGATGTGTTCCTCGGAGCCCCTTTGACAGGCTCCCCTGCCCACATTCCTCCCCAGATGCGATCTGAGAACCCTCGGAGCCATCCACTCTCCATGGCTTTCCCCCTTCTCCTTCCTCAGGCACGTGTGCTTCTGGACTCGGCTCCTTCTCACTGCCCATCTCTGAACCCTGAGGATGAACACAAGACGTCCAACACCTTATTCCTTGTGTCAGGCCATCAGAGCACAGAGAATCTTGCCTTCTGGTTGAAGCAGTGTATACCTCCTCCACGAATAACCTCAAACAACTGGAATACTTAAAGAAAAGCCTTTATTTACTCCCTAACTCCCAAGTGACAAACTTTCACAGGTATTTAAGGCTACCCGCCACTAACAGATGTGCAATATGAATGTCGCTCCTAAGAATTAAGCAATGGCACTCGAGACTATGGTTTATGTGTAAGTAAAGGTACTTCCATTTCGAGATGAATTTGACTTCTCACTGATTCTGAGATGAACATAGGTAACTACAAGCAGTTACTTACAAGGCCCGATGCTCTGACAGCCCATTCCTTTCCAGACCTTTCCATCATCTACCAACCGGTAAACAAGACCTACTTCAGAGCTTGAGCTCTGTGTGCCATTGTAGATCAGAGTCAACTGCTGCAAAAACACCACACGGGTTCGTATATACGCAGCTGCGTTCTTAAGCTATGCCCACCCCAAACACATTCAGCTACATCCTGTCACACCACATACGTAACTAAACACCCTGACATCAGCTATACATACCACATGCATTCACAGCACACAGGCAGCCAGCATCCCGACATCAGCCACAGAGACCACATCCATAGCAGATATAGCCACATAGAATATACGTGTCCTCCAACACACGCAGAAGTATATCCAGAATGCCTGTCATGCCTTCCTGTGTCTTCTCTCACTCACTGCTAAGGTTCCTTAGGAATCTTTTGATTTGTGCCAGTTTCTCCTTTGTAACAGGATGCTGTGCTTGTTTGCATAACTACTTTTTCACACATCTGTTCTCAATTATCATTTATAAGCAACTTAAGGGACTGGGTCATTGCAGTAACTTTCCACAGCACATGGCTGGGTGTTCAATTGTTTTTCTGAGTGAGAAAAGAAATGGATGTGGACTGTAATGTCTGCCCCTGTTGACTCTGCCTACAACTTTAGGAGAAGCTATGCAGCCTCCACTAATTTTTTTTTTTTTTAATAGACTGAGATGGGGCTGGAGAGTTGGCTTAGGTGGTTAAGGGCACTTGCTGCTTCTCCAGAGGACCGGGATTCAATCCCCAGTACCCACATCACGTATCTCACAAATGCCTGTAGTTCCAGCTCCAGGGGATCTGATGCCCTATCCTGGTCTCCTGAGGCACCTGCACGTATGTGGTATATATATATATATATATATACATATATATATATGTGTGTGCATGTGTATGTATGTATAATCAGGTGCACACACATACGTATAATACATTTTTTAACTGAGCTGGAAAAAGAAACGACTCAGCAGGTAAAGACACTGGTGACTAAGCCTGAACACAACACAGAAGGTGAAGTTCCAGGGGACAGACAGTGCACACCGCTCTTCCCGGCCCAGCACCGCACATGGTGCATTACCCAGCAGTCAGGAGTAGTTAACCTTTTTAAAGGCCCTGCAAAGCACTAGACCTAGGGCTGAGCACTCCCCATGCCTCGTCTCAATTCATTTCACACCCCTGCCACCGGAATGCTAGGATGGAAGGCAGGTGCCACTACATCTGGCTCACCTACTCATTTTCCATACTTATTGTAGAAATGATGAAACTGAAACTCAGAGAAACTAAGTCACTTGCCCAAGAGCACACAGCAAAAACCGAAGCCTCTGTTCATCTCTCCAAAGCTGAGGTTTTTAATCATTACACTACTACCGGAGGGAGACAAGGACGAAAGAAGCGAAAAGGTGCTACAGCAGTTAGGACGCACAGGCACTTCTCTGAAGAGGGCAGGAAAGCAGCTTCATGGAAGAAGTGATACTTGATCTATGACTTCCAAGATGGACAGATGACCAAGACCAAGACTGGCAGCGACAGGGGGTCTATTGCTGACTGAAAAGGCAATGCAGCTAAAATACAAAGTCATATTTCCATTGCATCTCAAAGATCTGGAGGAGAAGAGACCTAGGGTATACTGGGTTTTCATCCTAGGAGCTCAGCAGCACAGCCGGGAGCAGCAGTGCAGAGGAGGGTCCAGTTCTAAGAACGAGGCAAGAAGTTGAAGCTTGGCGATCGCAGATGATGAAGGACGAGAGCCTGGATTAGAAGGGACAGGCCGAGCTGTGGTCTGAAGGATTAAAAGTTCTAGATCTAGGTACAAGTCAAGGACACCGAGGTTAACTTGGAAGGACCAGGGACAAGGTGTGGAAAATAAAGAAGCACTCACGGGAGCTACATAGCAGGTCAGAGATGGAACCTCAAAGGAGCCAGAGAATCTGAAGTGGTCAGGGAGAGGGGACAAAGGCTGCAGCAGTGTCCAAAGAGGCTGAGTGGAGAGGGCAGGGGAAAGCTCGAGGAGTCAGGGTATAGCTTCCTGAAGGTCGGGAGCTGGGTTTGGAGACGCCAATGGGCTTTGGGGCTGGAGGTGGAAGCACACGAGGGGCGACCCTAAAGACACGGTGTGTGGGAGGGGCATGGAGTGGTCCAAGGCCAACACTAAGGGAGGGTAGTAAGGCTGGGCCATCCGAGCACTCGGACAGGATCGCGGTGGAGGGACACACGGCCCCCGGCGGCCTTTGAAACCCGCGAAGCAAAACAGCAGCTTCCAAGCCCTCCGCGCGTCGCGTCCGCCTCCCCCCACGTCACCTCAACACAGCCGCGACCCACCTCACTCCCGCAGCTCGCTCGGGGACAGCACCGCCTCGGTGGGCGGGGTAAGAAGCCGGAGCCGGAACCCGGAGAGGACCCGCCTACTCAGCGTCAGGATTGGGTTCTGGGAACATCTTTTCTCTCTATTGATTACTGTAACTGCCACATTGCAAGAGAAGTAAGCCTGATGGCCAATAAACATTGACCGAGGGCGCGGCATGCTGGGAGTTGTAGTCCTGAGGCGGTCTGCTTCACTGAAAACATTTGCCCTCTTCAGACTGTGAAGCTGTCTTCGCTTCTGAAGTCATCAGGTTTCTTTTCTTTTGAAATGGTGGCCCTCGATGGAAGCTTCACACTTCATTTAAGACTTATGGTTTAAAATTAAAAGAGCATGTGCCTGGGAAGAAGTTTAAAAGTAATCCGATCTCCTTGTCCAGGAAGCTAAGTGTCCCCTTCCAAGGACTGAGCTCCAGCCAGGTAGGCCAGGTAGGGATTTTTCTGTGTCCTGCGTGATCCTCCTTTAACCCAATAGTGTCCCATCAATCTGGATACAATAGACCAGTTAGGTATCCAGAGCTGGATTTTATTTTTGAAAAACAATTAAGATTAAGAGCTTGCAAAATAAAAAGGATAAAGACTGATATGTACGCTAAATGCAAGCTTTTCCTGTTTGCATGGTCTTTCAGTGCTTGTCTTTGGAGCTGGAAAAGCTTGAGGGCTAGCGATAGCTCAGTGTTTAAGAGCGCTTAGAACCCTTTCAGGGGACCTGGGTTCGATTCCTAGCATCCGCACCAGACAGCTTACAACCACTTGGAACTCTAGAACCAAGCCCTCTTCAGGTCTCCTCATGTACAAACACACACACACACACACACAGTTGTTTCTCTAGGGAACCCTCACTAGTACAGGTACTTTGGGAAAGAACCTGTAGCAGATCTAGTTCCTGTAGGGTCCAGCTCCCTTCCCGTCTGCCTTCAAATCTGTAGTTAATAGCTCCACAAATAGGTCAAATCACATACATGGGAATGATTTGAAAGTGCCTTACCTTCTTTCTCTAATCCACATCCAAAACTTGGATTCATTGTTTAAATACTTAATTTTTTAAAAGTGTGTGTGTGATGTGTAGGTATGTGCAGTGAGTTGAAGGTGAACTTGAAGGCTAGAAGAGGAAGTCTCATTCATCTTCTGGAGCTGGAGTTACAGGTGGTTATGAACTGCCCAACATGGGTGATGGAAAACAAACTCAGATCCTCTGCAAGAGCAGTACGAGCTCTTAATGGATGAACCATCTTCCCAGCCCTGAGTTCGTTATTTTATCGTCTCACCTTATAATCTTTCACATATGATATCTTATTTGATTTTGATTGTTGGGTGGAGGTTAGCATTGAGACAGCGCCTCTCCACCTAGCCCTGGCTGGCCTAGACCTACTATGTAGACCAGTCTGGTCTCTAACTTACAGAGACCCACCTGCTGTGGACCACCATAGCCAGCAATAAGATGTCTTATTTGAAATAAGACCAACTTTCCTGAAGTCAGTAACCCCTGACCTGGTGGCTATTGTCAAGTCTTGAAGTATAATGGCCTTATGGGTACATGTGAGTGGTTCAAACTGCCACTCTTTCTCCCTGGGCCTCTCTGAATGTCATGAAGTTTTCAGAGGGGAATAGCCACAGACTGCAGAGTCGGAGCCACTCAAGGCCACACAGCTGGACTGCTTTGGTTAAAGCTGTGCCTACCAGCCTGTTTCTACCAGCCAGAGGTTTCTTGGGATTATGGTTCCTGGTCATTACATAGGTAAATTAATTTGTTGTGGTTGTTGTTTTCAAGACAGGGTTTCTCTGTATGGCCTTGGCTGTTCTGGACTCACTTTGTAGACCAGGCTGGCCTCTCACTCACAGAGATCCACCTGCCTCTGCCTCCCTGAGTGCTGGAATTACAGGCTTGCCCCACCGCACCCAGCTGGTAAGTTAATTTTTTTAAAACATGTTCGTTCTGGATGTCTCCATTTCGAATTAGCTGTTGCAAACATGTGCCCTGGGTCTCCAACCCATGCTGTAAACAACATGAAGAGAATAGAAAACCACGGGATGTTCACACCTCCATGTCTAATCCTGAACAAAGAAGGAAGGAGGTGTGATTCACAAGACGTTTAATTGAACAAAGCTGGCCTCTGGAGTTAGAGGCCTGATGGAGGGAAAAGAGAAGAGCAGGCTTTGATGGAAGAAGTCAGGATTGGGGGAGAGATGCTGTAACTTCCCACTGTGCACGCTGACAAGCTGCTGGTTGAGGTTCAATGAGGTAGAGGGAACCCTTTCCCCTGAGCCTGCGCTGAACCCTGCTGCGTTCCATCCAGTGTCTCCTATTAGACTTCTAAAGTGTACGCTTTGTTTATTTCAGGAAGTCATCTACCAGAGCAATGGAAAGGTCTAGTCTCTAGGGAAAAAAGGCAGAGTTCAGAATTGAGCCCTGGGGAAAGTGGGCTCAAACAGGAACCACAGAAAGGTCTGGATCTGGGTCAAGGAGATTCGGTACTGGAGAAAACAGGCTCTGGGCCAGGAGCCTGAGTCCAGAGTGCCAGGCTGGATGCCCGGGGGAGTGCAGCACAAGGCACAGCTCTACAAAGAAGGAGCCTTGAGCCCCTGAAGGGCAGGGCCAAGGTTAGAGTGCCAGGTATCATTGAGTAGGAAAAGCTCAGATTCCTGGGGAGATAGTAAGGACGGATTCACTTTCAGGGACACGTCTCCATTAGCATGGCCTTTTCCTTCTTGTTTGGGGGCAATCAATTCCTCTGATTTCTGAAGTTCAGTACAAATGATCAGGGGCGCCGTGTTTTTCCCCTCATCATGAAGACAAGGTTCAAAGAAAGGGCGTAGTGGGCTAGAGAAACTGTGGGTGAAAGTAAAAATGTGCGACTTGTCAGTCACATTGTAGAAGGAGATGATGCCTGCTTCATAGTCCAGGAAAATCCCCACACACTTTGGGGCACTTTTGAGGCGGAACGAGGTCTGCGGGGACGTGAGAGCTTCGTACTGATTCCCGTGGCTCTGTCGCACAAGCCAGTGACCATTGGCAGGTGAGGCTGTGACCTTCCCTTTCCTGCTCACAGAATCACTACACACTCCAAGGATCCATTTGGTCTTCTCACCCACGTACACTTCCCAGTAGTGGCAGCCAGTTGTGAAGTGCTCGGAGCCTAGGACGCTGACAACGAAATCAAACCTCTCTGGGTTGTCAGGGACAGGCCGCTTCCTGTCGCCAAGCCTCACACATCTCCGATCCTCAGACAGGATGAGTTTGGGATGTGCTGTGTCAGGATCCAGGGTCACCACCACTGCAGAGGGTTAGAGGGGGGTGAGAAGAGACATTTATGTTTTAAGGAATCTTCAGGTAGGTATGGAGGGAAAAACACTCTGGAAGTCTGCAATCTATCATTAATCTGCTTTAGTTCATGGCTTTCCCGACCACCTCCTATGTACTGGAACCAAAGACTTCTAGCTTGCCGGCAGAAAGTTCGCCTGGTTGCCGCCTAAGGCAGGAGCTCAGCCAATCACTGCTGATGTATCCAATGATGGGCTTAGCAAGGGTTGAAGACCCCAGATTCCCACCTAAGACCGGCACGGTTCCCTTGGGATTATGGCCTTGTAAAAATAAAAGAGGGACCTGTGGGGGGCCTTCTGGCACCTTGCTGCCCCCCAGAATTCTTGGCATTTGGTTTAATGACAATAGTGCATTCCTGGCTGACCTGGGGCTTTCGTGTTATAAGGTCATCTTCCTGAAACACTTTAAACCCTCCTTCCCCCTCGGGGCTTCTGAGTAACACTTCTGAGGAACTTTCCAAACAATCTTATTAACACAACTTGTGACTTTGTTGGGTCTCCTGTGATACACCGTCCTGTGATACACCGTTATTAGCACATCATGTGACCCCTCTGGTGAGTCATCCTGTGATTCCTAGTCACTTAGTAACCCTGCCAAAGGCAAGTACATTCCTTTCGCCAAGCCTATATAAAGGATGTGGAAAAAATAATAAACAGAGACCTTGATCAGAAAAAACAAAAAAAGAAAGTTCATCTGGTGGCCTGAAGCCCCAGGTTCTACCTTCAACACTTCATAAAACAGGTAAGGTGACTCACGTCAGTGCTTGGGAGTGGAGGCTACAGCATCAATAGTGTAAGGTCATCCTTGACAACATAGAGAGTTCAAAACCAGCCAGGACTATGTTAGACTCTGTCTCAAAAAGCCAAAACACACACATACGCAAATCTAATTTTAGAGCCAGGCACGGTGGGGCATGCCTGTAATCCCAGCACTAGGGAAGGCAGAGGAAGGCAGATCTCTGTGAGTTCAAGACCATCCTGGTCTACAAAGTAAGTCCAGGCCAGCCAAGGCTACACAGAGAAATCCTGTCTCAGAAAAACAAAAAACAAACAAACAAAAACCTAGATTTGGATATTAGACCCTGTGCTGGTTAGTTTTTTTGTCAACCCGATAATAAGCTAGAGTGGTTCTCAACCTGTGGGTCATGACCCTTCTGAGGATCACATATCAGATATTTACATTATAATTCATAACAGTAAAAAAAATTAATTTTATAGTTGGGGTCATCACAACACGAGGAACTGTATTAAAGGGTCACAATGTTAGGAAGGTTAAGAGCCACTGAGCTAGAGTAATCTGGAAGAAAAAATGTTAAAGTGCCTCCATCAGATTGGCCTGCAGGAAGACCCATTGGGTTTCTTCATTAGTGATTGATGTGACGGGGCTCAGCCCGTTGCAGGTGGTATCACCTCCAGGCAGATGTTCCTGAATTGTATAAGAAAGCAGGCTGAAGAGGCCATAGGGAGCAAGCCAGTGAGCAGCATTCGCCCACCCCCCTTCGTCCTCTCCCTCCCCCCCCCCCCGCCCCGTCTCTGTTTCAGTCCCTGCCTCCATATTCCTGCCTTGGCTTTGCCTGATGATTAACTATAAGCTGTAAGCCAAATATACCCTTTCCTCCTGTGTTAGTTAGGGTTGATATTTCTTTGATGAAACACCATGACCAAAACCAACTTGGACAGGAAAGGGTTTATTTGACTTATATATTCTGGGTCACAGTCCTTTGAGGGAAGCCAAGGAGAATCACAGATTTAATCCACCTATGCTACATAGTGATGAAACTAATAATAATATAAACATAATTTCTATATAATAATAACTATTATTATTAAATTTACAGTCTGCATCCAAATAGAACAGGATGAAACTTAAGTGGCAGAGAAGGATGGATGCTGAAATGGGAACTGGTTATTAACTTACCAAAATGCAGCCGGGCTCTTCTCCAGCCTGAAAGGCAAAGAGGGTATCTGTTAAAGCTGAGAAGAAATGGTGGCCTCCCCGAACGCAGAGCCAAACCCGGGAGAGAGCAACCCACCTGCATTGGCAGCAGCTCTTTTCAACTCTGAGGAAGAAGAAACAGAGGGTGAGCTGTCTGTCACTGCACTTAGTGGGCGGGAGAGAAGAGGGTGCGGAGATTATAAAAACATGGGACACTTACTCAGTTCACTCCGGAGTTTCTCTGAAGAATAAAAACAGTTGGACAATTATTCACTCGCCATGCTTTCATTCCCACACGCCCACATTTCTATAACAGTGCCTGACTTTAATCTCAGCCCTCAATGAGGCAGAGGCAGGCCATTGAGTTTGAGACCCAGCTTGGTCTACTTAGCAAATTCCAGGATGGCCAGAGCTATACAAAAGAACTCTGTCTCCAACCCCCCGCCCCCGGGAAAAAAAAAACAAACCCAAATTATCACTAAATCTCTATTAGATCTTGTTAGCATGTATATTTTCTGTATGTAAATTATATAGACATGTCACATGTCTTCAGTTTTTGTTTTCTTGTTGGGTTTTTTTGTTTGGTTTTGTTTTGTTTTGTTTTTGTTTTTTTAAGGCAGGGTCTCACTTCTAGCTCTGGCTGTCCTGGAACTTGATAGATAGACCAGGCTGGACCAGGTTGTCCTTGAACTCACAGAGATTGGCTTGCCTCTACCTCCCCAGGGCTAGAATAAAAAGTATGTGCCCCTGTATCTAGCAGGTTTTTGTTGTTGTTGTTGTTGTTATTAAATGTTAAAAATTGGTTCCTATGGATGAAGTGACTGAGAATTCAAAGGGCTGTGTCACATTCAAGTAGAGACTCAACTGTCACAGACCCTGTCAAAGGAAATAGTGTGCCTGGGTATAAAGGACACCCCGATGGCTTCAGCTCCGAGAGACACCCATCTTGGTAAAACGGTTCCCATTTAAGGGCTACATAAGTGTTGTGTGGGAAAGAAAGATGGAGCATTCTCAAAAGGGCTGTCAAGAGCCAGAAAATCCCCAGCCACTGGTTTGAGCTGCTCTAATTCCCCTGCCCAGATTGAGAAACTGAGTCACTCAGCCCGCAGCAGTGATGCCAGCAATGACAACAGCAGAAAGGATGCTCAGCTCACGGTAGAGACGGCAGCATAGAGAAGGTAGTGCGACAGAGCTCAGCAAAACTTACTGAGGGCTTTGTGGAGTCTTCCTGAAAACCAGAGAGAGACAGAGGAGTAAGCCACCAGAGCCTGTCCCTTTATCCCCAGGACCCCAGAAGGACCACCACTCCATCACTCCACCACCCCACAAGGAAGGGGTAGAGCTGCTTCCAGCCCCTAATCCAACCCCTGGCTCCAAAGGTCAGACTAAGGAGTCCAAGAGAGATTGTGCCACCATCCTGATGGCCAGCTGCCCAGACCTTGGTTCCCCTTTTCCTTTGTATCTGTCTGGTCTCACTTCCTCTGTTTCCATATTTGTAATTCCAGTACGCACACTTGAGAGTTCGTTTGGGGATGTGTGTGAGAGAGAGAGAGTTCATGTGTGTGTGCATGCAGTGTGTGTGTGTGTGAGTGTGTGAATGTGTGTGTGTGCGTGCCTAAGAGTAAGCCTTTTTGTAGCCTCCTACTTACAATGCCTAAGTTGTAAACATAGCTAAAGGCCCAGGACTGACTCACTGGCATGACCTTATAATTCTCTAGAGCAATTCTCCAAAGTCACTGTTTTCACAATTCGGGATCCCAGAAAGTTTGTAATATTCATACTATTCTGATGCTTTGCAGGGGTACTTCTGGTTTCTCTAGAGGGCCCACCTGGCCGGTGCGCTCCCCTGCCTAGCATTATCCCTGCCAGAGAATTGAAGTTATGCATCTGAGAGGCTCTACCAAGCTAAGGGCTAGACACAGGTAGGTGCTTGGACTCAGACCAGTGAAACAGAATAAGTCACACTTTCTCAGGAGCTTAGGGTTTATGGCTGTCACTTTCGCAACTTCCATTCGCCATATCCTGCTCTTACATGCAGTGCGACATGCAGCCTCTTAACAGTGACATGCATGGAATTGCTGTTCCTGCTTTGCAGAGAGTGAGCTAGGGCTGAGAAGGACATGAAAAGTTCCCAAGGTCACATAGCCGGTTAGTGACCAAGGAGGCAGGATACCAACTCCAGGCTGTATGATTTCAAGAGACAGTGTCCCTTGCCATCACACCACACTGTCCCCTCGTGTCCTTGCACAGAACAGCCAGTGTGATTGCAGTGGGCACTCTACACTCTAGCTCCAGGCTGGAGAGATGTGAGGTGAAGCACAGATCCCATCACCGAGCCCAGAACCATCAAGCCAGTGATATGTCTTCTCGGCAAGACTTCAAAAGCGTGTCTTTGGACATTTGTCCCGGCTGGGCCCCAGGGCATGCTCATTCAGTTAATGATGATGGTGGGGCATTGAGGAAAAGGAGTCTGGGACCCTGTGACAGATCTTTCAGGGTTTTCTCTTAACTCTGAGAACTCACTATCCCCTCATTATAGATGAGGAATCCAGAGATCCAGACAAGACTGAATTATTCAAGGCCAAGAGGTGGCGGCCGAGATATGGTGGCCAAGATGTGGCAGACCAGCACGTTGAGTCAAGTGCTGCTGACCCCAGAGCCTGCAGCCCTCCCCTGGCACCACATCACCTCTCTCCATGTCAAGGACATGTAGAGTCCTGAGAGTCTCATGCATCCTCTGTGGCCGTCCCTGTTCATATATGTTTCAGTCTTATGCAGTGACTGGTAGAAAGACCGATGAAGGGAGCACATGATGACCCCGGCCCGTGCATTTTGGGCATTGGCATCTCCTCACCCACTACCACCAACTCCATGGAGCCTTGCCACTGGGAACTAAATTCTAGTATCACAGAGGGACAGCCAGTATTTATTATAAGAAGAAAAGATGTCGTATTTGTTCCCTGGCTTACACTCTGTACACACCTTTTTCTTTGGCATGGTCTTCCAGAAGATTTTCTAGAAAAAGAAAAAGAGAGAGAGAGAGAGAGAGAGAGAGAGAGAGAGAGAAAGCAAATGAGACTCTTGGTTATTTCTGAGTCTCTATTGGTTTCATCAGCCCTTGAATGGCCCAACTCTGCCATCTTCAGCTCCACCCTGCCTGATCCAGCCTGTTGTCTTTCTTCTGAACAAGAAAAATGGGAGGTCAGTTTGTCTCCCACGTCCTGCCTTACTCCTCTGGTCTCTTCAAAACACAGTAGCACTCATCAAAGCACAATTCTGAGCAGGATTTCCCCATTTAGTGCCTTGCCATCTTTTTCAGGAGAAAGACTGGGTTTCTCCATTATTAAACAGAGGGTGATGGAACATTCAGGAGCAATGTTTAGTTCTGTGGGCATTGGAGATACAGAAATCAACACAAATCAACCACCCCGGCGCAGGACACTTACCTACCTCCATCGCCTGTTCATAGAGCAGCTTCTCTAGGGAGAGAGGGGAGAGGGAGCTCAGCTTTTTCTAGCACACATTGTTGTCCAGACATGGTCTAAGCCATCTGAAATAGGACTGACCCCCTTGCCAACATAAGTGTGTGGCCATTTGGAAAGATCAGAGTCTTCACACCATCCGATGGTGAAGAAGTGTTGGGTTATGTAACTAAGAGCCTGAGAAATGTGACCATTTTAAGCAAGGGTTTTATCCAAAGGAATATAATTGGATTTCCTGATTAGAAGGCTCTAATTTCTTAGTTAATCGGAAAGCTGCCAGGGTCGGCTCCAGTCTAATTTCTCAAAGGGTGAGAGTTCACAGCTCTGCTCGGAGAGCCTCTCCACAGTTACTCCCCTCCCTCCTTCACGTGAGTCCCTCCCCCCACCCCCCACTTCCCACCCCCCACCCCTCTAAAGGGCTGTCCGAGTTTTCAAGCTGCAGGGCTTCCCACCTGTAGCTAAATTATGTCCTCATCTACCTCTGCAGGTTTTTCCCCAGAGCAATCACAGTTTCCATCCCCCACACCCCCTACACACAGCCCTACACACACCCCTACTCACACCCATACACACACCCCACACTCCTACCCAGCCCTGTGCCCACACATCCTTTACCACCGAGTTACCTTTTGATTTTTTTTGTTTACAGATGAGCCAAATGCCAAGAAGGATGAGGAGTCCCAAGATGGGCAAGACCACAGAGAGAGCCACCTCTGGAGAGGACAGACTTCCCGGAGCTGGGGCTGAAACGGAGAATAATGACCGCCCTCAGGGAGACTGCCTTGGAGGACGGGCAGATACACTGTCCTCACAAATATTCCAGGCACTTCACAGTTCGGAACGTGCGCTCCTTGATAATTGCCCACAGTCCCTCAGGAGTCCTGCCTATCTTCTCCTCAAACCCTTTCTGTTGTGCAATCACAGGCTCTGCTACAGCGGTGTGGTCCGGGTCAGCCTCTGTGCTTCACCATCGGCAATGGAAATACAAGGTCTGTGGACCACAGCAGCGGGCAGAAAGCCCAGGCAGGAAAAAAAGAGGTCACAGTGTGGCACTGCATGGGCAGGAAAGGGAGAGAGCCTTGATGAATGGTGGGGGAGTCCCAGCTGGCTGTATGTCCTCCTTCAGCCACTAGGTGGCTCTAGGCAAGAGACCCAGCCTCTCCCAACCTGGTAAACCGAGAATGGAGATTGTAAGGGTCCTAATTCCCTAGGACCTGGGGGAAGAAAAGGACTTAAATAACTCACCTTAAACTCTTATCAGCTAAGGAGAGGCAATAGCAGAAGGAAGAGGGGAAGGAGAGAGAGGAGTAAGGAAACAAAATTGACAGCTGTCCGGGACGCTGCTAAGACCAACTTATTTTATCACGTGACTCCATATTTCAAAGGTGTTCAAAGCTTCACACTTTTTAACCCAGCAGTTCTGTCTTCTTGGAATATGATTCTGAATCAGCTCCCAAATATGAATGAAGATGTCCACTGCACCATTAATTATAACACGGGGATGGGGGGGGTTGGAATGACAAAGCACCTAGATTCCAGAGACAGCCTTTGCTTAATTTGTTTTAATCTATAGTCACACGATGAAATTCTATTGCCACCCCAAAGCCAAAAAGCTTATACAGGGCATGGTGGCTCACACCTGTAATCCCAGCACTGGGGAGGCAGAGGCAGGTGGATCTCTGTGATCCAGCCTGCTCTACAAAGTAAGTTCCAGGACAGCCAGAGCTACACACACAAACCCTATCTCAAAAAGCTGAAAAATAAAAAAAATAAAATAAAAAGCTTATGACTTGGGAAATGAGAAAAGAAACAAGGTCTAATTATACATATATGCGCAGGAGCGTGTGCCCACGTCTCGGAGGTCTGTGTGTGTGCAAGTCTTGAGAGCCATCCCCCCCCAACAGGTTAGCAGTAGTGGTATAATTTGTGAGAGTCTGTGCCACTGTTTTAATTTCTCTAAAATGTTCCATTTTTTCAAGTTTTTTTTTTTTACAATATTCTTAGAGTTGTAATATAATTCATGGGGAAAATTTGAAATTTTTAATTTAAAAAACTGCATGTGTGTGGGCGTTTTGCTTGCATGTATGGCTGTGCACCATGTGTATGGGTGTTTTGCTTGCATGGAACGTGTGTGCGCGCGTGGCGCCCCGGCTGCTGAGCTACCCTACCCCTGAAAATCCTTTCTAAATTCTTTGTGAAGCCTCCACTGAGGTGGGCGTTTCCCCCGGGACTCTCAGAAGCCTCACGCTGATTTGCAACCCAGTATTACCTCCGATAACCATGGCGGTGGTCTTCGCTTGGTCGAACGCCTTGTTGCGGACAGTGCAGGACACATTGCCCCGGGCGCTGTCCCTGATTCTGCTGGACACTGCTGTTCGGTACAGGCCTGTCTCGTCCAGGGCGTGGGCCTCCGAAAACGGCGGGAGCACTCTCCCCTCGGCATCTCTCCACTCGGTCCACGGCTTCGGGAACCACCCCACTGATCGGCACACCAGCTGGACCCACCCAGCGTCAAAGCCCTCAACGTGGATGTAGGGATCGGAACCTAAAACTGAAGAGGAGAGATTGCCTGACTGAGGCATCCCGGCTGACTGGCGGGGCCCTGGCCAGGTGTGGTCCTAGCCAATGTCCTGCCCTCCATGCCTCCAGCTTCCTCTGGTGGACAGCCCAGCTATTGGCAGAACTATAGCGTCTGCCTTCTTTCCCTCGGGGTCCACGGCTGCTCTCCCCATCACAACAGGATAAAGCAGTCAATCCAAACAAAGGTCAAGATCTGCTCATGGCAACACCAGCATCGTGCTATTCGGATGCTTTGGGCATCTGCCCCCATTTGAAAATGGAGTCCTTTGGGGGTAAGAGACTCCATGATTGGAAAGGGTCTACCAACTACTGTGTGTTCTAAAGGAATCCATCTGGGGTTTGCAACTACATTGATGATCAGGAGCTGGAGAGATGACTCAGGGGTTAAGAGCACTGGCTGCTCGTCCAGAGAACCCAGGTTTGATTCCAAGCACCCACACAGCAACTCTCGACTGTCTGAAATCCCAGCCACAGGAGATCTGACACTCCCTTCCGTGGTCTGCAGGCCCCAGATAGACATACATACATGCAGGCAAAACACCCACACACATAAAATAAAAATAAATAAATCTTTAAAAAGATGATTGGGGCTGGAGAGATGGCTTGGTGTTTAAGAGCACTGTCTGCTCTTCCAGAGGTCCTGAGTTCAATTTGCAGTAACCACATGGTGGCTCACACCCATCTATACTGGGATCTGATGCCCTATTCTGGCACGCAGGTGTACATGCAAATAGAGCTCTCATATACATTTAAAAAAAAAGAAAAAGAAAAAATGATGATCAACAGTGACCACATGGAGCTGGCATGAAGCAAATGCAGAGACTTGGGTTGGGTCTGAGGTGAACTGATTTTTCTAAAAACACTGAAGCTGGTTTTAACTGTATGGGCCTTCTGGCCCTTTTACTCAAGAACCCAGGAAATGACTGTGCAGCAAATCCTCATCACGGCTGGGAATCCTGAGCCTTGAGGATCTTTCCTTACAGCCCTGGTTATGAGTTTCTTAGTAATGGAGCAGAGAAAGCTGCCCTTGTTGTCTGAACCAACAAGCTTTACAGGTCACCAACTGTGTTTATCCAGGTCCTGTACCTGACAGTGTTTTCCAATATTCCTTAGCCCCTCAGAAAGAAACACCAGTCAGGGCCTCACTGAGATGAGCCGACTGGACGGGAGAAGAGTGAGCTGACAAAGCGATTGCCGCAAGTGACCCAGGTCCCTCCAAACCACACTAACCTGCCACTTGCAGGGTCACGTTGCCCTCTTGACTCATGTTTCCGATCCGGACCTGGCATTGGTACAGCCCTCGGTCCTCCAGCCTCACATTACTGATATGCAGAGTGTAGCTTCGCTCATGGGCTGCTCTTACCAGCGCCGTCCTGCCCTTATATTCCGGCATCAGTTCTTCATCAGTGTCCTGCCCATCCCGGAGCACGTGGACAGCCTGGGTGTGCTGCGGGTGTGTGGGCCGATGCCACCTCACCTCGTTGAGCACCAGGCCCGGCCAGAGCACGACAGGGCAGGGCAGCTCGGCTGTGCCCCCTAGTGGAGCCTGGTAGGACTTGCCAGCATCTCCTGCGTGACAGAGACCGAAAGGGGAGAAGGATGCTGAAGAGATGGCTTGGGAAGGAGTGGGAAAAGGGGTTTCTTAGGGAAGTGCAGAGCCCGGGAAGGACAGTGGGAAACGGAACCCAAGAAAAATCAAGTTCCAGACCCATTTCTCATCTCTGTTACCTCTGTCAGGCAGAGAAAGATCCAAAACGCCTACCTGATACCTGAGCAGGCAGCGCGAAGAAGGCTAGAGGGAGGAGGCTGCTGAGAAGCCAGGAACCAGAGGGACTTGGTCTCTCCATATAACCTAGGAAAGACACCGGAAGAGGGCTGATGAACTTGAGCTACCTAGGACCTGGGACCCAGGAACCCAGGTCACATGGCCCACCTGAGGAGCAAGGACATACATCTCTAAACCCAGCTCCACTACCTTGTGACACTGATATTAGCCTCATGTGACAATGTGACTAAAATTCTCAAAGACCCTTTCTTTTCTTTATCTTTAAATAATGTTTTAATTTCTATATGGGGGGAGGCGTGTGCACCGTGTGAGCGCGGGTTCCCTCAGGCTAGGAGAGGGTGCGGGTTCCCCTGTGAACTGGAGATACTGGTGGTTGCGGGAGAGCCTGCTGTGGGTACTGGGAACCGCCCGCTGCAAGAGCGGCAAGCGCTCTTAACTGCCAGCTCCCTGACAGCCTTACAAATGAACATCTAACCAAGTCTGCAAAGTCCTCATCGTTTGAAGGCACCAATCCTCCAAACGGGCACTGGGGTTTGACCAGACCCGGTAAGTCCTACCTATTTCTGTTTGCTAGCCCCACGTTGTGTGATATCCGCGCTGCCACATCCTTAATCTACGGGGGCAGGTGGCTGGGAGGACTCAGGTAGAGAATGTGCGTCAAGCACTGGCCTGGAGAGCAAGTGCTCGATGGAGGGCATAGTCACAGCACCGAAGTGCAAACCTCTGGCAGTGGGGGACCCCGGAGGTTCCCTGGTGAAGCTCTGCCCACCCACTTGCTATTGCTGAAATGCTTCCGCCACAAGGAGGAGGAAGTTGAGAAAGAGCGAGCACTCCCCAAGTCTCTCCAGCATTACCCATCTTTTGTACCGCTTTGGTTGTCAGAAAACAGTCTGGGGATTCCGGAGAGATGGCTCAGTTGTTGAGAACACTGCCTGATCTTCCAGATAGACCCGGGTTCAGTTCCCAGCACCCACATGGCAGCTCACCAGCGTCCGGAACTCCAGTTCCAGGGGATCCAGGGCCCTCTTCTGACCGCCACGGGCACTAGGCACGCCCCTGGCATACATACATGCATGCAGACTAACCCTACACATACAATACAAACAAATGAAACCTAAAACCATCCTGCTGCTTTAACACCTGGTGTCTTCAGGGAGTGTGGCATTACACACATTTTCCGTGCCACCCCAAGTTCTTCTGACAGCCTCAGTGCACCAACACAGACCTGTGAGAATTTTTAAAAATAACTCCATCCAGCAGGCTGTTTGAACAGTGCTACAAACAGCAGTGGGCTGGCTGGCGGCTGGAATTAGGAGGCTCAGACCTAGAGGAGTGTAGTCTCCAAAGAAATGAGAGTTAAAGCAAACTGCCTAAACTCTTAGGCCTTGAGTTTTAGTAATTTTAAAATTAGGAACGTTTTAAAAAATGTCACCACCAAATTGTCCTAAGGAAAAGCAAAATAAATAAATAAATTTCTTGTTTTACCGAAGCCTTGCCTTAAGTGGAATGTATCAAG
The DNA here is from genome assembly GCF_030254825.1 of Meriones unguiculatus. Taxonomy (NCBI): domain Eukaryota; kingdom Metazoa; phylum Chordata; class Mammalia; order Rodentia; family Muridae; genus Meriones; species Meriones unguiculatus. The sequence continues at coordinate 30,254,805 of NC_083351.1, read as the reverse complement.
TTTTTAAAGTTCTTAACAATTAGATAAGGAAATGATATTTCTTTGAATTTGTTGCGCCTTCATGGCTAACCTGTATTTCTTTGATTTTTCATTATTTGGTCCTTGTCAATGACTTCTTCTGTATTTTGCTGGCTTTTCTCTCTGACTTATTTGTCTCTTAATGGTTTGCAAAATTCTTTATATAGTAACCAATCTTTCTCCATGATACAAGTTGGAAGTATTTTCCCCAGTCAGAGTAGTTACATTTTAAGTTTGAACTACTTTGATTTTTGATGCTTCTAAAAAAAAAAAAAAAAAAAAAAAAAAAGGATTCCAACAGACATTCTCTTGCCAATGTTGAGCAATTTAAGATTTAAGAAGCCCCTACGTATCTGTAAATGATCAGCCTGATCTCACCCAGCTCAGGATCCTGCAGATAGTGAGGACAAACTGAATGTCTGCTGTGGTATTAATAATTACTAATAGTCTATAGACAGAACCCACTAATCACTCTTGTCACTTCTTACATTTGGGGCTCCTAAATGACAGCTAACCATTGTCCTGTTTTGTCCTTTAAAAGATGTTCTTTGTAAAAACAAAGATTACTTTCCTACTGAACTTGAGGATCCTGAGAAATTTAAAGAGCTAAACAAACTAATAAATGAAGAGAGCTGGGAGAGAACTTACCACCTTTGGGATGGGGGATCTTTGTCCTTTAACGGCAGAGCTGGAGCCTCCTAGCTGGGAACATTGGCTCCCCACAGGCAGGGCGATCTGACATCAGGCAAGAGTGCTGGGAAGACCCCAAGAGACCGGTCTGCGAAAAGTTCATATTCTTAGTCTGATGACCAGAGTCTCAAAGCCAAGGGCTCCCTCTGCCTCACAGTTGGCCTCTAGCTGTCCCTGGGAACAAACAAGCAACACCCTGTCTGCCCATCCCTGATAAAGCAAGAGTAACAGAAAGGAGGCTCCCCAAAAGCGAGGGAACTGTCTACGCTGTGGCAAAGAAAGAACCTCTTCCTGAACTCTTTTCCTCCAGGTTCTTCATGCCAACCGTGACTCCTGCAATTAGATCCCCGTTTTGTTTGTTTTTTTTTAACAGGCTTGCTCTCCTTTACTTTTCAACAAGCACAAATTAGAAGAATCATAAATGGAACTGGAGACCGTTATGTTAAGAGAAATAAGGCAGACTTTGACAATTCTGTATGGGGGATTTACATTTAGAAGTGTGTGTGTGTGTGTGTGTGTGTGTGTGTGTGTGTGTGTGTGTAGGTTATACAAGTTGAAAGGAGACCATGGGACAGGAGAAAGAAACCATAAAAGGCAGTGGGATGAGGAAGGTGATACAGGCAATATGAAAGCAGAAAGAAGGACCATTGGGGAGGAGGGGAACAGTAAGAAGGGGTTGGGGAATGTGTGAGAAGGTACTGGGGGAGGGGATGAATGAGAACAAAGTGTAATGACATATACCTATCAAAATGCCGGGATGAAACCCATTACTTTGTACACTAACCTTCAAAAATTAACTTAAGACATTAGAAGATTGGTTTCAAGACACCCGCCAGGCAGCCACACTCTTTAACATGTGGGTTTTTTTTTTTTTTATCTCCAGCTACACCTTGATGCACGCTTTCAGAAGTGCAAACTCGCTTCCTGCCATTCACGTTACACCCTTCCCAACTGACTTGCCTTCAAATTACCAGTGACTACCAAATGTTCACTTGGACTTTTAAAAACATGCCCTCGTCACACAGAATTCCCCGTGGCTTCCTTTGGTCAGCCAACACTGGGTTTTGGCTCCTGCAGTTTCCAGGGGTGGCCTGCACTGTGTCCCCTGTTGACCACTGAGCTGTCACTCACCCAGTTAGAGTGTAGCTGACACTTGTCAGCAAGCTGTGGGGCTCCAGCAGCTCTTTCCTTATTGTCTGAGATCCTAACGAAAAGCTCAGCAGGCTCCTCAGCCTGTGGACACCACTAACGTTCACCATAGGTCAGGCATCACAGGAACAGTTCTGAGCCATCTTTGCTACAAGACTCCTCCAAGATTTCCCGCTGGTTCCCCGGAGGCAAGAAACCATTTACTTCTCCTGGATCTCCTCCCGGAAACCCTTGCACTAAAGGGCTTGTCTCACACTGTGCTTTGGGTATGGAGTTGTGCTAATTCACCCACCTGGCAAGGCCCTGAGTTTCATCTCCAGCAAGTGCACACACATGCACACACATGCACACACATGCACACATGCATGCCCTCATCATCACTTATTTGTGTGTCAGGAAACCTCCAACTCCTCTCTCTCCCAATTATCCTGCATGTACAATAGATTATTACAAATGTGCTCGATTTAGAACGCTAGAGCTTACCACGCCTATCTAACCGTATGCTGACAGTCATGATTCAGCCTTGGTCTGTGTATCTTCCTCTGAGTTTTAATTGTTTTGTTTTCAGACAGCATTTTTTTCTTGTTTCTGTTTGTTTGTTTGTTTGTTTGTTTGTTTGTTTTGAGACAGGGTTTCTCTGTGTAGCCTTCGTTGTCCTGGGCTTTGTTGACCAGGCTGGCCTCAAACTCACAGTCAGATGCCTGCCCCTGTCTCCCTGTCTCTGCCCCTTTAATCCCTGTGCTGGGATTAAAGGCATGCACCACTATGCCTGGCTGGAACAGTTCAGACAGACTACATAGTCTAGGTTCACCTCAAACTCATAATCCTCCTACATCTGCCTCTCGAGTGATGGACTTACAGCCATTTGCAAAATCAGGCCCCACCATGCTTCATATTAAGGGGGAAATGGAGGAGGTCAACTTTCAGCTAAATAAATATGATCTGCACCTCCCCAGGCCCCTAGCCATTAGCCTTTGTTGTTGTTGTTTTGTTTTGTTTTTCACTTTTTGAAACAGGGTTTTTCTGTGTAGCCTTGGGTGTTCTGGTTTGGCTTTGTTGACCAGGCTGACCTCAAACTCACAGGGATTCTCCTGCCTCTGCTTCCTGAGTGCTGGGATTACAGGCGAGTGCCACCATACCTGGCTGCTGTTAGACTTTTTAAAGAACATTCATTATCTTTTCTCCTCTATGTGAGGCAGAGTTGGTTTGTGTGGTCCAAGCTGGCCTCACACTCAAGGTCCTCCTGAGGCTGTGATTAGATGCTTGTCCCAGTGCTTGGCTCTTGCATGTGCTCCTGGTTGTTGTAGTACAAATGCCCACTGTACAGATTCCACAAAATACTGAAAAACTTAAACAAGACAAATAGAATCCCCACTAATGATTCGTATCCAACAAAATGTATTTGTAATTTTGGTGTGCTTTCTCCCATTTTCTGTTTTGAACCTATAAAACAAATACTCTGGTTAGATAATATGTAGTCTTTGTGTCTTTTTTAATTTTAATATATTAAAGCATTGTGTGTGTGTGTGTGTGTGTGTGTGTGTGTGTGTAGATGCCAGAGGTTAATGTCAAGTGTCTTCCTCAGTTGAACTCCACCTTATATTTTGAGACAGAGTCTGTTACTGAACTCAGGTCCACTGAAATGGTCATCATGTTCTAGGGATCTGCCTGTCTGAAAAGCATTTTATTATGTCATGAAACTTTCTTCTCTGCTATTTTAATGGTTGTGTTGAATTTTACGACAGCTACCCTTTTGTCCATCCTTTTTGTTTTTGCTTTGTTTTGAACTTACAGTTTTACAAACACTGTGGCACATGCTCTACCACTGAGCTACATCCCAGCCCTCCTCTTACTCCCTTGAGACAGGGTCTCAGTAAGTTGCCCTAAGCTAATCTTGAAATCACTCTATATGTAGCCCAGGCTGGCATTCAACTTGTGGTTTTCCTGCCTCAGCTTTTCCAGTAACTGGGATTAGAGGCAAAGCATTTTAGTCATTTTTAATATCTATCTACAAAAGTATTAACAATGCTATGCATAAAATCTCTGGATTTTGGTCTTACAAAATGAACCCTATATCCATCGAACAATAACTCTCCTTTCCCCTCCCTCCCTACCCAGCCCCTGGCAGCCACTTTACATCTCTTAAAGCTTGACTGATTTTGATACCTTGTATAAACGGAAGCATGTAGTAATATGTGTGTGCACATGCACACACACACATGCATACGAGTGGACCCTCACGTGATTATGCCCATTTTAAGGTTTTTAAGATCTAGTTCAGAATTGGCCCCCAAAGAATACGACAATTCACACTGAGACTGAAAGCTCCTGAGTGTCCATGTAGGCTTCCCATTGAATGTTTAATCTATAGCCCTGGCAGGTCTGGAATTTGCTAGGTAGACTAGGCTGGCCTCAAACTGACAGGTCCACCCTGTCCACCCGCCTCTGCCTCCCAAGCGCTGGGACTAAAGGCCTGTGTCACCACGCCCAGCTGTCACTTAATTTCTTAATGGCTGTTCCTGTGTAGAATGTGTGTGATAGCTTATTGGTATACAAGTCTGTATACTACATCCTTATCTTGAGGAACAGGGGACTTAATAATGTAATGCTCTAAGAATAGTGCCTGGAATATAGGAAGTCCCAAAGGGAAGCAGCTATTGCTACCCTAGCTGGCTGCTCCTCCTCTTCCTCCTCCTCTTCTTCTGCTAGGATCAAAGGAGTGCAAGCCCGGATAGGGGCTTTGTATTAAATACATACATACATATATATATACACACACATATACATATACACACACACATTTCAGATTTCAAAGCACAGTGGCAAACAGGATCCCATTTGATTCTCCTTACAGACCCATAAATCAGGAAGAAAGCAATCATCAATCCTGACTTTTTGGATTAGAACCTGATGCTCACAATTCCAGTGCTAACCATTTCCAACCCCAGGGATCAGATTTTTGCCTTTCAAAGCCTCGCGCAGTTGTCCCAGAAACTAGAAGGCTGGAAAAGCTTTGGTTACTTGTAAGAACAGCCCTGCTCCAGGCCCCGCCCCTTCTGCTCCCGGTCCCGCCCTCCAACCACAGACCCCACCCTACCCACCTCCAATCCCGCCCCTCCAGGTCCGGCCACGCCCAAGCGTGCTTTCTGCGCGCGCGCAGTGGCTTCCGCAGGAGGGACACCTCAGACTGCGGCCCCGCCCTCCCCGGCGCGGCCCGCCCAGTGGAAGGGGAGCGGGCTGGACGCTCCGGTCCCGCGGAAGGGGAAGGTGAGGGTGAACCCCGCGTGGGGGCTGGTCTGCGACGTGGCGGAGGCCGGGAGCCCGAGGCCGGGTGGGGAAGGGCGCGGACCCCCGAGCCGCCATCTTGCTGCGGAGGGGCCGGGCGGGCGGGCGGGCGGGGCTGGCTGAGGCCGCCGCCGCCGGACCGAGTGGCTTGTCCCTCGGCCTCTGAGACCCGGCCGCACCGTACGCCCCCGGGTTGGAGCTGCTTTCTCAGACCTTCTCATCTGGTGCTCGCCCGGCGTTGGTAGGGAAAGGCCCAGAACATGAGTGCTGTCCCATTGTGCAGGAAACTGAGACACAGAAGTGAAGACGCTCGGCTAGGAACGCACAGCAAGGTGCTGGCAGTGGGACCCCCAGGGCACCCTGCCTCACCTGCCAAGCTAGGAAGTCGGGAGAAAGGCTAGCAAGCGGTTCTCTTTTTGTACCATCAGGTCAGAGCTAACCAAGAAGCATACAGAAACCAAACCATGGATCCACCTGCCCGGAAAGAAAAATCCAAAGTTAAAGAACCTGCCTTCAGAGTGGAGAAGGCTAAACAAAAATCTGCCCAGCAGGAGCTGAAGCAAAGACAACGAGCAGAGGTGAGACTAAGGTGGGGGTTCTGTATGTGTGCCTGAGTTAGCTGGGGAAGGGGCTGGAAGACAAAACAGCAGAGAAAACTTTACTAGGGTCCCGGCTTGTCTCCAGGCAGGACACTGGTCCGTGCAGAGGTAGAGAGGCCGTGCAGGTCCAGGATGGTGAAGTGGAAGCCCAGAGCCTCACGCCAAGTTAGCGTCAGAATTCCAACCTGTACCAGGTCTCTGGATGACTCTTAGCACAGCGCTTTTGTGCTAGGGATCTGAGGAAAGAGTGCGAAGAGGGAAAGCAGCGGTGGATAAGGGAGAGCTCAGAGCGGGGAGGAGAATATGAATGAATGAATGAGTGGGAATGTATGAAGTGCCAGTGTGTGTTTGGGGCACACGTGTGTATTGGTGGGTGAGGTGGTAAAAGTGCCTGTTGCAGAAGCCTGGCAATCCAAGTCTGTTCCTCAGACTCCATACGTAGGTGGAAAAACTACACAAAACTGTCCTCTGACCTCCACACTTGCTGTGCATGCACCCATAAACACACACTCATCCACTCCAACAACAGCATTTTTTCAAGTGTCTGCTTAGAGCAGTGTAAAGGCCCGGGCTCCGATCCCACCAGTGTCTTTCTTTGTTCTCTCAACACTTACGACCATTTCAAGGATAAAAGGCTTAAATGTCTTCATTGCTAATGAGCCACATCCAAACACAAGCATTTTAACATTTAGTATCAGTAAAAAGCATGCTGATCTTTTCTGCCTCATGCGTGTGTTTCTTGAGAAATTTTAAAGTATAGAAAATACCTGGTATTCAGTGTCTCAGACTGGTACGGTAGTGGTTAAGTGCTATTGTTGAATTTTATTAAGATAAACAAAGTCACATATACATTTGACGTCCCCTTTGTTTCTTGTCTTATGCCTTTTCTTCCTCTCTGTGGGTAAGCCGTTTTGTTTAATGATTTTTCACTCAAATAGATGAATCCATTATCTGTGCATTACGTTTTGTTTGTACAGCATTTTGGAGATTTTTCATGTTACTCTTAAGAATCGGTTTTCTTTGTTCTTTATACTGTCTACTTTTAAAAACTTTTTAAAAAAGATTTATGTTTAATTATGTGTATGAGGATATGTGAACATGAATTCAGGTGCCCATGGAGGCCAAAGAGGGCATCAGATGCCCTGGAGCTGGAGTTACAGGTGGCAGCTGACATAGGTGCTGAACTTAAACCAGGGTCCTCTGGGAGAGCAGCAAAGGCTCTTAACCACTGAGCCCTCCCTCCAGCCCCTGAACCACCTTATGTAGGGTCCTTACCTGTTCCTCCCGTGAAGGGTGTTGTAATTATTTACAGTTTTGCTTTTTACAAACATTTGTAGTGGGGAAAAAAACTTTTTAGGTGCTTCCTTGGCACCTGTGCTGGAATTTCTGTCACGTGTTTGACTAGAGGAATTACCAGGTGCTATTTCAGTTTTCTAGACATTGCCAAATAGTTTTCAGAGGGATTCAAGCTTGCACCCCTGTTGACAGTGTAAGACACCCCTTGTTCCTTTTGGCCTGTCAGTTGATACCATCGGGCTTTGTTTATTGGATGCGTTTATTAAACAAATATTCAGCTCTGCTGTGGGTAGGCACCACTTTATGGACTTGAGACACATGACTGGACAAGACTGTTCTGCCAATACATTCCAGTAATCACAGTAATTTCAGAGGTCATCTGAAAGCTGTGCTCCTCTGTTCTATGAACAAATGTGTCCTTTCTTTCCCCAGACCCAAACTACAGATCTTAATTGCTTTGTGCTTTAGCTGGCAGTTCGAGGGGTGCCATAAGAAACAGGCCCCCAAACTGCTTTGTGCACACTGAAAGATAGCTATGTAGGGCATTGTTCCTGTCCATACTGGCATCTTCTTGTCTGGCTTCCATTCATTCATCTCATGTGACCTGGGAAAGGATACTGTGAACATCACTTCCTCTGTGCCTCGTTATTAAAATGAGAGTGAGAGGATCTTCCTCACAGTGTTAAAAGAAATAGACATTATGCTGGTGCCTGGCACGCCGAAGGTGTTTGATAACCAGCAGTGATCACGATCTAGAGTCACCATGCTTCCAAGCAGCAATGTGCTTTTACCATGTGGACTGAGAGGGACCAGCTGGTTGTGTCTGTATTTGCTTGCTGAGGTGTCAGGCTGGCTGTGCACACTGGCAACAGCTGCCACCTGTTAGCTCCTACCACGTCAGCCTCAGCTGGGACTGCACATGTGTGAGCAAATGCCAAAGTAGGTGTTACCATTTCCCACTTTGCCGTTGTGAATCCTTCTGGAATAAGAAGTGTTGTGACCAGTGTCCAGCTGTTAATGAGGGCCAGCCTGTGGTCAGAACAGTGCTTTCTACTTTGTGGCTTCCTGGTTTTGTCTCTGTGGTGCTGGGGCTTGAACCCAGAGCCTGTGTATGCTCTACCACTGAGCCACCCACCCCCAGCCCCAGTCTGCCATTTGCTTTCTCCACAGCTGTCTTGCTATTTTGTCTGTGTTCCCTGGAATGGAATGGAACATAAGAATGTGCCATCACCTTCTCAGAGAGGAATGGATAAAGATGCTGTATTCCAGAAAGTTTGGTGTGAAGGAGAGCTGAGAGGCTCATTTGGTAGTTGAAGCAGCTTATCTGTGCTTCTCCTGGCACTGCTGAGACCCTAAGAGTAGCAGACTGAAAGTCTCACTGCTTGGCTCAGGCACCCTGGACATTTTAAATCTTTTCTTCCTCTGTTTATTTTCCCCTTTCTGTAACCATTTTGCCTCTTAATGGGAGGTTTCCAGAATGCTACTAATATCCCATCAGTCTCAGACAGAAGGTAATATACAGATCACAAAGGCTGGCAGGTACCAAACATATAAGGCAGACTTTTCTGCTTTTTAAATGTATTAAAGTATATGTGCATCCAGCCGTGGTGGCGTACACCCTTGATCCCAGTGCTCCAGGCAGAGGCAGGCAGATTTCTGAATTCAAGGCCAGCCCGGTCTACAAAGCGAGTTCCCGGGTCAGCCAGGACTACACACAGAGAAACCCTGTCTCAAAAAAAACAAAGCAACAACAACAAAACTATATGTGTAGCCATGTATGGTTTAAAGAAGAATAAACACCCTCATGTCTACCACTTAGCCTAAGAAACTCTACTTGAAGCCCAGTGGCACACTGTAGTCCCAGCATTTGGGAGACTGAGGTAGATCAGTGAGCACATGAGTTTAAGACCAGCCTGAGTAACATGTTGAGGCCTTGTCTCAAAGAAAGAGAGAGGGGATGGGAGGGGGGGAAGGAAGTGGGATAGGCCCTGGATGCTCAGTGCCCACTTCTGGTCATGTGCCTGTTCACAGAAGCCATTTTAATATTATGCTAATTGTTCTGCTGCTGTTCTGCATGAATTCATTACCTCGGTAGTGTGCACTCCTACATCTCATAACATAAGTCACTTTTTTGCATATTTCTGAATTTTTAGTCATGTGTTACTGTGTCTGGCTTCAAGTTCTTTTTAGTTTGATTGTTTTGAGACAAGATCTCTCTATGTAGCCCTGACTGTCCTGAAACACTCTGTGCAGACCAAGCTGGCCATGAGCTCACAGAGATCTGCCTTCTTCTGCCTCCTGAGTGCTGTGATTAAAGGTGTAATTCACCACATCCAGCCTTTGTTTGTTTTGTTTTGTTTTTAGTTTTGGTTTTTTGTTTTTTTTGTTTTTTTTTTTTTCATTTTTTTGTTGGTTTTGTTTTAGGTTTTGGGTTTTGTTTTGGTTTGGTTTTGGTTTTTTAACAGGGTTTCTCTGTGTAGCCTTGGCTGTCCTGGACTCACTTGGTGGTCCAGGCTAGTGTTGAATTCACAGAGCTCTGCCTGCCTCTGCCTCCCCAAGTGCTGGGATCACAGGCATATGCCACCATGCCCAGCCAAGATTGATTTTTTTTTAACCATTATTTATATATGTTTGTGTGTGTGTGTCCCTGGAGAATAGGCCCTGGGAACTGAACCCGTGGCCTATTTGAAGGGCAGCAGTGCTCTTAACTGCTAGGTCATCTCTCTGACTCCAAATTCTAGCCCTCTTTTGCCTCTCAGATTTTTGTTTTGACAGAGTCTCTGTTATGCACCACTGGCTGTTCTGGAACTTACTATGTAAACCAGACAGTCCTCAAACTCACAGAGGTTTGCCTCTGCCTCCCAAGTACCTGTCAGGTAGCTATATTTTGATGAGTGTTTTGCCTGCATGTATGTCTGTGCACTGTGTAAGTGCATGGTACCCAATGAGTCCAGAAGGGGGCGTTGAATCTCCTGGAAGTTAACGACAGTTGTGAGTGGCCATGTGGGTGCTGGGAACAAACCCGGATCCTCTGCAAGAGCAGAGTACTCTTAACCACCGAGCCCTCTCTCTAGTCCCCAGTTTTATTTCTTAAATTGGTGGTAGACACTATGTTCTGTGACTGGCTGTCTAGCCTACACATTTTTTCCCTACTACATTTAAGTGTCTGTTTTGGCACATGTGTAGGGGTCAGAAGATAACCTCCTCCATCAAGCTTAGAATGGTCTCAAGATTTTCTCTCTAGTACATGGCCTCCAGCAGGCCGTGTTCCCACTGCCGCCTCCTCGGACGTCTACAAATGCCTGCTAAGTAGTTGATAATCCCTACTTCTGCTGCATCCCTAACAGGCCTCATCATAATTCCCAAAGCACGGATAGTCAGGTTATCCCTGCGTACCAATGTCTGCTGTTCTCTAGAACCTCCAGGAGAAAGTCCAGACTCCCTGGCCTGGCACGTAAGGCCCCAGCATTCTTGTCTTTCTCAGGCTCCCTGCTGTATACTCCAAACTGGCACACTTGAAGTTCCCAGAACTGATCCTGTGGGGTTCCTTCACACCTGCCAGGTGCAGTCCTCCAACGACTGGGCCCCTTGCCTCATTGCTGCCTCTTCTCTGCCTGGATGGAAGCTGCCGCCCTGTCCTCGGCACCACCTCCCAGGGCCCCTCTGAGACAGTCCATTTTACAGCAGATGCCTCTGCGGCTGCTTCCATTGTGTGCTAATGTGTCCATTTCTCCCTTCAGATCTATGCTCTCAACAGAGTCATGACAGAGCTGGAGCAGCAGCAGTTTGACGAGTTCTGTAAGCAGATGCAGCCGTCTGGGGAGTGAGCCAGCCTTCCAGTCAGAGGACCTGGAACCTTTGTCTGTGAGCCTCTTCCCACTGTTAGGCTGAGCTGGCCCACTGGAGCCTTACAGAACTAGACAGACTGTGGAGAACTCTGCACTGAACTTCCTGTAGGTAACTTCCACCACTCTGGTTTCTCCTCTCAGAACTGGCCCAGTGCTTGCTGGGTAGATTTTTCATCTAGGACAGCAGATTTTTTAAACCTTTTTTCTATTGTTTGAGAAAAATCATTGTTTCTTGTGAAACTGTGTGTCTTCCCTAAAAAATAATAAAATACAGAATGTTCATTTGTTCTTACTTTAGGGTGGGAGTGCCTACTCATAGAAAGTGGAACAGAAAAATGGAGTAGGTGAGGACTGGAGGCATGACTCAGTGGTTAAGAGCACTGGCTGTTCTTGCAGAGGACCCAGGTTTAGTTCTCAGCATCCAGTTCACAGCCACCTGAAACTAGCTCCAGGGTATCCATCATTTTCTGACCTCTGTGGGCACTGCATTCGCACACACATAACCACACAAAGACACATATTTACATACATATGTGTAAATATACACATAATTAAAAATAATATAGGTCTAAAAAAAAAAAAAGCTGGGCATGGCGATGCATACCTTTAATTCCAGCACTCAGGAGCAGAGGCAAGCAGATACCTGTGAGTTTGACATCGGCCTGTTTACATAGCAAGTTTCAGGGTAGCCAAAGCTACGGAGTGAGACCCTGTCTCAAATATAAACACACACCACACACAGGAGGAATGAGATCCAGTGTCTGTGGGGACAGTGATGTTGGCATTGCCTTGAGAAAAAGGACAGCTCATTACTTCTCTTGAAAGGAAAGAACACAGGAGTTGGTGGATTTGGTAAGGTTAGTGTGGAAGTTCTTTGGAGAGCAAGAAAGAAGCAGAGTGAAAAGGGGAGGCGATGGAGGTTTGATGGGAGTGGGTATGAGATGATAGTCTTGTTCCACAGAGAGTGAGAACAGACATGGCCAGGGACATGTGGGGTAACAACTGGGTGGCAGTAAGGCCTCACTGGGGACAGCACAACACCAAGCAGCTCTGACCAAGGTGTTCTCTAGCCCTGTTGGGCTTTGCTCAGCAGCTAACGAGGAAGCAGAGAAGGGAGGTGCGTGCTCCCTGTGCACGGATTAGAATGATGGGCCTGGCTCTAAGCTGTGTGAAAATGTAAACGAGAGCCAGACCTGGTGGCACACGCCTCTAATCCCAGCATGTGGGAGGCTGAGGCAGGAGGATCAGTTTGAGGCCCGCCTGGGCCACATAGTGAGACCCTAACTCAGTAAATGAGAACTGACAGAGGGTAAGAGGCTTTGAAAGGTGTCCAAGGCTCATGGGTTAGAGTTTCTGTGGCTGAAATTGAGCTTCTCGAAGTACTGGAAGTGATGATCAGAGAAGAGAATGCCAGGAACAGACCAGAGAGGCTGCTCTTACTGGAAATGACAGAGCCTAGAGAATTACTGTGGAAGGCTGAAGTAAGATGGAGGACTGGGAAGCCAGAGTACTGGGATAGTCATCTTCCAGAACCATGTGTGTCAGGATTTGTCAGGTAACCTTGGGCAAGTGACTTCACTTTTTGTGTCTTCATTTCGTAAGGAGGATGTTACTATTTCTGCTTCTCTTGGTTCAGTAAGATGAAGGGAACCATGTCTGAAGTGCAGTGCTCAGAAAACAGCACGCTGTGTGTTACTTCAGACCCGAGTCCCTGTAAACCCTAAAAGGCGCCTTTACTCTCTAGTCAGCGAAAAATTAGAAGCTGTGGTGGCAATGAGGTAATCTGTGCACTGGGAGACGATTCCCATTGTTACTACTGTTTCCGGTGACAATAGACAGGGAGGACTGTAGACCCTTTCCCTTTCCCTTTTTTCCTTCCCTCCCTCCCCCCTTCAACAAAAGGCAGAAAGCATATTCCCTCCTACATGAGCAGGTGGTAGGAAAAAAAAAGAACATACCTGCCTCCCAGGGTTGTTGTAGGCCCTGCTCATCACAGGTGTCCAGTTACACACATAAATCTATGAGACCCTTTACTCCCATTTGAGCTAGTAGCCAGGGCTGAGGGATGGGAAGCTAAGATCCCCCCTTCCTGTGACTGCAGAGTGCTAACTGCTGCTCCAGGAGGGCAGTCCAGGTACTTTTTGGGTTTCATTCTGGGACTGTCCTACCAGGCCTGGAGTCAGGTTTGTGAAGAGAATGTTCAGACTGGTCCCTTGGGAACCAAACACCCATCACCCAGCTGCCTCTTTAGGGGTAGAGGCATAAAGTTCTCTGCCCAGGTTGTGCTTCAGGAGTGCAGTTCATACCACCGTGTTTGCAGCAGGGTTATTGCAGTGCTGAGCAGGTGCTGGGATTAAGGATGTGTGCTACCATGCCTGGCTAAAATTAAAAATCTATTTTTGAAAAGTTTGAAGAATTCTTAAATTTTTCCTTTTATCCATCCTTCATAATATGGATCCAATTAAATGATGAATTCAAGAATTCAGTGAGAAAAAAATGGGTAAAAAAAAAAAAATCATCTTAGGGGCTGGAGAGATGGCTCAGTGATTAAGAACACTGACTGTTCTAGAAGACCCAGGTTCAATTCCCAGCACCCACATAGCTGCTCAGAACTGTAACTCCAATGTGTGACACCCTCACCTAGGCATACATACAGGTAAAACACCAATGCACACAAAATAAAAACAAATTAATTTTTAAAAATGATAAACACACACACAAACCCTCTGACAGAGCTGGAGAGATGGCTCAGCAGTTAAGAGCACTGACTGCTCTTCCAGAGGAGCCAGGTTCAATTCCCAGCACCCACATGGCAGCTCACAATTGTAACTCCAAGATCTAATAGTCTTCACAAAGATACACATGCAGGCAAAACACCAATGCACATAAAAAAAATTAAAATAAATTTTAAAATACATATCTTTATGAAGCCTGACAACCTGAAGGATGTAAATACTGTTCATGACAATAAACTTTTGAACATTTCCCTAAAAACCTAGAGAAAATTACATAGTAGTTTGTACCCTGGCTAATCCCATTGGGAAATTCTTGGGTAGTAGGAAGGAATTAAGCTCACAATTGTAGACCTGAGTTTTCCAAAATTCCAGTTTTCATATGAAAGCCCACATTAAAAAAAAAAAAAAAATGTATTCCAAGCATTTGTCCGTATGAGTCTAGAGAGGCAAAGAGGGTGTGGTATCCTGAAACTGGGGTCACAGATGGTTGTGCCCTGACACGTTCTGACATGCTGATGCTGGAAACGACACCTAGGTCCTCCTCGAAAGGAGCCAATGCTCTTAATTGCTGAGCTGTCCCTCCAACCCCCAAAACTCACAGTCCCCCACCTCTAGCAACAGGATTTTTCTTGAATTGGCAGGCACACTGGGTTCATACTTCAAGAAAGCCCAGTTCGTGTGTTAGCCTTCCCAGGAGGGAGTAAAGCTTCCATGCTACAAGTGAGAACATTGGCTTATAGAGATTAAACATTGCACTCAGGATACCTACAAAAGCAGGAGGTTTCCCTCATGGGATTCCACTCAGACATGGAGAGGTGCTTCCAAAGGGGAATCTCCACCATCCTGGGTGTAGACCAGAAACCTGCCTAGACTCCCTGACTTCATTCATTCACATTATTTACCTTAGGTGAAAGCCCAGGAAGTCTCAGGAAACACTGCTTTCTGGGAGATAAAGATGCTGAATGGTGAGCTGGCAACTGAGCCCCGAGCTGTACCACAAACACTGCTCTTAAAACTTCGAAGGCAGATGCAGAGGAGCTCAGGCGCCACCATGGGGCAAGTGGCAGAATTGGCCAACAGTCCTTTGGATGTCCCACCTGAAGACAGAATCCAGAGTGATACTGGGGCTCCCTGGTTCTTCTCCATGGGGTGAACTTTAGGATACAATATAATAGTGTGCAGTATTTCTGTCTGGTTTGTATTTTAAAAGGCAAAGTGGTATCTGAGTAGAGTTTAGTGTTTGAGAACTTAGAAAAGAAACATACAGAATGAGATCCTAGAAGCCAGATTCTTGGGCTTTCTGTTGGTAGACAGCCATTGTTGAACTAACTATACCATAGCCTGTAAGCCACATACACACACATACACATGAGTGGTTTAAAGGTTAACAAATCCCATATACATATATATATTAGACTTGCTTACAGACCCAAAGATATATATTATATAAATAATGTATTATATAGAAATTTAATTATTATATAAATAATGTAGATAGATGATAGATAGAGATCCATCCTATCATCTCTGCACCTGCCTAATACACCAGGTGATACATTTAGGCTGCCAATCAATTTTTTTTTTTTTGAGATAGAGTTTCATGTATCCAAGGCTGGGTTTGAGTTTCAGCCCAAAACTTATCTTGGAAATAAAAGTCTATCCTACATGACTGAGACAAGTATTACCCAAAAGGGAGTCTGAACCCTGAATAAAGAGAAAGAAGGCTTATGGGCCCACTGTAGGTCGACGTGATTCAGGACAAGAGAGAGCGTGCAACCAAGCGTAAGACAACACGGGTGCCAAAAAAGCTTTAGTGGATAAGCAGGTGTTGGTACGGTATGCTAATCGTAGAACCCACCAGGCCAGCAGGAGTGGTGAAGGTATGGTTTCCCTGCACTAGATCTTAACACAAACTCCCTTGCCCCACAGGGCATCTGGGAAGAAGATATACGAGAGTGACCATATCAGGCAGTAAACGGCGGTGAGCGAGAACGGGCAAAAAAACAGCATGATGATACCTGTAAAGAGAAAAGCAGACACTCAGTTTCATAGAGGGTCTCACGGCTCCTACCCCACTCTCTGTCCCTCTCAGGTCACTCCCAGAGCTGAGGAAACAGCAACAAGAGAAGCAAGAGCCCCATGTTTGAGTTCAGTGTAGTAAGTATATGTGAGCCCCTAATGGAAGCTACTGCACTCTCAGGTCCATTCTGGTGATCTCAGGTCAGAAGCCAAGTCCTGTCAAGGCTGAATTCAAGTTGACCAGAGCCTTTCTATTGGGAGGTGGGTTACTTCCTAGTTGTTTGGAGTCCAGCATGCATGTTACATGCCTGAGACTGCTTACAGAGCGGCTCGACTCCTCCACCAATGACGGAGTGATCACAGTGGCGCACTGCGCCCGCACCATGCAAGGACTCGGTCTGTGCTGCACACCCCGCTTTCCTTCTGGAGTCTGGAATTTGGTCCCTGCTAGGCAGAGGGTGCCTATGTGAGTCTCCGATGACCCTCCCTGGAAGACAGTGCTTCGTGTGAATGACCACAGCTCAGGGCTTGAGGAACGGAGTGTGACTCTGACACCACCTGGAGAGGCTCTGGGGAGCTAGCATCCTGTTTCCATCTGCTGATTCTGCACCACATCCTTGGCTTGTTTGTCTGTTTGTTTGTTTTAGGTTTTTGTTGTTGTTTGGTTGGTTGGGTTTTTGTTTTTGTTTTTTGAGAAAGCCTTTCTGCAGCCTTGGCTGTCCCGGACTCTGTAGACCAGGCTGGCCTTGAACTCACAGAGATCTGACTGCCTCTACCTCTGTGCTGGGGCATTACAGGCATGTACCACCAAGCCCTGCTTGTTTTGTTTTGTTTTGTTTTGTTTTGTTTTGTTTTGTTTTGTTTGCTCTTTTGGGGGTTTTGTTGTTTGTTTGTTTGTTTAGGTTTGTTTGGGGTTTTTTTTGTTTTGTTTTAGTTTTTTGAAACAGAGTTTCTCTGTTATAGCCCTGCTGTCCTGAAACTGGCTCTGTAGACCAGGCCTAGAACTCAAAGATCCAACTGCCTCTGCCTCCTGAGTGCTGAGAATAAAGGCATGCGCCACCACACCGGGCCATATCCTTGTGTTCTAACTAGTCTTAGCTATGAATACAACATCATGCTGAGTCCTGAGGCCCCTCCGAGAAAATTACTGAACCTACATGTAGTCTCAGGTATGCTCAAGACAATCTGAATTTCAGATGAAACACTGTCAGACATAGGGACTCCAAAGTTACTGGCCCATCTATTCAGTACTAGGTGCCCTGCTAGGGAACATCTGCTCAGTACTAGGTACCCCGCTAGGGTAACATCTGCTCAGTACTAGGTACCCCGCTAGGGTAACATCTATCTACTCAGGACTTGGTACTCTGCTCAGTACTGCGGATTGTTCACTTACACTTCACAACACTCCCATGACTTAGAATTACATCTGTTTTTCTCATAAGAGACAGGGAAAGTAACCTGCACAAAAGCCTGATTCAAGTCCAAGTCTGCCTGATCTTTAAAAACTAGACATTCTGCCTCAGTTAACTCAACAAGAATGTAGGGCATCAGTGGTCTCATGACAGGATCTCATCCAGCCCAGGCTGGCCTCAAACTTGCCGTATAGCTAGGGATGACTTTGAACTTCTGATCCTTCTGCCTCCCCCTCCTGAGGGCTGAGATTACAGGTGTGCACCACCCCCGCCAGTGTCTGCGGTACTAGAGATCAAACCACAGGGATCCATGCAAGCTGAGCAAGTATCCTACCAACTGGACTACGTCCCCAACCTGCTCCCATGTATTCCGTGAGATCCCATTAGATCATGACAGGTAACCTAACAAAAGGTCACTTCTGGGGAAAAGCATCAAGAGACGTTAAGGAGATGTGCTAGAGTTGTGGAACACTACAACTGAAGAGTAGTCAATGATCTGCTGAGGCAAGGAGGTGATGTTTAAAGCCAGAGTTGTCCTAAAAAATAGAGGGCATTCATTCTCCAGTACTGCCCATGAGCCAGCTTCTCAGTCTGGAGCTCTGTAGTCTGTGGTCTTCAGTCTAAGGTGACCACTGTTCCCCAGGCAAGCAGAATATCAGCAGCAACAACTTTGAAACATGCACAATAACTAGCATTAACTGGTGTCAGAGCTTATGAAATGCTGTTTCCTCCTTGACACATACAGCAAAGAAACCTAGGCGTCTCATGCTAAGTGTGTGGGTTTATTTTGAGCAGAAGGGATCAACTCTAGGAGCAGTGATCTCTGAGGGAAACACTTGCTATGGGCTAGGAGAGGGGAGGTGGAAAAGATGGAGCAGGAATTGCTATTTACAGTCCAGGACCCTACCAGAGAATTACCTCCTTGCTTCATTCAATCCTAGTGAGCCTGCAAGCTAGCAACTGGGGGCTTTAATTATAGGTGAAGAAAACTGACTTCAAAATGGTGAGGTATTAGCCCAAGTTTATACAACAACCAGTGAGAGCTTCACCTGAGGAACATTTAGCTACACACCCAGGCTCTCCCAGTCTGCCTCTGCCATTTGGGCATAGGGGAGCCAGCTCCCAGAACTTGGACAAGGGTGTGGTACTAATGCCACATAAGATATAAATCTGAAGGAAGCCAACTGTAACAACAGAGTGGATTCACAGCAAAGGAATAATGGCAGAATCTTCAGCCCCCAGTGACGCTTGTCTTGTTCACATGCACACATTGCAAAAGGCAAACAAATCCTTAAAGGAAACCCTAACTCAGGCCAAATGCTGGGGGCATCTCCCAAGGCTGGAACCTACACTTAGCTGCTTACACCGAACTTCCCTCAGTGTCAGCTCTAGCTCCAACACCTCTCAAGTCCAGTTGATTCTCTTCATCCACCACACCACCATCTCCCATCTCAACACCTTCTGGTACTCTGTTGTCTTTTCCACACCACAGTCCAAGTGACGCCTGGAAGCTGCTGCCTAATTTCACCCAAGGTGCTCATTTGCCTTTAGGATCAAATCTCAAATCCTGCCCAGTCTGCCCACTTCACCGGCCTAAGTTTTTGTCACTGGCTTTCCACACATGCACTCATGCTCCCAGTACCTTCTTGGCCTCCAGTCACCACAAAACAGTATCCTCTGCCCGAACCACCCTTCCTACTCGTCTTTCAGATCTCACTTAAACATCCCTCCTTAAGCAGCATGCCCTCCTCTCACATCCCTCAGTCTAAATGAATCACCATCTGAGACCACAGGGTGACCATAAATATGGGGGCAGTTTTTTAAATTTCACTCTATACTCAGGCTGTCCTGGCACTCATTATATTTTGAACTTGCAATGATCCAGCCTCAGCATCCTAAGAACTGGAATTATACACATAAGCCACTATACCCAGCTTTGTTTGTTTGCAATTATTTTTGGCATTCTTATTTGTTAGTTTATTTTGGTTCTCGGTAACTTCCTCCCTCCCTGAGACAAAGACTACTTTAGCAGACTTGACTCCCAGTACCGGGCCCATAGTCATGTGCTCCCCATACCAAACCCATTAACATTAGGTAGATATTTATTGAGCACAGCCTAATCCTATGCACTGGAAATGAGCAGGAAGGGAACAGTCCTAAATGTGCAGGTGAGCACAGTTGGTATTTTCAGACATTAAAAAAAACAATAATAAATATATGTGCTGTTGAATAACAACAAAGTCGATGGTGAAAAGTGCACGAGAGCGCAGTGCACGGGCAATGCCGCAGCGCGACCATAGTGTGACCATACCATGTGGCAGTTATTTGAACTCACCTCCCAAATAAACTACTTTTTTCCAGTTCTCCGATTCCAGGATTTCATCATGTGGGTAGCAGCTCTGGTCGACCATGAACAGAATCATGAGTGAAGCCATGCAGCAGAGAATGAATGTGTTGCCCTTGGTCAGAAGGCAGGTGGAAGCCAAAACACAGGAAGCGTAGGGGCAGGGTAGGCCCTTGTATGTACAGGGACCTCCTCCTAGGGAAAAACCAGGGATCAGCTGCTTCCCGGCTCTAAGGACTTCTATCACTTTGGGTCTCCTCTCTCCCTGAGCTCAGGAGTGTGGCTGTCCTCTGGTTATCCACAAGTACATGTACAGCTTTGGGTTTGTGTTGTTTTCTGAGGGACAGCAGGCACCCAGTGTAGGTCAGGTGTGCCCACACTTAAAGGGTCCTTGGAAGGCCAGTCTGAGCTCAGTGCTGGATTTGCACCCCCTTTCTGTGTAGCCTTAGAAAGGCAGTTTGGCACAGTTTCTGGTGGGGGAACTGGTGCAAAGCAATGCTCCACTCGAAGGTAATACAAAAGAGACAGAGTTGCCCAAGAAGCAAGGACTGGTATCTCCCAGACCAGGGCTCTGGCAATACAGCCCTCCACCTCCAGCAGGCACAGCACTCATGAGGAGGAATAGGAGTCCCTGAGTGAGCCCTGGCCTCTGGCTCCCAGCAGTTTCTCCTACCCCTTCATCCCCACCATAGTCCCAAGATGAACTGGGTTCCACTCACCAGTTGAGCTAAAGCACAGGCGGAAAGAAGTGGTCAACACATAGATGGTGGCCAGGAACCCATTCAGAGGCCCATCCACACCAAGGAGCAGAGCCGAGGCCAGGCCGAAGGTGGTGAAGACAGCAAAGTCATTCAGTTCGAATCCTGCTTAGAGGTCAAGGTTAATCCTAGGCGCATGTTCTGTACCCTAGCCTATCCTGGAGCAGTGACAACAGGGGTGGTGCTGGGGTCTCCGGGTGCAGTAGCTGCTCCCTAACGGTGGCCTATGGAAGGTGATCCCAGTGAACACATGGAAAGCCAGAAAGTATAAACAGCAAGGAAACTGCCAAGTAAGTCAAAGTGAAATCATTCCTCATAAAACCCACAATGACCACAATAGTGTACTGTGGAGTATAAACAGGAACAAAATCTCCACATAAATCAAAAGGAGAGTAGATGGAATTAAAACAGAGAGGCAACTATGATAGGAACTAAAGAGCAGGGCAAGGACCGGTCGAAGATGGGGAAGAGAGGCAGCCTGGCAGCCAGATGGATCTAGGCTGCAGACAGCCTGCTTCCTGGGACAGGACTGCCTCTGCTATTCATGTGGGCATGTGAACAGCTGGGAGTGACTGAGGAAGGCGAGGGGTGATGGCCTGAGATGGGTGCTCCCCAGGGTAGGGATTACAGGGGGCCTGAGGTCTCGACTCACCCAGTTTTTGGCAGATGTTGAGGTATCTGATCATTGTCCCTATTGCCATGTCTAACAGGAAGCAGATCAGAAGCATCCAGGAAGCACAGTGGGGTTTCCTAGAGTGCAGGCCAGCAGGGTAGCTTCTTATAGTACCCACTGGTACCCCCTCTTCACAAATTCCTAAACCCACACACACAAGCACTCCCGAACTCACGTCCCTTCTAGTATAAACTGCTTTAAATGTTTTATACACACCAACATGCATGACTCCCCCCACCAACTCCCAACACATGGTGGTTTCCTGCCCCCCACCCCCAAGTAATCACCAAGGTCCTTTCTAACTCTTAAGACCCAAGTGTATTTGATAGCACAGGGTCCCTCCTAGTGCCTAGTGCAGCCTCTACCTCCATCGCACTGTGACTTCAAACATAAACTACTCGTCTTTTTCTCCACTTGTGAAATGAAGAATTTACGCTACGTGACTTCCTCTCATTTCTTCTCTTTTCCCCGCCTCTCTCCTTTCCTTTTATTCTGCGGTGGCTTCAATAAGAATGCTCCCCCCCATAAGCTCCTATGTCCAAACACTTGGTGCCCAGTTGGTGAAACTGTTTGGAAAGGATTAGGAGGCATGGCCTTGTTGGAGAAGGTGTGTTACAAGGTCAGACTTTAAGGTTTCAAAAGACTCCTGCCAGGGTCTCCCTCCTCTCTGTGCCTCTAGCTTTCAGATCAAGGTGTGAACTCTCAGTTTCTACCTCATGCCTTTGCTCTGTCACCATGAACTCTGACCCTATGAAACTATAAACCCAATTAAATGCTTTTTTTTTCCTAAGCCGCCTTTGTCATAGTGTTTTATCACAGCAATAGCAAAAAGTAACTAAGACACCTGTTCCCTACTTTTTGAGACAGGGTCTGTCACTGGGACCTGGGGCTCCCTGTTTGGCAAGGCTGGATGATCAGTGAGCCCCACAGTTCCTCCCACATCTGCCTCTCCTAGAGCACACCACCACGGTACCCAGCTTTCTTACATGATGGCTAACTGAGCTATCTCCCCAAACCCTGGCCTTGGATTCTTGATCCTCCTGCCCCCACCACACCACCTAATGGCTGGGGTTCCAAGCTTATGCCACCATACCTGGCTAAATTCAAACTTTCCTACTTTAACCGTGAACTCTAATCCTGTGAAACTGTAAGCCCAATTAAATGCTTCTTTTATAAGTTGCCTTTGCCATGTATGGTACTTTTTTTTTTTCCAGTACTGTAGCCTGAAGCTTGGGCCTCACACATTGTAGGCAAGCGCTGTCCCATTGGCTATCTCAGGGTTTGTACATTCTTCCCGTTTTCTGAGCTTTAGTTTAGTTCCATTTGACCTGAGCTTGCCTTCTTTATGACTTCTAGTCTCTTATATGCCTAGAATGCACTTTATCTTGGTGAATTCTCGAAGAGAGCCTGAGGACGGTCTGTAGTCTGCTCTTCTTCAATGAAGGTGTCAGTTACATCCAGACACTGGACGGTACTGACAAGCTTAATCTGCATGCCGATTTTCTGTGGATTAGCGCTAGGTGTTGGCATCCCCAACTGTGGTATGGATCTGCCAGTGTCTCTCCAATTTCTCTTGAGTTTGATATGTGGTAAGGAGCTATCAGCATCTCCCACATTCTCTCAGATTTGATGCTGGCTCTGTTCTAAGTGATTTCCCAGTGTTCCTCATAGCCCACATTCTCCATTGCACCTTGTCTATCACACTGCTCCCAGGTCCCTCTGTGAGCAGCCACACAGCCAAAGCAAACCTGCCCACAGAGGTGCACGACCAAGCATGCTCTGGATTCCATCATTTAGATGACCCTGCGGAAGCAGAGAGCCTGACATCCCCAGACAGCTTCAGCATTTGTTTAGACCACACCAGAGGCTCTAAAGGGGCCTGAGGCTAAAGAAAAACAACAGAACCTACAATTTGGTTAAACTGAGTTTTTCCTGCCACAGCTGGGCATTCTCCCACCGCATTATACTCTAAAACTCCAAACTTACGGATGAGAAACAGACACACAAGTCACATGCTGGTCATGGAGAATAAAGAACATCAGGAGTGCGTCACTAAGGGTTTTTCTTTAAAGAGCTGATTTGCTAAAGGCCTCGAAATAGAATCCAACCTATAGGAACATAAATTGCTCCTGTTTTCTTGGTGGCACATGTAAGTGTGACAGAATTTCCGGGACAGTGATCATGTAAGACAAATCCTATATTCTGATTCAAGAACCAGAAAATATAAACAAAGCCAAGTGGGGTGGCCCACACCTACAGTCCCAGCAGAACTTGAAGCAGAAGAAGCAGAAGTTCAAGGACAGTCTAAGCTGCATAGTGAGTTCAAGACCATCCCAGGCTACATGGGGAAAAGAGAGGATGAGAGGGAGGGGGAAGAGAAGGAAAAAAAAAAAGAAAGAGATAGAGAGGGAGACAGAGAGAGAAAATGGATGTGAGTACTACTACTATGTATCTTTTTTTTTTCCTCCTACAAGCCATTCTGAATTGCCATAGCTGAGGAAATAAGAAAAATTATAACCACAAACTCCTCATGTTACATGGAGCCTGAAGCTCAGATGTAAGCTAGCTGAAGTCACATATCAGAATGTAGCAACATGAAGGCCAGGACCCTGGTCCCTGACTTTGAAGCCATTATACTGTCCCCATCCCAGGGTTGATCCTTTGCCACAGTGGCTAGGTCTCTGGAGCCTGCCCCTACTTCCTCAAGCCATAGGCTCCAGTTTTAGGCTAAGAGCAGGCTGTGCCTGGGACCTACCTGCTGAAGCTACAGAAGATGGAGAAGAGCCCCAGCACCATGTTGGCCAGGGACAAGGCATTAATTATATCCTTCCAGGAGAATTCAGTCATCTGCTCACAGTTGATGGTGTGCTGACCTGTGGTCCAGGAGAGATATACAGAGGGTTCCCAAGGTCAAGGGGTCTCCAGAGAGGCTCCCAAAGACCCCAGTGCAGAAGTGTACCTTCTCATCTCCATCTCACCAACTGGATTGAGGAGACAAGTCAGCAAAGAGACACCAGAGTTAAAGACAGGTTTGGGAAAGCTTAGCAGTGAGGCAGATGAACTCGCATGGCCATCCCATCCCCCTCGCCCTGGCCCCACAGCACAGACATCCTCTCAGAAGCATTCTTGACATCTCAAATGCCTCCTCTGAGAGATGGAGCCTCTTCGCAGACTAATGGCTGACTTGAGAGAAGCTGTGCATCCTCCCTTAAAGACCTCAGGGCATACCACAACACGTGTCCCATCCTGGCAGAAGAAAGGCAGCTTCACAGAACAGACATGGACAGCACTCAGTGGCTCCCCAGCACACACTGTGTTCTCACCTCTGGGCTGGGCCAGCTCAGAGGATGTACTCTTTCTTCCCTTGTTTTAGGAAGGAGGAAACTCAAATTTGGCAAATTGGAGCCATCTCAAAGTTACATGCCGAGTAGAACCAAATCCCAGCTGCTTGTTCCTCAATCTGCTGTTTATGCTGCGGGTCAAGACTCTAGCAGGAGGAGGTTTGGGGGCTAGGACTAAGGAGTTCTCTGGGATAGCCTTACCAGACAGCCTTTGTGTGCTGGGGCAGCCCTGTCAGGGCCTTTGACCTTCCAGGACCCCTCTCCCAGCAGGAGGGAACTAGCTGGTCTACCCATCTTCACAAGCAGTCTTGGCTCTGTTTTCACACCATGTCCAAATAGATGTGCTCCTTACACATGAACTGTGTTCCTCTCTGACACAGGCAATCCCCACTGAAAGGGGTAAACGCATCACATCAGCCACACATAGGAACCCTGCCCTGGAGTGATAGAAGTAAATTCTCATTCTCATGTCCACTTTCTCTTTAAATCCTTCACTCATTTTGAGGCCCAGCTTGACCTCCAGACAGCCTCTCTGGACAGCTCCAGACTCTTATGGCCTGAGCAAGAATTGAGACAAGGCCAGACATGGCAGTGCACATCTTTAATCCCAGCACCTGGGAGGCAGAGGCAGGTGGATCTCTGTGAGTTCAAGGTCAGCCTAATCTACATAGTAAAAATCTAGGACAGCCAGAGCTACATAGTGAAACCCTGTCTCAAAAAACAGAAACAAAAATTTAATGGACTGAGACAAACTATATTCTTTTCAGGAAACCTTGCCAATGCCAGGCATGGTGGCACACACCTGTAATCCCAGCACTCAGGGAGGCGGAGGCAGGTGGGCAGATCTCTGTGAGTTCAAGGCCAGCCTGGTCTGCAAAGTGAGTACAGGGCACCCAAGGCTACACAGAGAAACCCTGTCTCAAAAGAAACAAAACAAAAACATAAACCAAACGAACAAACAAACAAACAACGCTGCCACTAAGATGGGCAAGGCAGGGAGGGGCTGGACTTGGGTCAGGGACTAGAGTATCCCAAAGCATCCATGAAGGGCTTGCTCTTCCCATAGGCAGCCTTAGTCGCTAAAAGAATCAGTAGCTGTGTGACCAAATCCCTCAGGATGAACACCTAAGACAGGAAATAATGAAAGCCTGGGAAAGCTGGGAGGGAAATGAAGGGCTGGCTGCACCATCCCATACCTACACAGCCATCTCTCCTGCCCCAAGGCCAACCCCACATGGGACTGGATACTTCAGCTCCTGAGCCAGGAACCCGCTCGCCTGCCAGCCCACCTAGAAGAACAGCATCCCTGTGGCTCTGCCCCTCAGGGCAGATCAGCAGACACCCAGCAACTGAACATTGCCTCGTCTGTATGTTTTAACCATCTGCCACGCTGTCCTCCCTGCCCACAAAGCACTTGGACACCCGGGATTCCCACTGGCCCTGTGAGCTCAGTCAGCCAAGGGTTATCACCCCTGCTTCTACATCCCAAGTAAGGCAAACACAATGAAGAGGGGAGCCTCGGGAAGGGACGCTCTGGAGTTACAGGGTGAGACTCAGCTCTGCCTTGCATGTCCTTTCCTCTGTACTCGGCCATCTACCAACAAACAGGACGGGACGTTGCTCGGCCTCTATGCTTAGCTTAAGAGAATCCTTGTCGCCTTTGAAGAACGTGCAGCCAGTCTAGTGTCCAGAACAGTGCTTCTCAATCTGGGGGTCATGACCCCTTTGTGGTCGAATGACCCTTTCCCAGGGGTCGCATATCAGCTATCCTATATATCAGATATTTACACTGTAATTTATAATTACAGTAGCAATATTATAGTTATGAAGTAGCAAGGAAAATGGTTTTATGTTTGGGGTCAGCACACCATGAGGTACTAACTATTGAAGGGTTGCAGCAATAGGAAGGTTGAGAGCCACTGGTCTAGAGAAATGAGCCACGAGCATACATGGGGCCCCTTAATTTTACAGATGGGAAAGCAAGGCTTCCAAATGGGAAAGGACTTGTCTCAGGAAATGGTAGAGCCAGGACTTGAATGAAGTTTCCTCTTCCTCAGTTAAATACTATTTGAAAAAATAAAATGCACACACAGTTTCCGGGAGCAAAAGGATGCAGATGGGTATGAAAGGGCTATTGGAGTCCACAGGAATGGACAGCAATCTCCTCACTCCTGCAGCAGATGCTGGTTTAGGAACAATTCTGATGCTTGGTACTGCCAACACAGAGATCGCTGAACTGATCTTTCAAGGAAGAGTCAAGCAGAGGATGCAGGTCAGCATGGAAGAGACACCACGACCATGTGAGCACAGAGAGGCGCTGGCTTGCCTGGGGGAGGCCTTCAGAGGAAGGTTAGAGCTGCAGCTGGCTTTGTGCCCGGGCCCTGAAGAGGCAGATTTGGTCATATGCAGGCTTCCCCAATCCTTCAGTCTGGAGGCCGGCCCCACAGCCAGGTCTCCAGCTCCCACTCTCTGGCTCTGCTGAAACCCCTCTGGAGCCCTTCGTGGAGCCTGGATTGGTCCTCTCTGAGGAGCCTCTGACACCTGCAGAGCTCGGAAGTGCTCCTCTTGGAAGGCTTCTTGTGCTCACCGTGTAACACCTGGCACTCTTTACTGGCTTCGCCTACCTTGTCTTCTTTTCCTAGAGGGGACACAACTTGAATGCGGACTAGGGTCCCCTCTGCCAAGCATGAGGCCTGACAATAAAAAGCGCTCAATGTTAGTTCATACAGTACACCACTGAGGTTCTCTTGGGGCACTGACTCTAATGTACCCGGAATCTAGTCCTCCTCATTGAGGCCTCTGTAAAGCTATTTTTGATGAACCCCTTCAGTGCATCAGGCAACGGCCCAATCCTTAGCTTTTATTCATCCCATTCTTTCCGATGCCACCCTAGACCATGCTTTGCGTATTTGGTAGGCAGAACAAGACCCAAGTGCTACCCTCAGAATATACAGTCTGGATGGAATGGTCAGGAGCTTGAGGAAATGTGTGGTGTGTGTAACTGGGGCATGTTCTAGTTGCCCTGGGTATTCCGGGAAGCGAAATCCAAGTCTAGGGCAAGGGAGATTTTCACCCATGTGGTAACATTTGCCAGGGGCTCTAAGGATGGGGGCGGAGGGGGAGTTGCCAAAAAGAATTAAAAACAAGACACTGGGTGACTGGAGGTGAGGTCGGTGAGGCCCAAGCTGGGACCCTCTGCAAGGTGACAGGGGAGGGGGGGGAGTCAGCTCTCTGATGTGAACAAAATGGACTAGGGGAGAAATTGAGAAGCAGAAGTTGATGGTGAGTGTAAGAACCCACCCCGCGGAATGGCAGAGCTCCCGAGACTGCGAGACTGCGGAGGGTGCCCCCTCAAGGCAGCATGAGCACCCGTGAGGGTGAAGGTGTACTTTCCAACAGAGGTCCCCGTCGCTCACACTGATAACCCCTTCCCTGGAGGCCGGAGGCCATCTCTCGCAAGCCTCCCGCGCGGGTTGTCCAGGTAACCGGGTTAAACCCAATTCTGTCAGATGGCCTGGAGGTCCCTGACCCTCTTTCTTGCCAGCCCCCCCCCCCCCCCCCCGCTCCGTGTCAGCGGAAAATGCTTACCTGGAGATCAGACATTCCTAGATAGAGTTGGGCACCCCCACCCCACTCCGGCAGTCTTTTCTTCTGCCGTTTTAAGGGGGAGGGTCCAGTCCACGTGAGCGTGCATCTATGCGGGTCCAGCCTCTTAACTTGGCTCTTAGCTCACAATCCAGACAGGGGAGGGGCTGCAGAGCCTTTGGACAGAGGCTTCTCAATTTACAGCTCTTGCAGTGTGAGGGGAGGGGCGGGCCATGGAGGAGTCTCCCGGATGGGGGCTGTTTTCTCCATCTTGAACCTGGATAGAGCCATCATTCGCAATGGGCGCAGTGACTGGAGATGGGCTGTGACTAACTTAAAAGACTGTATAAAAGCAGGCTGGGATCCACATCGTGAAAAGCCCCTTGAGCGCCCGCTCCAAGCACGTTTGACCTTTCACAGGACTGCTTTTTTTGTACCTAAAG
Organism: Meriones unguiculatus; assembly: GCF_030254825.1. Classification (NCBI taxonomy): domain Eukaryota; kingdom Metazoa; phylum Chordata; class Mammalia; order Rodentia; family Muridae; genus Meriones; species Meriones unguiculatus. The sequence continues at coordinate 30,226,610 of NC_083351.1, read as the reverse complement.
AGTGATGTAAACGTATAGTAACATTTCTCAGGGGGATGAGGACTTGTGGAATTGGGAACCAAAAACGAAGACCATGTTTTTAGGTCAAGTTCTTTCTGAAAGGTGGTTCTGGCAGTCACCTTACTGGAAGGAAGTATTAAGACCAAAGCTGTGTCGGTGAATGGAGAGAATCCCAGGGTGTGAGGGAGGCCCTGAGCAAGAGCAAAAGCTTTCCAGACAGGTTCTGAATGCACCAGTTGGTTGGATAGTGTGCTACAGAATTTTTTTTCCCCCAAAACAGGGTTTCTGTGTGTAGCCCTGGCTGTCCTAGAACTTGCTCTGTAGACCAGGCTGGCCTCAAATTCAAGATCCGTATGTCTCTGACCCAAGTGCTGGGATTAAAGGCATGGGCTGGACCACCACATGGGGCAGTAAACTTTTTTTTTTTTGGCTTGTTTCATTTTTGTTTTATAAGACACTGTCTCACACTGTAGACCAGGCTGACTTAAAACTGTGCGGCTAAGGCTAGCCTTGAACTCATGTGATCCTCCTGCCTTAGTCTCCCTCTTACTGAGGTTACAGGTCTGAGGCTCCCCAGGCTTAGAAAGTGCTGGATAATAGTCTAAGGTAGGACCTACCCTCATCTGTCCCACAGCCGAACCACACTGAGGCTAAATTGCAGCAGCAAGAGTATCCAGGGCCCAAAGAATATGCAATAGAAAGGTGAGGCTAAGAGGTCATGTGACAACACCATCAGCAAGGGAGAGGAGCCAGCATGAGCTCAGGGGCCATCTGGCAGACACTGGGCTGAGCAAGTTATCTCCCTGGGTCTTGGACTGGCCCTGCCTCTGTGTATCTATAGTCTTACTCTACTCAAGGATTAACTAGTTCATTTACTGTCAACTCCACCATGAAGTCATCAGTGGACCTGGGTTGGGGATCTGGCTTTATCTTAAGCACCTGCTCAATATGTTCAAAGGCCCTAGACTTAACCCCCAGCACCCAATATTAAAATAACTTACAGAGCTGAGACCTGAAAAGAATCTGACACTAAAGTCAGACCTGGTGTCTGAAAAACCAAAAGAACAGGTTGGGGCCAAGAGTGTGCTACAAGTGCAGCCAACGCCACGCCACGGCCCTCTACCGTCTCCGTGGAGGGTCACATGGAGCCTTGGGATGTTTTGACACAGGTGTTGGGATGACTGTTAGTGTTAAAGGATGCTCCTGACAGCCTATGGAGACACTCAAGGGTGGGGAAAAAATCAAGCAGGCACAACAGAGAGCTACCATCTTGGTTGGGCTAGAGACATAGGTAGTTTGGACCAGGAGGAAAGGGCGGAAATGATGCGAGGGGTCAGACATGGGGCTATATTTTGAAGGCAGAGCTGACTGGCATGGGGAGAATATGGAATAAAGAAATGGAATCAAAGATGGCTTGACTTTTTTGAAGTAAATAACAGTGTGAGAGAGATGATCTCAGGAATGCAGAGGAAGTGCCAGGTTTGAGAGGGCAAATTCAGAGTTATTTTAGATACATCAGGTTTATAATGATTTTGTCAAATAGAGATGTTAAGTACAGAAGCAGGACAAATGTGCATGAAGCTAAGCACAGATCAGAGCTGGAAATATGTAGGAGTTGGCAGCTTAAGGGCACTAAAGCCCTGGGAATGGGTTAGAGCATGCAGGGGGGAGAAAGTGCCAAGCACCCGGCCGAGCAGGTTTGGATTCAGAAAAGGTGAAGTAGGAGATGAGAACAGGACAAAGGCCTTCAAGTGGTGGGTGGCCCACTGAATCAAATCCACTTACAACTGCACAAGTCCAATATCTCCAGGCAGTTAGAGGCTCCTCCCTCCCAACCAGCTCCGGAAACAAACCTTACCTTCCGCTCACAAGCTTGCATGTGAGCTTTAAAGCCAGAGCCATGGGCTCAACTGCTTAGCATAACATCAGGAAGTTATTGCTCTGGCCTTGGCTAACCTCCTCTACACGCCAATCACTAAGGCAGCAGCTCCTGTTCTCATCTTGCTTTCATTTGATTCTGAAAACTGAGTGTGTGCACACATTCTCCAAGAGACTGTCCACTTTTTTTTTTTAAATAGGGTCTCTGTCTAGGGCCTGGAGCTCACCAACTAGGCTAGGCTGGCCAGTGAACTACACCCTGCCAATGCTGAGATTACAAGCATGTACCGCCACGCCCAGATTTGTTTTGTTTTTTGAAACAGGGCTTCTCTAGGTAGGCTTCGCTGTCCTAGATTCGCTTTGTAGACCAGGCTGGCCTCAAACTCACAGCAACCCACCTGCCTCTGCCTCCCTGAGTGCTGGGGTTACAGGCACCCAGCCCATGCCCAGATTTTTTAATGTGGATGCTGAGGATCAAACTCATAAACGGTCCTGTTTATACAGCAAGTATTTTACTGCCTATCTTTCCCAGCCAGCCACCCCCTTTATACTTTGAGCCAAAATCTCCCTTACTGTCACCCAAGCTGGTCTGAAACTAGCATCCAGACCCCTGCCTCAGCTCTTCAGGAGCTAGAGTACAGGTTTACACTAGAGACATGGAGCCCACTCTGGCCACACTCACTTCGTGTGTCACCTCTGTAGAGCTCTAGAAGTACCTGCTAAGACATGACTGAGGTAACGTGACTGCAGCTAACACAACCGAGGTAGATAGGACTGCAGTTACAGCTGGACTCAGAGCAAACACAGCTCTGTTTAAACCTGACCTCACCACTGCTATCTGGACAGCCACGGGCCACTCTGAACTGGAAATGCTCCCTCTCAGACCTCATGGGTGACAGGCCACATGAAGATTAAAATCAGATAAAGAGAATACTTGATTGAATAAAAATTCCCTAGACAGTATCATCTCTTCATTTATGACTAACACCATCCATGTTTGGGGACCAACTAATAAGACGGTAAGAAGACAAGCAAGGCCTCCTTTTAGAGCAAAGTCAGTCAGTGGTTTCACCCAGCGAGCCTATCAGAGCCAGCCAGGGAGATCCTTGAAGCAAATACAGATCACTAATTATGTTAGAGATAGAATTCTGTAACTGGGCCCCAGACCTTAGCACAACTGACTCCATGGAGGGACCATCTAGGCTGTAAGACTCAGCACGTAGACAGCAACAACTACCAAAACTGAAACAAAGGCCTAATCCTTCAAAGTTTATGTTTAGTTTAGTTTTGGATAAAATCTCTAAATGTACTAACCTTGCTTTTTGGCTTCTGTAAGTTCTGCTTCTGGCTAACCATTCCTGTATACTAAGTATGTCAACCTAGGACATGGTTTTTGTGTTTAAAAAGCTCACCCCAAGAAAGGCTCACTGCTCCACTAGGACCCCAAGCACCCTGTGTAGTTGCCAGCCAGTTAATAAAGACTTTCTGTTGGCCTATGTCCGAGCAGTCTCCTCTGGCGAACACCCCACAGTAATGACTTTTCTCCCATATTTTGTTGAGTGGGTCAACACACTGGAGCCAGAAATTCAAGAACTGCTTAAGATTTCCTCCTCTCACTCATCTCCTCACATTTCATTAGGTAACAGGGTAGCTTCAAAATGCTCCCCATCACCAGACTGGACGATCCTCATTATGAGCCACAGCACTGTTACACAGCCGTTACTGTTACCCAAAGGGGGAAAGGCGAGAACAAGAACAGGACTAGAGAGACAACTCAGCCCTTCAGAGTGCTTGCTGCTCTTGGAGAGAATAATCCCACGTCTCCAGCCTCTATGGCCACCTGCGTATGTGCATATACCAACCTCCAAGAAAACAAAGTGCTGGCCACTGACTTTTATGGGCACTAAATTCCAGAGATTAGCTCGATGTATGCCTTTAATCCTAGCACTCAGGGAGGCAGGTGATTGCTGAGTTTGAGGCCAGCCAGTCAAATGAGTCCAGGGCAGCCAAGGCTAACAACAGAACCCCAGTCTTGGAAAAATAAAAAAACAACTAAACAAACAAAACCCACAAAATTCCAGAGATAACAGCTCAGAGGAAGTCCATTGTACAACTGATACAATCTGGAACCTCATAGTCCAGTGCTGCTCGCTCCGGCCAGACCCTCATGTCTCTTGCTGGAGGAGGAGTGGAAGCTCCCCACAGCCTTCTCTCCGCCCAGGTCTGCTTCCTGAAGGCCAGTAGTACAGACCCCAGTTCTGCTCCCATCACCCCAGCCAGTGCTCACTCCAGCTGCTGTACTTCCACAGTGGCCAGGTTGCTATCAACACCCTTCATGTTATTTTTGTCAACTGCATTTCTTTTCCTCCATCACCGATCTCTTTAGCTGTTAGAATTTTCTAGGCAGAACAGTCTTACCATACTCCTTATAAAGACCAGGATTACTTTGCTTGATGAGGTTAAAAGCATATCCAATAAATCCCACCCCAAAAGAACCCTCCCTGAATCTCCCCCACTCCAAACAACTTTCTATACATGGAATAGAGCCTTCAAAATCTTCCTGTAGTCTACAATGTCCTTCCCATACCTCCACTAACCTGCTTCTTCCCCTAGCAGACTGTGTACTTCTTTGAAACAGGGCCCTCCAGCCAGTCAGTGGTGCCTCACACCTTCAATCCCAGCACTCAGGAGACAGGCAGGCGGATTTCAGTGAGCTCATGGCCAGCCTGGTCTAGAGGGTGAGTTCCAGGACAGACAGGATACAAAAGGAAACCCATTCTCAAAAAACAAACAAACAAAAAACAAATATAGATAGATAGATAGATAGATAGATAGATAGATAGATAGATAGATACTCCACCACCTCACTCACTCCCACCCCACCCCCCAAGAAAGAAACAGGGCCCTCTCCAACCCTGAGATTATCCTCTAGAACCTGGAAATGAAAAAGCACTTAGTGCCCATGAAACTGTCAGGACAGAAGGACAAGCGGCTGATGAGCAGAACTTGCTACATATATACTCACTGGGTCCTAATTCCTACTTCTGAGTTGTGTATCGAGAACCACTAGACATTATCAATCAATGGCCATTCCTCAGACAGGCAATCAGATTAACCAGGGAAAAGCACTGGCACTCCCTGGTGGCCAGTGCAGGAAGTACATCTTCAATAATGGGAAGTTTCTCTCCTCTGGGTCACTGTTGGGAAGGTCAAAAATGGGGGCAAGCTACATTTTCAGTGGCTCTGCAAGGGAATGAGGAAGGCAGAGCTGGCTGGGATATAGTCAGGTTATTTTGCCAAGGCTAAATGTCAAGTCCAGATCTGCGGCGTCAACACCAACCAATCACAACCACCTTTTGAGAATTCTTTTACCCCAAACTGGTTACTTTTTCTGTATCAAATGAACACTGCAGCTGACAGTTTGATCTAAGATCTGCTCAGGCACTGTGACCTCTGCCTTCTGGTGCTGTGTAATGCCTTCCCTTACATGTGGGTTGGCCTAGAGACTGGCTTCTAAACAGAATCCAGCAAAAGCGATGTCCTTGCTGCGGATGGACTGGGATTCTGCTGGTCAGCTCCCATCATTTCTCTCTGATGGAGACGGTTCCTGTGCTGCCAGGCTGAGGGGACGGCTGCCGTACGTATCATCAGCAGGTAGCCCAGCAATCTCCAAGGAACCAAAATTCTGCCATAGTCAAGTGAGCTTGGAAGCAGGTATTGGGGCCCTGGAAAATCAGGCCTAGCTAAAACCCTGACTGTAGCCTTGTGTCGTCACCAAAATCCCAAGGCTGAAGGCTTGTAAAAGCTGCAAAACCATGAATAGATGAGGGTTAACCCTCTGGCACTTTACCTCCTAACCAACACAGCACCGTTCTTAATCCATCATGGCCACCCAGGTCAGAACCTCCTGAAGACCCGGGCCTCGTTCTGCAATCGGGGTCACCTAAAGTCCCGGTCTGCCTTCAGCTCTGCAGCTTCCCGGTAAGGGGCTTCCTGCGGCAACTGAAGACCAAGCATCAGCATGTTTCTTGTTAGATCTCCGCGTCCTGTGACGGACATTTCTAGCTCACAAGGTGTACTGTTCAGAAGGAAGGCATGAATATCGGGACGTGGAGTATACCCAAACTTGGGCTTCTAGGCTCAAACACATATTCTACATGCTCTTTAGAACATATTACAGAAAACGAACAAAAAAAACCTGAATGTGCTATAAATTTAACTCAGATAAACAAACAGGAAATGAGGTCAAGTCCAAAAGAGCCCACTTAGTCACGAGTTTTAGCCAATAAAGGCCCTATTCAGTCCTTTCTGCTTGTCTACAGTACTAGAGATGGAATCAGACTCACACATGCTGTGTAAACACTCTCCCGCTGAGCTACAACCCCAGTCCCTGTTCAGTTCATGATTTATTCAGTAGCAATAAAAATGAGTTCCACTTGAGCTAACTTATTAGAAGCAATGGCTCGTGCCTATAAGCCCTCATGAGGGAGGCTGAGGCAAGGTTATCACATTACAGGCAGCCTATGCTCATCAGTTTCTGGCTAACCTGGGCTACAGCGGACAGGTCAGTCATTTTTCTTGTTTTGCGTTCCCTCCTGCCCTATTCTTTCACACCCCCTTTCTGAAAAGGTTTACTTTTAAAATGATGTTTCTGTCTATCTGCATGTGTGTATATGGCTCATGGAATTGGAAGAAAGTAAGCAATCTCCTGGAGATGGAGTTACAGGTGCTCGCGAGCTGCCTGACACGGGTGCTAGGAATGCACTCGGACCTTCCGGCAGAGCAGCGAGCACCCTGGACCGGTGACCTTCTCTCCAGCTCTTCCACACTGTATTAGAAATGGTATCTGATGGGTCCGTGCTGTGGTGGTGCCGAGCTCATGCTGTCCTAAAGGACGCTTCTGAGCGGACTCGGGGCAGCAGCAGCCTTCCATACCTCTTCTAGTTTTGAACTTCTGCAAGCTTTCAGGTGACTCCCCAAGCCTGGACTCCTGGCTGCTGCTTTTGTCTCCAGTCACTAGCTGGAGGGTGGAAGGGCAAACCAGGACAGTATCAGGGCTGAAAGTCTAGAGGTAACACTCTCACCCAGCCATGCCAAGTTTTTGTTTGTTTTTTTAATCCTCCTTAGGCAACGCCGGGGTTCCTGGGTCAACCTGAAATTGGCATGGCACCGCCTATGATACCACCTTGGTATGGCAACACCTTCAATACCAACCCAACACTAAAGACAGAAAAATGGTTCCTTTTGGAAAACCACCTACCAACTTGCTAGGAAGAAAGCTCCTCTTTCTCCAGTGTTCTGACTCACGAGAAGAACAGCTGGAGGTGAAGGAAAGCGCTAGCCAAGCCTTTGAAACTGGGCACCAGTGGACCCAAGAAGATCCCACAGGAGTTCTGTGATTCCTTACCACCCCACCTGACAGCAACAGCAGCTACATTCACCAAGGTCATCTTCCAAGTAGTTCATCATTCACCACAATACCCACAGTCCTCATGACCCACCCCCAGGAAGAGGATGCAGACAAGGAGGCAGTAGTGGCAGGCCTTTGTCATGAGGGCTGCTATGTCATCAGAGTCATACTCAGTGAGTCAGTCCCTGGAAGGCGGGCTCAATGCTTGGGGGCAAGGCCACAGGCTGGCTCAGCAGCTTGTCCATCAAGCTGATTTTAGCATCTTGCTTCTCAATGTCTTGATAGGGAGTCCATGACATGTCATGTTGCAGTTTGTAGGCACCAAGGAATTCATGCGGACAGCCTGCTCCCCATTCCTAGAGAGCAAATGAGCAAGTCCTCATCAGGGTGAGAAGTAAACAAGGTTCTTTTCCATCACTTCTTTTGTGCTATTCACCTCAGACTATTTAAACCATTATAGGAAGTTACATTACACATCAGAAATAATATCATTCAAGCACACACAACTTTTCATCATTCCAAGGCTCATATCACCTCATTTTCTAGGAAACCATTGGCCAGTCTACATGCTTACATTTTCATACAAACAGGCCCAGAATTTCTGAAAGGCTGGAGCTGCTTTAAGGTTAAGAATGAATGTGTTTACCTCTGGAGAAATGATGGAAAAGTACTGCTGGCCACTTTCCTGCTGGTATAGATAGTAAATGTTGCCAGGTTTTTTCACCATATTACAAGCTACGTGGTGCAAGTCAGCATCTCTTCGAGCATCTTCCAGCACCTGCCAGTCACACAGGTGTGAAAAATGATGAGTCAGAGGTCGTCAGGCCTCACCCACATCACTCTAACCAAAGCATGCACAAAGCCTGTGGTCTGGTTCCCCAGCAGCAACGACTCACTACTGGGGTCTGAACAGTTCTGAGATGTGAAGATTATACAAGCTGCTATGCTGGGAAAAGCTGTTAAGAGGGATAAGATTTTTAAATGAGTGGGGCGGGCTTGGGGAATTCTGAAGTCCCTCTCTTCGTGGGTCAAGTACATTTCCTTTTAAAAGAAACCCCTCCTCCCTTAAAAAGCCTTATCTTACTGACCTTTCTCCTGGCTAAGAAACAAAACCCACTTATGCTTAAGCTCTGTTATGGTTCAGAGGTCACTGGTCTCCTAAAGGATTCTAGGAGCTTGGCCACCAGTGCAGTGACATCAGAGTTTTAGTCAGGGTGCACTGTTGTGAAAGCCTGGGCTGACACCTGAATTTCTGGCTTCCCTCTCCTACACATGCTTGGCGTGTGTGGGACACACACGTGACCCAGACGGTTCTTCCCAGAGCTGAGCTGTACCAGCACCATGCCCTTCAACCTCTAAACCCGTGGGCAAATTAAACATTATAGGGTTAACCTGCCCCAGGTATTTCATCACAGCAACAAAACAAAATAAGCTAACAAAAACCTCTCGGGCATAGTCCTTGCATTTTATCCAAAATGTCTATATGTTCAGAATATATTAAAAACAAAGAAGGCACCATGATTACAAGCAAGTTCAGCCGGTCTTCCCAAGCAAAGGAGAAGGAAAGCTGGCCTAACCTGCACTGGCCTCGCACGAGCACCTTTCTCACCTTCCTAGCTTGTTCCTGCAAATGTTGGATTTGCTCTGCGATGACTGTCAGCTTGTTAGTAGCATTTGCTCGGATGAATTCATCAGCCTACAGAAGAGGAAAAATCCAAACTGTGGGGTGAAAAAGCAAGAGGCACCTGTGGTCTCACAGAGATGCAGCTCAAGGAATGATGCCAACAGCTCTGCTTCTACCTCAAGTGTTTATTCCACTCCATCACCACGTCAGTTCCCAGCCACCCAAAGGCCCAGCTCAGAAGCCCACCCTTGAATGACACCACACCCAGAAGTAAATGCTCCTTCATCTATCTGCACTACTCACTCTCATCTCTAACACACTGGACTTTGGTGTTTCCATACCCTCGTCTCCAGCCACCAAACATGAGTGCGCCCTCCCCTCCATCCAATGCATCATTCACTCTGCTCTCTGCATGACTAAATCCTCCCATTCTTTAGGCCCCTCGCTTGGTTTTGTTTTCCCATTTTGGGGCCCAGGCTGTTAATGGAACTCACTAACGAACCCAGGCTTAGCTCAAGCTTGCACTCTTCCTGCCTCCTCTTCCCAAGTACGAAGATTACTGATGTGTACCAACACATCCAACCCATTTGTTTTCTATGTTTGAGCATCTTTAAAATAAAGAATGAGTTTTACAAATGAAAATCAAGCCAGATATGGTGGCACATACCTTTAATCCCAGAACTCAGGAGGCAGAGGCAGGTGGAACTCTGTGAGTTACAAGCCAGCCTGGTCTACAGCCAGGGCTATATAGTGAGACTGTCTCAAAACAAACGAAAGAAAGAAAATAAAATCAAAAGATACTTGTGATGCGCTCTTAGCACCTGCTAGTGTAGGGCTCTGACCATCACCTCAATTGGATCACCTGTATCATACCTACCTAAAATTTCAATGCACACATAATACATTTTAAAAAAGGAAGGTGGTAACAGATCATGGAACCATGGTTCCTATAGCTCATAGTTTAAAGAAAAGCATTTTGTTTTTAGGACAAGAAAATCCATATGGCCAAAGATGACAGAACGCAGGTTCAGGACGACAGGAACCTTGTAATTATGCCCTTTCCTTTTCTTTTTAAAAAAAGGCACTTTACTTTTATGTACATGAGTGTTTACATACATGTATACATGTGCACTCTGTGCTTGCTTGGTGCCTGAGGCCAAAAGGTATCAGATCCAGAACTATAGCGGGTGTACGCCACGATGTGGGGGCGGGTACTAAACCCAGTCCTCTGCAAGAGCAGCAAGTGCCCACAAAGATGACTAGGCCGTCACTCTAATCCCTGCTCTTTCTAAAGGACACCATGCAGACCAGAGCCTAACTAAAAAGAAATGGAAGGGTGTGGATGGTTTTTTTGGTTTTAGTTTTATTTACTGTATGTGTATATGGATGTGTAGTATGTGTGTGCCTGGCATCTGAGAGAGAAGAGAACAGTGACTCCCCAGGAACTGGAGTTATGAATGGCTGTGAGACACCAGACGGGTTCTAGGAACCAAACCCGCATCCTCTGCAAGAACCAGTACTCTTAACCGCTCTGGGAGCCATCTCTCCAGTCCCAGAGGGTACTTATGATTACTAAGCACTGATCCTGAGCCCTACACTAGTATGTGTGTATGCATTATCATGTTCAAGCAATCTCCACAGGGGCCAGAAGAGGGCATCTGATCCCCCAGATGAAGTTACAAATGGCTGAGAGCAGAAATGTGGGTGCTGGTAATTGAACCTGGGTCCTCTCCAAAGCAGTCAGTGCTCTTAACCACTGAGCCCTCTCCTCACCTCTCAATCGGTTTTTAAAGTGCTTTTTCTTCAGCTTCTCAAAGATAGATTTTGGAGTCAAAAGAGTAATACATCCTTTTTATTTCACTAGATTGTGGTACAACAGACAAAAGCTGTGTTCTTCTTTCTTTGGTTGAGTCCATGACAGCCACTCAGAGAAACTCAAAGTGTTATCTGCCCAAGATTTTGCACCTGATTACTTCCCTCCAATACCAATCTGAGTAAACAGATACGTGATATTCACCTCTACTTTGCTCTTATCTCTCTAAAAAGGTAATGTTTTATTTAAAAGGGCTTTCCTAAACATTTGAATTTTTATTAGTTAAACAGCAGGCATATTTTTACATGAGAGATTTGGGCACTTTAATGTTCTTGATCAAAACAAGCTTTTGAACACACTCATTATCAAATAAGCTGGTTTATGCAAGAGGGAAGGGACACGGGAATCTTTTAAAGCAGCTAGGCTCCAATACTGAAAAGGACTCTACAGGGAAGGTCTTGCTGAGAGATGAGAAGGAACCTGGAGTTTCCCTTAGACCTAGGAGTTCTCCCACCTCTAACCTCTCATTTTATAGACCCTGAGCTCGAGAGAAGCAATTCGCCCAAAACTAATGTGCCCAAACCTCTATTGCCTTTTCCATCATTTTGCACACCTTATTTTACCTGTCACAGCAACCGATGTCTAAGCTCTAGACACAGGAATTCTGTAGCCACTGAAATTCACCAGGTGTGGCTGCCATCCATGTAATACCCAGCCAAAGGAGGCTGTATAGCCTGAGCTACACAGCAAGATGAAACTGTCTCCAGTTTTTTTATATGTGTGGGCTTTTTGGTTTGGTTTTGTTTTTTTAATAGGAATTTTACCCTGTGCCTTTTGCATGTTGTTTTTGGTGGTACTGAAAATCAAATTCAGGGTTGGGAAAGTGGTCTAATACTAACCTACACCCATTTCTTCAAAGTAAGGAGAAAACATACATTTAAATTCCAAAAGCTCATAGGCAACAGATAAAGACCTTATGGGAAGCAGAATAAAATAAGTGACCACTGAGGAATTTGGGATAGAAGTCTAGCATGGTGGCTCACGTAATCCCTGCACTCGGAGGTGGGGGTGGGGAAGACAAGTGGATCAGTGAGTTTGAGGCCAGCCTAGTGTGTACAGTGAGTTCCATGATATCCAAGACAGTGTAGGAAGAATCCTATCCGTCTCAGAAACAAACAACAGAAAACAAACAAACAAAAAAACCAACACGGAACTGGGGAGAGAGTGATCCTCTTCACGTGCGAAATGAGATGGTAACCTCACTGCAGAGTTCACAGGCTGTCCTGGGTGCAGATGAAATGAGAGGTCCAAGGCCAAAGACGCAGGGTGAAGTACAGGGATGGTATTCCTCACCTTCTGCACCTGCTCGGCGAGCGCCACGAGGTCTAAGGGGTCCCCAACCCGGTGGGTGTGGTAGGGGCTCACCAGAGTCAGGCCGCTGGGGGTCGGGGTGAGCTCCACCAGGGCTCCTGCGATACACACCCGGGAACACAGGCGTAAGTTGTAGCCCTCAGCCTCCCGCGAGGCAGCAGGAACGTAGTGCCCGCCTGCAACCTCTTTTCCCGGGTAACTCCGTCCCACCTACCTCGAGGACCCGCCGCCTCCTGAACCCCCAGATTTCCCGCGCCTTGTCCAGACCGGTTAGGAGCTGCGGGATCCGCCATAACACCACCCTAGCCCCACCGCCCGCAGAGGAGCTCTGGCCGAAGCGCAGGCGCACAACAGCTAGTGCGCGGAGCTTTTTCATTATCAGGCCAATGAGCGGCGCGCCTGAGGTTGGAGGCGGGGCCTCGCGAAGAGCGGGCGTTCGGATTGGTTGAAAGCTAGAGGCGCTTCCTGGCCATGCGCTCCTGGGCTTGGGGCGTGGCTCGTCTCTGGGCGTGGCTTCTGTGGGGCGGGACTCTGGCCTTTGCTCTGGGCGAGCTGTCCCGTTAAGTGGAGGGAGCGGGGCCATGGCAGGGAGCGCACCGAGGCTGCTGGCCGCGATGCTAGCGATCGCCGCAGCTGCCGTCTCGCGGGCCACGGCGGAGTCTGAGCCGGGATGGGACGTGGCATCCCCTGACCTACTTTACGCAGAGGGGACCGCGGCCTATGCGCGCGGGGACTGGCCCGGGGTGGTTCTGAGCATGGAGCGGGCGCTGCGCTCGCGGGCCTCCCTGCGCGCCCTCCGCCTGCGCTGCCGCACTCGCTGCGCCACCGAGCTGCCGTGGTCGCTGGACCTCGATCTCGGTCCGGCCCCCGGCCTGAGCCAGGACTCGGGCGCCGCCGCCCTGCATGACCTGCGCTTCTTCGGATCCCTGCTGCGCCGTGCCGCCTGCCTGCGCCGCTGCCTTGGGCCACCCTCTGCCCACTTGCTGAGCGAGGAGCTGGACCTGGAGTTCAACAAGCGGAGCCCCTACAACTACCTGCAAGTCGCCTACTTCAAGGTGCGACTGGCCTGGAGCCCGGCTGCCGGGAGCGACCTGGGGAACCCGGAGAGCAGAGCAGGGACGAGTCATCGGGGAGGAAAGGGGCCTCTTGGCTGGGGAGCTTCACCCGGGCAAATGCTAACTCTAAAGGTCTAGCCAGTAGTGACCGCTCAAGCTAAGAAGATTTGGGAAGGCTTCCTAGAGGGAACGCTTGGGTCTCCCAGTCCTACTTCATTGCAAGTATCCAAGTGAGAGGATAGGCGCTTCTACAGCATCTTCCTTCCGGTTCGTTCTCCAATCATGCTTTTCCTGCTCCCTATTCCTACAGCAGCGCTCGTTCGGGACGTGGGATTGCCACGTCGCCAGCAGGGGCTGCCTGGCTCCTCCTTGTGGAGGACCCTCTGGGTAGTTTATCTTTTGTGTATTTATATATATAAAGAAAATGACTGCCTTTTGGGATGCCACAGCGCCTTAAGGCCAAGCCAAAAACAGGCTTGGAACAACAGGCCTGTCTGCCAGTGATGACTGGCAGCATGCTATTTCCAGGACCTTGTTAGAGCACTTTGCGTTTATTAGTTCATTTGCCCCTATTTGAGCAGATGCTATTAGTCCCATTTCAGGGGGATGGGCTGCACAGCACACCAAGTATCTACAACAGTTTGACAGAACTTCAGTTGTACCTAAAGAGAGCCTTAGAGATCCTTGGAGACCTCAGATTTCTGCCTGTTCCCTCCATCCCTTCAGGTTATTGGGAAGAGTGCTAGACTTACAAGCCCGGAAAGATTGGGTTCTGACTTAGGTCATGTCCCTTAACAGCACTACTTAAAATCCATTGACATTTATTGAACACCTACTACATTCCAGTCCTTGGACAAGTGATTAAAATGATTGATGGACTCTTTTACCTTGTGTTACTGCTAGGAGTACCGTATTAAGTGCTGACTAAAAAGGTTATGTAGATAGTTGGGGTTGTGGGAGCACAAAGGAGGGAAAGTGTAGCTTTGCCTCAGTTAACTTAGGCCTGAGGAAGCGGTGACACTGGGGAATGGTTATTCCCCAGAGAGGGGAAAGTAGATCGTGATATATTTGGCCACAGGATAGTCCACTGCACAACTTCTGTATGTGAGGGGAGAACAGCGGAAGAGAGTTTAGTGAGGCCGGATTCAGAGGAGACTTCCGTCCACTTCAGGCAACCATCATCAGACTTCGTTTTCAGACTGCTAGTTCTGGAAGCCTGGTGGATAGGTGGAAGGAAAGAGTGGTGACAGCGAACGTGGGAGAATTTGGAGCCCTGTGCCCTAGTCCACCAGAGGAAGCTAGGTGCCAGTGCCGAGAGGGAAAAGGTGAGGGACGGGGGTTCGTGACGAAGAAAGGTGGGAGCAGTGCTGAAGGATTGGGGACAGTAAACTGGGCGTGGTGGCAGGTCATGGAATCCCAGCCTTGGATTCCCACCATGCTGTAACTGTTAACTGCTCTTGCTCCTCTGTTCCCAAATGGTTGCAGCGTTGACTCTTTAGCTCAGGCACTACATTTCAATTTATTTATTTTTTTTGTCTGTTTGCTTGTTTTATTTTGTTTTGAGACAAAGTCTCACTTATAATCCCAGCACTTGGGATCTGAGGCAGGAGGATTGAGAGTTTGAAACTGACCTATATAGCAATACCCCATCACTCCATGTCAGTACATGCACACACATACAGAAACCAACCAAGCAAACAATCAAAATCTCACAGAGTTTGGGTATGAACTAATTTTTTTAAAAATGTCATCCATAGATAAACAAGCTGGAGAAAGCTGTGGCGGCAGCACATACTTTCTTTGTGGGCAATCCTGAGCACATGGAGATGAGGCAGAACCTCGACTATTACCAAACCATGTCTGGGGTAAAAGAGGAAGACTTCAAGGATCTCGAAGCCAAGCCCCACATGGTGAAAAGACATTCCCCACCCCGTGTGTGTGTGTGTGTGTGTGTGTGTGTGAGTGAGTGAGTGTGTGAGCGAGCTGCTAGGTAGTCCTGGTGCTGTGTAGTCCAGGCTGGCCCAAGTCTTCAATATTTAATTCTGTGATCTAATTCTACATATTCTACATGTATACGTCATCTTTTGATCTAACATTTGAATAGCATTTTCATAAAGGATTTATTTTCTTGATCATTTTAGTAGTTTATAAATCAGAACATTGAAGAGCCTGAGGATATGCCATTGATAGACAGGTGTTTAGCATGTACAAGGCTCTGGATTTGTATTCAGCAACAACAACAAAAAAACGTGTATTATATCTCTCTCTATATATATAGATATATACATAATATTCATATATACGTCCAAATATAAGAAACACTCTCAGGGTGACATCACACATCCTAAGCACTCTACCACTCCCCAGTCCCAGAAGAGCTTTTAAAATAAACCTGGACATGATGGCATACACGAGTAATCCTAGTACTGGGGAGAGAGAGGAAAGCACATCAGGAGTTCAAGGTCATCCTCAGGCATTTAGTGAGTTTGGTGCCCTGCTGAGCTGTGTGAGACATTGCTTCAAGGGGCCTAGAGTGGCTTGTAGTTTATTTTTAATTTATGTGTATTTGTGTATGTGTGTGAGAGAGAGAAGTGAGTGAGTTTATGTGGCTGCCCAAGGAGGCCAGAGGAGGACCTCAGATCCCGGAGCTGGAGTCACAGGCATTGTGAGCTGCCCTGTGTGGGAGCTGGGAACTGAACTCAAGTCTTCTGGAAGAGCATGTTGTTAATTGCTGGCCCATCTTCCTCTAGCCTGTGTTGTCTGAAAACTGTAAGCCCTATAGAAACCTGTAAGAATTACAGCAAACTCTTGTCTTTTTTCTACATTGGGAGTTAATAAACGGGGCACTGGGGAGCCTGTTTACGAACGACCTTAATTAAGCATCTGTACTCAGGTTTCCCTTTCCATCCATAGCTTCGAGTAGGAATTAGCACCTCCATGTTAGTGGCTCAGGATAAGGTGAGGGCTGCCTCTGGGCCTGTTTTGAGTACACCTTCCCTCCAGTAGCATGAGTTTCGGCTAGGAGTGCGGCTCTACTCTGAGGAGAAGCCACAGGAAGCTGTGCCCCATCTGGAGGCTGCATTGCAAGAGTACTTCGCGGCCGATGAGGAGTGCCGTGCCCTCTGTGAAGGGCCCTATGACTATGATGGCTACAACTACCTAGACTACAGTGCCGACCTCTTCCAGGCCATCACAGGTACGTGCCATTCAGAGCCTGACTTGACCAAACTTGACCAAACCTCCTAGGGCTTTAAGGTCAAAGTCCTGATAATAATGGTGTTTATCTAAACACCATCTGCAACCTCATCCCCAAATTGTTTGGGTTTTTTGTGTTTTTTTTTTCAAGACAGGGTTTCTTCACATAACTGCCCTGGCTATCCTGGAATCCACTCTGTAGAAGAGGCTGCCTTCGAACTCACAGAACTCTGCCTGCCTCTTCCTCCCAAGTGCTGGGGTTAAAGGCTTGCGCCGCCACACCCTGCTTTATCCCCAAATTTTTTAAGTCTAGGATTCTGACCAAAAAAATGCCTTTCAGAAGCTGGGGTGATGGCTCAGCCATTAAGGTGCCTGCTATACAAACAGTAGGACCAGAGTTCAGATCCCTCAGCACCCACATAAAAGGCAAATATGGCGAGCGGCAGGCACCTGGAATCCCTGGGCTAGAGCTTGGCAGCTGGACAGTCTCACGTGTAGATGAGCTTCAGGGTCAGAGACCCTGTCTTGAAAAAAATGCAGGGGAGAACGATGGAGAAGGACAGCTGGCATCACCTCTGGTTTCTTTACCTGTGTCCACACATCCCACACACATGCGCAAATGTAGGCACGTAAGAACCACACAGATTTCTCTCCACTTCCATTTGCCCATCTCAGCCAGAATCTGACTCCTAAGAAAAATGACAGAATCCTCATCTTTGGTTCTTTTCAGACCATTACGTCCAGGTCCTCAGCTGTAAGCAAAGCTGTGTCACCGAGCTGGCTTCCCACCCAAGTCGAGAAAAGCCTTTTGAAGACTTCCTCCCTTCGCACTATAATTATCTACAGTTTGCCTACTATAACAGTAAGGCCTGCTTTCTTTCTTCTCTCTGATACCTCACAAAGAAGCGTAGCCAGACAGGCAGAGTTTGCAACCACTTGCCTTCAGCATGTCTGGCTTCTGTGTCTATGGGAAGCAACATGCCCAGTGCTTCCTGGGTATTTTCTCATAAGCAAGTGGCCCAGGTACCCAATTTCAACTGGCCACAAGCAGCAAACAGAGGAGCCCAGGGCATCTTGCTTTTGTCCCTCTTTGTACATTTGTAATCTAATTTTGCGTTTGAATCTAAATGAGTAGCAAAAGTCAGGATGTACTAAGGTTGAAAACAACTCGCAGGACATGCCCAGGCCTCCTCCCAGGGTAGAGGGACTAAAAATATCCAGAAAAGATAGCAAAACAAAAATCAGCAAATCAGCCGTTGTTCATTGGGTACCGGCTGCATGCTAACCATTTTAGCACAACATCCAAGAATACATGCAGTTGAGTTGAAGAGATCCCCCTGTCTAGGGGCCCTTGTGCTGTTGTAGTCTTCCTCCTCTAAAAAGCCATGTTGTATAGCCAAGTATCACTTTGCTCTGTCATCATGGCCTCAAGGCTTCTCTGAAACCAGATGCTACATAGCTACTGGTATCCAGGATTAGACCCTTTCCTCATGGTCATTTTCTTTTCTTCCTTTGCAGTTGGGAACTATACACAGGCTATTGAATGCGCCAAGACCTACCTCCTCTTCTTCCCCAATGATGAGGTGATGAGCCAGAATTTGGCTTATTACACAGCCATGCTTGGAGAAGAAGAGGCCAGCTCCATCAGCCCCCGGGAGGTGAGAGGCTTGCTTCAGCGAGGGCAGCTTCTGGCTGAACCCAGTCAGAAGACAAAAGAGTGCTGCCGGTTAAGGGTGGGGCGGGACTTGGGCTCAGCTTGTCACTGGGGTGGGGAGGAGTATCAGGAGTTTGCAGAACATTCCAGAGCCTCACAGCATCCCCTGGGTTTGGATGTGACTTCTTCGCATTGGCACACAGAGATTTCTCTGCCCCGCTTGACACCCAGCCTGGGTGCTGGATGCCATTTGCCCAAAGTCAGTGCTGTTCCCTTCATAATGGGTTTGTTTGTCCACACCTGCTGTTTCTGTGCATTTTTCCCTGTCATTTTCTGTTCTCCCCTCCTTCGCCCAGTGTTTTCCACACCTCCAAAATAAGGAGAAAACCTAGGTAGACAGAATTCCACTCCAAGGGGGAAGCCACCACATAGCTCTGGAATTGAGTCTCCAGAGAAAATAATCCTATTGTCAGCCCCTCCCAGGTGAGAATGGCTTTCTTGTAGTTATCCTTCTTGGCCACTAGATGGTGTGGCTCTCTAGCCTGAAGAAGGCCCTTCCCGGTCTTTGTCTGGCTTGGTTAATACTACAGCCCCCACCCCCACCCCTGTCCTTGTGATTGTATTAATGAACCTGAGAAGGGGAAGGAGAATACTCCAAGTGGTCACATTCAGGTAGGACTCTCCTTCCAGGAAGGGATTAGCTAATACTGGTCTGAGCCCCAGCCCAGCCACACTCTGCCTTGCTGGGTCATTTCAGCCCTCCTCCTTTGTGATCAGCACGGCTGTCCTTTGAGGTAGGCCCTCTGCCTCCTGTACCCAGGAGAACATGCAGATGGAATGACTTGTGCAGTGGCTGTCACTGGTTAGTGGTGACTGTTACCTGCTGCGTGCTTTGTCCCTCTACTGCTCCACACATGACTGACACTCGGTAAGCTCAGTGAGTCATTGTAGGCTAAACAAGTGACGGCAGTGGGTTGCTTCCTGCACGGGCCTTGAATTATTGGTGAGAGTTAAATAGGACAGCACACATGGCTTGGTGTCTGGCATTTGGAGGAGGAAGCCAGTCATTGAAACTCCTTCGGGTAAAATTCCCACTTCCTCTTGGGTGATCACGGTCACCGACAGGGCAGACTCCTTGAACTACCTCACCTTTGTTACTGTCTCTTTCTCTCATCCTTCTGCTGCTTGGATCCTCGTAGGGGACTCGGGGAAAGATGTGACCCCGAAAGGGATTCAGTTCCCGGCCCTGGGTAAGCCCTTCCCCTGAGCACATGTGGGATGTCAGATTGCCGATCTTAGCTATTCTGCAGCAGCTGTCCTTCAGGGAGGGATAGGTCTGGCCATCCTGAGGGGTAGGGGGTGGCCAAGTAGAAAGCACATGGGCTTGAGGACCCACAGCCCTGGGTGTGAGTGTAACGTCGCTTTCAGTCCCACTGCTTATCTTCAAGATGAGGACAACAGTGTCAGCCCAGGAGCTCCCATTCATGAAACAAAGGCAGAAGGATCACAGGCTCAGAGCTAGCCTGGGCTACATGGTGAGGCCTGATCTCAAAACAAAATCGGCAGGCAAGGTGGCTCAGTGGATAAAGGCACTTGCTGCTGAGCCTGATGGCCTAATGGTACAAGGAGGGAACTGACAGGTTGTCCTCTGTCCTCCACCCCCATGCCACAACACGCACACGCATACACACACGATAAATAAATAGATAGATAAATCTAATTTTAAAAAGGTATTTGCCACACAAGCTTATGACCTGAGTTTCGATCTACAGAACCCACAAAAGGATGGGACAACGGACTCCACAAAGTTACCCTCTGACCTCCACACATAGAGGCCATACACCTCAGGACATACAAAGTAAGCAAACAAACATAGAAGAAAAGCGAAAAGAGGGCTGCAGCTGCAGCTCAGTCAGGAGAGAGCTTGCCTAGCGTGCTTGAAGCTCTGAGTTCAGCGTCCAGAGCTTCGAAAGCAAAAGCGGACTCTTGGTGCTGTGAAGCCTGTGTGGCGTTCTGAGCATCGCCAGAGCTTCTGTTTCCGAGACCCGCTGACATCTTCTCCCCACCAGTGAGGCTGAGTTATGCCGCCCACGGGGGTCCTCTTGAGCACAGACGGGCAGCACGTTACCTGTGATGGGGTGAAGACACATAGGGAAGTGTAAAATGCCAGGGACAGCCACCCTAGGGCTGAGTTCTAGGAGAATGTCTGTTTCCTCAGAATGCCCAGGAGCACCGACAGCGGAGTCTGCTGGAGAAAGAACTGCTGTTCTTCGCTTATGACGTTTTTGGAATTCCCTTTGTGGATCCGGTGAGCCGGGGCAGGGGCTGGAAGGGATGGGGAGAGGGAGGCACTGAAGCAGGGGGGTACATGCTGCCTGACTCTGAGGGGAGATGGTCCAGGGCTGAACCTAGCATGGGGGATACATGGTGAAAAGGGGGTCCTGGACCACTTAGGTAGCTTAGGTTCCAAGAGCCTACCTCATCGCAGGCAGAGAGGCAGCGTACTCCTGGAAGCCTTATGTCACACACTGAGACCTGGAAGATTAAGTCACCTACTTGTTATCCTGACCTACCTTAGGACTCATGGACTCCAGAAGAGGTGATTCCCAAGAGGCTGCAAGAGAAACAGAAGTGAGAAATTCCACAGTTGGATCATTCTGACAAAGCGCTTGAGGCTTCCCGAGCCCCCACAGATGGGAACACCTAGCCAGGGGTGGGTAGGTCCAGGCTGGGAAGTTGGGGTGGGATCCAGTCTTCAGTGATGCCCATGCTCACAGGTCAGAACGCGAAACTGCGGTCCGCATCTCCCAGGAGATAGGCAACCTTATGAAGGAGATCGAGACCCTCGTGGAAGAGAAGACCAAGGAGTCGCTGGATGTGAACAGACTGACACGGGAAGGTGAGCCAGCAGCGGGTGGCATGCCTGCAGTGTGGAGGGCAGCCAGGCAGGTCTCCCCACGTTCACCAGGCGGAGGAGCCACAGCTTTGCTCAGCCCACCATATTCCAGCTTCCACTTGTGCAGCAGGTGCTAGGACTTCCTCCACACCCAGCACTCCCAGGAACTGTCATCCAGGCAGCCCTGAGAAGGGGCCTTTGGCTAAGAAGTAAGGCTCCCGTGTCACAGTTAGACTAGCGTAGTCACTGTAAGTATGGGGAGTCTTCCCTCCTCCCCCACAAACGCTCTTATGATCACTCACATTGTCATCAAGAGCCAAAACCTTCCTGTGTTCCCTGCTCCGTTTGCTGTGCTCCCAGCCCACAGTGATAGCTGCCCTCTGTGCTCCTTCTCTTCCCTATCCTTTGCCTTTTCCACTGCTTCCGGCCCACATAGGTCCAAACACTTCCTGTCTGTTCTTGTCCTTTCCTACACACAGCTGCCAGGCCTGCCTTCCAAACACTGGGACCATGCAGGCATCCTCAGTATCCCAGCATCCTCCAGCACATCTGCCCTATGGCTCTCCATACCTCCACGTCAAATGGGATGAGCTGTTTCTGGTCCCCTGATCCTGCACTGGCCTGCGGGTCGCTGCTCATGCTTGTAATCTCTCCTGACATACTTCTCAGCATCTCTGCTCCTAAAGAGGCCTCAGAGAGACCTTACAAATCCTCCTCTAACCTCCCTCCTCCTGTGACTACAATTTGTAAGGGCGCTGCGGCCTGTCTAGTGCTGTTATTGTCTGGCTGGAGAATGGCACCACCTTCAGTTATTAGGCTTTCTCTGTTGTATCACTCACAAGGTCTCAGCGTGTAGATGGGGTTGAGCCGGGTCTCTAGTGCAGCCTGAACAGACCTCTTACAGCTAGAGGCAAAACACTGGCCTTTGCCATTGCTAGGTTGGCTGTGTGCACGTAACAGGATTAGCCTGTGACAAGTCTGTCCAGCCCTGCCTTCTTTTCAGCAGTTGCTTCGCTTCGTGTCTGAGAGGTAGGTTAGGCAGACCGCAGGGCTGTTCTTGTACACAGTACGTTTACTGTAAGCCAGATGCTGCACTGAGCGTCTACCTTGCTTTATTTGTTGGTCTTTACTAATCTGTTGTCAAACTTGAAAGGTAGATGCTAACAGTAATCAGTTAAAAATCAAGGCTGGGTACGATGGTTCACATCTTTAATCCCAGCAGAGGCCACAGATCTTTTAAGTTTGAGGCTAGCCTGGTCTACACAGCGAGTTCCTGCTCAAAAACAAAGTGGGGGGGGGTGCTCTGAAGAGATGGCTCAACCGTAAGAACACTGGCTGCTCCTCTAGAAGACCGGGGTTTGCGTCCTGGCACCCACAGAGTGGCTCACGGCTGTAACTTCAGTTCCAGGCTAATTTCTTCTGACCTCCTTGGGCACCAGGCACACACACGGCACACAGACAGACATGCAGGCAAAACACCCATACACATAAAGTCAAATTTTTATTTTTTATTTTTATCTTTTATTTTTATTTTAAAGGCAAGGTTTCTTTGTTTCAGCTGTCCTGGCTGTCCTGGCACTAGCTCTGTAGACCAAGCTGTCCTCGAACTCACAGAGATCAGCCTGATTCTGTCTTCCGAGTGGTAGGATTAAAGGCAAGAACTCCACCAGCCAAAGTACAATGTTTTTAAAAAAATTTACATCAGAGTGGTTAAGTAGTTGGCAAAGTAAGTGGAGGTTTCAGGGGCCAGACTCAGTTCTTTGATTCTGAAGTTCCTGTTTTAAGTACACAGCATGTGGCTGTTTACACAGGAGGCCCAAGAGCCGGCAGCCGTGGTGGCAGAGTGAGGCGTAGGATTTGGAGTCCAGATCCTGCCCTCCGACTACCGTGCGGCTGCGGGACTGAGTTCTGCCCTTGGCTTTCAGGTGGCCCCTTGCTCTATGAAGGCATCAGCCTCACCATGAACTCCAGAGTCCTGAACGGCTCCCAGCGGGTGGTGATGGACGGCGTGATCTCCGACGCTGAGTGCCAGGAGCTGCAGAGGCTGACCAATGTAAGCGAAGCCAGTCACTGCACCATCTCCCCGATCCACGGGCCAGGGGCCTCTTAGGGGCAGCACTCCCTGTTGCCCTCATCACACACTCCTCATCACACACACACACACACACACACAGCCGCCCTGACTAACTTTCTAACTTTGCCTTATCTTCTGGGCCCATCAGGCAGCAGCAACTTCAGGAGATGGCTACCGAGGTCAGACTTCCCCACACACCCCAAATGAAAAGTTCTATGGTGTCACCGTCCTCAAAGCTCTCAAGGTAAACTCCATCTCGGCTCTCTAGAGCAGGGGAGGAGTTGGGCGTGCAGCTGGTAGGGAGAACTGTCACCCTGCTGGCATTGCAGCTGCCAGCCAGTGAGGATAATCTATGCTGAGGAGGTCTCCTTGTACATCTTGGCTTTTAGACGTAATAAAATCGAGGCAAGCGGGGTGGGAAGGATCCCCAGACGTGTGGGCAGGCTGTGGCTCGGGGCTGATCCTAAGCAGGGGACATGAAAGCTAGAAAGGAGAACGGGGAGGAGGCTGTCAGGTGTGGGGAACAGGGAGATTGCTCCTTCAGTGGCGGGGTGGGAGATGCTCCCAGGGTCCTGACAGCCTATAGAGAGTCAGGGCAGCTGACCACCAGTGTTCTTTGCAGCTCGGGCAGGAAGGGAAGGTCCCTCTGCACAGCGCCCACATGTACTACAACGTGACAGAGAAGGTGCGGCGGGTCATGGAGTCCTACTTCCGCCTGGACACGCCCCTCTACTTTTCCTATTCCCACCTGGTGTGCCGAACCGCAATAGAAGGTGAGCCTCCTCACCCCTGCAGCTTCTCAGGAGTAGGCTGCGGCCTGGCACCGTACTAGACGCTGAGGACATGGAGGAGACGAGGGCATGGTCCCCTCGTGCTGGCTGGGAAGCCAGTGCAAGCATGTTGGCTGCAGCTCAGCACGTTGAGTAGTGCTGAGTATGTCAGCAGCGTGGAGGAAGATCCAGTCAGCTCCCCAAGGGTCAGGAAGCCTTCCAGGGCAGGTGGTGGGAACGTTGCAGGATGAATGTGCTGGTGCAGGTCAGGGTAGCTGGAAGCCTTGCAAGCCAGAGAGACCAGTTCTAAAGACAGAGAAGCTCCGGGGGAGCTGAGGATGCTGCCAGCTTACAGAGAACCCTGCTCAGGGATTTGCGTTATATCCTTCCCCTCCGCCCTGCACTGTGCTGCGAGCCCACCCGTAGTAACTGTCAGACACCAGTCCTGTGTGGGAGCAAATGCCTTTGAGCTACGAGGCCTTGTTCCTTCTCCTTCACATCCCCTTTGCCTTCACACTCCCGAGCAGGGATGAGGCACAGCCAGGCTGTGGGAATCACGTTTTTGTGGCCCAAAGCCAGCTCTGTCCTGCTGTAGCATTCGGAAGACTCCAGCTCTTGACACTCCTTGGAAGGTGGCAGGTGCTGGAAGGCCTCTCTCTCCCTCGGTGTTAAAAGCTCGAGGAAAATCTGGGCTCACTGAAGGAATGTGTCAGGCACTTGACCGTGTGCCACAGAGCCTCGAGGTGAAGTGCTACCACAGGGAGGCAGGGACTGCTGCGAACAGTCGGGGAAGGGCTTGGCAGGGCCCTCACATTTAAGACATGAGCTTTGCAGCTGTGTGTTGAGAGACTGGAGCAGGTGGATCAGACGAGAGGCCTGGAAGCTGGTCGGCGATGACCAAGGTGGGGGAGGGTGAAGGCTGGAAATCTGAAAGTGGCAAGGAGGCAGAGGAGAGAAACCGTGGGAGAGGCACAGAGGAAGCCAGCGGGGGGGGGGGGGGTGACTGGCTGGACCCAGTGAGGTGGCATCTGCCATCCCGCACGGAGTGTGCCAGAGTTTACACTGGAGGAAAGTGTGATCTGCTGGCATTTTACAGTAATCCTGTCCGTTCTCTTTCCGTGCCCTCTCCCTATGTGGTTCTCCACCCACCCCCACCCACAGAGCCCTGCCTCACTGGCTGCGTTTTGCTGCTCTTGTTCACCTGCCCCTCCGCTCCTGCTGGAAGATGGAGTCAATAGATCCTGCACCCACCAGCCTCCTCTACGTACCCCTGTGGTCCTTCCTAGTTCAGAAAGTCTCTAGGTCTTCCAGGGTGAAGGAACTCGGCCCAGTGCCATCTGCCTTCTTGGCACCCACAGTCCTCTGGGCCGCATCCTGTTCACCCCGGAAACTTGTCCTGATCTCTAAGCTGTGGCTTAAACAAAGACTCCTCACAGCCCAATACATGACAGTCCTGTAGCCTCCCATTTTGGGGCACCCCATCCTCCCTGCCCCACGTGATAAGAGAGCATCTCACTGTGTTCCCTATATATCCTACTCTAACATGGGTTACCTTGGCCTCAGAGTCACAGGCTGAGAGGAAGGACAGTAGCCACCCAGTGCACGTGGATAACTGCATCCTGAATGCCGAATCCCTTGTGTGCGTCAAGGAGCCCCCTGCCTACACGTTCCGGGACTACAGGTGATTGCAGCAGCCATGGTGCCCAGGCACTGTGCTTGCCCCTGGCAGTTCCTCCGTGCCCTGCTCTGCCTCCCCACCCTCCGTGCACATGCGCACACACAGGCAGAGCAGGCTGTCGGTACAGGCCGGTCCCTCATCCGAGTCCCCACATAGGAAGAAAGACAGCAGGGAGATCCCTCAGGAAGGGTGTGGGTTGGAGGGCATGCGTGGGTTTAGCACAAAGGCACACTAGCTAGGTGTGATGGAGTCTCCAAAGTAGAGTAGGGGATCTTGCAAGCTGTTTATGGCTTCAGAAAAGCTTCTGGCCTCCAGCTGCTAGTGGAGAGCACACAGAGGAGGGTTCTGGGGAATGGGGCATAAGCCGTGTCTGGATTCCCGCCTTTCTAGCGCCATCCTTTACCTCAACGGGGACTTTGACGGAGGAAACTTTTACTTCACTGAACTAGATGCCAAGACTGTGACGGTAAGTGCTCTCCTGTCCTCATCCCTGGGGACAGAACCCCTCTGGAGCTGTTATCCCCAGAGGATAGTGCATAGATTGACAACTGGGCTTCCCACCCCGCCCCTCGCCTTATACCCTGACCCCAGGCTAGCGGATATGGCAGCTCTCCTCTCACTGCCCTTTGGGTCTTGGTCCTAATGATCCATTACCCTTCTGAGGCTTTTCCCGTTTTCCCTCTCCACAGGCGGAAGTGCAGCCCCAGTGCGGAAGGGCCGTGGGATTCTCCTCCGGCAGTGAGAACCCGCACGGGGTGAAGGCTGTCACTAGGGGGCAGCGCTGTGCCATCGCCCTGTGGTTCACCCTGGATCCTCGCCACAGTGAGCGCGTAAGAGCTGTGGGGAGGGCCGCTTGTCTGTTTCCAGAAGACTCTGCTGTGTCCTCTCCTTGCGTCCTACTGCTAGTGGTCCAGTCATAAAGGAGTCTGGGCTAGGGACCCCCTTTCCAGTGTACTCCCTGCAGTCATGGCTGCCTCGCCCTCCCTGGGCCTTCCTTGTCACATAAGTGGGGTACCTGGGTGGAACTTGATGTGGAATTGTTAGTTCAGTCCTTGGACCGTGCTCCCGCCACCAGAGCTTAGGTCCACCAGGAAAGAGGCGGTCCTAGAGTCCCTGCAGCAGCATGGCCATTGTTCTCTTGGAAGCAGCAGGTGAGCGGGTAAGGACCTCGGGGTTGGGGCTCTGAGAAGTGTTTGCCATTGCAGGACAGGGTGCAGGCTGATGACCTGGTGAAGATGCTGTTCAGCCCAGAAGAGGTGGACCTCCCCCAGGAACAGTCACTGCCCGGCCCACAGGAATCCCCAAAACCTGGAGAAGAATCTCTGTCAGACCGAGAGTCACAACGCAAGGATGAGCTATGACAGCAGCTAGGTCACACATGGGTGCCATTGGACCCATTCGGAGACTCCGCCCTGCAGCCTGGACTTCCCAGCCCCTCGGGGCTGCAGATTAAGGGAGACTTCTGTCTTCCGCCCAGCCAGAGGATCCTGCCCGCAGCCTTCCGCATGGTGCTACTGTTCTTGGAGTGGACATGGCAGGATGCCACTCTGCTCTGGGCTTGGCTGAAGGCTCAGGATGCAGGCCCAGAATCACCCCAGGGCTTAAATAGGCAGCTGCCCGACAGCAGCATGATATTTAAATGTCTGTACAGACAACCAAAGAATAAATGAGTCTTCTTTTTTCATTGAGTGGTTTGTTCCAAGAGAGGAAATATTTCCATTCTTCCACAGAGGCCATGCTTGGTAGCCACTACTCCTGGCAGCACGTAGTGGCCATACAGGAATTCCTATGTAGCCTCAGGCCAAATAACCCAGGTACCTTGGGCTTTTACCATAAAAGGGGCATCTTGGTCCTCACTGTGCCTACCTTCTCCAGGAGCTGGGTGGCCCAGATACAGCACCCAACGTGGCAGCACCTCATGAACTTAAAGCTGTGGACGAAGCATCCGGTTTGTTACTAATCCTCTTCTGGCAGAGAGCAACAGTCAGCGGTGCTCTGGCATGTTAGAGGCAGCCACGTGCTTCCTTCTCTGCTGGCCGCCCTCAGAGCCTGTACCTGAGAGCCTCATGTGTAGGATGATAACTCAGAGAGATCAAAAGCATGGAACTGGAGACTCAGCTCCTCCGGCCACAGCTGGCACCAAGCCCACCACCTCCACCATGCTTGAGATGCCTTAGTATAGAGTGTAGGAACCTGCCCCCAAGTGATCAGTAGTCAAACAATATTTATTTAGTGAGCAGCAGCTTGGTGCTGGGACTATGAGAGGGGCTTAGGCAAGCCTGGTCTTACAGAGCTCGTATGTTATAATAATAAATGTGTAACTATGTATGTGTGTGGTTTGTGTATCTCTAAGCCTTTGATGTAGAAAGTCAAGTCAGGGTCCCAAGAGAGAAGAAACAGCAAGAAGACTGATGAGGGACAGGAGAGATGACTCAGCAGTGAAGAGCCCTTGTTACTCTTTGCTTCCTGGTACCCAGATCAGGTGGCCTCTAGCCTACCCAGTTCCAGGGGATCTGATGCCCTTTTTTGGCACCAGCACAAACATGGCATACATAAATACAAATAAAAACAAATCATATATACATACACACACATATATATGTCTACAGGGGCAGAATGGACCGGTGAAAAGGGTAGTAAATAGATCCTGAAGGCCCCAGCAGGGTTTTGAGTTTGGAGCATCAACATGGGACTAACAGTAAAAGTTTCCTCAAGCCAGGTGGTGGTGACCCACATCTTTAATCCCAGCACTCAGGAGGCAGAGGCAGGTGGATCTCTGAGTTCGAGGCCAGCCTGGTCTACAGAATGAGTAGACCAGTACAGCCAGGGCTACACAGGAATCCTGTCTCCAAAATAAAACAAAAGCATCCTTGGGCAATACATGGAGAATAAACTGTTGGGACAGGAAGAGAGGGGTTGTTGAGTGCCCACAGGGAGAGGAGGAGGCCTGGGTCAGGGCCGAACAGTCGAGGTAATGAAGACCAGGCTTACACCAGTTTCCCAATAGTGCCAACAGGCAGTGCTGAAGGGTTGCATGAGGTCTGAGCAGAAGTGTTGGGAAGTTAAGCCTTCTGGTGACGCTTCCTCCCTTTCCTGGACAAGAGGTGGGGACAGTTAGCTGCTGGAGGAAAGTAATCTGTGGCCAGCAGGAACCTGGGTGGGGTGTGCTAAGAGAGAGTTTGATGGACATACAGCTGATGTTTGAAGCCAGGAGAGGTACACAGAGAAGTCAGAAGTTAGCTCACCTAGAAGCAGTCTGGAGAACAGCAAGAGAGATTCCCCACGTGAGGGCATTTCAAGAAGGAATTGAGCAGTGTGTGGGGAGCCAATGAAGTCCTGAGTGAATGTTCATTGTTAGCCTGAGCATGGCCACATCTAAGACCCCAGAGCCTCAGACCCATGGGAGGACAAGGCCTTCCCCTGGCCTGAGGACAGATGACAACCTGCTGACCTCTGGCTAAAAGCAGCACCTGCAGAAAGCACCAGCTGCAACTTCCTCATCCTGGATGTTGACTGTACAGCACATCACCCCAGAATCCTCCTCCCAGTGACCGCTCCTTTACAGAGACCCTCCTCCTGAGATGAGCTAACCTGCCCCCTTCCTCCTTGGTGCTGTACTTCGTACACTGAGTCTGCAGGCCATCAGAGAACACACAGCCCACCAGATCCCAGGTTTTGTACGCACGGATCTGTCATTTCTTCATTCCCCATTGCCTCAGTCAGGTCAATCCCAAAGCTGTGCAGATCAAGGCAGTAGTGACAAATGGTGTTCAGAGGCTGAACAAGATGAAAACTGAGGGGCTGGAGAGATGGTTCGGCGATTGGGAACACTGAGTGCTCTTTCAGAGGACCAGGGTTCAATTCCCAGCACCCACATGGCAGCTCACAACAGTCTGTAACTCCAGTTCCAAGAGATCAGCACCCTCACACATACAAACATGCATGCAAAACGTCAACCCACATTTTAAAAAAGTAATAAATAAATTATTTTCAAAAAGATGATAACTGAGCTGGCCATGGTGGTGCATGCTTATAATCCCAGCACTCAGGGAGGCAGAGGCAGGCAGATCTCTATGAGTTCAAGTCCAGCCTGGTCTACAAAGTGAGTCCAGGACAGCCAGAGCTGCACAGAGAAACCCTGTCTCAAAAAACCAAAAAGAAAAGGAAAAAAAAAAATGATTACTAGTTACCTGGCAGGGGAGACACCATGAGCAGGAAGGTGGCTTCCCCAGGGCGAGACTCACCCATTGCACTTGGGGTGTGATTGCCCCTAAGATTTTCCCAAATTCGGGAAACTCGACAAGGATTAGGGGAAGCAGATAGAAGGAAGAAGAGAAGGTGGGGCTGGGAAGAGACAGGGAGGGGGCTAAGATTATGAATGAATCAATTAAATGAATGATTTAAATGAATGAATTAAAATGAATCAATTAAAAAAAAAACCTGATTACTGAAAGTCTGGAATGATGGTGGTTGCCAGTAACCCCAGCACTTCAGGGGTGGACACAGGAGGATTAGCGGCCAGGGCCAGGCGACCACAGAGTGAGTCTGAGGCTAGCCTAGACTACGTGAGACCTTGTCTCCAAATAAGAAAAAAAAGGGGAGGGGCTAAGGGTCTATTTCTGTATTTGACAACAGGCAAGTCAGGGAGACTTTCCCAGAGATGTTTTGGTGAGGTGGTGTACACAAGAGATGAACATGGACAAGTCAGAGGAAGAGCAACTCTTAGGAGTTAGCTTGATGCAGAGGCAGAAGGGGAACTGGAAGGCTGGGGAGTCGGCCTCTCAAGCTGAGACAGTGTGTCCATGTGCTGGTGGAATGCTTACTGCTCCTGTTACCATCACGGATCCCTCTGTCTGACCCAGTCTGCACAGAGGGACTAAAGGATACATCAAAGGGGCATGGAGCTGAGTGGTAGTGACATACACCTGTAATCCTGGCAATCAGGGAGGCAGAGGCTGAGGAGTGCTGTGAGTTCGAGGCCAGCCTGGTCTGCAAAGTGAGTCCAGGACAGCCAAGGCTACACAGAGAAACCCTGTCTCAAAAAAAAAAAAAAAAAGGGGGTGTGTGTGTGCTTGGAGCCGGCCTGGGCACTGAGCTGAGTGATGCTCCTGAACATGAAAGTATGTGACCACCGGGACAGGGAGGTAACCCATGTGCTGAGGCTAAGATGCCCAAGAACACTTGCAAAAGAATTCTCACACAGCACCTGACATGATAGAAAGCAATTCCGCATTACAGAACTCCACATTGGTCTTGGCCTCATTTTCCAGAAGTTTCCATATTGGGGCAGATGCCTTTTACGATTTCTTTCTTTCTTCCTTTCTTTCTTTTGTTTAGTTGGGTGTTTTGTTTGTTTGTTTGTTGTTTTGTTTTGTTTTGGTTTTTTGAGACAAGGTTTCTCTGTGTAGCCTTGGCTGTCCTGAACAGGCTCTGTTAAACCAGGCTGGCCTCGAACTCACAGAGATCCACCTGCCTTTGCCTCCTGAGTGTTGGGATTAGAGGCATGTGCCACCACGCCTGGCAAGGTAAGGTGTTTTTAGTGGCAATGGGACCAAGGTAAGTGTGTCTAATTAGGCTAGGGGAGCTCCTTCAGGAGCAGTGGGTGATGGCAGGGTCCCAACTGAGCTACACCTGTGTGTGCTTGCTCTGTGTTTAGGAAAACATGTAGAGCAGCTTGGCAATATGAGGAAGCTCTCTCAGGATGGAGACAGCCTGTGGGAGTGTCACAGGGCATAAGGAGCAGCTCAGCAAAGCCAGGGCAGATAAGAGCATGGCACTCATTGGTCTCTGATGCCCAGGGAAGCCACAGAGCTGGGGGTTTGGGCACCAGAGATCTGCGCACAGTGCTGTTTCCAAGGAGGGAAGACACCGTCGGACTGCCCCAGGTACTGTGAGGTTTCCTTGCGCTGGTTAGACAGAGGAACACCTGAGACTCCTTGTGCAGCCTCAAGCTGCTTGTGGGCCCCAGGAAGGGGGAAAACAATGTGCCAAGCACAGTGTGGGGGCATGCTCCACTATGCCTGGGCAGGCAGAGCAGCTGCGGGTAGCACAGACTTGGTCACCAGGCTTCTTTGCTGTGTGGCCCAAGGTGAGCCATCTCTGTCCTGAGCCTGTGGTGCAGGGAACTTTACCC
Organism: Meriones unguiculatus; assembly: GCF_030254825.1. Taxonomy (NCBI): domain Eukaryota; kingdom Metazoa; phylum Chordata; class Mammalia; order Rodentia; family Muridae; genus Meriones; species Meriones unguiculatus. Next base: position 30,195,059 of record NC_083351.1, on the reverse strand, counting down.
AGTCAGGGGTATAAGGCTGGCACCACTTGTCAGCCTCGAACTTTCCATGGCAACTGTAGGGAAAGTAAGAGATTGCAAAGGACTGACTCAGACCCTCTTAACCAGCCACAGGAGAGAGCAGTAGACCAGTCCCTGGCGTTTCATTACGAGACAGGCAAAACCAATGAATCTTCATACCAACCCATCAATGAGCAATACATACCTGCCGAGGCCGCCCTCAGCCGGGCACGGTGGGGAAAAGACTTGGCAGCCGGTTCCCAGCCTAAAGCAGTCTGCCATACCAGGATGAAGCAGCACTAGGGAAGGTCCATCCTCCGGCCAATATCTTGGGGACAGCTTTGAGCAGCCACAGTTCTGACAATTTATGATCCTAATAACCTCATCAACCAGACAGGCAAGTGCCATCACCCCTATTTTTCAGTTGCGGAATCTGACTAAGACAAGCTGAGGACTTGGCTAATGTCATACACTTTTCAGCAGCCAAGGAAAAGCCGGCGCCCTCTGGAAGTGAAAGCATTTCATTTTTATTTTTTTTAAACTATGACTGTGTCCGCCCCAGGCATTTCCCATCAGCTCTGATCAGAGGCTAGGCTGGGAACCTTGAGCCGTAGATTCTCTCTGCATGCCTGATAGTCACTGGGCTGCAGGGCCACCAACAATGGTGGGCATCCTAGGGCAGAGGGCAGAAAAGCTACCCTGGGCAAAGGCTTGGGACATTGGTAGAGGAGCAGGTTTTGGGAGGAAGCCTGTTGGGAAAGCAGAGCATGTTTGGGTAGAACAGACCCAAATCCTCAAGTGACAAAGGGAAAAGCAACTGGAAGAGATCCATGGGAAGATGTCAGACTCATGGAAGCTTTATGCTGGGCAGTGGTGATGCACACCTTTGATCCCAGCACTCTGGAGGCAGGGAAAGGCAGATCTCAGTTTGAGGCCAGCCTGATCTACAGAGCAAGTTCCAGGACAGCCAAAGGTAAACAGAGAAACCCTGTCTCTCCAACAGAGAGAGACAGAGACAGAGAGGAGAAAGAAAGGCAGAAAGACAGAAAGAAAGAAAGAAAGAAAGAAAGAAGGAAGGAAGGAAGGAAGGAAGGAAGGAAGGAAGGAAGGAAGGAAAGAAAGAAAGAAAGAAAGAAAGAAAGAAAGAAAGAAAGAAAGAAAGAAAGAAAGAAAGAAAGAAAGAAAGAAAAGAATCATGGAGGTGCAGGGTCCTTAGAATGGGACTTGGGAGATGTCTGAATGGAGACACTAACAGACAGGCAACCAGCTGCCCCTCAGGCTTCATGTCTGGAACACATTAGCTCTGGGGACAGCAACTATGTTCCCTTCTACCTCAGCTCTCACTTGTCTGTAGACAGGAATCACAGCTGGTGTTCTGTGTGGCCCTGAGGCTCCAGAACTCGCATATCTGACCACTGTGCTCCCCAGGTCAGAATGAGGCCTGGTTCTCCCCACAGAGAAGCCTTTGCAGAAGGCCAAGACCCACCTTTGGGACAGAGGGCCTTGTCTGGCCTGTCCAGCAGCCTGTGTAGACTCATCATCCCAGCTTGGCAAAACAGTGTCCCTTTCGTGACTGAGTCTCCATAGTCCTCTCATTTGTAGGGAGCATCTTACGAGGCGCCCCATCTCTCCCCGTCCTTCCTTCCAAAAGGCAAAGGTGGGGGAACGGCCATAGAAACCAGCACCACACACATCCCAGTTACCTGCCTCCTTGCAAGGGCTGCTTTGAGGTTAGCAGGGTCTCACTACCTGCCTCCCCTGCCCAGGAGTCTTAGCTGTATCTCCTGCCTCACTCTGGGCTCCCGTAACCTCCCCTATTGTCTTGTAATCATTCATGGCAGGAGAATTTGAAGTCAGAGCATTTTCTCTGTCCCCATTCTGGACCTCACTGTATTCTGGGATTGGCAGGCTACCCTACAAACCAGGTCCCATGTACACAGGAAGTCGCAGGGACCTAGTATATGGCACTGTCTACCAAACTGCATTCACCCCTTGTCCAGCTCCTCCCAGGTCCCCCCTAGCTGGAAGCTGGAGCTACAGGCCATACCAGGGGCCCACGCCCTGAGCAGGCACACAGGCTTGCCATTGTCTGACAGTGCCAGGCACCCACGTGAAGAATGCAAGGCAGCAGGCTGGGGGTTTGTCCCCACAGTGGGGGCTGAGGTGGTGGGGGAGGGAGCTGGCCATGTTGCAGGAAAGGCAGTGGGATGCAGGGGATGCAGGGAGGTGGCTGGGAGGCCAGCAGGCAGGCCAGAATGGGAGCAGGGGTGTGACATTCCTCCCGCACCCATGCCAAGCCTGTAGGCCTAAAATGAACGTGAGAGGATTGCTAATGAGACCCAGGGGAGTTAAACATTCTCTGCTCCTGAGGGCTGAGTAAGAAGGGGCAGGCAGGGGTCTAGAAGGGGGCAGCTTGAACCCCAGGAATGTGCAGAGGCTGCTGCCCCCGCCAGGCTCTTCTGGAGCTAGGGGCCAGGGCCTGCTGTCCCAGGTCCCAGCAGGAGCTGCTGAACCAGCCAGCAAAGGGATTAACTGGCTGAGCGGTTCTCCTTCCTCCAAGTCCACACCAGATGCTGGCACAGGTCTTCCCAGACCCCGCACCACGTCTGAGGCTAGCCTGCAGCCACCACCGGCCCAGTGACCCTGGGGTCCCTCTTCTGACCCCTTAGATCCTAAACAGACCCTACAGCACATGTCCCTGCTCTGGCCTTTTCTGTTTTTATAGACATGGCTTCCAGATACCCCAAGACTCTTCTCCCTAACTCTTCATGTCTAGTCTAGTCTCTGCACATCTGGTCTTTGAGCCCTTACCCCAAAACTAACTCTCATGGTAGAACGCTTGCCTCACACATACAAGGCATTTCCATATGCATTTCCATACGCAGTGTGTGTGTGCAGGCACACACACACACATACACATCCCTAACTCTAGTTTTTCCCGTGTAACTAAAATGTCTTTCCTTTTCTGTCCTCAAATCAGTGGGCAAGAAACCCTAGGTTCAGATCAGGCACACGAAAGCAGAGTAAAGCCAATCACTGAACCTGCATTTACTGAAGGGATTAGGAGAATCCTTAGGCACCGCAATCACACTCCTGAGCGGGGGTTCCCTGGTTGGAAAGGCCTTGAGGGGAAGGGTCACTCCTCCTAGCCCCTCCTGTCCTTCGTATTGAGACAGGGAGGGCAGGGGTACCCCAGCTTGGTCGCTAGGTTCCTCCGTCCACCCTGAAGAAGCTGGGCAAGAGCTCTCCTGGGGACTGACTGTGGGCGGGTTTTGGCCTTTTCCAGCCCCTGGGCCGCCCCCTGCATTCTGGAATCCAGCAGCCACTGCCTTTTGCGGGGCTGACTCTGAGGCTGGCCAGCCAGCCGTCTGTCTCCTCCCAGCCTCCTGGGCTGCTGAGCTCCCCTGTCCCAGCCCTTACCATGACCGCAGCGCTGCTCCAGACCCTGGCCCACCTCTGAGCCCTGGAACCCTCAGACTCCTTCCTGCACCATGGCCAACTCGGGCCTCCAGCTCCTGGGCTACTTCCTAGCCCTGGGCGGCTGGGTGGGCATCATCGCCAGCACTGCCCTGCCGCAGTGGAAGCAGTCCTCCTACGCAGGCGATGCCATCATCACCGCCGTGGGCCTGTACGAAGGGCTGTGGATGTCTTGCGCCTCTCAGAGCACCGGGCAGGTGCAATGCAAGCTCTACGATTCGCTTCTGGCCCTGGACGGTAGGCCTCAGGCGGGGGAGCCTGGGAGGGGACACTGGCTGGGCTGGGGAGGTTTAGGGCAAGCTCTCTCATGGCGTGTGCCCTCAGCGCTGGGCCACATGCTCCAAACCCTGTGTGATTTCCTAACTACTGTCCCGTGTACACTGGAGAGTCCAGGCCAGCCAGGTCCCTTACTCTGGGGAAGCAGGAGCCTGCGAGGCTGACAGCTTGGGCTCCCTGTCCTGACATCATAGCCCTGCAACTCACCGAGCCTTTTGCATTCTGATGTTCTCCTGTGTAACCAGGAGAACATAGGACATGAGAGGATGGACTGAGGTTAGTCTGGCTCCAGAAGCCTGTTAACACCCTCTGCTCCTCTTCTCTCCATATTCCATACTGACAGACACAGATGTATGTATACACACACATGAGATTATACACCTCACACAGCTGGACACACAGCAATAGAGCACGGCACATGCTCGCACACACACACATACACAGAGTCAGACACCATTACATTTCTGACCTTGGGGTTATTCCACCTGCACTCCAACAGGGCCCTGAGCAGAACTGCCACTAGCCAGTCCCACTTCACACTGGTCCAGGCAGATCACTGGCCTCCCTCAGGGACTCAAGTCTCCCGAGCTGCCTGCGGCCTAGCACTCGCCAACACGTTCATAGAGAAGCGGGCATTCAGCTCCATAAGTGGCTGACCGGGTTGCCACTGGGACCAAGCTGGCCTTAGTTGGTCCTCACACACCCTCAGCTCTTTCTCTGGCGGTATCCTGAGCGGCACCCTGCCCTATCTCCTGCTGCCTGAGGGTACACCAGGCCCAAGAGAAAGCCGCAGAGGAGCAGATCCAAACTATCCCTTCCCTTCGCACCATCCAGAGGAGCCGGTTACGGCCAGTGGGAAATGGGGTCAGCGATGATGATTCTCATATACTCATTGTGTCATCTCACAGACAGGCGAGTGCTCAGGCTCCATTGGGCTTCCACTTAAGCCCTTCCCACACTGGCTTCCTCCCATTTCTGGTCCAACCCTCTATTTTGCGCCCCCATCTCCTAGTTCCCCATGCCTGCTCAGTCCCTTCTCCCACTGCCTCAGGTCACATCCAGTCAGCGAGGGCCCTGATGGTGGTGGCGGTGCTCCTGGGTTTTGTGGCCATGGTGCTCAGCGTCGTAGGCATGAAGTGTACTCGGGTTGGAGACAGCAACCCCATCGCCAAGAGCCGCGTGGCCATCTCTGGGGGTGCCCTCTTCCTCTTGGCCGGTGAGTGCCTCTTCTCCCCTCTTGACTATGCAGCTAGGCTACCTCTGGTGGCTGGCTGGGCCAGGCATAGCTGAGCACCCCTACTTGGTCCTTAGGTCTCTGTACTTTGACCGCTGTCTCATGGTATGCTACCCTGGTGACCCAGGAATTCTTCAACCCTAGCACACCTGTCAACGCCAGGTGAGTGCCGGAGCTAAGCTTCCCTCCTATCTGTCCTCCTCTGGCCCCAGCTGTCACTTAGAAGAGGAAATAGGGAACTAGGGAACAGGCCCCAGCTAGTTTCTAAGAAAGGAGAGCCATGTGGGGTGTGGCCAGGCCCTTGGGGAGGGACAGGAGACCTTCCGAGGACATCCTAGTACAGGCAGGCCCCTGGGGAGTCCAGTGTCCTAACTCTGGGTCTGAGATCTAGCTCTCTCTAGATCTGTGTTCTTTCTGGGTGACCCGGGTCACTTGTGACTTAACCTTTTCATGCCAGGACCAGCTTGCTTTCCTGTGGTTGTGAGGATCCAAGAGGCGATCAGGAAAGAGGTTTCTCCCAGGCCTCAGTACACCTGGGCTTGCTTTAATTCCATTGGTGACAGCAGACCAAGACAGCTCCCTACAGGAGGCAGTAGTAGAGCAAGGAAGGGGGAGCTGGGTAGAGGAGGCTCGAGAAAATGGGGAGCTATGATAAGACCCAGCAGCGGGGAGGAGAATTTGCCCCTCATCCTGGGGGAGGCTGTGACTGCCCTCTGCTGTGTGCAAAGAGCAGGGAGGACGGCGGCCCAGCCCAGTGGAGTGGCCGTGGCCTTGCCTCCAGCCGAGGGCTCTGGTTGAGGGAGGTAGCAGCAAGAAGCAGAACATAGAATTGGGAGCTACTTTGGTCAGAATTTGTAAGGGCAAAGTCGTGGGTGGGTGGGTGGGTGGGTGGGTGGGTGGGTGGGTGGGTAGGGGGGTAGACAGGGGCTTTTAGAAGGGCCTGGGTGTAACTGGTTCTTCCATTCCTCTCAGCCCAGCCAGGAGCAAAGATGTTCTGCCGACTCTGGGGTGGATGGGGATGAGAAAGAAAGGGTGCTTGGTCTGTCTCCACGGAAAGGCTCCATGGAGGAGACAGAGAAGGAGGATTCAGACAAGAGAGTTGTCCCCTGTGTAGGCAGCTACAGCATAAAGACCTGTCATGCAAGGTCTAACCCGAGGTGCCAGGCTGGCACAAAAACCATCCATTTCTTCAGGACTCTCAGGGCCACCTTGGCTGGGTCCTGAGAACACAGTTAAGCCTCTGTCTGCCCTACAGGTCAGAGACACCCCCTGGTGGGGGTTGTAATGAGTGGTGAGGTGAGCCTGTAGCGGGGTGAAGGGGAACAACGAGGCAAGTCCCCCAGTCGGGAGGCTCCGTATGAACTGGCCCTGAATGTAGAGAAAGAGCTGGGAAGGTGTTCTAGGAAGGGAAACCCATACCGAGATGGCTGGCTGGAAGGGCTAGGTGTGGAGAGCCCAGAAGGCCAGGCAACCATCTCCAGAGGGCAGTAAGGAGCAGACCTGGCTGGACGCTGTTCCATAGACCAGACCTGAAGAGGAAAGAAGACAGCAGATTGTTTTGCTGCAAACATCTGGATCCCTGTAGCCACCAGATGAGGAAATGAGCCTGAACTGCCCACCCGAGGCTTGAGCTGGTGGGGAGGGACATGGGGTGAGCACTCCCCCTAGTCTATTTGGAGAGAAGGAGGAGGCCTGTGGGCTTTGTGTGCTGACCTCCGTCTACCCGGTGCTGGTTGGGGCAGGGGCAGGCTGTGGTTTGCAGTCTGATACAGTCCTTCTCTTACAGGTTTGAATTTGGCCCAGCTCTGTTTGTGGGCTGGGCCTCTGCAGGCCTGGCCATGCTGGGAGGCTCCTTTCTCTGCTGCACGTGTCCGGAGCCCGAGAGAGCCAACAGCATCCCACAGCCCTATCGCTCTGGACCCTCAACTGCTGCCCGAGAGTACGTCTGAGTCTGCCTGTCCTGCCCAGCCCCTTTGCCCAGCAACCCCCTCGCCCAGAACTCCAGCCAGACTACATAGTACCCTGGGCAGGGGCAGATGGGGTACAGATCCCTTGAACTCAGTTTGAAGCTCCCAAGCACCTGGTCCTCGACACAGGCTCTGAGTCCCAGACTCAGATACTCAAAGAGATCAGAGGCCAGACCCAACCCACACATGTCACCCAGTAAGAACCAGGCCTGGTCTGTCTACACCAGAATGGGTACACGGGGCCTTATACCCTGGCTTGGGCCACTGGCTCCTTCTCCTGCCCACTTATGTGCTGACAAGGGCCATCTGCCTAGTATATCCTGGGGGGCCCTGAGAACCAGCAGAAGGATCTCAGCGCATAGCTCTTTGTGCCCGGCGGCTCTTCATACTCCATTCACTTCCATAGAGACCACACAGAGGAAATCCTCTGGGCTAAGGACTGTCCCCACAACACACACACAAGGACACTGAGCTTCAGAGAGACCTGCAGGCCTGTGTCTCTTTTGTCTGTGAGAGCAGGCGTCAGGCCCTGGCAGTTAATTGCTCAACATTGTTTCGATGCCCATACAGGTCACGAGGTCAAACTGTATCACTTCCACCCCCAGGAAAGGCCCCCAGGCAGGGTGCCATAGGAATCTAGCCATAGGCAGGGTGCCTGGGCCTGAACTCTGCAGTCCCCGTCTCCTGTATCTTCATTCATCCCACTAACCAGCCTTCTCTCTTTTGACTTGCAGACCCGTTGTTAAATTGCCCGCCTCCATCAAGGGCCCCCTGGGTGTGTAAGGTCCAGGTTCCCAGCCAGGCCCTGCCCCCTACCACACCTAGACTGTATATTTGGTATTTTTTTTGGAAAGAGAAGTGAACATTCAGCCCCCAAGTGTGATGTCATCCTGTGTATTCCCACGCGCCTAGGGTGGGGCCTGGGCTAGAGAGGTCAGAGCCAACTCCTGGGGCTATGGAGGTGGGTTCTGGGGCACAGGCGGAGCAGGAAGCACATAGGGTCTTGCTCTGGATCTCTGCCTGCCCCATCTTGGAGTGTGCTGCCAGGACTTCCATGAGGGGAGACCACAGCTACCCCTGGAGGCCACCTGAAGCCTGGCTTAGTGAGGGAGCAGGGCCTCAGGGTGAGGGAACCCCGGGCACAGAGACCATCCCATAGGTCGAATGTTCTAGGCCCTCCCTCGGAGCCTTCCTGAGGAAAAGGATAGTCTCTGTGAGGCTCAACTGGGGGCTGGGTTACATCCAAGTGAGGGAACACTGTAGGAGCTCCCTCGGTGAAAAATGGAGAGGGACATTGAAAAAGGACTGCCCCCAGGCAACTCCAAAGCCCTCAGCTCAGTTCTCACCTTACTTCGGCAGTGACTGTCAGAGTCCCAGTCACACAAAAGTGCAGCCAGGCAACAAGGTCTCGAAGCCCAGGTATGACTTTCTAGAAAAGGTCAAGGCCTCCAAGGAACTGAGGGAAACCAGCCCAGGGTTGGACAACAGTGTCCTGCATCTTCAGTGTTCCCAGCCAGTGTGATGGCCTCTGCCTTCACTTGCAGGCCTCTGCCACCCAGCCCTCTCCAGATCTATCCCTCTCCGGGGAAGAGGTGTCCACCACTATCTTTCTCTTGCTTCCCACAAGCCTTCCTAGCTAGCCGGCTAGCACCGGTTTTTTTCCACTTTTAGTCTGTGAGCACATCACCCACCAAGCTCCTGGATCCCCAGAAGTGCACTCAGCTTCATGCTCAAGATTGACCTTGCAGCCTTGAGGTGCAAAGACTAAAACACTACAGCTGCCAGTGGGGTGGGAGGAGGGGAGCAGCTGACAGGAGAGGTGCTATGGTCAGATAATCACACACCTGCTAAACTGCTGACTAGCTAATCTTCTGATCGGTGGCAGCCAGAAACAGGTCTCCCCAAGTGAGGCCCCTTGAGCTGTGAGACCCACAGGAGAGCGCTGTCTGGGTGTCTGAGGCCATCAGGTGGCTCTTGGTCTCAGGTGGGCATTGGAGTCATCTAGAAAGGGATGCCCAGACTCCACCCAAACACAGTGAGTGAGTTGGCCTGGTGGACATCAGAATTCACACAACTCCTTTGCAGTGTGTGCATCATACAGGGGTAACTCCTTGAGGCCTACACTCAGATCTGAGGGAGCTGCTGAGGGCGGAAGGAGCCTACCAGAAAAGGGTGGGGGAGAGGCTAGACCAGAAGGGAAGTCCACCTCCTGCCTTTCCGGAGTCCAGTCCACTGGAGGAGACGCCCACATCCTTGCCATCAATGTCCCTTTGTGCTTAATGATTTTAACTTTGAATCCTGTCACGTGCAGCCTGACTAACACAAGAAACCTATGAAATCCAGGGTGACACGGATATCCCCTCCCCAGGTCTGGTACTTAGCAGCCTTTGGCATTTGGTTGTAATGCTGGCAGGAAGTTTCCTGTCTCCTCTTCAGAGTCTGAGAGCTAAGGAGGCTCAAAACTTGGTGGGGGAATGTGCAGGCAGAATATACTGTATCTTACAGCTGTCAGGGGCAGGCTGTGAGAGGGGACGGCTCCATGCAAGGACGAGACCTGAAAATGGGGTGACATTGTAGGAGCTCATTCTATCCATACTGGAGACTGGAAGGGCAGAGGGTCATGCACCTCGATGAAATATGCAACCATTTTACACACTGATTAAAAAACCGTGAGGTACGGGGGTGGGGTGGGGGTGGGAAGGAAGTATGTGGAAGAAACTGAAGGAGTTGAAAGCTCAAAGTTGGGGGAATGTGGCCTCCCGGTGTCTCCTGAAGCAACCCCCTTCAAATGGCTAGTTCACTGTTTACTGTTCTAACCTCAAGGCTGAGGGATCAGGCAAGGACCGAGGAAGACGAGGCTCACACTCAAAGGGCATGGTTCTAAAGCTATTGCCAGTCCCGTTTTAGGAAACAGAGTCCCAGAAGTGAAGCTGGCAAGTTGTACCCTTTGATTTTAGAAGGAACATAGCTTTGCATTCAGTTCCTGAAGTCCCAGGCCCTGGGGGAATGGACCAATAAGCAACAGCCTGGGAAGATGCTTGAAAAACATATGGCTATGAGACAAGTTCAAGACGTTATTATTTTTGTGCTACATAATACTATTACTCTGTGTGGAAATGACACTGAGTGTAGGCTTTTTAAAAAATTTTTTCTTGATCCTTATCTGGTAGAGATGCAACTGAAAGGCTGGCCGGATTTGCTTTAACCTCTCTCAGAACAAGTTTATGGCAAGGAGAGCTCTGACGTTGGGGCATGCCATCTGCCGACGGGGCCCGCTCCACCCCTTCATTTGTATGTTTGCTAATGAAAGAAAAAGAAATAAAAAGTTTGAAGGAACCTCCAGTGTTTGCTAGCTGCATCTGTCATGGTCCTCACTCTCACCAGGGAATAAAGACACTCGACTTTCGTGTCCGACGACACCTCAGACTCCTTCATTGTGTCACCTGCCACTCACCATCTCTGTCCCCACCCAGGTCTCCTATGAAGCGTGGCATTTTATAAGACCTCCATGCGGTGACCGCATGTTCAAGTTTGAGAAACACTAATGCACGCTGAAGAGAACTGCGTGGTTCTTCCTTAACATGGGAATTTCCAGCATCCTGTGCTTATTAGGTATAATGAAGGATGAAGGTGATTTCCTGTTTTTTACTTGGATTTTTTTTTTTTTTTTTTTTTGAGACAGGGTCTTACTGTGTGGCCCTGGATAATCTGAAACTTGCACTATAGACCAAGACCAGGTTGGCCTCAAACTTACAGATTTACCCCTGCTTCCTGAGGGTCCAGCAAAAATTTTAAAAGGCTTAAAAAAAAAAAATCTTTATGTGTATGTGTTTGTATGGATGTATGCCATGGGAGTGCAGGTACCAACAGAGGCTGGAAGAGCAGAGAGAACAGTAGAGACTCTGGAGTTACAGGTGGCTGTGAATCTGGTGAAGTGGATGCTGGGAACTGAACTTGGGTCCTTTGGATGAAGCAGCCAGTGCCCTTAACCACTGACCCATTTCTTTAGCTCAGCAAAATTTACTTTGAGACGGGGTCCGAGAACTTGTGATTCTCCTGTCTCCACCTCTTGAGTTCTGGGATTTGAGGCATGCACTACTCTGCCTCTTCCAGGCAGTGCTAGGGACCAGGGCCAGACTTGAGGCTATGTGCATGCTGGAACAGCTGAGCTGCAGTCCCAATTTCTCCACAGGAGTTGTGAATGCCTTTTTCTACTTTTGTGAAGAATGGCTTTGGGATTTTGATGGGGATTGTAGTAAATCTGTTGGTGGCTCTGATTAGGATAGTTATTTTCTTACTTTTATTCTTTTTAACCTGTGAGTGCAGGGAAATCTTCCTTCTGTTGTCTTTATTCTCTCTTGTGTTTTAAAGTTTATATTCAAGTCTTGCAGCAATTTGGTTGGGTTTCTTCTTCCATTGCTCTCTTTAAGTGACGGTAGTGGAATTGTTTCCCTGATTTCTTTTTCCACATGCTTTTATGTATTTATTTGTATACAGGAAAGCTCCTGCTTATTGTTAGCTAATTTTGTATCCTGATAGCTGGACTGTTTAAAGAGTTTTCTGGGTGGAGTCTTTAGTCTCTTTGTTTCAGCATAAATGCTACTTCTATAAAAGCAACCTCCCTACCTCCAGACTTGCCTTCTGCAGCCCCTCAGTGAGCTGATTTTATCTTTAACTGTCTTTAGTCAGCCTTTAAACCTGCTTCCCGACTTTTCTGTGGATACTGTATTTTCTGATCACAGGTGTCCAGCTGGCTCATTTTTCTACAAATACCGTCACATTCTGAGTTATTACTGAGAGTTAAGAGCTATGCCTGCCAGGCGTGGTGGTGCACACCTGTAATCCCAGCACTACAGGGAGGCACAGGAAGGAAAGTCTCTGTGAGTTCAAGGGTAGCCTGGTCTAAAAAGCTACTCCAGGACAGCTAAGGCTATACAAAGAAACCCTGTCTCAAAAAACCAAAACCAACCAACCAACCAACCAACCAAGCCTCAGTGTGAGTCAGGGGGGCATGGAAATAGTGTAGTTCATACACCTGCCAGTTTTCTAGTTCTCTCCTTGCTAGGTATGTGTTGCACAATGGCTTTATCTTCTTACATTTGGTATCTGGAAATCCCATGGCTCCTTTTCTAATTTTTTTCCATTGGGCCTCGTTCATGTCTTTTCTTTTAGGTAATGTCATGACCTATGTATGCATCTTTAAACTGGTGCTGTATTTGGTATTTGAAGAAAACATTCACAGAGCAATTTAAACCTAGCACAATGGTATTTTCCTTCAGTAACTTGCTTTCAATAGGTGCCTGAAGGCATGAGCAAATCAGGAACAAGGCTCAGCTCCTTAGATCCTCAGGCCCCTGGATGACACTCATGTGTCAGTTTAAATGACTAGCATGGAATGCTTGTGCAATGTCCCTAACTCAAAAAGCATAGGGCAGCTTACAAAGCTTGTCACATCTTGTGAGCCTGTATCTGAATTTTTCCCTCCTCCAGGTGAATACTGGTGGCCTCTGAGAGACATCTGGGGTGAGCGCAACCCTGAGCATCGGTGTCACGTCCCTGTATCTCCATGTTCTTTTCAAAACTGTTTACTATCTGCATTTAGAAAGATCTCTTTTGGGCTGGCTCAGAGGTTAAGAACACTGGCTGTTCTTCCAAAGGTCCTGAGTTCAATTCCCAGCAACCACACAGTGGCTCACAATCATCTATAATGAGAATGAGATCTGGTGCCCTCTTCTAGTGCACTTGCTGCTAAACCTGATGACCGAAGTTTGATTCTCCAGGACCCAGAGGAAGAAGTGACGCTTGCAAGTTGTCCTCTGATCGCCACATGCACTTGGGACACATGTATCTCCCCACAATCAAACACTTTAGTAAAAATGGTGTTTAGAGTGGATCTCTGTGAGTTTGAAGCTAGCTTGGCCTACAGAGTGAGTTCCAGAACAGCTAGGGCTAATTGGAGAAACCCTGTCTCGGAAAAACAAATAATTTAGAAATTGTATTTATATTTTGTCTGCTATTCTTATGTCAACAGAATTGTCTCAGCATTGCAGGAGTTTGAAGTCAGGCATGGTTCTCTCTCTTTCTCTCTCTGTGTGTGCAGCTCTGGATGTCCTGGAACTTACTCTGTAGACCAGGATGAACTGGAACTCAGAGATCTACCCATCTCTGCCTCCCTGAGTGCTGGGATTAAAGCTGTGCAAAAGCACTGCCCAGCAAGCAAAGCTCTCTTATCTGGGCATGGTTATTCCAGTCCTTCAGAAGTTGAGATTTGGGCCACACATAGCAAGTCCCAGGCCAGCTAGGCTACAGAGTGAGACACGGCCACAAAGAAATAAAATATGAACAAAGTCTGGTGTGGGGCACCTGTCTGAAATCCCAACATGAGAGAGGCGAAGGCAGAAAGAGAAGTTCAAGACCATCCTCAGCCTCCTTTGCTACAAAGTCGATTTGAGGCCACCCGGGGCTCCAGGAATAACAACCACCACAAAAGAAGGAGGAAGTGGAGGAAGAGAAAGATGGCTCCTGCTGATGTTTCAGTTTGGGTCTCAGCGCTCACATGGTTAAAATCAATCTGTAACTACAGTTGCAGAGATCTGATAACTTCTGGCCTCTGACAGGAACCAGGCACACAGGTGATACCAACATACATGCAGGCAAAACACAGGTACACAGAAAATAAAAATAACTTTTAATAAGTTAATAAAAAAAAAGTCTCTTCAAAATCCTATGGATAGGAGCTGGTGAGTTGGCTCAGTGGTAGGGTTCTTGCAACAATGCCTGGTGAACCGAGTTCAACCCCAACGACCAAAATGATGGAAAAAGAAAACTGACTCCTGCAAGTTGTCCTCTGACCCTCCACACAAAATAATAATGTTAAAAAAAAAATACTAGGCAACTTCAGAGTACATTTCAAAATTATTATTTAATGAGCACAATTTTACTTCCCCCTTTTACATAACAATTACGCATTACAATCCAAACTTAAGATCTTAAGATACCACAATAAACAAGTTACAGTATCACCTCTTTGCTCTCCTTTTGAGACAGGGTCTTGCTACATAGCTCTGGCTTCTTGGAACCCACAGATGCCTTTATCTTGGGACTATACCCAGCGTCATTCAGTTTCTTGATAGCTGTTCTGATTAGGGTGAAATGGAATCTTGAAGCAGATTAGCATTTCCCTGGTACCTAAGGACGCCCAAGTACTTATTAGCCATTGTCTTTCTTCTGAGAACGGTTTATTCATTCATGGCTAATAGTGTCAACTCGACAGAATCCGGAATCACTTAGTGAAATCTCTATTCATGGCTGGAAGGAAATGTCTATGTTAGGTAAGTCAGAGCAGGAGGACCCCCTTAACTGAGAGCAGCAGCACTTTCCTGGCTGGGGTCCTGGACTGAGGGAAAAGGAGAAAGCCAGCTATACACAAGCATTCACCTGTTTTGGCTTCTTGAATATGGACATAGGGGGGAAAGCAAGCCAGTGGACAGCATGCCTTTGTGTCTCTGCCTCAGTCACCAACTTCCCTTCCTAACCTCGGAGGTGAAACAAACCCTTCGCTCCCCAAGCTGGGTTTGATCAGTGTTTTATCTCAGTAGCGAAAAGGAAACTAAGACCCATCGGGCAGCTCATGGCTGTAATCCTAGCTCTTGAGAGGCAGAGGCAGACGGATCTCTGTGAGTTTGAGGCCAGCTGGCTCTACAAAGTGACTCCAGGACAGCCAAGCCTTTACAGAAAAACTGTCTCAAAAAACAAAACAACAGAAGGCATGGTCATCACGCCTGGCTATAAGGGCTGGAGAGATAGCTCAGAGGTTAAGAGCACTGGCTGCTCTTCCAGAGGTCCTGAGTTTAATTCCCAGCACCCACATGATGGGTCATAACCATTTATGACAATATCTGGTGCCGTCTTCTGGCCTGTAGGCATACATACAGGCGGAATACTGCATAAATCTTAAAACAAACAAAAAAACCAAAAGCCTGTGGAGCTGAATAAACTATGTTGCTTGGGTCAGGTGAGTTGTTGCAGCAACAAGGAAAGCAGCTGATATACTTCATTAGCCTATTTGATTGGTTTCTTCTTCAGTGTTTAATTTTTGCAGACCTTTATGTATATTATTTCTGTCCCGGGACTAGCTGGCAATGATGTTTTCCCATCCTTTCACTCATTTTCATCCTGAAATCTAATGAGTCTATTGTAGACAGCATATATGGGGATGGCTGTTTTTATTGTCATTAATTCTATCATTTGGAAGCTTTAAGCCTACTTCCGGGAAGTACTTTGTGATGAGAGGCACTCATTCACTGTTTTCCTATGTACTTTAAAGCCCACTCCCTGCTTGTCTCCTTTTACATTTAGTTGCTTTCACAGCACATTAAAAATCCCATTTCTATGTATTATTTTATCCCTATTTTTCTGGTGGTTCCTATGGGGGTTACATGTAATATCATGTTACAACACTCCAGACTGATTTACAGCATCTTAATTTCAATAATAAGTCAACTCTCTGTGGTATTAAGCTCTGGGTGTTCATGTTCTGTCTGCCTCTCCTCATCATCCCTGAAGCCTTTCTTCTTTTTGAGACTAGGTATCACACGTCACAGGCTGGCAATGAACTGCTGTAGCCAAGGGTGCCCTTGATCCTCTGCCTTTATTTCCCCAGTGTCAGAACTGCAGGCATGCATCACCACTCCTGGATTATAGAATCAAACATAGGGCTATGCCCAACCCCTTACTCTATCTGGGTACTACAAGCAGTAAGTCCTCAAGAGGACTCAGAATTTTACTAAGAAAATGTCTGTGAAAGAAACTGGGGAGCAAGGACAGAGCCAGCAGCAGTGCAGGTGAAGATGTGAAGCCCGTGGAATCACCTATGATGGCTAACACTGCCAACCTGACAGAACCTAGACTAACCTAGGAGACAACCTGCTGGGCATGGCCCTGTTTTGTTTTGTTTTTTTCCTAATGCCCACTGGTGTTTTGCCCTGCAACAAAAGCTACAGATAGTTGTGAGCAGCCATATGGGTCCTGGGGATTGAACCTGTGTCCTCTGGAAGGGACGCCAATGCTCTTAACTGCTGAGCCATCTCTCCAGCCCCATGGAGTTTCTAGACTGAGTTCATTAAGAGGGGAAAACCCACTGTCGGGTTGAGGAGACACTCAGTGGTCAAGCTCCGTAACCGTCAGTTTGAATCACAACATGCATGTAAAACACCAGCATCACTGCATGCCTGTGACTCTATCACTGGGAGGTAGAAATGGGGAGATCCTAGGAGCTTGCTGGCCAGATAGGCTGGTCCAAGTGATGACCTTCTAGTCTGTTGAGACTGTCACAGGGTAGCTGAGGCACACAGTGCAGAAGACACGTGTTTGCCTGGGAATAGGAATCTGTCCACTTCACACGCATACACTATACACATGCCACACATATACCCTAAGTGAGGAGAACAGTATTCTACGGGCCAAAGTCCCAGTCTATATTAATTCCGTTTCTATTGCTGTGATAACAAGCACCACAGCCAAGGCAATTTACAAAGAGGCCATTCCCTAACCCTCCCCCAACAGCACCATTAACCGGGGACCAAGGATGCAAGCACCTGAGACTATGAGGTCCGTTTCTCATTCGTACCAGTCTGACGATAAAAAGAGCTGCCTGAAGAGCTGTTTGCCTGCCACGCAAACAGCTGCCTGAAGCTCCTGTGAAGACATCATAGGCCTGTACCCTCAAACTGCCAGCCAGAGTAAACCCTAAGTTGCTTTTGTCAGGCATTCTGTCATAGTGAGAAACCAAAAGTCGTGGAGCACCATGCAGTTCTTGGGGCAGTTGCTATCCGGACCCCAAGTCTAGGAAGAAGTCTGTCTTAGAAGCACTGCCAAGCAACTGCCAGCATGGGCTCACTCAGGGAGCCTGGGCCCTAGGTAAACGTGGCATATTTCAGAGCAATTGGACTTCCTCTTCAATTATGTCCCCTGTAACTGGAGGCCTACACACACGCCACTTTCTCTTGTTAAGCACATCTACAGTGTGTGTTTGTTTTAATGTAGTCTTTTCCGGACAGGATCTCTTCACATAGCCCTAGCGGCCTCCAAAATGCTGGGACTGGCTAAAGGAGCGGGCCACATCACCGGCTCTACCGTTTGTCATTTTGATGGCTGTCACCTGTTGGACTTTACAACAGCCAGCATTTGTTGAGCCATAACAAAATGTTGATTCTAACAGTATTCTCTCACAACTTTAAGTCCCTTAAAACAAACAAACAAAAACTGACATAGGTGTTTCCGTGGTGGACACGGTGGCAGATATGGTACTAGCTAAGGGGGAGGGCTGAAGGTTTGAAGACAGAGCGTTGGGCTACGTAAGGACATCCACTCTCCAAAAACCAAGGGTTGAGGATGTAGTTTGGTGTTGGAGCTCTTGTTAGCATATCCAAGGCCCCGAGTTTGGAACCTAGCACCACACATACAACATACCTGGGGACAGGGCTTTAATCCCAAGCACTTGGGAGGCCAGCCTGGTCTACAGAGCCAGTTCTAGGACAGACAGCCTGGTCTACACAGGGAGACCCTATTTCGAAAAACCACAAAAAAAAGTTAATTTTCTCCTATAAGAAGCCTGGAAATAGTTTTTGGTAGAGGCTTTATTAAGATTTGATCTGCATTTCTTCAGTTCTGGCTTCCCTTTGTCATGGTGTCCATGGGAGTCCTACCTTCCGAGGTATGAAACATTGGTTTGTTAGTATGTAACATTAGTCATTAGTTATTAATCAGTCATTAGTATGAAACATCAGTCATGCTATATCATTTTCCTTCTCCCGTGTCTCACTAACCTAGTTTTCTGGGTCAGAACTAGGCGCAAAGGAGTCTAGTAGAGCAAATTTCACGTGTCCACCAGGTCTCTGATGGAAGCAGTACAGTTAACCTCACTTCAGAAATGAGGCTTTTCAGACACTAGCAGAACCCAAACTCGGGCTCTTTGGTCTCAAAATGAGTTAAGAGCCAGGCATGGTGGTGCATA
Source organism: Meriones unguiculatus (assembly GCF_030254825.1). Taxonomy (NCBI): domain Eukaryota; kingdom Metazoa; phylum Chordata; class Mammalia; order Rodentia; family Muridae; genus Meriones; species Meriones unguiculatus. The sequence continues at coordinate 30,177,094 of NC_083351.1, read as the reverse complement.
TATTTAATCCCAGCACTTCAGAGGCAGAAGAATCTTTTGAGTTTGAGGACAGCCAAAAAGAAAAAGTCAACACAAGGCACCTTAACTACAAAACATTTACAATTTTCATACATTATATACAATGTATAATAATCATATTCAGCACCTCCACTCAGATCCCCCAAACCTAAAACTGACTGATTTTTCTCCATCCCCTTACAAGCCATCCTTTCATCTCAACTTTACGGACCTCTAGGTTTATAAGATCCATAGTAAATCTTACTCCAGTCTAACTAAGACACATTTTCATTTTCAGGAGGCTCTTGGTTAATGTGCAAACTATACAGCACAGCGAACTGTGTCAGGGAGTGCCTTCACCCCATTCATGTTGAAGCCCTAGCTCCCTATGTGATGGTGCTTGGTGATGTTGGGGTGCATGTGAGCTCTCAGAAATAAGACCCTCAAACTGGGATAGGTAGGGTGCAAGCTTGAGACCCTGGGGTTTAATGCCCAACACTGTTCCTAGCCCAATCCTCAGATGACCTACTTAAGAAAGTTTAGCAGTTTCAGGTTTCTGCTCATGACCATTTGGCCCTTCTTCCTCTTCCTTCTGGGCCTATGGTAAGGCAGTCTGCCATATTAGAGACATGTGGTAGAGCAAAGCTGTTTTACCTTATGGTCTAAGACACAAGACTGGCTCACAGTCCTCTTTGGCCAGATGGTGGTGGCACACGCCTTTAATCCCAGTCCTCGGAAGGCAAAGACGGTGAATCTGAGTTCAAAGCAAGCCTGCTCTACACGGTGAGTTCCAGGACAGTTAGGGCTACATAGAGAAACTGTCTCAAAAAACTAAAGAAAAAACAACTCCCACCCCCACTAAACAGAAAACAAATAAAACAACACACACACAAATACACCAATCCTCTTTGAAGGCATGTCTCCTAGTAAAGTGACCTCCCAACATACATCCCTCCCTCCAAATAGTGCTATGGGCAAGAGAGCAGCTGTCAATTTGTGAGCCTTTTGGGTATATTCCAGATCTAAACCATAGCAGGAAGCCATTTGGCTTGGATGAGGTCATAAGGGTGGGGCCCTCGGTGGGTGGGGTTCCTCTCTGCCTGTTGACACAGCAGGAAAGTAGTAACCTTTCTCGTGAGTGCAAGCCATATCACAACTTAAATTGATCTCGGACTTGGCAACCTTTAGAACTGCAGCTTCAGGGCCCCAGGCTACAGTGTGATGTAATAGCAGTCTAACTCACACTCATATTACTCATCTTCCCTTCTGGCTACAGCCCTCACTCCACCTCACTGTCAAACCGATTCAACACTGATAATCATTTACTCTCAACCCATTTCAATATTATGTTCTGAATTTGGCAAGCAAAGTATAAAACCTCCTACCCTTGAAGAGCTTACCTTCTACAGGGACAGAAAGGAAATAATGTAGATGATGATTTGTGTGCCAGCAATGAGCTGAAGAAGGAATCAGGAGACCATGAGAACCTGTGCACAGGCAGAGGATGCCACTTTTAAATGGATTAGAAATGGCCTTCTAAAACCAAAGGGTTTAAAGAAATGAGGGAAAAAGTCCTTTGATTATCTGCAGGAACACTGCTATAGCCAAGAGGAAATGCATGAAAACCTTGTGGCGGGGATGGTGGCCTAGCATGTTATAGGAAAAGGAAACTGGAACAAACAGTGGGACACAGGAAGGACACGGGCTTCTGCAAAGAACTGAGATTATGTCTGACAGGGCCTATGAGTCCTGGCTGTTCTAGAGCGAGCTATGGAGATCCTCCTGCCTCTGCCTCAAGAGTACTACCAGGCCTTGCTAGGTCTCTTGCATTCTATGTTCTAAGGTGGAAAGCATGCAGCAGAGAGCTTACAGATGACACAGGTGTCAGAAGCCTAGGCACACCAGTCTGGAGTGGCCAACATGGGACTCACACTCACTGGACATGGAGGGTGAGTGTGGTAAAGGTGACTAGGGCCTGTGAATAATGGTGTGGCTTTAATGAACATGGGCCTCCAGTTGGCTGTTTGGAGACTAGGTGTGGCTTTGCTGGAAATTGTTCCTGGGAGTGGGCTCTGATATCTCCAAAGACTTGTAGCCATTTTGAGTTTATGATCTGCCTTGTGGATTGATGTGATGCAGGTGGACCTCTTGTCCAAGGCCAGCCTGACCTACATCGTGAGACTATAGTAGTCTATTCTAACCTGCTGATACTATGGCAGACCAACTTTTTAAAAACAAGGTACCTATCCATGGTGTTGTCACAGCAGTAACATCCATTAGAGGCTGAAGGAAGCTAGCTGCCCACTTCAGCAACCCTAATCCCTTAGGCAACAGCAGTATGCACGAACAGACAGGCCTGCCCTTACCAGCAGCCTCCTTATTAATAAGCGCAGTAACTGTTCCTTTTTCCACAGGGTTTCTCCGTGTGGTCTTGGCTGTGGACCAGGCTGTCCTCAAACTCACAGCTCTGCCTGCCTCTGCAAAGTGCTGGGATTTAAAGGTGCCACACCACCAGGCCTCATCCCACCCTAACATTCTTAACCTTTGTTTTTGATGCTATTGCTTCATTTCAGAGTCTGAGCTCCCTCTGGATCACATCTTTTTCTGGTCCTCACATTTATTCCTTGGCCATGACCATGAACTCCAGTAGCCACATGTCTGTCACACAGCAGACTTCTATCAGCATATCTCAACTCCAAGCTGGTCCCTGATATCCACCAGACACTAGCCATCTAAGATTGGATGGCATCTGTCCATGTTATCTATTAATTCCTCCCTCCCTTCACTTCCAATGATGAAAACACCTAGTTTTATACCCTTTCTTTTGGATTTCTGTCCCAAGTCTCTTGGACTTGTAGATCTGGTCACTTCACCTTGTTATCCAAAGGCATTCTAAAACTGTATCCCCTTGGTCATCTTTCTTAGCAACTATGACCATAGTCAATTTTAATGTCAATTTGTCACATGTCCCCTAGCTATGGCGAACCACAATCCAAAGAGACACCTGTCCTAATTTCCTTGACATGGTCAGACCCATCCCAAACTGGAGGCAACACCTTCTGTAGCAGAGCAGATAAACGGGCGTGGTGGAAGGAAGACTGCTCCCTTGACTTGCCCTCTTGCTGCTGAGCCAATTCCATGCTGGTTACCAGAAGCAGTACTCCAAAATTTCTACTGTCTTTCAAGGAAGCTCTCCAGAAACCTTCCAGGTTCTTGGCAGGAGGTTGCTGAGGCACCTAGCTCCAAGGACTGAGCAACTACCAGGCTCTAGATTTATCAGGTGATCCAGCTGTTGTGACTACTTTAATATGAAAATGACCTGGTAAATTCTTTAATACATGTATGTATACTCATCTCACTGTTGTTTCTCTAGAAAATTAATACAAACACCTACACACATTCAATATTGTTTTACGGTCTACATTATGGATACACTCACAACTATAAACATCTTAACAGTAACTTCTTTCGTCGCTACACTCTTGGCAACAGTATTTTCAGAAACCATCATGGCTGCTATTAGCCAACACTAACATATCTCAGTGTATTTACAACAAAATGACTGAAGTCTTCCACCAATTCTTATTAGGTCCCACTACAAAGAATAGCCCTAAAAAATTAAAAAAGACGTGGTTGACAAAGAGCAGCCATCCTTCCTTAGCCAGCAGTTCTTTAGGGCAATGCCAATGCACTCCATGGAGCTTTTCTAGAGAAAAACCTCACCCAGACTCGCATAGCACTCTAATAAAACTTCTCTACCAGGGCTGGAGAGGTGGCTCCAAGGTTAAGGGCACTGCCTTCTCTTCCAAAGGTCCTGAGCTCAATTCCCAGCAACCACATGGTAGCTCATAACCATCGATGAGATCTTGTGCCCCTTTCTGGCCTGCTGGCTCACACACAGGTAGAATACTGTATAAATAAACCTTTCTGACTCAAGCCTCTATAGTCAATTTCTTACAGAGTATTCCTGACAGATGAACTCGTCTGTACAATAAAAAATGGACATCAGATTAAGCACCTTGACACTTTGATCTTCAGGAAATGTTCCCATTAATGGGTTATTACCAGTGTTACCTATTTATTTGCAAAACACTTTGGAATCTGGAAGTGACAGAAAGTTACTGAATTATGACAAAACTAGACAGAATATTATTTAAGACCTTTATTAACAGGTGCTTGCAGTTTGTTGACTTTTTTTTGAAAAAATCAAGTTGTAAACTTATTACAAATTAAAAATGAAGTTCTTAAAAATCTCAACTTGACCAGATATGAAACAATTTAAAAACCATTAAAGGTGTATTGAGAAAAACCAGGCCTTTTTTTTTTTTCTTAAAAAACACGTTTGTCATTACCAAAAAGAGACATCTTTAGGTAAAAATAATAAAAACCCCATGCTGCATAGATAATGCAGATAGTTCTAGTGTATCTGGTCAACGGGCAAAAAGCAAGCACTTAGGTCTTCAGCTCCAATCTTTGTTCATTTCTTATTGCTGGAATTTCATATTCATTTCTTCTTGTTGGATGACCAAACTGCAAAGAAAAGACTCTTATTTAATTACCATCCTCTGAAATCTTCAAATAGTGAAGCACACTCTAGGGTCATGTCAATCACATTTTAGCTACCTGATTTTACTTTAGCCTAAGGATGATCTACAGCAGGAGTGGGCATAATGCACTGTGAATGCATGGGGAAGATCATTTGCCACCTAGTACAGTACAGACAGAGGGGAGAAGATAATAATCCCACAGCAGCAAATAAAGCCAAATGTAAGCTAAGTGGAGCAGACCTGTGATTTCCAGGCTGGCTTCAAAATCAGAGATCTGTTTCTGCTGGGATTAAAGGTAGGCATTACTACACCTGGCAAGGCTACTTTTCAAAACCTTGAAAATGCATAACACTGTCTTCAGAGCACAGGGAAAAAGGCTTTGCTTAGCTTTTTGCTAAGCAAAGATCTCAGAGTTGATTCAGAAATGCAGGCAGCTCACAGTCAAAACTTACAAGACTAGGATCTAAAGGGGGACATCTGTCTAACTGGCATTAGAGTGAACAACACCATAATAAAATGGGTTGTCTTACTTTATTACTGTTAGTTTCTTTTGTGCTAGAGGCCAAAGCATGCCCACTTACCCGGATGATGGTAGAGATGGTAAGCCGGCATTTACTCAGCCCCGCCCTGCTCAGCCTCGGGAGCGGACGAATTCTCAGCTGGTGGATCGGCTGCTTTTGTCTCTTTGCCATCTTGTGGTTTAGGGTTCTCTGGGCGTCTGCGTCGGTAATTGAAGTTGCGGCGATACCGACGTTGAGGTGGCTGCTGACCTTGGGTCTCATCTCCTTGATTTTCCTTGTCCTCTTCATTGCCATCCTCTCTAGGCTGTCTTTGGCGAGGAGGGCCCCTGAAATGAGTATTATATAATTTGAGGAACAGTAACAGCTTTCCTCTGTTAGCCAACCACAAATGCTAATATTTTGTTGCACTGACATATTTTTTTAAAGTGGTCTTTCATACAGCTTAGCAAAAATGTAAGTTACTCTCAAAGTGTATGAGGATACCAAGGCCAATAAAGCTGAGCCTACTGCTCAAACGCCTGGAAACAACCATGCTAGTGCACTGACTCAAAACTTTTGACTCAACTTATTTTCTTGCTAATAACTATCCTTCAACTGCACTTTAAATCTACCATTTCTAAAATCCTTGACCCCACATTTTCTTACTGATACTTGTTTCCTTTCCATCTTATATTTTCCACATGTCTTTTTAAAAAAGATGTATTTATTATGTATATAGTGTTCTACCTGCACGTGTGCCTACACAACAGAAGAGGGCACTAGATCTCATTATATATCATTGTTAGCCACCATGTGGTTGCTGGGAAATGAACTCAGGACCCTCTGAAAGAGCAGCCAATGCCCTTAACCTTGGATCCATGTCTCCAGACCCATTCTTAAAATCTGTTAGTTTGCTCATGAACACACAATTAAGAGTTTTATAGCATGCACTGGTGCACGAGGAACAGCATGTTTCATTTACTGCTTTAACACTTAAACCGACAAGCTATCTATTGGAAGTGACCCAGTTGTGGCACGGTTGAAAAATCCTACACTTTAAAAAAAATGTGTTACCATAAAATGAGTTCGAGGGGCTAGAGAGATAGCTCCATGGTTAAGAATACTTGTTTACAGACAACCAGTGTTTGATTCCCAGCATTCGATAGACTCATAACCAACTGTAACTGCAATTTCATGAGAACCTACATGCTCTTCTGATTTCCATGGGCACCAGACATATATACATATAGGCAAAATTTTCATATACATGAAGAAATAAAAAAACTTTCCAAAATTAATTTCAAAAATTAGAAACATCAGCTGTAACAAATCAAAGAACTTTTAAAAGGTGCAATTTCTATCTTTACGGAAGGCAAGCATACAACTAAAAACACTACCAAAAAGTATTTTGCTCAAAATACCAGTGAAACCAGGAAGATATTTTGAGAAGTTCTACAGTGTAATAAACAAGAATATTCTGTTGTTGACACCCGTAGAGTGACATAGAGACTGCTTTAAGAGCATGCTTTATACTTATGTTGTAAATAAAGGGTGTGGCATTATAAGAGCCACCAAAAAATGGACAAGAAGAATAAACACAATAAAATAACACCCACTAGGGGGTTGTTGAGATGACCCAGTGGTTAAGAGTTCTTGTGGTCTGTTCCCAGCACCCACAACTACCTGTTCTTAACATCAGCTCCAGGGATCTGGCCTCTGACCACAAGGGTGAGGCCATACATGTGTTGGGTGCACATGCAAAACATTCAAATAGCATAAATCTAAAAAATATATTCACACCGTACCCCTCCACAATAAACCTGCCACCACTCCCCAAGAAAGGGCTTCTTGGTATAGCCATGGCTTTCCTGCAACTCACCTTTGTATATCAGGCTACCTTCAAACTCAAGAGGTCTGCCTGCCTCTCCCTCCACTGCCCGGCTCTCTATTCAGCTTAAGTAAAAACACAGGACTTTACTACTATCACTCAGGAGGCAGAGGCAGGTGGATCTGACTCTATCTTTGAATTTGAGAGTAATCTGACTTACAGAGTGTTTCACAACAGTCAGGGCTCCATACACAGAAAAACTCTGCCTCAACACAAACAAGTAAAAACATAGAATAGCAGGTGTGGTGGTGCATACCTTTTAATTGTAGGCCTCAGGAAGAGGCAAGCAATTTGAGGTTTAGGCCAGGCAGAATCAGCAGGAGAAACACTGCCTCAAAAATAATAAATCACACCACCACATGGCAAATAACCTCGGACATGACCATGCTGGGCACCATGGTGCATGCCTTTCATCTTAGCTACTCAGGAGACCAGGCAGGTAGTTTGAGGCTAGCAGTACAGGCAATTCAGTTAAATCGTATTAAACAACAACAACAACAACAAAAACCCAGGGGGAGGATCTGAGATACTGCTCAGGTGGTAAAGTGCTCACCAACCAAATATGAGGACCTGTATTCAGATCACCACAACCACACAAAAAGCTTGGTGGTTGACAATGCCTGTAACCAGCATCAGGGCCAGAAACCAAGAGCTTATTGGCCAGCCAGTCTAACTCAATGAGTTCCAGATCCAGTTAAAAAACTGACAGAAAGATGCTTCATGTCAACACACACACAAACACACCACACACACGTTGGGAAGAAAACTAACTGGTGCTTGTCATGGGATTCAATCCCAAATTCTGTGGTGGGGATGAGAAACACAGTCTCCACGTTTGTAGGACGTGCTATTGTTATATAGCTATATATAACCTCACTGGGTTTAACACCTAAAGCTCTAGCCACAAATGAGACTATGCTATGCCAGCAATATGCTATCAGCAACACTGAAAGTCCAACAGAATTAGTGCTCATGAAGCTTTTCCTCAATCATTCTAATAGTTCCTTTTCCTAAAATACCTATTACACAGGGCTTTCTATACTAAAGTAAAGTAGGTACACAGGCTCTGTGTGCGCTCAGGCTGACTCCTGTATGTTGTGATAGGCAGCAGACCCTCACCTTTCTTCTCCAAGTAAGCATGCTTTAGAGACTGCTGTTTGAACTACTATTATCTTCTCAAGGATAGACAATTTGGAATTCCACACCCTTGCTTTAAAAATAAAAACAAAATCCCACATAAAGTAGACCTCAAGTACACAATTCTACAACATGCTGTTTTAAAGCAGTACCCAACATACGAAGAATAAACTTGCAAAGATTACTAACTTCAAGGTCACTTCTTTCATAAATCAGTGAAAGAGAATGTAAAGTTTTAACTCAGGAAGCACAATGCTGGAGAGGCCTAACATCTGGCTGAAGGGCATTAACAGAAACAGGTTACGATGGGGCATACCTGCGGAATCGTGGTCTGTAACCCCGATACATGTTCTGTCTCACTGGTCTACCTTGCTCTCCTGCACCCTGGTTGTCAGCACCCTGAAAAGACATTAGAGAATATTGGTTCAATAACAAAATCCCAATCAGGCAAATTCAAACTTTTGCTGTTTTGTCTCACTACATGGCCCCCAGTTGTACTGGAACTTGATATATGTAGACCAGGTCAACCTCAAGAGTTCACTCGCCCCTGCCTCCAGAGTGCTGGATCAAAGACACACACTACTACGGACCAGATAAATTCCAACTCTTGATGCAAGACATCTAATAATTACGATCACAACATAAATTAACAAGCCTGGTGTTTCTTCACAATCAAAAGTACATTCTGTGGGTAACAAACCCCGATTTAGGAAAAAATTTCCAGGGGAGAATTCTTTCTCAAAAGCTGTTACAGGAATAGGGAGGGCTGCTGCTAACTCAGCATTTACCTAGCATGCTCAAGGCCCAGGCTCAACTCTCTACAACAGAAAAATGCTGTTAATCCTTTTTACGTTTTGGCACTTACCTCCATCACTTCTCCTTGCACAGGAGGGTTGGAATACTGTGGTCGACGCCCATAGGGTCTCCGCATGTAGTAAGGTGGGAACCTTCGCCTGCGATAGGGCCGGCGCTGTTGGGCCTGGCCTTCAGGAGCGCTTTCCGATCCTTCGTTCTTTTCCCCACTCTCACTATTCTGGTAGTTTTGCTGGTAATTGCGTGGAGGACCCCTACGACGTGGATAGCGTCTATAATGGTTACGGTCTGCTGCGTATTTACTGCCTTGAACTGGAACTCCTCCAGGGCCTGTAACATTTGCTGCCTCCGCACCCTACAAAAGTCATTATTTATTGACAATAACGAAGGAAATCCAGATATTCAATAAATTTCACACAAGCTGGGGAGGGGAAAAACAAAACAAAACAAAACCCAAGAGAAAACAAAATGGAGGGTCGTCTGCATGGGCAGTGGGTGCATAAGAATGACTACATCATCAGCTCCTCACTGTTCTGAAGAGACTGCTCTCTAACTGCAGCCAGCACATTAGGCTCCATGTACTCGTGTTCATGGTCACCAGAACACATCATCCATCCAATTAGAGCCACCATCCACACGGATGACATCTCCAAAAGATTTCCATACCGAAGTCAAACCTTTACACAAAAGCATCCTCACCTTTTCTCCTTCAACAACATCAAACTCCACAGTCTCTCCATCTCCTACACTGCGAAGGTACTTCCTGGGGTTATTCTTCTTTATGGCAGTCTAGTAATATCATTCCAAAAATAGATTAACAGGGGAAAAGAATGTGCTTTTTCATTCAAAATGTACCAGCGTCAATATCATTTTTAGCTTGGATATATACTTAACATTTGCTTTACATAAGACCAAACTATCAATAATTTAGAAAAGCAGGGACCAAGGTTACCCCCAACCTCAACCAAAAGACTCCAATCTTACAAGGCCCCAGCATTTTACCACTATTTGCAAAACTAAAATAATATAATACTCAAGACAGACACAACAATGTGTAAGATGCTTTTTAGAAAAGCATCACATGTAAAGCTGGGAACAAAATGAAGTCTCCATCTATCCCCCAAAGACTGCACTTAATAGTAGAAGCTAGCCCAACACATAGCCAGTTTAGATGACAGGCGAGTTTAGTTTTACATGCTTCAACTTTGACCATTACCAACTCTTAACCCTTTACCATATCAAACTCAATTACAAATGTCAACCAAAATCCCTTCCATCCTATCTATGAATACTTCCATGGAAATGCATTTCACATATATCTATATCACTCTTTATTTTTCTCTCCATATGGGACTGTTGGTTATCACCTCCCCAGAAAACAGTTAAAAGTCTTAATTATATAGGGCTTAAAAAATTATGAAGTGCCCAAGGTCACACAGCTATTAAGTGGCAGGGGAACTTTTCTAAATCCAGGTCTTGGGACTCCAAATCCCACGTTCATTCCACACCACAGCAGTATCCATTACAGGATCACTCATGCATTTCCATTCCAGAGGAGGCAGGACAACCAACAAATCTGAGGCCAATTAAGCTCCGGTGCCCAGAACTGCAGTCTACTTGATACACCACCACGACCTCAGCAGCCAAGTCCCAAGAACAACTCCATGTTTAAACCACTTGCAAAATAAATAGGAAAGCATATTGGTGACACTTTGTGGATGTAAAATACAACTGGGTGAGTTGAGTCAAATAATTGATCTCATCTGTCATCTGAACTGCTGTATAGTTTCATACCTTTTATATGTAGCCAACTCTCAATTACTTGCAGTCACAGGGGATAGCAGAAATATGCATAAAATCCCCAAACATATTAGTATTCATCTTTAGCCCCTTTCCAATCTTTTATGGTTGCCAGTGGCAGCAAGACTAACAAGCCTGGCTGCTTGTCTGTTAAGTCTACGTATTATTTTCAACATGTAACAGGAATAGGTTAACAGTTAATTTACCCAAACAAGAACATTAATCTTTTAATGATAAAAAAAAAAAATCCTGTGTCTGAGAAGCTAATTTACATTTAGAATTTGAATGTTTTACATACTTACATTCCATAGGATTTTGGACATACTAGAAACCTACAGGACTTTCCCTTCTGACTCTCAATGCTGTGTAGGGTTACTTCAAGGAGCTACAAAATGCCAACCTGTTAACCTCTCCTAAGGAGGATGCTGCCACCCGAGCTCTTAGCTATCTGAATAATGGCGAGCACAGAAAACGAACTCTAGGTCTTTTAAAGTGGTTGAAAACTCTGAAAATAACTTTCAATAGTGGATAAACAGTCCTAGTAAAAAGCTGATTAGGCAATGACATTATTCCCTAACCTACTTCATTTTATGGAGACAAGCCTGATGGTGGCAGTGTACCACTAACTTGGTAGCATCTTACTTTACCAATAATTCTTAATTCTTCAATGTCAGTCATTCTTCTAGTCAATATGTAACTTCTTTTAAGATTATTTATTTATTTGATGTATGTGAGTACTATTATCTGCATGTACACTTGCATGCCAGAAGGGGGCATAGATCACATTATAGGTGGTTGCTGGGAATTCAACTCAGGACCTCTAGAAGAGCAGACAGTGCTCTTAACAGCTGAGCCATCTCTCCAGCCCCCAATATGTAGTTTCTGTTAGCCAAATGTAAGTTTTCTCCTCCAAAAACACTGGCAGCAAACTAAAGTCATTTCCTGACCAATAACAACTCTTCTGAAATGCTTTCCACTTAATGTTAAACTATTGGTGAGAATTTAAGTTTCCAGCCAACTCTAAAGGCGAAAACAGAACACACTACTATTTTAAAAATGCTTTAGGAAAAATAAAAAGATCTGCCTGCCCTACCGGTTCTGGTTTCCTATTTTCTTCAGGTAACTGTTCTGTGGCTGTCCCATAAAGATTCGTCCTTACCAAAGGCAGACCTGACTCCTAACAGCATCTGGAAATGTCTTGCCAGTGTTTCTGTTTATTTATAGAAACATTATTCAAGCTTAGACTCATGGTGGTTATTTGTCTGAAACTAGGTATGAAAACTGAGTGCCATTAGTTGAACAGACTCAACACTTTAAAGCTATAATTATTAATGAAACCCTAATCAAAACCTTTTAAAATTAAGTGGACTCACCAACGCAATGCTTCATTCTACACTTTAGTCATGGTTTTACTCTCTCAGAATCAGGACTACATAAACTCATCCTTGGACTTAACTTTTAGCAAAGAACCACAGCTGAGAACACACCCACAAGCCTGGCACCAGAAGTGCAGAGAATCTACATAAGCACTCACCTGGTGTACAAATACGTCTTCCTTGGTGTCATTCCTGCAAGACAGAACAAGATTAACAAGTGAAAGCCTGAATGCATGTTTCAGTACCCAAGACAGCGGACACCCCCAATTTCCTGACTTCCTAGCTGTCTAGAAATAAGTTAAAATAATTTGCCATTTTAACTTTTTTAAGTGTGGGCAGAGGCAACAACATTGGGAACCTTAGAGAAACTAATTTGCATACTTTTATTGATCAGCTTTACCCTCTCACTATTAGTGGGACAGTGAAAACGTAAGCTCCGTGAACTGTTTTAAAGAGTAAACTACTAGAAATAAATAGTAATAAGCCCACTCACTACCTGTAAGATTAAGCCAACAGGTACAGACGTGAAAACCAACACCTCTCACTCCTTACCTATTAAACATTAACAATAACCTGGCACACACCTTTATCTATAAACCAATATTACTAACAGTAGTCATTCACTTCCTCCTCACCATTTCTAACCTCCAAATCCTCCAAGGTAAAACAAACAAACAACAAACACACAAAGAAGCCCCCAGAAACAACAGAGAATGAAACAATGTAAACTATGTACACTTCAATTTCACCTAACAATTGTTTGTTTATAGCACACACATCCCCTTTTCACCTCCCTTCACAGACAAGTAAAAAAAATGGCCAACAAATAAATATACAGCAAAGCTTTATTTTTGTGACAGTCTCAAGCCCAGCCTGATCTTCAGAGTTCTATTCCAGCTTCCACAGTGCTGGCTGAGATTAGCTACAGGAGTTTACCAGGAATCCAGACAGTGTCCTTTCTTAGATGAGTATGGTGTGATAAAATTATTGTATAAAATGCAGCAGTTGACTGTATGAACATCTGAATAAGCGGAGCCCAGCATACTAGGTTAAAGTTCAGACAGGAACTGAACAAGTCTTAAGACTAAAGGACCACCTAGTGAAGACATTTAGGCTTTCCTGGGACAAAAATGGAAGAAACAGACTAATTGGAAACTGAAAGCAAGAATTCATTAGGGACCTGAAAAACCACTTGGACAAACAGACTTCTCCATTAGTCCCACTCCACCCTCTTCACTATTAGTAAGCCAGAGAAACGGCTCAGCATTACTTCTAATATTGGTATTAGTTTTTAATGATCAAAGATACCACTGACATACTATTGAAAAGTAAAGACTGCACAAAAGAATTCATTCAAAATGAGTTCAAATTTGTAGAGAAAGTAATAGCTCCATTTCCACAAAATCACTGATTTGTTGGAACAGAACAATTGCAAATCTTTTTTTTGAGACAGGGTTTCTCTGTGTAGTCTTGGCTGTCCTGCAACTTGCTCTGTAGACCAGGCTGGCATCAATTTGTTAGTTCCAGAACACCCAGGACTTATATAACAGACACATGCCACTAACAAACCAATACCCTACTATGTTTTCATATTAATTAAACTCAGTATGTGAAACCTAAACTTATTCTTACCAATTTAAATTTGCTGTCTATTGTTTGTGTATATTTAGACATACATAGTCTCAATACATAAAACAGACTGGCCTCAACTTAAACCCAGAGTAATAAAATGTTATATATCTAGTTAGGATAGCTTTTAAAAATAGCTATAATTTTGCCATGATGCTGGCAATATGACAGTGTCATTTCCTATTATTTTATAGAGATATACTGAAATATAGAAACCTAAACCACAAACACAGCAGCTACTAGCAGTGACTAGAACAGCCTACTGAAGAATATCAAAGTGTCTGTAGATAGCAGGAAGAGTGACAATTCCAATTTCATCCAAGATGAAAAAGCATCAGCTTGAACACACTAAATCAACGTAGTTATAGCTTATTAACGACTGAGGGAAAACACTGTAGGAGGTGCAGAGACGGCTCAGTGGTTGAGAGAACCAGGCTTGAATCCCAACACTTACAAACCACCTGCCACTCCAGTTCCAGGAGAGTCAATGCCCTTATGGGCTCTGTGAGCACCAGGCAAACGTGGTGCACAGTATATCCAGCAGCCTGTATTACTGAAGATTAACCTGTAAACATCACACTCATCCACTTAGCCACCACCTTTCAGCCCATATCTTACCTTTTGAGGCATATAAATAACATGTGTTTCTTCTAATTGTAGGATGACTAGCAGTAACAAGAATTCCTATATGCTTTCCTGGTGTAGGTCAAGGACAAATGCAGCTTCCCCGCTTGATTACTATCTGCGCCACAAACTACACAGCAATAAGCAATATATTAAGAGTTTTATTAAGTAAACCTCTAAAACATGTATTGGATATCAATCAAACCCTAGCTCTCCACAATTACTGCTTCTATTCAACCTACTCAGACCCAACTTCCTAAAGTTAAAAGCAAACTTAACAGGAAATAAATAAATAAATAGAGCTTCCTTAGAGAAATTATCCATCATACTGCTGGGGATTGACAAACAAAATATTAATGAAGTACTTTTTCCAAGCCTTGAAACTTGCCCTAAAATCACAAATCCCATAAATAAAACTCTTTATTTGTTGTCTAGCTAGGCATATTTCTCAGACATGACCATAAATGCTTCCAAGGATTTTGACAAAGCTGAAGGCCACCTAACTCTAACTACAGTCTCAGTATAAGGAAAATAGCAGGCTAATATACTCACTGCTTTTTCTGGAGCATTTTAAGGATAAATGAGTTTACTCGGCAAAAGGAGGGAAAGTTCCACTACAGGATGAGACTAGGTGAACAGCTGACTTGCATCATCTTAAGATGGGTGGTTAATACAGGTAGCTCATTCTTCAAGTCTTCTGTGCAGCCAAGAGTCCCAGCAATCAGACAACCTCTTACATGTCTTAAATACTGTCAAGGAGTCCTCAGGCCTTCTTGTGCAAACCAATTTTAATAGGTAACAAACATTAAGAGACTTCTGAGATAAAAACAACCAAGGTGACTTTAAAAGCTCAAGAAATTTTGTTCAAAACCTTTCCAAGCTACAAATCGTCCATTTTTATCAAGGACACTGTATTAAAATACTTCAGGGCATTGCAGTATTACAATATAGACTCAGCAAGCTAGGCATGGTGGTGCACACCTTTAATCCCAGTGCTCAGATCTCTGAGTGAGGCTAGCCTGGTCTACAGAGCTCCAGGACAGCCAGGGCTACAGAGAAATCCTGTCTCAACCCCTTCCCCCCAAAAAACCCTCAGCTTTATTTTTGGAATATGAAAATGTATTACTACCATCAATATGCTTCTTGTCTTTCCTTCCCACAGGGCCAAGAGACACACTAGCTACCTAACCTGAAAGTGGGCTCTCTCTAGGAATGCTACCACCCAACAACCAGTTTCACTTTTCCCTCAATGAGGCTCAAGCAGTCATGGCAAAAACTGTGATTTTCATGCTGTTTTTGATGAGCTGGACCCCAACCTTTACTTTCCCTAGAATTCCCTTTTACATTTCAAGCACCTTCAGAGGGGTTGGTCTTCTTCATGGCTGTGCCCAAGTGGGCTTTCTTGAATCATTTAATGTGCCACTTCCGGTCCTATTATTACCACAGAGTATGAAGACCAACCACCTGCCCACCCTGCCAGATCAAATCTCAACAAGTAAAAAGCAGCCCCCACCTCCCACCAAGCCTCTCACTACCAAGCCATGTGTGGTGATAAACACCTTTGATCCCGGAGGCAGACAGGCAAAGTTCCAGGACAGTCCAGGGCTACACAGAGAAACCCTGTCTCAAAACAAACAAACAAACAAGCAAACAAACAAACACCCCAACCAACCAAGATGTACACCAGGTCAGGTGGCACACACCTATAATCTCAGCAACTCCTCTCAAAAGACATGTTTTCTTAACTCAAAAAACAACAAGAGCTGGGTGGGGCAGCCTGTAATCCCAGCACTCCGGGAGGCAGTCAGGTGGATCTGTGAGTTCAAGGCCAGACTGATCTACAAAATGAGTGCAGGACAGCCAAAGCTACACAGAAAAGCCCTGTCTCAAACAAACAAAACCCTAAATTCCTCAACTGTACCTCAATCTCAGTACAGGATAGTAAGGAAGTTCTTTAATTTGCAAACCGACTTGGCACACTAAACTAGAATTTGCAGCAACTCCAGACCCTATGAAATACAGTAAAGGGTCACCTGTCATACCCGAGGACTATTGTCGTCAAACAAAAACTCCAGTGTAGATCACCTGTGAAGTCTTTAAATAGCTAAGAATAGCCAGTTACCCTAAGAAATTATCTGCAAGTATGTGGACAAGCTCCAAACTGAAAATGGCTAGGATCTATTTTCAAGGCTTTCGTGTAACGCAGCAGTTGAACAAATACTCCAGAATACTAAGTTCAAATCCTGCCTCTACTACTTGTTTTTTAATGAGACATACCACTCAAACCTTTGTTTCCAAGGAACAGCACCTAAATCCTCAAAGGCTTTTATGAGTAAATAAATTAGATCATCTTAATCACTTAATAACAAACTTAGTAAGAGTCCCATTATTGTTATTGCAGTCACTAGTCACATACATACATGTAAACCCCAAATGAAGGATCCTTAGAGGAAGACTAACAGACAAATTAGAGTCAGGACATAAAGCTAAGCTTTTTAGAACATAGCTAAAAAGGTCTATGTACACAAGTCAGGCAGAAATGGGAGTGAGTCTTGCATGAAGAGTGGGCCAGGGAGAGGGCTCAGCTGGAGACAGTGCTTGCAAAGCTGACAAAATTTGAATCCCCAGAGCCTATGTAAAAATTCAGATGCAGTCTGTCTTCTGACCTGCATCCAAGTGCTGGTAGCACAGGCATGCCCGCACACAAACATGTAAACGTTTCTCTTAACAGAGTATGGTTGAAAGAAAAAAACAAGAGAGAAAATAAATTCTACCATTGAGCTACACAACCCAAGCCCCTTAACTCT
The DNA here is from genome assembly GCF_030254825.1 of Meriones unguiculatus. Lineage (NCBI taxonomy): Eukaryota > Metazoa > Chordata > Mammalia > Rodentia > Muridae > Meriones > Meriones unguiculatus. The sequence goes on along the minus strand of NC_083351.1, from coordinate 30,159,976 downwards.
TGCCACTATAAAAAAGACACATTCCACTGAAAAAAATGTTCTGGATTCACTGCTTACCTAACAATGTTTTAGGAGCATGGACCACTCTCTACATCTAATAAACTGAAATAGTAATTTGGGAAAAGGATGCAAATAAACTAAGTCACATGCTGTTTTGGGAGAAGGAGGGACACAGTATTCAAAGAGATAGAAACTCTACTCTTCTGCCTGAGTGCTGGTGTTTAAAGGCGTGTAACACCAACACAGGCATTTTATTTTAAGGCCAGGGTCTTGGTATGTAATCCAGACTGTCCTTAAACTGTCCTAAGTAGCAGAGCATGACTCCTGGGATTACATGCATGTATCAAAATGCTTTTCTATGCAGTGATTTGGGCCAAACCCAGGACTTCAGGCACACTAGACAAACACTCTATACCAATGGAGTTACATGCCCAGGCCCTTTATTTGAAAAATTTACAATAAAACCAACAGCACTGGGGGAAGGGGGGGGAAGAAGGGAGCCTTAGGACAAATAATTCTGACCAGGTTATAGTAATTCAGGCTATAACAACCCCCTTATTAAAGGCAGAAGAGATAAAATAGCTGAAGAACCTAGAATGCATAATCCAGAATTCACAGTGCATTCCGAATACCTGAGCACCTCTAGAGTCAAGTGTTTCCAGCATTTGGTATTCTACACTTTTCCTAATTAGGACAAACCTCTAGTTCACTGGAAACAGACTTTACAGACTTATCTCATTAAAAACAGCATCAATATAATGGCCTGCTTAGAAACAAAACACATTTAACTAGTTAAAACCAGTAACTGAGGTTAAGATAGTCTAACAAAGAATCTTCAAAAAAAGCCAATTACAGCTAACTTGCCCAGAAGGATGATCAACTAAGTGGATACTAAGGCCATGGTCAATGACTAATCTACACAATGCACAACTACTGACTGAGGAATACTCATTTTGTATTAAAACTGCTTTTAAAATGTGGTAAGCTTAGGCAAATACTAAAATTTATTAAATGCATACATACAAAACCAATTTACCCAACTGGAAAGGCTACCAAGGAGGGATAGCTAGCTAGCTACAATGAGCCAAGGCTTAGAACTGTCCTTTGGAAGGTAGAGTACAGACTATTCCCAGCATCATCTGGGACTTTTAGGATGGAAACCTCAACCAAAGCATGAATAATGATCAGTTTAAAAGCCACCAGGAAAACAACCACACACAAGCAGCTCACTAGTAACCGATTGAAAAAACATGGAAAATGTAGCACTGGTCAGGAAAGCAAACAGCCTGTGACAGTAGAAATCCTAGACTGGGAAAACAAAATGTTTCCCTCTAACTGCAACTGTAGAGAACAGACCATTAAGTGATTGTAATCACTTCTGCTTAAGTGTTTCCACAACACTGTATAGTTCATCAATGAACGTTTTTCTTCATCACTCCGTTATTTTTAAAAGCCTAGCTGCCCATTTGGTAGTGTCCACCTCAAAAGCGCTCTGTGTCACTCTTAAGCGTTCTTTTCACCATCTACTTATTTAACGCCTTCTAAGCAAGCATGTAAGAGAGAAAATGCTGAAATGGCGCCAAGTCTCACAGCTGTACGGCCAGGATTGCTGTTGGCACTCGCGGTGCTCTACACCCATGCAACTGTACTAGCCTTGGCAGCCATCTTGAAAAAGATGCCGGGCTCACAAGGGAGCCCACAGTGCACTGCCTGCACTTACCACCGCGGGCTACAAACCATTTTCTGGATCTATGAAGATGTAGTTTACAACTATAAGCCAAATACAATAAAGGTTAAGTTCCCAAGGGCTTAAGGCCACTCCAATAAGCTACAGCTAAGCCTAACAAAAATTGATTTGATCAGCATGATTCCCTAACAAGGAAGTAGGAGAAATAAAAATTGAGGAAGAACCATTTCCTTTCAAACCTAATACTTGCCGTCTGGACAAATAAGAGCCCTCCCTCTCCGGCTAAAGGAGGTCCACAGAGAATGTGCTCGAGGAACTAAATGGATCGCATATTTGAGTGGCCTAAACAAAGACAACATAACCTTACAGAACCGATACCATCTCATGCACCTGACATGTCAAATCACGCTCCCCAAAAGGTTAATAAGGTGAAAAATCACCTGCATGTTAATTAGCGGGTCACATTCTTACATAGCAATTTCAACCAAGCGGAAAAGGATGTCAAGGTTAAAAAACGTGCTCAGCCCGGAGTTGCCTCAGTTTGAGGCAAGGTAACTGTTAAGGCACGGCTCACGGGCCGCGCTTGCCTTGACCTGCTTTGTGCCATACTTTGAGGCTAGCTCGAGATCGGTATTTAACGGCAAAACAAAGCAAGCCCCACGGACCCACGGCTCCCGTCACCCAAGGAAGAACACCAAGGTCCCGAGCCCCTCCCTGTCAGGCCCATGCTGGCCCTGGCGATTGCCCATGCAGGAGGAGGGCCCGGCCTTTCTACCCCGGCAGCTCACCTGTTGATGAAACCGTATCCGTTCCTTACATTGAACCATTTTACTGTTCCCAAAACCTTCGTTGCTGGAAAACAAAGCACAACAACGTCCCATCACCGGGGGGGCCCTGGAAGCCGGTCCAGGATCCGGCCCGCGGGCCCCGGCCGCCGCCCTCGCCGCACACGTGGGTGCGCCGGCTCAGCGCGGGTCCGAGGTGGGTGTGCGCCCGGGCGCCGAGCACGTGAGGCCCGGGAAGGCGGCCCGCGCCGCTCCGGCTGCGTAGGCGGCGGGGCGGGGAGCCCGCGCCGCACGAGGGCCCCGGGCGGGTGGGCGCGGGGGAGGGGCGGCCGCGGCCGGAGCGGCGGCGGGAGCCCGGCGCGCGCGCGCCGCGGGCCGCGGGGGGGAGGGGCGGCCGCGCCGTCGGTGGCTCGGGCCGCGTCGCCTAACGGTCCGGCCCGCGGCCCCACCCCCGGTCCCCCCTCGGGCGCTCACCGATGACCTTCTTGTCCCCGCCGGCGGGCGCCGCCGATGTGAGGCCGCCCGGGCCGCCACTCCCCGCGCCGCTGCCCGTGGAGCCGGGCTTGGTGTCGGCGGCGCTGAGGGCGGCGGCGGGGGCGGCGGGCGGCTGCTGGGTCTCGGCCTCGCTGCTCATGGTTGCGGTGATGGTGACTGGGGCCGGCGGCGACGGCTGCGGCTCCTCCCGGGGTGTGATGGTGACTAGGCCGGCGGCGGCGGTGGGGCTCTCAGGGCTCTCTGGGGTCCGCTCTCCGCTCCCGCTACCGATCGAACTAGCGAGAATGGCGGGACGGGCGGGATAAGCCCCGCGGTAGACCCGCCCTCGTCCTCTCTCATTGGCTGGTGTCGTCGTCAATCGCACCACCTGACCTGGTTCCTAGCGCCTATTGGCTCGGGCTCCGCGGCTCCTGCGCTCTCATTGGCTCCTTTGGCGACTAATTTGGCCGACCCACAGCCGCTCCTGCCTCCGCCGCCATAGAGACCGGAACTAGAATGAGCTCCTCGGCCGTGAGCACCATAGAGTACCGGGAGGACGCGCAGAGGGAACGTTCCCGCACGAGTGTACGCTCGTCGCGCACGTGGGCCACGGCGGCCGGGCCTACGCGGCCTTTGAGAAGGGGTTCCCTTCCTCGGCTGGGTGATCGCCTCGGCCTGCTTAGTGGCTCGCTCTTTTGGCGGTCCAGTCACCTTGGAGGGACCACGCAGGCGCCCGTGCTGCCACGACTTAGCGCGTTCAGGGCGGGGGGTGATAGTTTGCCCGGGCGAACGAGGAATGTGTTTCATATCGGCCACAAATCAGATCTAATTTCGTCTCACATTTATTGGCTAGGTTAGCCTTTTTTTTTTTTTTCTCCATAAGCAGCGTCGTAGGCAGGGATTGCTATCCCTATTTTCATGCCCTGTACAGGCAGCCCTCCCCGCCTACCTTCATTCATTCTTTATTAGGCGTCTACACTATTGACTGAGGGTTGAAATAGTTTGCCAGTCAGTTTCTGCTTTCTGACAGAGGCAGAAATTTAAACGCCCAACACTTCATACCCGGGTGAGCACGGCCTTTGCGGGGTGGAAGCAGGAAGAGTTGAGTGGTGACATTTCAGGCAGAGGTAGGTTTGTGCAAAGGCCTAGAGAAGATAGGGCCTCAAGGAAAACGCAAAGAAAGGAATTGAGTAGGAACAGAAGGAAACAGAGCCTTTACAGGTGAGCAGGGTCAACTGGTATTTAATGTGAGATTCATCCCGAGGTCACCAGTGAGAAGGGTAGCTTTGGGGTTCTAAATAGGGAGTAGCATCTTAAGAAAGAAAGAAAAGCGCTGCAAAAAAGGAGGCATGGAAGTAGGGAAAACCTGAGATGGCTCAGTGTGTAAAGGCCCTTGAGACCAAATCTGAAGAAGACCCGAATTGTTTCTCTGCGTTCCACATGGTGGAAAGAGAAAGCCTCTTCCTGCAGGTTGTAGTTTGACCTCCCCATGAGTACCTTGGCATACTTCTCCCACCCCGAAGTAAATAAATGTAATAGAGATTACAAAAAGAAAGCTAGTGCAGTAATCCTTAACCATCTAGGACTGCCACTCCCCTCGGTAAAGGCCGCCCTCAGTTGTGAAAATACTCTGGCATCTCTACCATTACTTGTGATTGCTGTAGCTTAAAGCAGGACCAGCAAAATTTTTTTACAAGTGCCAAATACTATGTAAATCTCTGTGGGCTGTTGGGTTACACTGGATCAACTGTAGATCTGAAGGCAGAGGGTACTTGTGTCTGAAATTTTTTTTATTTTGTGTGGGGGTCCACTTTTGTGCCACCATGCACACTAGTCTGGAGGTCAGAGGACAATTTGTCCATTCTCTCCTTTCACCACATAGGTCCCATGCATGGAACTTAGGCCATCCTTTTTGGTGATGGCATCAAGCACTTTGATTGATTGCACCTTGCAGTCTCACTGGCTCTGAAATAATTTACTCACAGAGCTGAACCATTTACTTGTCACAAAGTCATCTTCCTTAAACTGTTTTACTACTTAAAACATTACGGATTTTATCCTTTTATTATGTTTTTTTGTTTGTTTTTGAGACATCTTCCTGTGTAACCCAGGTTGACCTCAAACTCTGAGAGACCCAGCTGCCTGATTAAACACCTGTGCTGCCACACTCGTGGTCTTACTCCTTAACATTCCCCCTAAAGGCCAATGTTCTCTCGGAAACGCTTGAACTTTTTAGTGACTACCTTTATATCCCAGGTCCCTAATGTGGTGTGACTCCTGTGGGTGCATCCCTTGTCCAACCTAACCAGGACCGTTCTGTTTGTTTTTTAGCTGTTACCACAGATGATAAATCCTTCCCACCATTCTGTGAATTCCTTTTGCTACATTCTCTCTGGCTTCTATCCCCTTTTGAGGCAGGGTCTCACTCAGAAGCTCAGGCTGCCTGATACGCATGGTCCTGTCTCTCCTCGGTGGTAGCTATACAGGCATGTGCCCTCATGCCTGACCTTCCCTTGAGCACATATCTACCTAGTGCCTAACAGAATGTTTGGGGTTTGTTTTTGTTTTTTTGATTTGAGACAGGGCCTCACTATGCCTGGAACTCACAGAGATCTTCCTGCCTCTGTCTCTCAAATGCTGGTATTAAAGATGTGTGCTACCATGTCAAGCAATGTAATGTTTTAATGTTTGCTTGTTTCTGTGGTGCCAAGGTTGAAATTAATCACCTTTAATGACACAGTGTGGAAAATGAATCAAAAAAGTGCAGCAGGGCAATCTGGGCAGTAATCCATGTGGGGCAGCAATGTGCAGAGAGCTGGGGACCAGGGCTACTGTTCATCCACCCTCAGCATGCCGTGTAGAGCTGAGATGTCAACAGGATGCAGTGAGCACCTGGACTCCCAGGAGGCTGAGGCAGGAGGATCTCAAGTGATTTAGAGGCTATCCTGGGCTACTATAGTGTGTCCAGTCCAGCATGGACAGAACCCTTAAGAATAAATGAGCAGGGGCTGGGCAGATGGCTCCATGGTTTGATTGCTTGCAGTGCAAGTATTAAGACTGGAGTTTGGGGCCTGGAGAGATGGCTCAGTGGTTAAGAGCATTGGCTGCTCTTCCAGAGGACCCTGATTCAATTCGGAGCACCTACATGGCAGCTCACAACTGTCTAGTCTGTAACTCAAATTTCAGTGGATTCGACCCTCTCAGACAGATGTGTATGCCAAAAACCAAATGTCCATAAAAATAAATTTTAGACTGGGCAGTGGTGGTACACGCCTTTAATCCAGCACTCGGGAGGCAGAGGCAGGTGGATCCCTGTGAGTCTGAGGCCAGCCTGGTCTACAGAGCAAGTTCCAGGACAGCCAGGGCTGTTACACAGAGGAACCCTGTCTCAAAAAAAAACAAAACAAAAATGGCTGGAGTTGGATACCTAGAACAAACGACGAGTAGGCATGGCAGCCCTCTCCTGGATTTCAGTCTGTGAAGGCAGATATTGGATCCTCAGATCAAGCTAGCTACCAACACTAACCGCATCATCCAGCTTTGGGTGATTGAGAGGCTCTGCCTCCATGAATAAGATGGGATAGTAAAGGAAAATGATTCTGGATGTGAACCTTGGGTCTCCACATGTGTGCACACACATGAATGAGTACCCACACACATGCAAAAACATGCATATGGACACCATAAACCTTATGAGAAATGTGGAAAGAAATGTACTTGCTTTGGAGAGATGCCAATTTGTCACATCTGTCTTTGTTGCTTAGGGCTGTCCTTACTTTCTCATCTGGGCACTCACCCATCTGCCAGTCATGTAACTGGATGTTACATGTAACTTTGATGTAACTGGAAGTGTTAAAAATGCACTGATGCACCCAGCACTCAGAAGGCAGAGGCAGGCAGATCACTGAGTTCAAGGCCAGCCTGGTCTACAGAGTGACAGAGTTCTAGAACAGCCAGCTACACAGAGAAACCATCTCAGAAAACAAAAGATCTGCACTAGGATTGACAGCTGAAATTAATTTCCTGTCCCAAAATAGAGATTCCCCACTCCTTTATGCTAATCATCACCCCACCACCACCACCACCACCTTGGCGGTTTACACCAGTTTGTCCAAGAACCATCTCACATAATTCCTGCTTCTAAGCAATGCAAAAGGACACATCCCAGGAATCTCCTTTGCAAAACAGCTTTCACCTTGTCCATGGTTCCTCATAGGCTCTGGTTTAGGAACACACCCTGACCCACCCTGGCCTCCTCCCTAATTCCAATCAATAAATCAACATTTACAACACATGATAACTCTTCCAGGCCTTTATTTTTCAGCCGGGGGTGCTGGCACACACCTGTAATCCCAGCACTCTAAGTGGTAGAGACAGGCATATTTCTGAGTTCAAAGCCAGCCTGGTCCACAAAGTGAACCCAGGTCAGCCAAGGCTATACAGACAAACTGTTTTGAAAAACAACAAAATGTTTTTGAGACAGGGTCTCGCTGGCCTGAAACTCTGTAGACTAGGCTGGGCTCAAACTCACAGAGATCCACTTGCATCTGCTTCCCAAGTACCTGGAGCCTTAAAATTTTTAGTGTTTTTATGTATATGACATGCATGGGTTTATGTGTCTGTGTGTGTCCAGGCCACCATGGCTCAGATGTCAGTCCTGACTTTCTGATGCTTTGAGGCAACTTCTCTCATTGCTGTAGTGCTGTGTACTTCGGGTTAGCTGGCTGGCAAGCTTCCCTGGAATTCTCCTGTTTATACTTCCTGTCTTGCCGTTCATGCCCTGGGATTACAGTCAGGCTCTTAGGTGGGTTCTGGGGATCTCAAATCACACCATCACACTTGCCCAGGAGGGGCCTTCGCCCCAGCCCCTGAAAAGCCTTTCCCTGCTAAAGCTTTTGTTTGTTTTAACCTCTTCCTCCCAGTTCTCCACTCTACTTGAACATCTGGTTCACGTGTCTCACATAGATTAGACACCTACTGGATATCAGATGTTTGGTTTTTCCAGTTGTTACAGACACAGCAGTTAAAGAAACAAACTAAGTCCCACCAAAACCAGAGACACCAGACCACATTTCCTGCATCTACTTCCTTAAGTAGAAACTGCCTGTCTCCTGTCACAAGCATGGGCCACATCTTACTCTCACTGCTTCAGCAGAGGTGGCCACGGCAGCAGTGTCAACCAACTCAGCTTGCACAGCCGGTCATGAGAATACTGGATCAGGACACAGCTGTCTACTCTTTCCCATCTCTTGACAACTCCACTCCGTCCAGTCACTTACAGACCTGTGCTTAGTCTGATTATTACGATCTCTGCAATGTTTACATAGCTAGAGGAAGCAGTGCTACCCCTGCCCATCAGCATGAACCTGACAGGACCCTACAACTGTTCCAAGTTGGAGGCTTCAATAGACACAGCACTTGGCTTCTCTATGCTGGCTTCTGAGGAGAGTCAGTCCTAGCTGAAGCGCAGAGGCCAGGTGGCAGGACTGTCACTATAGACACTGAGAACCACACACCAGCTCCCATTTGGTTTGGCTAGGTCTGCCCACCCACCCTAGTCCTGACTCAGACAGGCACAACTTTTAACTTTCTCTCTCTTTAGGTCTTTTTTTTTTGGCTGCAGGCCAAGACCTAAGTCTGCTTTTGCATTTTTTGGTACTTTGGGTTTCCTGACTTTTCCTCTAAAGACCCCACTTTCACCCACCCACTCTCCTTGTGAGGTGATTCTGTTGAGGTTTACTGCTTTCCTGCTCTGTTCTGTGAGACAGGGACTCACTACACAGCCTTGGCCATCCTCAGATTCACAGGCTTGTCTCTGCCTCCTGGTGCTTGGATTAAAGATATCACCATAGCCAGCTCAGGGGCTTTTCATTTAAACCTAATTAAACTGTCCTATTTGAATAAACTTTGGTTTTGCTTGACTTTTAAAAATGAGCAACACAAACAGCAACAACAGAACCCATGCATACAAAAAAAGTCCTTTATTTACAGTTCAAAATTTAAACGGGATCTTGGTTCTGATTGTGATACTTCCAGGTCCTGGATCACACAGTGGAGGCAGGGAAGCAAACACACAGGCCAGTTCAGCTTGTCAGACTCACGGGAGAATGTCACCCAAAACAGCAGGCGACCTAAATGGAAGTGACAGGTCAGTGAGTGCGGATAGGGATAACTCACGCAAAGGAACAGGAAGGGGACATCCATGGGACAAGTGCTCCCAGGTCCTGATCTTCCCAAAGACTATACTTTTGGCTCCCCAGAGCCACGTGAAGGGAATTAACACAATATTCACTTCTCTGTGTAGTAAGTACTAACTTTTCAGTTACATTTACTCATTGTATGTATGGGCATGCATGCCATGGAGCTCAGAGGACATGCAGGAGTGGGCTGCTCAACCATGTGGGCCCCGGGAATCCAACTCAGCAAGTACCTGACCTGCTGCACTAGCTCACTGTCACTAGCCCATATGTACCATCTCCATGAAAAAAAGAGTAATCAGAGTTCCAGGAGGCCAAATTACCTGAATAAAGCCACAGAGTTAACAGTGTTCAGGCTTTCTGCTTGGCTCATGGCTTGTGTCCTTCTCCTCAGGCTTTGATGGTTTGTTGCCCATGGCCTTCCAGGTTAGCTGTACTCAAAGAAGGTATGTCTACCCAGGTACTAGCACTGTTTTTCTCTTACCACTCCCCTTATGTGGACACACCCTCTTCTAGGGGACAGTAAGTTCTGGTATCACTGTGTAGGTTCAGAAAGTTTACCCTAGGCCCTCAAAGTGCACTATAAGCAGCTCAGTGTTGCAGGGACAAAGGTCCATTCTCAATGTGGCCCTTGGGAGGCTTGGCTAGCTCCATTGATAAGGTTCCTGAGCCTGAATTTAAGAGTCCAGGGTTTAGTTCCCTGCTACTTTTCAAGGCAGCCCCTGGAAGTTTAAGAGTGGCTTGGACTGTGGCCAAAAAGAAAAGAACACTGAGAAAAATAAAATGAAACAAATCAATGTGGTACTTGCTTCAAGGTATTCTTAGTCAAGACAAAAAAAAAAAAAACAAAAAACCCTAATATATTTGCAATACGCTGTGTTAAGTGCTGTAATGGAACCTGGTAGAAACCTCTGACTGGACTGAACTCGCAGCTGGAGGGACCTAGGCAGGATCTAAACTGATGTTAGCCACAGGCATGCTTTGGGGAGGGAATGGAAAGACCTGGGATATATACATATTCACATTCAACATAGGAAACCCAAGCAGAACTAGGACAACATGAAAATAAAGTCTTTGCGGTCTCTGTTGGTGGAAGCATCTACGATTAGCAGTATGCTATTAGCACCACAGAAAGCTCTGAAATATTCAAGTGACATGTTTGGACAGGATACTGGATCTCAGCAGTCACTTCCTTTACTTTAGAAGTCTTGCCAGTATACACAGGCCCCTCTCTTCTTTTTCATACTGCATGGAAGAGCCATGCCGTGAATATAAAGACAATGTAGGAGCCAGACATTCCAGCTCTCTGGTGGCAGAGCTTCCTGCTCTTAGAGCAGGAACACTGTCACATGTCCAAAAGGCAGGCACACACATGGGCACACCGTGAAGGTATCTAGGGTGCTTGTTTCTCTTCTGGCGTCTTTATTATAGTCACCATGTCTACAGTGCCAGGCAGTATCATCCAGGTTCAGCTCCATGAAGAAGTGAGACTGGGAACAGGGATTCCCGCTGGGTCCTTTCCTCCTGGCTGGGTTTCTCCCGGAAAGGACAGATCCTGTAACCCCCATGCTGAGCCTTGCCACTCACTACTACCTGTGAACAGTCGTCAGAACCAGCTCTCTAACAAATGCTTCTGGGGATTCGAAGTACATCCCAGCATAAGGAACAATGCTCGGCTTGGTGACTCAGGCCTGGAATCTGGATGCTCAGGAGGCTGAGATTGTCACAAACAACCTCTTCCAACCAGAACAAACAATTGCTCAATAGGTCTTAGAATCATCTATACGGCTGTCAATCATTATTGTACCCAAAACAAACCTAAGGTATAATAAAAATACTTCTAGGGGGCTGGAGAGACGGCTCAATGGTTAAGAACACCCACTGGCTGTTCCTCCAGACAACCTAGGTTCAATTCCCAGCACCCACACTGTAGCCAAGGGCTCTGATATCCTCTTCCAACATCATTGCACCAGGCATACACGTGGGACACAGATAGACAATCAGGCAAAACACGAATATAAAATAGTAGTAACAAACATTTCTGGGAGGTTAGAGAAGCTTGGAAGTTTTCACCTGAAAAGAAAAATGACAGTTCATTCCTTATTTTTCTTAATATGTCCCAAGTCTCAATATGAAGAAATCCAAAGTGGCTGTATGTATGTGGACCACATACGTGACTGGTGCCCAAGGAGGTCAGAAGAGTGTCAAATCTCCTAGATTTAAAGTTATGGATGGTTGTGAGCTTCATGTGGGCACTGGGTGCTTCATGTGAGCTTCATGTGGGCACATGTGGGCTTCATGTGAACCCGATCCTCTGCAAGAGCAACAAGTGCTCTTAACCACTGAACCATCTCTCCAGATTCCAGATCAAGCTTATGGGTACTAGGGGTCTGGTCTCAGGCTTGCATGGTTGCTCAGCAAGCTCTTTGCCTTCAAAACAAAAAAGTCATGCTACGCTGCTAGGCTTTACATGAGTTAACCTTGAATTTCTTCTGGGCTCAGGTAAGCCTCAGCCTCTGGAGCGGCTGAACTACCAGCATAACTGATGTCACAGTCAGGTCCCTAAGTATGAGTGCTAGCACGAGCCCGAGCAAGTCAGGGCTGGAGCCCCAGTCTAGAGCTCACTGTAGAACATGCCAGCCACTTAGCTATATGTGACTCTTCAGATTTAATTAAAAGTAAGGTTAAAAATCCAGGAGAGGCTGGGAATGAGGCTCAGTTGGTCAAACACTTGCCTATTACACAGGAAACCCTGGGTTCAGCTCCAGCACCATCTAGACCAGATGGAATCCCAGTTCTCAGAGGGTAGAGGCAGGGGCATCAGAAATTCAAAGTCATTCTCAGCTATATAGCAAATCTGAAGCCAGCCTGGATTACCTCAAACTTTGTCTCAGAAATAAAATGTAGCTGAGCACAGTGATGCATGTTTATAAAGTCCTGCACTTAGGAGGCAGAGACAGGAAGGAGGATTGTTAGTCTGAGTACAAACTGGGTTACAAAGTGAGTTCTTGATCTGCCAGGGCTAAAAAATAAGTCCCTGTTTCAAACTCCTCCCCTCCTTGTAAGTGAAAAGCAGCAGCCATGTTTCACCTGCTTAAACCTCACTGGCTGGCAACTAGCTCTAGTTTCTAGAGTATAGACACAGGCATGCCTTCACTGCAGACAGGGCTGCCCAGTAAACGGTCCCGGTCTAGAGGGCCTCAGGAATGTGAATGAGCACTGAGGAATTTCTTCCACTTGGGCTACAAGAGGGACTTTGACAGAGAAGATCTAAGTGACTTTTGCTAATAGCGGGGAGGCAGGCTAATGATTCTTAGAGCCCCCCACAAGGCTTTCCAGTTCTGTAAAGAACTGTAAAGAGCTGACGTGGTGACGCACACCTGTAATCCCAGCATTCTGGAGTAGAGGCAGGTGGATCTCTGTGAGTTCCAGGGCCAGCCTGGTCTACAAAGCAAGTCCAGGACAGCCAAGGCTATACTGAGATACCCTGTCTAGAAAAACTAAAAACAAACAAACAACTGTACAGAAAAGAGACTCCATGTAAAAAAGGTTTTGTTTGTTTGTGGCTTCTTATGGTGTTGGGCATTGAATCTAGGGTCTTGTGTGCATCAAGTAAGCTCCCTATCACTAAGCTACAACCCTGTGTCCCTAATATGAGTTCTTGAGTAAGTTCTTCCCCCACCCCAAAACAGGGTTTCTCTGTGTAGCCTTGGTTGTTCTGAAACTTACTCTGTAGATCAGGCCGGCCCCAAACACGGAGATCCGCCTGCTTCTGCCTCCCAAGTGCTGGGATTTAAGGCATGTGCCACTACTGCCTGGCTTGCACAAGTTTTTAAATGTCATCTTCTCTATGTACAAGTAAAAGACAGCCTGGTATGGTGGCGCATACCTTTAATTCCAGGGCTCATAAGGCGGAGGCAGGCAGAACTCTGTGAGTTTGAGGCCAGCCTGGTCTACAGAGCAAGTCAAAGACGGCCAGGGCTCTGTTACAGAGAAACCCTGTCTTGAAATCTTCCATCATCTAGTAGTAATCAGCGATCAGCTTAAGAACTCATCATTAGTGAAGAAATGAGTAAAACCAGGAGAGAAGAGCCAGTAGCTCTTGAAGTGGGGAACAGGTTGAGCCCGGGGGAGACACCATGTTGGCAGAGGGTGTCTACTCAGCCTGAGAACCTTAGGCAAGCAAGGTCCATGTGTAGCTCCCAGAATGCACTTGTACACGGGAGCCTCAGCATTGCTCATTCTAGTCCCCTTCCTAAAATGCCTAGTATTCTCTCTCCATCAGAATTCACTGATCACCTGTAAATTCCTTCCCCTGAGCACAAGCACGTCACAGAGGATGCCAACATGGTCCCTGAGCCTGTTTGGTATTTGATTGGACCTGTGTTTAAAATCAAGAGACTGCCAGTGCTGGCGATGCATACCTTGCATCTCAGCACACAAGAGGCAGAGACAGGGCATCTTTGTGAGGTGGAATGAGGCCAGTCAAGGTAATACAGTGAGACCCCATCCCAAAAATAAAACAAGACTCTAGACCAATGAGATGGCCCAGTGGGTTAAGGCCCTTGTTGCTAAGCCTGAGTTTGATCTCAGGGACTCATATGAGGAAAAGAACAGACTGTTGTCCTTTGACTTCCATTGCACTCACAATAAACAGCTACGATTTCCTAAGCATGTAGACAAAGTACAGTAATTTCCAAGAGTACAGACTCTATACTATGGAGGATATTATGACTGGAGTTAGCAAAGATTAGGTAAGGCAAAGCAGAAAAGCCATTAATGGACCAATAATCTTGATGCCATCAAACTTAGAACTTTATGTCCCCCCGCCCCACGGCTATAGTAGTAGAGACAGACACAGGTCCAATGTATGCTTTGTATTCCTGAGCAACACCCCAGTCTTCTATTTCACTGGTGGCCAAGACGCTGCTGTCCTGGCCTGAACTTGGGGCAACCTTGCCTTAGCCTCCAAATACCTCCACACCTAGCCCTGCTAAAAAATTACATGTTTATTTTGTGCATGTGCAAATGGGTGTTTGAAGCCACAGTATCAGGTAGTCCTGGGAGGCAGGCTCAGGTCTGCAAGCTTGGCAGCCAGCACCACCACCCCACCCTGAGCCGGCTTCATCTGTCCCCTCTTCATGCAGGGTCTCACTAGCTGCCAGGGTGGCCTTGAATTCATTCTCAAGTTCAGGCCGTCCACCGCTCCCTGGCTGGGATTCTGGGTGTGCACTGCCACTGAGCTAAAGAAAAAAAGAAAAGAAAAGAAACAAACAGGTGGGCTTGGTGACCCACATCTGTAACCCCAGCATTTGGGAGACAGAGAGGCAAGAGGATCAGGAATTCAAGATCATCTTTGACTTCACATCACATCCAATTTGAGGCCAGCTTTTGCTACAAACTCTATATCAAAAAACAAAAAAGCAAAACAAATAGCCTCCTTTAAGCCAGCACTTGAGAGGCAGATCTCTGAATTCCAGGCCAGCCAGAACTGCAAGGTAAGACCCTGTATCTAAATAAATAAACAAGACCTTCTGTTAACCAAGGGTGTAGAGGACGTCATCAAACTTGAGTAATGCAATGAATGCTAATCTTTTCTAAAACAGTCACTAGTTACAATGTAAAGCAGACTGCTCACATGTGTATCTGCTCACCTGAAGTAAACCAAGGTAGAAATGTCTTCTAGCAGGTCACGCTCTTCTTTTTTTTAAGATTTAAATGCACACACACACCTTTTTTTTTTTTTTGTAAAGCATGGCATTGGCGGCACACACCTTTAATCCCAGAATTAGGGAAGCAGAGGCAGGTGGATCTCTGCCTGTTTACAGAGTGAGTTCCAGGACAGCCAGGGCTACACAAAAAAACCCTGTCTCAAAAAAAATTAAACAAAAAAAATTTTTTTTCTATCATCATGTTGTGAATGCATATGCCATGGTACCTATGTGGAAATCAGAGAATAGCTTGTGGCAGTCAGTTCTTTTCTGTGGTGGGATCTGGGAATCAAACTGGGGCCTAACATGGCAAGCACTTTTATGGAAGGAGCCACCTCACAAGCCTAGGGTTTTTTATTTGTTTGTTTGTTTTTTTAACAGAAGTTAGTATTATATGAACTAAAAAGGAAAAGTTTTCAAGATACAATGTCAAATATGAAGAGACAAAAACAAACGAAAGTACCTCAAGGGGCTGGAAAGATGGCTCTGTGGTTAAGGGGGCCTTACCACTCTTACAGGGGACCCAGCACTCACACTTAGGAGCTCACAACTCCTATAACAAGCTCTAGGGAGCTACACCAACTCACATGCATACATACCCACACATACACATACGCAACTAAAAAGAGAAAAGACAGAAAAATACTATAGGATGATGTCATTTAAGAAGAAAAAAACAAAATCTTCCCCAAAAAATAGATTGACAAAGAAAAAGTGAACACACCTCAGCCTGACAAGGGAATGCTTCCAGGAGGGAAAAGCAGTGTCTACCTTATCACTTTGGTGTTGAAGTTTTCATGTGAAAATTGTATTGTGTTACTTGTGTAATTAAAATAAACAACCAGGGGCTGGAGAGATAGCTCAGTGATTAAGAGCATTTGCTGCTCTTACAGAGGACCCAGTTCAACAAACAGCAACCACTTAACTCTATTTCAGGGGATCTATGTCCTCTGCTGGCCTCTGTGGACACCAGGCATACAAGTGTTATATAAACATACACACACAGAAAACACTCAGAGATTAAAAAAACAAAAATCAGGACAGGAAATTTGAGGACTTTGGTGAAAGTTTTGTTCTGCTTTACTCAGGCTGTTCTCTAAACCTTCTCAGGTGATCTTCTGCTGCTGCTTTTTTTTTTTTTTTTAATTTTTTAATTTTATGTGCATTAGTGTAAAGGTGTCAGAACCCTTAGAATTGGCATTACAGACAGTTGTGAGCTGCCATGCAGGTGCTGGAGGAGCAGCTAGAGCTCTGGACGGCTGGGCCATCTCTCCAGCCCCCTCTGCTGCTTTTGAAGTAGCTGGGACCAGAGTATGCCAACATGTCTCAGAACATGTGTGTGTGTCCTTGTCCATAACAGTGGGACTGAGGGTGCAGCTCAGTGGTAGAGTACTTGCCTTACTACTCCAAGCTTGGTTTAACTCCCAGAACTACAAATTTGCATAACTTAAAAGTTACGTTAGAGACAACCGGCAGATTTGAATATGTACAATGTATTACAAATGTTATGTTTATTTAGGATATTCTCATTTTTAGGGGCTCCTCCCTGAAGTGCTTAGGAGTGAAGTGTCAAGGTCTGCAATTTTAGAATGAGAACGAGAAGCTATAGGAAGGAGAGGAAGAGGAGTGAATGTAGCATGGGTATAAAGAGAGGAGACAGCACAGCCACTGCAAATGTCAATTACTGGTGACCCTTGTCCTGAAGTTGCAGACAATTAATCAACATTTTCACAACTTTTTTGTAAGGTTGAAAACAAATTTAAAAGACAAAGGAAAAACCGTGACCTCTCACAGAGGTGGACTGTCTGACCCATTCCCCCCAGAGTGCTGTAAGGCCAAGTCACTTGCGTTACTAGCATTCACCTCTGAGAACACGACTTCCCTCCTGGGAGTGCCTGCCTCTCAATTCTTTTTTCAGAACGCCCCAGTGCAGAGCAGCCAGTGGCAGGTACTGGGAGGAAGGGCGCCCGTGAAAGCTACATGTGAGGCCCACACTTCCAAGGTGCGACATCATCTGAGGACAGCATGGCACATGTCTCCTGCCTCCTCAGGTTGGTCCCAGTGCTTGACTCCAGTCACTTGAAAGACAGGTCCTTTTCAGGGTGACACTGTATGAGGCAGCAGAAAAGGGAGTATTTCTAGGGTCCATCCTTTCTGCTCCTCACTGTGACCCTAAGCTTGACACTGTCTCCTGACAGAAAGCTGAGAAAACACTCTGAAGGAGAGCTTGCTCCAGGCTCACATGCAGAGAGGACTCAATGCACACCCTTGAGTGGAAAGTCTCCCTCAAGCCATGATTCCTTCCCCATGAAGAAGAGAACACTCACCTGGCTCAGTCTTGGTCTAGATTACATTTCCCCACACTGTGAGATTACCACTGGCAGTTTGGGCTTATTGTTGGGGCCTGTTGGAACATTCTAGAAAACAAATCACAAGAACATGAGATGGTCTTCCTCAGTGCCTCAGGAACCTTTTTATCCCCTATGGAAGGGCCCGAGACCAGACTGATGTGAGGTCTGTGTCCTGACAGATGGTAAAATATAACAGATGAAAGAGAAAAGGAACACTGTGTGGCCATAGACCCACAGTGGAACAATGGTCAGGAGCTCTGACCAGGCACCCCGCTTACAGAGGAGTCCTCACAGGAGAGGGGGCATCTGAACTGGGCCAGGAATAGTGGGTAAGACCCTCAAGAAGTAACTCTTCAGGTAGAGAGAGGGTTGGAGCCCAGGCTTGGGGTGGGAAGGAGCAGGAGGTGCGCACCTGTATGACCTCCTTAGGGAAGAGCCAGGGGCTTGATGCCACTGGTCCAGAGGAGGCAGTGACAGAAGGGGTCAGGGAGGGGCAGGTGCGGTACAGCTCATGAAGGCTTCTGAATGTAATGCCAAGAAGTGGAATTTTATTAAACGGGCATCAGGATCAAAGGGCAAACCCCAGTAGGTACTGAGTGGGTTACTGAGTGGGGCCTATAACTCCGACAGTAACAGGTGTATCTAGTAAACTGGAGCCATTTACCCTTCCCTCACTCCTCATTAACAGTCAAAAGGCACCTGACCAGAGAGGCTACAAGGGTACCCCAGCCAGACCTACCTCGATCTTTCTCATCACTAGGAGTCCATCAATGATTTTCCCTGCAGGAAGAACATTAAGTCAAGGCTTTCTCTGCGGGGCTAGCAGTGCTTTCCAGCTCCTGCACTTATTCTCAGTTAGCATCTCAGCAGACCCTCTTACAGTGTAGGGAAACTGAGGTCCAGTGAGGAAAGCCAGGGAATAAACAAAGGGAGCTAGGGTACAGGCTTGGGTCTGAGTAACTTTACAACTCTACTCCTCCATGCTGCCTCTGGAGCATTTCTTTTTCTTTTCTTTCTCTCTTTTTCATACATATATATCTTCTTTCACACACACACACACATTCACTTTACATCCTTGTAGCCCCATCCCTCCTCCCATCCCAGTCCCATCTTCCCTGGCCCTCGCGAGCCTCACCTCCCCCCCATCCTCAGAAAAGGAAAGCTCCCTTCCCCATCTAGCCCAACTCATGAAGTTGCATCAGGAAGCTGGGGCATTTATTATTTATTTCATGTGTATTTACTGGAATACTCCTGCCTCCCCCATGGCCCCCCATGTCCATCTGCCCTAGCCTAGAGCAGCCATGGCAGCTGAGCACATTTAGTGAGTGTGGAGACTGATCCTGGGGCAGGCCCAAGACAGTCATCTGAATGGGTCAATGGGCTGGGAGGAAGACTTACCAAACACCACATGCTTCCCATCCAGCCAATCACACTTAGAGCACGTGATAAAGAACTGGCAGCCATTTGTACTGGGACCACTGTTGGCCTGATAGAAACCAAATACACCTGCAGTAAGTTTATCTGGCCATATTCGGGCAAGATTTCCCACAAGATCTGCAGCTCTAACTGCAACCTAACTAAGCACCTATTTTGAGCCCAGGCCTAGACAAGGACACAGGCATGCACAGAATAAGTTCTGCAATCAATGCAGTCTTCTTGGTGTCAGGTTGTGTAGGAGTCAGGTCTCTCTTTCATTCACACGGGCCCCAGGGATTGAACTCAGGCATCAGAATGGGTGGTAAGCACCTTTACCCATGGAGCCCCAGGGTGAGGCTTGTAATGGGAATGAGTGTTCATTTAAAACCAGACAACACAAGAGCTGGTTAAGTTTTTAGTTATCTATCTATCTATCTATCTATCTATCTATCTATCTATCTATCTTTTGTTCTTGTTTATTCTCTGCTCCTAGATCCTTTCATCTCTCTAGCTGGTTCTCTGACTTTTCTCAAATGATTCCCCTTCCCCTTTTTTCTTTTTTTGTTTTTTTTGAGACAGGGTTTTTCTGTCCTGGAACATGAGCTGTAGACTAGGCTGGTCTTGTACTCTAGAGATCCACCTGCCTCTGCCTCCCAAGTGCAAGGATTGAAGGGGTGAACTACTACCACTATCCAGCTCTTTTAAATGTTTAAGATTGTGTGTGTGTGCGTGTACATGCACGCACATAACGTGTGAGGTCACAGAAGAGCTTTGTGGACTTAGTTCTTTACTTCAGCCTTGACATGGGCCAGGATTGAACTCAGGTTCTCAGGTGTGTGCAGCAGGTATCTTTGTCCCTTGCTGTTACTTGCTGAGCTATCTTTTACACAACCCCTTGCCCACCTTATAGGATTTGAATTTAGTTGCAAATTAGTTACAACTGGACTATATTTACAAATTAGTTACTAGCTAACAGAAGAAACATTGCTTATGAAATCAGCTGTCAGGAGTGGTTTTGCAATGTTGTAAAATTTATTTTCTTGAATATGTGTATGTCTGTGGTAACTTTATGTGTACCACATTCAGGAAGGATCCTCAGGAACTGTTGTTAGCCACCTAATCTGGGTGCTGGGAATCAAACTTGGGTCCTCTGCAAGAACAGAAGTGATCGTACCCATTGAGCAATCTTTCTAGTCCCTGCACTGTCCTATACCTTTTTTTGTTTTGTTTGTTTGTTAAGAGCAGGTTTCTCTGGGAGCCTTGACTGTCCTGGACTTTGTAGACCAGGCTGGTCTTAAACTCACAGAGCTCAGCCTGCCTCTGCCTCATAGAATGCTGGGATTGCAGACATGTACCACCGCACCTGGCTCCAAATTTTCATTGCTGATTTTTTTTTTTTTTTTTTGATAGGGGAGGGGGTTGAAACAAGGTCTCACATACCCAAACTGTACGGGACCTCACTATGTAGCTTAGGCTGGGCTTGATGCTCTGCTCCCCTTGTCTCGGTCTCCTAAGTGCTGGGATTATGGAGGTGTACCATGCTTAGTTTACACAGTGCTGGAGAGCAACCAAGGGCTTCCTGCAACCTGCTGGGGCACTGTTCCAACCGAGCCCCGCCCTAGCCCTGCATAGAATCCGAAACTCTGTAGCCACATCTCTTTCACTTTCCTCCCTAGAAATTGTTTGCTCAGAGGCAGTTTCATTTTGTTTTGTCCTCTCCCTATACCCCCAAATAGGGTCCCTTTTCTGTGGCCCAGGCTGGCATCAAACTTGTGGAGATCCTTCCTGAGTTTTAGGATTACAAGAATGAGTTACCATGCCAGCCTGGTCTTTTCTGTGGTACCTAATACACACTAGGCAACACTACCACTGACTGTATCCCCAGTCCTGAGACAGAGCTAGCCCCAGCTTAAGATCCTTCTGCCTCAGCACAGAAATCAGCTATGTGCACCATGCCAGCTTCAAAATAACTTCCACACCAATGTATTCAATAATGTAGAATAAAAGAACAGGCTGTAATCATTATTGCCTTTTGCTAAATCCACTTTCACGCTTCAAATTCAAACTGAGTTCCCAAAGCTCTGCCTTAATCCATGCCTGTAATCCCAGAACAGCGACCAAGGGAAGAGAACCACAAATTCAATGTTATTCTGCAGCAAGGAAATAGGTTTCATAGAAATTACTGCAGAGACTTCAATGCCAACCTGGGGGTGTGGAGGACAGGCTTTACAGAATCACCAAGAGCAGGACTAGCACTGAATGGGCCACTAGCCCTAGTTAGATGTGTAATGGATCTGAAATATCCAGCGCTATGTTCAAGCATGAAGCACTGGTAAACATCTGGGTTTGCCTCTAATCTGGGATTTTATACTACACTTTGGAAATCCCTTTGTTCTTCCTGTAACCATGATGAGAACTGAATTTAGGACCTCATACATGCTAGTAATCTAACCATTCTGGAGACAGAAGCAGGAGGATGGAGAAAAGCTGAAGCCAGCTTAATCTATGCAGCTTCCAAGTCAGTCACGGCTACACAGTGAGATCACATCTCAAAAGAAAAACCATGATATTTCTACATATGTTCCTGAACGTCTCATGTATGAAAAGTGAAGGACTCCCTCTTAACCCCCATAATCCAGCTACAGTAGACTCATGCTCTGGAATGAGACACAATTCTCAGGGCCCTCAATCCATCGATCTCTATTCTGCAGCTTACAGAATCATGAGCTAGCAAACAGACACAGTAACAGTAATACAGCACATTTTTGTGGCATAAATATCCTCTGTCCTCATGGACGTCTTTATTCTCCTTCCTGGTGGTGCAGCGTATGCTCAGCCTATGAACAGCCCTGCAGTAGATGACTCAGCTTGAACCCCAGAACTGCCCCAGTGGCTGTGTGATCTTAGTTTGCTGATACAATCTGCCTGTGCTTCAGTTTGCTCCTTATCTCAAAGGGAGGTTCTTTATTAAAACGAATTAAGGCAGGTAAGGTGCTGTAAGTGCCCAGTAACTTTTGGATGTCATTCTGATTACTATTCTCTCATTGCTCTCCATCTTTCTGTGGGAGTTAGGGGGCCTTGAGATCAAGCAATCTATCCCTGTCTTTGAGGAACTCACAAAAACAGGGAAGAAAAGACAACTATGCTACAGATGGCTCTGGTGAGGCAGGCATGTAAGCCCAGCTACTTTGTTTGGTTTTTTTGTTCTTGCTGTTGTTTTGTTTTTGTTTTGAGACAGGGTTTCTCTGCGTAGCCTTGGCTGTCCTGGACTTTGTAGACCAGGCTGGCCTTGAACCCACAGAGGTCCACCTGCCTCTGCTGGGATTACAGGTGTGCACCACCTTGTCCGGCTAACTTCAAGGCCATTTTACACAATGGAGTGGGATCCTGCTTCAAAGTAAAAAGTAAAAGGAGGGCTGAGGGCTCAGAGGGTAAAGGTGATTGCCCCGCAAGCCTAACAACCTAAGTTTAACCCCTAAAATTCACGTAAGGCAGACAGGAGAGACCTGACCTCCTCAAACCAGCACCCTGGGAATATACACCCACAACACCACAAACCCACAGACACTCACAATATGAATAAACAAGCTGGGTGTGGTGGTGCTCGAGCCACAGAGGCAGGTGGATCTACTTGAGTTTGAAGCCAGCCCCATCTATGTAGCAGGTTTCAGGTCAGTCAGGGCTACATGGTCAGACCCTGTCTCAAAACGAAAAGAATAGATAGAGAATTGCAAAGGGAGCTGGGCTCGGTGATGCACACCTGTAATCCCAGCACTCAGGGAGGCGGAGGCAGATGGATCTCTGTGAGTTCAAGGCCAGCCTGGTCTAAAGCAAGTCTAAAATACCAAGGTTACACAGAGAAACCCTGTCTTGAAAAACCAAAATAAATAAATAAATAGATAGATAAATAAATAAAATAAAGCCAAGGCCTAGGATAGAGCCTAGTATGTTCAAGACCCTGGATTTAATCTGCAGCACAGCAAAAACAGAAGAGAGTCAAGCAAAGCAAACATGACCCGACCCGTCCCGTCCCGTCCCGTCCCGTCCCGTCCCGTCCCGTCCCGTCCCTGACCGTGCCACTGTGCTTCTGTGTGATCTTGCATTTTTGCACAGCCTGTCCACTAGGCCTGAAATGCTTTCCTCTTACGGCACAGAATTCCCAAAAAGACTCAGTCTGTTCTTTCCCTCTAGGAAGGCTACTCTCATTTCTAGCAGAAGCCACCTCAACTTCTGTAGGCCATTAGGGTCCTTTTGCGCACACTGCGGTGTGCTCACTTACTGCAGTGATGCCACAACCTACACTACACTGGGCTAGTTACCTGTGTGTGCATTTGTTGTTGGGCAATACATGTCACAATGGTACCGACTGTGTCTGTGTCCTTATGCTTTACCCTGAGACCTGCCTGTGATGGAGCAGTTGTGAATAAATTTTCATTTTATAAACGTTTGAGAAGATGAGGGCAGAATACACAAGGAGAGAGAACATACATGTAAATGCTGGCACCAAGAAGGTGAACAGTGGGGCGGTGGCGGGATTGGTAGTGGGGGTGGGAAGTGAGGGACAAAAGGGAGTAAGAGAAAGGAAGGGTGAGGGTGAGCAAGGTGAAATGGGAGAGCAATGAGCTGAGGTGGGTAAGATAAGGTATGAAGAGGTCTGAGGAGGGATTAGAAATGGGAGAGAGACATCAAGATGCGGGAATGGAAATCATGAGCAGGTGAGAGAGAAAAGCAGGGGAATGGCCGGCCTGTAGCTATTGCAGTGCGTGAATCTGGCAACCAGGGCGGCAAGCAGTTGAGTACCAGTCTTAGAACCCCCCGAACACTGAGGCTACAAGCCCAAGCAAACATCCTCACACAAATAAAAGCAACAACACAGGTCAGAGCTCGGTTTTGCTTCTACAGCTTCTAGACCCCTCCCCCCAAAAAAATCAAAGCAGACTAAGGGAGGAGGAGGGGCTAGGTGCAGGTGAGGATGGATTCCAAGAGCTGAGCTGGGCCTCAACAAGGCACTGAAAACCAGCCATTAATCTAACCCCGAATCTTTT
The DNA here is from genome assembly GCF_030254825.1 of Meriones unguiculatus. NCBI lineage: Eukaryota > Metazoa > Chordata > Mammalia > Rodentia > Muridae > Meriones > Meriones unguiculatus. The sequence continues at coordinate 30,136,310 of NC_083351.1, read as the reverse complement.
TGGTTGTTGTTTTTTAATTGTTTATTATTTATTTTATATACATTGGTGTTTTGCTTGCATGTATGTAACACCTGGAACTTGAGTTATGGACAGTTGCAAGCTGGCCTGTGGGTGCTGGGAAATTGAACCTGAACCTCACTTACCATGGAAAGCAGGCCTGGAGCCGAGTGTCTGAGTTTAAAATTTTCATCTGCAAACGGACCCCGGTAAATACTGGCAACGCCAGTACCATCACCCTGAGCAGAAGAGAGACATGTTAGTGGCCTGGAGTGCTGGGCACCCTGGAAACCAGACAATGGGACTGGAGAAAACGGCTCAGTGGGTAAGACTGCTTGCTATCCAGGTATGAGGACCTGAGTTGAAATCCTTCACATACACATTAAAAAAGATAAAGGAAGAGCAGGTCTCAGTGGTGCACGCCTGTAATCTCAGCACTCAGGGAGGCAGAAGCAGGTGGATCTCTGTGAGTTCAAGACCAGGTCTATAAAGCAAGTCCAGAACAGCCAAGGCTACACGGAGAAATCCTGTCTTGGGACACCTTCTCAACACCCCCCCCCCCCCCAAAAAAAAAAAAAAAAAAAAAAAGAGAAAGAAAAGAATAAAGAAAAGCCGGCATGGCAGTTTATGCCTGTAGCCAGCATTAAGAGGTGGAAACAGCCAGATTCCGGGAGCTTACCGGGCTGCTGATCTCGCTCAACCATGCAGCTTTTCATCTAGCAGCTTGTCTCAAGGCAGCGAGACAGTGACTGACAGGGAATACCTGACGTCTTCCTCTGGCCTCTGGGGCTGGGAATCAAACTTGGGTCTTCTGGAAGAGTCAACTGTGTTCTTAACTGCTGAGCCATCTCCCCAGTCCCCCAAATTTCCCAGTAGTACCACACAGTTGAAACACAGCATAAGTGAGAGCAGGACTCAGCCTAAAACCTGCCACTGCAACCCTATATAGGAGTAAGATTTTTAAAAACTCACAAGAACCTAACTAAATTGATGTCTAAAGAGAAAGACCATCTCTCAAACACAAGGAATTAGCACCACAACCAACTAAGCAATATTAACAGTAAAGGAAGCATGCACAGAAGTGAGTGGGTTTAAAAAAAAAAAAAGGTTTAAGAAAGAAAAATTCTAGCTTATTGGACACACTCCAAGGCTAGGATGGGGACACAAATAACATGGTCACAAAAAAGTCATGGTCAGCAGTGAAGGACAGATCCCATGGGCTACCTCAGCAAGCTGACTGAACATCCTCTGAACTATCTGCCTCTCCTCATCTGATCACTTGACCACTAACCAGCGTGTGATTAAAACCTCAGCTTTCAAAAGGAAAAAAGACCCACAAAAGCAATCAATCAATCAAACAAACAAATAAAACCCTAGAGTTTTAGACAGTGACACCAGAAGGAAAAATGGGGGCCATAAGCAACCAGCTCACTTCCTTTTGGGAGAAAAATATTACAGCCAATTTCAAAGTTTTCTGGGAACAATGAGTTTGGATCATCTTGGATCACCTCTAGGTATGCTAGCAAAGTCCAATTTCTATTCCCAAAGGCTAAGGCTTGGACAGTGAAAGTTAATGATTCAAGTTGAGTGTTGATACAGTCAGTGGTAGCCAGCAGTTCTACAGCACGCCTCCATGTCCACGCTCACTCCGCTAACTTAGCTATCATCCTTAAATCTCAAGACTGGGTCTTGCAAGAAAAAAAAAAGAAAAGAAAAGAAAAGAAAAAAAAGCAGTACTCACATTAACAAAATCTCCACCTTGAATCATGAAATCCTTTATGACCCTGAAACAGAAAAAAAAATCCTGAGAAAAGATTCAGTGATTTGGTCACTGAAATGGTAGATTAGCGTTTATGCTGAAGTACAATGTTTATCACTGAGGCTTACAGAATGAGGTTTCATCCCTGGAGTGAGTGAACTGAGGGGTTACTAATAAAAAGCTTTTTAGAGCTGGGTGGTGGTGGTGCACACCTTTAATGCCAGCACTCAGGAGGCAGAGGCAGGTGGATCTCTGTAAGTTTGAGGCTAGCCTGGTCTACAGAGTGAGTTCCAGGGAGCCAGGGCTACACAGAGAAGCTCTGTCTCAAAAAACCAAAGCCAAAACCAACCAGCCAAACAAACAAAAACACTTTTTAACTCAGGGGCACCTTTGAGTTGCTCTTGGGCGCATGAGTTAGCACCTGAACAACAGAAAGGGCTGAAACCTGGCAGGAAGAATTACCAACATATTCACTGAAGCAAAAAAATAAAAACAAAAAAACATGTCAAGGGCTTAATGCACATTTTGGGGGACAAGAATAATAGCAAATATATGTGAAATGGACTATTACACAAATGGGCTTGATGATATAGCTAGTATACCCAGGTACAGTCCTTCGCTTTTCTTAGCCTCAGGTTCCTTCCATGAAGAATGTGGAAAACACATTCTACCTCACATGAATGCTGGGAGGATTAAAGACCGGAGCTCTAATGCCCTCAATAAGGGTGACATGGAAAATTTCAAGGTTAAAATGGAGCAACGTCTGTCAAACTCTAACAAAAATAGGTAAATAGAAAGCCAGGAGATCATGAAGGCCCAGTTCCTACAGATGACTATTATTTGCAGGTAATAGTTACAGGTAACAGTTATAAGCCAGGTGTAGGTGGTGCAGGCCTGTGATCCTAGCACTCAGGGAGGCACAGGCAAGTGGATCTCTGTGAGTTGAAGACCGGACTGGCCTACAAAGTGAGTCCAGGAAAGCCAAGGCTAGTTACAGATAGCAGTAACTATCACCAAAGCCTTTGCTAAAACCATAACCTGGAGGCAGACAGACAGTTCAGTGCGTAAAGTGCTTGCTATGCTGAGCACTGATTGGACCTCAGGATTAGACCTGAGTTCTAATCCCTGGCACCCACATAATAAGCTGGGGACAGGCACAGAGTGCATTCCTTGTCATTGTTTCTACAATACAGTATTACAAAGAGTTACGGATGATTTAAGGCACTGTGCACAGGCTATATGATGCTGAGAATTGAACCCAGGGCCTCATGTACACTGGGCAAATTCTCTACCACCAAGCTGCAGCCTTAGCCCTGAACATGCCATTTTAAACAACAGATTTAATCCCCCACAGGTTCTGTACAGGATTCCTTGTACAAATACCAAGCAAGGACTGCATTTTCAGTCGGCCAAAAACCTTACCTGTGGAAGGTGCTTCCTTTATATCCTATCGGAACACCATCTTTTCTGTAACCAAAAAGGACGAGACTTGGAATGATGACAAATAATCATGGGTCTTTCCCGTTTAGGACACACTGGAGACTAAAAGGACTCTCATAAAGATTTGGTTGGGGGAAGAGAGAGAATGAACACATCCAAGGTGACCCCCTGTGGATTGATAACATCTTCCATCACTCAAGACCTGCCCATGGTTCTCCAATACCCTCACCAAACTTCCAGAGCACCTTTAAGGATTAGGCGGAGGGGTCAAACACATCTGCGACTGACCTGAACTCTCCGGTGCAGAACTGCCTAAAAGGAAAGAACGAGCGATTCAGTTACCATGCCCTGGAGGGGAGGGTACAAACACTGCAGCTGGCATATCGGTCGGATGTCAGGGCATGCAGGCACGCAGACTAGTAATACACATTGACACGGGATCGGTCAAACCCGGCAGCTATTCGGCTCCAAGGCAGTGAATGGATGGACGCAGGCTTCGGGTTCAGCTACTCCGGTTCAGCTGGAGCTTTTCCTTACCTAAAGTTCTCGGCCGTCTTAGGCACCACGTCTGCAAACAACTCGATCTTCATGCGACCAACTTCCTGCAAGTGACGGTAGACGCAAGGCTCAGCCCACGACCGCTGTCCACGCAGCTCAGAAGCTCCCACCTCCGCCGCCCTGGCCCAGCCTGCCTTGGGAGAGCTAGAAGGAATGAACTCCCTTCCTCACCGCCAACCCCCCGGCTGTCTCCTTTACACTAGTCCTGCCGGCCCGCTCAAGCCCGCCAGGCCGCCCACACCTCACCTGGCCGCCAATGCTGACATCAAAAAACACCACCGGGTTGACTGGACTTGAATTTGCCACCGCCATGGCTCTGACCCGGTAGTAGAAGCCCGGTTTCCGGTGTCAGGTCCTGCGGAATTCATCCAAAGCGCAGGCGCCGTGGAAACGCACCGCGGTTGCGCCCCGCCCCGGAAGTGTGGCGCGGGCCGAGGGATTTCGGGATGGCGCGTTGTGCTCGGGGAAGACAGTGCAGGCGTGTCCCCTGCCACATCCCAGAGAGGGGGCCACACACGAGGACGACCCTCCAGGTCACTGTCGGTATTCTAAAATTTTATGTAGGCTGGCTCAGTCGGGGTGCTGGAAATGGAATTTCGTTTCTGTGGCGAGCTTCCAGCCTGTTTCCCGCAGACTTGCAGGCTTTAAAATAAACTTTGTGCTTGTAAAACGTGTGGGCTTTGCGTTTTTAACCTAAGTCCAGCTGTGTATTCGAAGTCCTAAATGCCACCCATCTGCCCGCCACCCCCTGGCGTCATCTCGTACCACTCACTCTTATCAATTACCCTTCTGCCTCTGTTCTGGGGGTCATTAGATGGCTGCGCTCCCTAAGGCCTAGGTATGCCTTTCCTGGAATATCTTTTTTTCACCTTAAATTTTATTATTTTTAAAATTTCGAGTCACTCTTGCTATGTGTGACAGGTTGGCTTTGAACTCACCATCTTCCTACCTCAGCCTTCCAAATGCAGGAATTAACATGCATGGGTTGATTGCCGTGTCTTTTTGGAACTGGGGCTGGAAAGATGGGTCTGGAGGACTAGAGCATCTGGTATGGGTGTATGAGGGTATCCTGCACATTCCTGTAATCCCAGCTCCAAGGAGGGTGGAGACAGGATGTTCACTGAGGCTTACAGCCTTCCAGCCTATCGGAAAAACTGGAACTCCGGGTTCAGGGAGACTGTCTTGGAGTAGTAGGTGGCAAATGATAGAGGAAGTCACTGGACATCTTCTTCTGGCCTCAGTGCTTGCACAGATGTGCACTCACAAAACACAAATAAATACCAATCCTAAATAGAGGTGTTGAGCCTCACCTCTACACAGACATCTACACACACAAAACTGTATTACAATGAATGTTTTATTGCCAGGCAGTGGTGGCACGTGCCTATAATCCCAGGACTCTGGAGGCAGAAGCAGGCAGATCTCTGTGAGTTTTTGGAGTCCAGCCTGGTTTACCAAGCAAGTTCCAGGACATCTAGGGCTACACAGAGAAACCCTGTCTTGAAAGCAAAAACAGCATAATATGATAAAAATACTTCTTTCATGGAGCTATTGGCCTTGGGGAGGCAGAGGCAGGCAGATCTCTGTGAGTTCGAAGCCATCCTGGTCTACAAAGTGAGTTCAGGACGGCCAAAGATATACAGAGAAACCCTGTCTCAAAAAACCAAAAATCACTCAATCATTCAATCAATAAATGTTAAAAAAAAAAAAGGTCCCCACACAAACACATATTTGAATAAGTACAATAAGAGATGAACTCCAAAGCAAAACGAGTTGCTCTAAGAATTTGTAAGTTTCAAGTGTCCTCTTCTCACCTCCTACTCCACGGCCCCTTGCATGGCACGTAAGTAAACTTCTCACTATCTGTCAATCCCTTCCCCACCATGACCGATGCTGAGAACATTTTTCTGTGCTTACTAGACATAAATCTTGTTTGGTGGAGTATTATTAAAGGTTTTTTGTTTTGTTTTGTTTTAAATCTTCTTAGGGCTGGAGACACAGCTGAGCAGAATACTGGGGTTTGGTTCCCAGCACACACATGACAGCTCACAGCTGTCTGCAACCAGTTGTCTTGGGGGACCAATGCCCTCTCCTGACATTGCATGCACAGTGTACACAGGCATACATGCAGACAAACAGCAACACACATACAATAGAGACAAAAATATTGGAAAAAAAACATCAATAGATATAGCAAACAAACAATAACTGCATTTTAAGAAAGTTTTTAATGACTGTTTACTCAGCAATTTTGAAGCCTCTTTGTTGATGTCCAGGGTGTTCTGTGAGACTTCTCCAGGTCAATGTGCACCCTCGTATCCATGCTCTGAGTCAGGGCCAATTGGTATTCTTTTAGACTCCAGGGACATCATAGTTCTGGAGTTTGGTCCCCTTGTATGCTGTATGTCTCTTTTAGAGACGTCACATTTATGTATCCATGTTCTGAAGTCTGTGAACATGAAAGAGGTTCAGGGGACTTGGGGGATGCTGTGGCTCCTTCTGACTTATACAGCTCAGTCTCCTGGAGATTTTCAACTGACAATACCAGACCTGTTCCTGAGAAACTGAGAAAGGCCAGGTGTGAGGACAGCAACATACATAGAAGTTCCTGGTACAAGTTTAGGGCTACGGGTCTATGGCACTCATAGGGCTTTAGCATTTTACAGCTGTCAAATCAAAGGAAACAACAAAATAAAGGTTATCTGAAGCCTGTGTTCATGGATTATCCCTGCCTCAAATTGGTAACCCATAGGACTGGAGAGGGGGACAATGGGGGTAGGGACTGGGAGCAGACTCAAAAGCTAAATGTAGGAAAAACAAAACACAAAACAAACAAAAAAACCCTCAAAGCTACGTGTTTTCAAACCAGCCACTCAGAACCAGTAAGGAGCCATGTCAGATGTGCAGATGATAACCATCCTGATGTGTATAACCCACCTGGAGTTTTGTAAAGGTAGTATCTTTTTTAGTATTTCATATGCAGCATTGTCACTGATGATTGCTTCCTAAAAGAAAAAAAAATGTATCTTTAAAAAGCTTTATTGTTTTGTGTTGTTCTTAAACAAAACCCACTCCTTTACCAATAAAGACTAAGGAGACAGATGCTGCTGTGAAAGCCTGCTAGTTCAGAGAGGCAGAGAAAGCACCTAGCTGACCTTCCTCCTCAACCAATGTCACAGAAAGAAAAAGCCCTTTTTCCTTCTCTACGCTGTCTTAAACTCTTCACACTGAATGTCCCTCCTTTCTACTTCCTGTGCAAATCTCTATCTGTCCTCCAGATTTTCTCCCACTCTCTATGGTCTTTCCTATATTCACCCCCTGTCTACTGGTTGCTTGCTCTGCCTTTTGACCTAGGGTTAACTTTATTTAATCCTGCTTACAGAAAGCTCTTGGAAAGCTCTTAAAGGTGTGTGCCAGGGCTGAGCCATATCCAACTAGACATAGGTTTTTCTAGGACACAATCTTGGGATTCACAGTGTGAGCAAATATCCTGCAACAATTTTCTGTGTGAGTATGTGTAAGTATCTACATGTGTTAGAACCCCTGGAACTGAAGTGGATCCTGATGTGGATGCTGGGAAGTAAACCCAGGTACTCTGCAAGAACAACAAATACTCTTAACCACTGAGCAATTGCTCCAGTCCTATTCAATCTTTATATTAATAAGCCACTGGGCAAATATGATCTACAATTTATGGTATATAGACAAATATACTGCCTGCAAACAACATATACTATAAGCAATATAAAGTACAGAGGGGCACAGAATGAAAAGTTGTTTGCCCTCCCCATCAGTGTGTCTCCACAGTTCTTACCTCTCCTTTTCCTCTTTTCTCCATTCTCCCCAATCTCCCATCTCTCATCTCCCTCTATATATATGTATATATACACTGAAATATACATACATATGTATATAGCATGTATATTCTACATATTTATTGCATATATGTGTACATATTGCTGGGGAGAAAACCAAGAGCCACGTGCATATTAGGCAAGCACTTTACCAAATGAGCTATTTCCCCAGCCCAAAATGTGTTTTTGAGGGGGGAGGGAGTGGTGGAGATTGAACCAGGGGCTTGAGTATTCCACACAAGCTTTTTACCACCAACTATTTCCTGGACTTTTTTTTTTTCCTGTTACATTCAGTTATCAGTTCCTGTGTAGAGATCAGAAGACATCTCACGGGAGCTGGTTCTCTCCTTCCACCATGTGCATCCTAGGGATGGAACTCGGTTGTCAGGCCCAGCATCTTTACCCGCTGAGCCACCTTACTGGCCTGTTTCTTGATTTCCTTTTCATATAAGTCATTATTAGTGTACTGAAATACTTGGTTTTCACATGATCCAGCCACTTAACTGTCTTCCTGTCTTGTTCTATTTTAGAGGGATTATAGAGTGGTTATGATTGTCTGCAAGTAAGGTCATATTATCAGCCAACAGTGACAATTTCACTTCTCCCTTTCCTATTTGTAAGCCTCTTGTGTTTGCCAAATTGCCCTGTCAATACTTCTACCACTGTGCTGAACAGAAGTAGTTGGAGCAGAAACGTCTCATCTTGTTTCTGACCTTAAGATGAAAGCTTTCAGCTTTCACTCTTGAGTACCATGTTAGCTATGTTGTCATACATGGCCTTTATCATATTGTGTATGTTCCTCTTATCTTTTTTTGTGAGCTTTATGACTTTACAAATAAAATGTTTTTTCTCAAAAAAAAAAAAAAAGATTAAAGCTGTCCATAGTGGCCCATACCTATAGTCTTAGCACTCAAGAGGTTGAGGCAGGTTGATCAGTGTGAGTTTGAGGTTAACGTGGGCTAGACAGTGTATTCTAGTCCACCCAGGACCTATAGAGTAGGGGGCTTTGTCACAATCCTCCCTCAAATAAACAGAGCTAAGAATGATAATAATAATGCAAAATAAAAACCAACATAAACACCATATTGGTTATTTTTATTTTTTGAGCCAGGGTTTCTCTGTGTAGCCTTGGCTGTTCTGGACTCACTTTGTAGACCAGGCTGGCCTCAAACTCACAGAGATCCACCTGCCTCTGCCTCCTAGAATGCTGGGATTGCAGGCATGTGCAATCAGCCTGTAATTACCACAGCAACTTTTGTAAAGGAGGATGCTTAATTGGGGCTGGCTTACACTTTCAGCAGTTTAGTCCATTGTCATCACAGCGGGAAGCATGGCACTGTGCAGGTAGGCATGGTCCTGGAGAAGGAGCTGAGAGTTCTACATCTTGATCCACAGGAAGCAAGGAGGAGACTGGCTTTGTTTTGTACTGGGCTGTACTTGAGCATTTAAGACCTCAAAGCCCTACCACCACCACAACAAACTTTCTCTAATAAAGCCACACCTCCTCCCATCAGGCCACACTTCCTAATGGTGCTACTCTCTATTGGCCAAGCATTCAAACACATGAGTCTATGGAGGCCAAACCTATTCCAACCACCACAAACACAGCAAGTTTTACAGGGGTTTACTGGTTTCCCTGAACTGGACCACAGTGTAACTTTTGATATAGACCAAGTAATTTATACAAGAAATTCCTAGCAATCCTGAGGGAAATTATATGCTTATCAAGAGGTAAAACATTCCATCTTAGAGGGTTGCTCCTTAAGATTCAGGATGTTCTAAAGGGAGAAGAAGCATGCCATCCCACAGGGAAGTGCTTTAAATTCAGGACTTAAACAACTCAAAAGCTTCAGGATGTCCCTAACGCTGACCTTAATTTCTAAGCTGCCACACTAGTGAAAACTACTAAGAGGCACAATCAGACCAGCTGAACTGCCTGGAGGAGACTGGGCCACCTGTTGAGTTGCCTGCAGGTTGTATGGCGTGCTCCGGGTTTCCCGTGGTGCGGTGGGCTTTTGGTGATGCGCTTGCCTTTGCGTCATTTCTGCTCCTGGAAGTACCCTCTCACCCATACTTCTATAAAGAGCCCTAAGAAACTCATTGGTTCCCCAAGATGGGCTTTGGTGATATCCATTCTTTGGTCTGTTGCTGATTTCATTCTGGGGTTTAACAGGGCCCCAGACCTCAGCATAGCTGAGTCCATGGTGGAAGTACCATTCAGGCCATACAACTCAGCATGGAGACAACACCACCTGCCTAAACAAATCAAAGGCCTGCTCCATCAATGTCCATGTTCTGGGAAAGTCTCTAAATGCACTGACCTTGCTTCTGCAGTTCTCTGTCTGGCTAACTGTTCTTGTTAACTGAAGTGTATCTACCCAGGACATGGTTTTGTGCTTAAAAGCTCATCCCGAGAAAGGCTGGCTGCTACACTGGGATCCAGAACACCCAGTGTAGTCACAGGCTGACTAATAAAGATTTTTTTTTAAGGGGGTATTTTGAGGCAAGGTTTCTCTGTGTAGCCCTGGCTGTCCTGGAACTTACTCTGTAGGCCAGACTGGCCTTGGACTTGGAGGACTTGCCTCCTAGGCTGAGTAGACATTTGTAGACATCTCTCCAGGAACAGTATCACATAAACATTATGTGGAAGAAAAAAAAACATTCAGAGAAAGTAATAATGAAATAGAAATTTTGTTGAGCTGAGAGCTGGGGGACCTAGCTCCTGTCTCTCAGTAACACTGTGACATGCATTACTTGAATTTGGTTTTTGTATCTCAGATGTTACGATAACTGTGTCTAATTTATCAGGGTTGATGAGGAATTTAATCCTATAAACTTAACATACACCCCAACGCATTTAGCTTAGCAACAGGCACATGGCACACAGCACCTGCTGGGCTCTCGTCCTTTTAGCCACTGAGGCGTTGAACCTAAGGAAGGAAGAGATCAGTGATAGACCTGATTTCAAAGCCCTACATCTGGACTGTTGGCAGTGTGGTGAGGCTCATCACTGAGCCTCAGGCTGGGAGACATGAGCACAGCTGCAAGGGAGGCCACAGACATCACATGCGCTCTCTGAGTTTTATTTCCCTTCTAGATAAAACACAGGAGTTGAACTTTGGGGTTGTTTATTCCAAAAATATTGAGATGCCGGTGGTTCAGGCTGTGGAGCTTGGTGTAGTACAATTGTGACCATAGGACATTATCTTTATTTGAAGATAAGATTGTGGCCCTCAAAGGGGTGAGTTGTAGCACATGCTCCATTAAGTATACTTCTATGTAATTATTTACACAGTGAGACAGGGTCTCACTGTGTAACCCTGGCCAGCAATCCCTGAGGAGCCTCCGGTCTCTGCTCACCAGCTCTAGGATCACAGGCACAGTGTAGGCATGATGCCATATCTAGCTTTCACATGCTGGGGTGCTGCAGACTGAGCTTCAGTCCTTAGAGTCACACAGCAAACACTTTACCAACTGCGCTGGCAACCCAGCCTTTTTGTTTATTTTTTATTTTTTGCTTTATTTTGTTTTGTTTTGCTAGGGTCTCACTGTGTAGCCCTGGCTGTCCTAGATCTTCCCAGGCTGTGTAGACCAGGCTGGCTTCAAGCTCACAGATCAGTCTGCTTCTGCCTTCAGAGAGCTGGGATTAAAGATGTGCGCCACCATGCCTGGCTTTTTGTTTGTTTTGTTTTAAGGTAGGGCATTATGCATGTTAGACAGTCACTCTACCAAGTGAGCTGCATCCTCAGCCTAGCCTTGTTTTTTAATTTTTTTTATTATGTTTGGTGTGTGTGTGTGTGTATGTATTGTACTCTATACATTGTTGGCCCAGCCTGTTTTTTAAAAAACATTATATTAATCAGTTAGTGTGTATATGGGGGCCAGAGGACTTGGCTCTCTCCCTCTGACATTTGGATTCCAGGGACTGAACTCAGGTCTTCAGGCTAAGGCCACCCTACCAGTCTAGCCCTCTCAGTTGTTATTGTTTCACTGGGCCAGAGTCTCATGTACCTCAGGAAGGCCTTGAAATCCTTGGGCAGAAGAAGGTAGTCTTGAACTCCAAATCCTCTTGCCTTACCCTTCTCTATGCTGGGATTACAGGTGTGAGCCACTGTGTCCAGCCTCCATGTATTCATTTACACAGTATTCTGTCAGGCTAAAAGAGGGCACCAGAGCAGTGGTTATGAGCCACCATGTGGTTGCTGGGAATTGAACTCAGGACCTTTGGTAGATCAGGCAGTACTCTTAACCTCTGAGCCATCTCTCTAGTCCTCCATGTAGTCTTCTAACTCTGACATGTAAGCCTATCCCATTCATTCCATGTGTGTCTGCCTTTCTGTACTGGAGTGAAGACATATGAAAACACAGACTCTCTTCATATTCCAGCCTAGTTCCTGGAATTAATAATTGATGAATGAGCGAATCTGCAGACAGTTGAAAAAAAAAAAAACTCACTCAGGCACACAAAGAAACTACTGTCAATCATCTGGCAGTTCTGTGTGGATGACCGGAAAACACCTTGTGACCTTTGTGAGAATAAACAAGATGCAGGTCTATGGCAATAGAGCCCTGTAGCCAGATCTGTGCAGAGGTATCTTCCAAGGGAACATCCTGCGGTGATGCACACCAGGGAGGGGAGAAAGCAGCCTCTACCCTGGGTCCATCTGATTCTGCTTATTGGTCCCTCCATCTTCACCAGCCAGCCTCTGGACCTTGACGGAGCCTATACTGTTCTATGCACTTCTCCTTGACTATTTGTCTGTTTGAGGTTGGAACATGCTTGTTTTTCTCTGTCTCAGTTTCTCTCCTTAGTCTTGACTCGTTAGTAGACCAAACTAGCTTCAGATTTGCCGTTCTTTCTTTCCAAACAGGGCGAGAACACTGTGTTGCCAACAGAGTTGTTCAGAAGGGAGACATATCTGGGCAAACATTTAGCATCCATTTATTCTCAAAGCATCCTAGAGGTCTGTAGAGAAATTTTAATTCAGAACATGGCTGCTCTGGCAAGAGATCACATCCAAAGACTTCTAGGTCTGTGTGATCTGGCTGGAATACAAACATGCCTTTAATCCAGGAGACAGAGACAAGCAGATCTGAGTTCAAGGCCAGCCTGGTATAGAGCAAGTTTCAGGTAAAGAAAAGCCTAGGTCCAGGTGCAGTGGCCTTTAATCCCAAACAATGAAGGTAAACAAAGTTTGTAGAAGGGAGTACCTATGTTTGAAAGTGATGTTTAATTCAGTGGCAGAAAAAGTGATGAATCAGAGAAGATTTGGCAGAATAGGACATGAGGAAAGGGAAAGTGGAAAGGGAAGCTACTTAAGGGGCAATGCAGAGAGAGGAGGCAGGCAGTTTTACAGGGACAGTAGTAGAGAGATGGGTTGCAGAGAAAAAACAAAGGTGAAGATGGAACAAGCCAGAGAATGAGCCCAAAGATTAAAAAAAAAAGATTGTTGGAAGGCTGGAGAGATGGCTCAGTGGTTAAGAGCACTGTCTGCTCTTCCAAAGGACCTGGATTCAATTCCTGGCACTCATATGACAGCTTACAACGGCCTGTACCACTGATTCCAAGGATCTGACAGCTTCACACTAATATACATAAAATAAAATAATTGGGAAAAAAGATTGTTGGAGTTAGTTTGAGGCCAAGCAGAACAATTCAGGGGCCAAGAGGGGAGCCAGATTGAATAAATCAGCTGGGAGAGGAGTTTGAGCCAGAACAGCTGAGTTGAACCAGCCAGCCCAGAGTGTGGTAAGAACAAGAAAGCGTGAGCTTACTAAGTAGTAAGCCTCAGAGGCTGAAAAAAATTCCAGGCCTAGGTTGGATTGTTCAGAGGCTAGAAACTTCCAGGACTCGGCCTAGGTTAGTAGACCCAGGCAGCAAGCCTCGGAGACAGTTGAAACAGGCGAGTAAAAGTTCCTTTTACAAACGCCTGTCTGCAGATATGGTCAAGTGTGCGCTATACCCTGCCCACAGGAGTATGAGCTACTCGTGGCCTTAGATATGCTCACATCTGAGCTACAGTTCTTGCCCTCTAGGACTTCACTCTGAGTCACTGATCTAGAGAAGAAAATAAGGCAACGTAGCACGCTAAGAAAGATGCTCAGAGGGATACCCACAGATGGCTTTTGGGTCACGCAGGATAAAAGTGATTTGGAAGCTGACCCAGAGATGAGCAGGACTCACCTGAGGAGCCCCTCTGCCACAGCTCACCTTGTGGCCAGGAGCAGCCTTTGGACAATGAAGCCAAGAGAAGGCAGGGTGAACCAGTGAGCCAGACCTTAGAGTCGGGACCCAAGACAAAGTACACAGCTTACCTCTGCTCTGCGAATCTGGATGCTCCTTATGATGCGCTCCAAGAGGCCTATCTGCTGCATGAGCCGCAGGCAGTTTTCCTGTAACTGCTGGTTTTCTTTATCCAGTAAAACTGCCCTAAACATGGCATAAATCAGAGACATAGAGAGAAAACATTTTCTTCCCTTCCTGTCTGTGCAGGGATCAATCATGGGGCCTGATGTATGCTAAGTATGTGCTTTACCACTGTTACACAACCCCAGCAACTCCAAACGTTCCCCTCCTTCATGACACCCTCTTTAATGCCACAGCGGCTGCCATTTTACTGACAACAGAAGACAGCAGAACAAGACTCAAAGACAGCCAGAAGCCCCCCAAACAGTCTCCAGAACCAGCTGTGCCCAGGACACAGGGAACTCTCCCCTGGAGCTCCACCCATGCCACTGCACCTACTTGCTCTGGATTGCAGAGATTGTGGACTTGTTGCTGCAAATCAGTTCTTCTTGATTTGTGACTTGCTCTAGAAGCTTCCTCTTTTCCAGGAGGAGGATGTCATTTTGGGTCATGATCTGGCCCTGGAATACCTTCTCCTGGGGGTTGGTGCACAGGGAGAAAGGACATATACGCGTCAGAGCTTCAGCCCAGCCAGGCTCAGTGGCCCACACCTGTGATCCCAGCACAGGGTTTCACTGTGTAGCCTTGGCTGTCCTGGAACTCACTCTGTAGGACCAGGCTGATTTCCAGTTCACAGAGATCAGCCTGCCTCTGCATCCCGAGTGCTGGGATTAAAGGCTTGTGCTTAACACCCGCCTTATTGGCAACTCTTGCTTTCTCTTTCTGGTCCCAGAATCTGTTGGCACCTGTTTGCTGGCATCATCCTTATTTATACTAGATGCCCTCCTCTTGGTGGTGTTTCCTTTAAGGAATGCACACATTCACAATTGAAAATAGCCTGGTGCTCAATTTCTGGGAAGAAACAGTGTCTTCCCTGTTCCCTGTTAATTCCAGCAGGTAATAAACCCCTAGCAAGTGCAACAGAATTCTATGCTCTGCACTGAAATCTTCCCCTTGGATATGTTTCCATTTGCCTTGTAGAACAGAGACTTGCTATATATCCTAGGGTGATATTTTTGCCTTAGCCTCTTGAGTGCTGGCAATACAGTGATGTGTCACTGTGCTCTGCTCAATGCGTTCTCTCTTAATTTATTTTGAACAATTGTTTATTCATGTACAGGTGCGTGAAAAATATTTTTTATTTTATGTATATATGTGTTTTGCCTGTGTGTGTGTGTGTGTGTGTGTGTGTGTGTGTGTGTACCACATGCATGACTGGTGCCTGATGAAGCCAAGAGGAGGGTGTCAAATCACCTAGAACTGGAATAAAGGATGATTATGAACTACCACGAGGGTCCCAGGAACCAAACCTAGGTCTTCTGTAAAAGCTACAAGTGCTCTTAACCCCTGACCCCCAAGACTGATATTTTCGTTTGAAGGTGAGACAATTATAAATCAACATTATGGGATATGTTCCATGTCCTATTTGAGTTGGCAACCATAAAAGTCCTGCAGGTCCTTCCAAGACTCGTCACATTCAGGCTGGTGGGGCTGGCTCATTGGTAAAGTGCTTGCCATGTAAGCACGAGGCCCTGCGTTTCATTCCCCAGAACCCACCTAGAAATGCTGGGCATGGGTGTGAGGGCTTGTAATCCCAGCACTGGGTATGAAGAGGCATGGATCCCTGGGTGCTTGCTGGCCGGCCAGTTTAGTTTCACTGTTGGGTACCAGGCCAATGAGAGAAAGGAAGCACAGAATGCTCTGGGTGATGACCCTTGACCTCCATATGCACCTGCACACACACACACACACACACACACACACACACACACACACACACACACAGTGTGCAAGCACATACATATTTAAAAAAAAAGAATATGTCACACAGTGTCACACAGAAGATGGAAGGTGGCAGCAAAAATGGAAGCTCTGGTTGAGAGAGGCGCTGGAAATGAGAAGACGCCCTGGCGTTCTTAAACTGGTGTCACTGCACCCTATTTTAGGTTTTTCTTACCATTTCAATTTTCTGTTGCAGTTTCCCAGTTTCATCTTCGAGTTCTTTAATCCTCTTATTCCGTTTTTCTAACTCATGAGTTAGACGGTCCTTGACCTTTTGAAGCTTGGCTCTGTGGCCGTGGTGTTTGTCTTTGTAGTTTCTATAAAAGCAAAATTCAGGATAAGCATGCCAGAACACAACTAGGGCCTATTTGCCTCCTTTGGGATATGACCCATGGACCTTTAATGTGGTTGCCTCACATCATCTTCACCTCATGAGGGATGAATCTAGAACAACCCTGTCTCTTTAGCCAGCCCCACAAACTCAAGCCTCTGGCTTACCTCTGTTTGAGCTGACGACAGCTTTAGTGTCTGAATTTAATTTAAACTCCTGGACTTTGAATCTCTGATGGAGGGATTCTGAATACTGCCCCACTAATGAGAATTATTACTTACATTTTTCTGGTTCCTGGCTATACTATTTCACTGTGAGACAGGGTCTCATTATGTAGCCCTGGCTGACCTGGAGCTTTCTATGTAGACCAGGCTGACCTTGAACTCACAGAGATCCACCTGGCTCTGCCTTCCTCCCAAGTGCTGAACCTAAAGGCACATGCTGCTGTACCCGGCCTATCCTCTTCCCATTTTTTAAAATTATTATTTACCCACACCTGTAGGTGGAGGTTGTAGGACAAGTTATAGAAGTTGGATCTCTCCTACCATGTGGGTTTCAGGGACTGAACTCAGGCTGTAAGGTTTTGTGGAAAATAGCATCACCAGCTGAGCCTTCTGGCTGGCCCCTAATTTTTATCATTACAGTCCACGGGGTTTGGCTGAGCAAGAGTTCTCTTGTAAAATAGCTAACTTGGTTTTCTGTGTAACTAGATTTTTCTAGCTTTCTTCGTGCCTACATGAGTCCATGCACATTTTGGTTAACAGACTTTAAGGAGGAAAACAGTGTTCCCTAAGAGAAATTGGCATGCACTTGCTTTCGTCTCTTCCTGCTCGTTGACTGAAATGTGACTGTTGCAGTGAACATGATGTGGAGAGGGTCCACAGTTAACAGCTACAAGACGCAAAGCCAGGTGGTGGTGCACGAGAGGCAGGTGGATCTGTGTTCGAGGACAGCCTGGACGACAGAGCGAGTTCCAGGATGGCCAGGGCTACACAGGGAAACCCTGTCTACAACAACAACATAAAACCAAACCCCCCAAAATCCAAACAAACAAAACCCCTCAAACAAAAAAACCAAATAAAAACAAAGAAAACGAGCAACAAAACAAAACAGGACTACAGGATGCTGGATACAATACTACAGGATGGCAAAATAGTAGAACCCAGGCTCCTGATGCAGTGAACCTCTGTGCCAGTCATGGACTGCTTATGTTTGCACTGTCAGATAAGAAAACACTCCATATACTGCATGGCCCCTTTTCAGTGTTTTGAGGCAGAGTTCCAGTACATTGCTTAGACTGGCCTGGAACTAACTTTTTATATCTTCTGCTTCGTGTGTGTGTTCATGTGTGAGTGTAGGTGTGCATAAATGCATGGGTAAGTATGGAGGCCAAAGGTCAATGTCTGAGGGTTGCCCTCTGCCTTCTATTTGACACTGAGCCTGAAGCTCACTAGGCTGAGTGACCCCAGGGAGTTCCAGGGATCTTGCCTGTCTTCCTCTCTCCCTCAGGACTGGGGTCACGGGCTTGTTACATGTTTTTTGGGGACCTAAACTCAGGTCCTCATGCAACTTTACCTGCTGAGCTGGCTGCTGGCCTCTGAAGCCATTCATACTCAGGTTCTCCCGTGCAGTCCCTAACTAATAGTGCTCACTACAGAGAGCCACCGTCACACGCCCATTGCAGTCTGTGTCCCTCGCACAGCTCCTACTATGTAGTATATGAAGAGTAAAAATCCCTTTCAGTTCCTAAGAAGGAGATTCCCTCCCACAACAATCTCCTTTCCTTTTGCACCGAGGATGCACATTGGAAGCCGTTCCTGTGTGGCAGTGGCCTCAGAGCACCTGAGACAGAGCGTCTCTCAGTGTATGCTAGCCTTTCCAGCTCCCCTGGCTGTCCACAGTGGTGCTAATGAATGTTTGGTTTTGTGACAGTGTCTCACAATGTGGCCCAGACTGGCTTTGAACTCCTGATTCTTCTGCCTTCAGTTCCTGAGTGCTGAGATTATAGTGTGCCACCACATTCAATAAACTCATGATAGTTTTTTTTTCTAAAATATTGTGTCTCACATAATCCAGGGTAGCCTTGACCTTGGCTACATATCTGAAGCTGACCTTGAACTTCTTCTCCTCCTGCCTCAACCAACCAATAGCTAATGTTACATGTCTGTGACAACATGACCACTGATGTTTTAACATTGTCTAACACACAACACATACTCTTAGAAATTCTTCTACTTATCCTGGCTATTAAAACCCAATCTTGGGCTGGAGAGTTGGCTGAGAAGTTAAGGGCACTTTTTCTTGCAGAGGACCCAGGTTCAATTCCCAACACCCACATGACAGCTCACAACCATCTATAACTCCAGTCCCAGGGGATCCCATGTCCTCTTCAGAGCTCCAAGGACACCAGACATGCATGTTGTACACCTACATATATGCAAATAAAACACACATACACATAAAATGACAAAATAAAAAATAATTAATTGCCAGGCGTGATGGCACGCACTTTTAATCGGAGCACTCAGGGAGGCAGAGGCAGGAAAATCTCTGTGAGTTCGAGGCCAGCCTGGTTCAGGATAGCCAAGGTATAGAGGGGAAACCCTGTCTAAAAAAAAGAAGAAGAAAAAAATTAATTAAAACCCCCAAGTCAGGCAGGTGTGGTGGCACACGCCTTTAATCCCAGAGCTCAGGAGACGGGAAGGGAGATCTCTATGAGTTTGAGGCCAGTCTGGACTACAAAGCAAGTCTAGGACAGCCAGGGCTCTTATACAAAGAAACCCTGTCTCCAAAAACCAAAAACCAAAAAAAAAAAAAAAAAAAAAAAGCCAAACACACAAACCACCACCACCACCACAAAAAACCTAAAACCCCAAACCCCAATCATTAGCTTTCCTACCAAAGAGCTGCTGTATTGCCATTTAGATTAAAACTAAATTGTTTTGAAAGGGATAAATTTTAGAGAAATTGGGAAAATAGCCGATTCCCAATATGTTTGGTATTGTCACATTGTTTTCTGTCTGGTTTGTAAAATTATGTATAAGTGTGTATCAGTGTGTGGGTTTGTGTGCACATGGTGCCGGACAGCCAGGGAGAACCCAGAGGCTTCCCCGGCCAGTGCTGTCTGGCTTAAGTACTGGTTAAGCCTAAGGCTCTAGGTCAGCTTGCCCAGGGCATGTGGGGCTTTTCTGGCCTTCTGAATTCATTAAGCACCAGCCTTACAAGGTAGCACAACACTCCAGGGTCCAAGTAAAACCAGATGGCCTGTTACTTGGGCCTCAGGAAAGTGGGGGATTTGTTCCCAGTTGAGAAAATACGTAAATACAAGATTTATCAGTAAAGATCAGGATTGAAGTCAGGGAGACAAAAACCACAGTGAACCTTGTGCTTTGACATTTCCTGCCATTGTCCTTTACAGATCTGTGCTCTTCAACTCTGGATACGTGTTAGAACCAGATGGTGATGCTCTGGGGAAACACTCTTATTTTTTTTTTTCATAGATTTTGATTAAATTCATGTATGTAAGGACCATGGCGCATGCAACTGGGGTTGGATTCATTTTTCTAAAGGTCACGCATAAATGACAGCCTCACAGCCATAGTGTGCTCTCTCTCTCTTGCTCTCTCTCTCTCTCAAAATACAATGTAAATAATGGAATATGTTGAGTGACAAAAGCCAGGGACAAAAAGAACAACATGCAGAATGAATCTATTTAGAAATTCTGGAAAACGCAGACATCACGACAGCGGCTGTCTGAGGACTAGAGGGACAGAGGGGTCAGAGCTGCAGACTGAACTGTCGTCAGGCGGGAGAGCACTGGGGACATGGTCTGCATCTTGCCTGAGGTGGGAGTTGCGTGTAAATACACGCTCGTCGAAATGCACTGAATTGGACAATAGTTTTCTGGTCATGTATTTGGTACACATCAAAAGCAAGAATGCTGGAGGAAACTTTCATCCGGGTCCCTCCCTCTACAAAGGGGATGTGGACAAACAGCAGCTCCTCCATCATGATGGCAGCAGTGGCGGGAGGCTCCCAAAGGGAATCAGGCCTGTGGTGGGATGACTGATCCCAGCAGGTCTAGAGGCAGCATAAACTTTGCTGCCTCTGCGTTGGCTCTTTGTGCTCCTTGGCGCCAATTGCTGGTCAGGGCATGAAACACAGTGAGTAAAGCAGTGTGGTTTCGTAATCACTGATTCAGAGTTCCACGCAGCTTGTTACCGAGTGTCGCCAGAGTGAGAAAGAGACTTACTTTCTGGCCTCAGGGAGGTGGCGCAGGAAGGCTCTGCTAGGGAGGCGGGTGACACTGCAGTGATCAGTTGGGCCTTTTGGGTTCCCTGGCTCTCAGGCATCCAGTGCACATCACTGCCCAGGCCGAGGAAAGGAAGTAAGGGGGGTACTGGAGAGACAGCTCAACGGTTAGGTGCGCTTGTTGCTCCTTCAGGGGGTACCCGTTCAGTACCCAGCCCCCACTTGGCGGCTCACCACCACCTGTAACTCCCATTCCAGGGGATCTGGCGCCCTCTTCTGGTCTTCAGGGGCTCTTTCATGCATGTGCGGCACATAAATGCCACACACATATACATAAGTTAAAAACAAGTAAGTAAATATTAGAGAACACAGGGGAAAACCCTTGAAGACAGTGAGAGGGTATATTTGGGGAAAGCACGATTTATACAGGCGGAGAGCATCGTGATTGCCCAAGTCCCTCTTCTTGGGAAGGAACTGGGCCCCGCATCTTCCTTAGAACAGTGTGTAGCTGGGACTGGGACATCACGGTGGTAGCCCCGTCAGTGAGATTGCCCTGGTGGCTGCTGGCGGGGCAGCTCTCTGTGTCCTGTTTGTCTGCGGGGAGCTTGCTTAGTTTACCTCACGTGCTCACCAAGTTGCTCCAGAAACTGCGCGTGCTCTTGCCATAGAGCTTCCTTCTCCTGCTGTAACCTAGACAGCCTCTCTGACAGTTCCTGGTTGCTCTTGACATACTGAAAAACATGGGGGAGGGGGGAAGACTAGTCTGTGTCTTTGCAGACAAGTCCTCACGTAAAATCCTAATGGCAGGATTTGATGAGCCTTGGGGCAGCTGAACACGGGGAAGGGGGAGGGGGGCTTTCGGGGAGATGCTGGAAATCCGCTCACTCCTATGGCAGGGAGACAGGAGCTCCTGGCTCAGGCCCTTCCCAACCTCAGCCTATGTGTCCCTTTGTCTGGCTGCTCATTTCTACCCTTTAACAAATCAACAGAAGCATAGCATTCCCCTGTGTGAGTGGGATTTCCAGCCTTGCATAAGACCACACGTGGTGGCACTTCTAATCCTAACAATTGGTCAAGGGCGTTTTCAGCTACATGAGCGTGTGAGGCCACCTGGTATTGCCTGAGACCCTGAAAAAGAAATAATTCCGGAGGCCCAGCCTTGCCACTGGGGTCTGAAGTCTTGAGGACTGAACTCTAATCCATGAGGTCTGATAAAATAGTCACCAGGTCTATTGTATCAGAGTTGAATTGAATTAGAAGTACCTAGCCTCTGGTCACTCAAAAGGCATCACTGGCTTGCTGGTGGGCAGAAAGCCACACATCTCCGGGGACATGAGACTCCTGTGCTCACCAGTGTGATATGAGAGGAGAGGAGGCACTTTGCTTTTTAATAAAATGAGTGCATTAAAAAAAACACCTCTTGATCTTGGCCCATAAGGTTGTTTGGATTTACAAGGGGTTGTGGAGACTAGAAACTCAAAAGTGGGAATCTGAGCTGGTTAGTGTTGAGGCCTGATCTTTGACATAGCTGTAGCCATGTTTGTATTCTCCTTCCATTTTGTTTATAAGGTGAAATTAAGTTCAAAATCATAAACTTTTCAACTCTGCTTCCTGGAAGCGGTTGTTCATAGCTGGTATTAGCAGACCCTGCCAAAGTGTCAAGCTGACCTTGTATTTTACTATGATTCAATAGTGTCATAACTCATGCTTTATTATTCATTTGGCTACACTCTGGTTGCACACTTCTTATCTACACACCTGGCTACACTTTGGATGTGCTCTAGAGGACCCTAAGCACTGCCTCACTTACCTCACTTAGGACCAATCGGCTTAAAGGTTAGCTGATAACGCTTTGTCTAGCTAGCCAACAATGTAACATTGCTTTGTACCGTTAGCCAAAATGTGTTACTGCCCTGCTCCCACCCGTCTTCTGTGCTCGGTCTTCCTATAAAAGACTGCCCTAAGAACAGGTCAATGTCACAGTTAGGCTCCTGAGTTCCTTTCTGTGTCCCTGGTCATGATCAGTCTTGGAGTGAGTGGAGCATTCAATAAACCGTCCATATCTGACTGAGACTGGTGTCTGAGTGGTTTGTGTGGCTATTCTTGGACTATAACAGTTAGATTGCAATGTTCAGGCTATCTATACCTTACCCAGAATCCTCGAGATAAGAAGCATTCAGGTTTTGGGGATATTGGCAAATTACTTTGGGAATGAGACCCAAGGCCAGAGATAAAATTCATTTATGTTACATATATACCTTATTCACACAAGCTGAAATTATCATATTTTTGTGCACCTGCATTTTGATGACCTGTCACATGAGGTCAGGGGTGGCGCTGGCCACATGTGGTGTCAGGCCAGACTGATTCTTTCGGTGTTACTCATCAAGGCCTAGAGCTCCCCCAGCTAAAATCAATCTTCCTACTTCAGTCTTTACCAAGTAGCTGGGACTACAGGCATGTGACACCACAGTGGGCTTCAAAAATTTCAAATTTGGGGGCATTTTAGATTTCCAAGTTTTGGATTAGGGATTTGTTGTTGTTGTTGGTTGTTGTTTTTCAAGGCAGGGGTTTCTCTGTGTAGCCCTGCTTGTCCTGGAACTCACTCTGTAGACCAGGTTGGCCTTGAACTCAGAGATCCACCTGCCTCTGCTTCCGAGTGCTGGGATTACAGGCGTGTGCCGTTACCGCCCAGTGGATTAGATATTCTTAACTTGCGGTCTGAGCTCATTGTTACTAAGCACCCATGACAAAAGACTTGACTACATTATCAGCTAACAGTTGCCTGTAGGGAAGCGCTTTGGAAGACCATACTCGTCCCCCTAGATCCTCCTAGACCTCAACCTTCCCAATGCTGAGACCCTTTAATCTAGTTCCTCATGTTGTGGTGACCCCCCCCCCCCACACAATTATTTTCCTTGCTACTTCGTAACTATAATTTTGCCACTGTTATGAATCAGAATGCTAACATATGATATGTGACCCCTGTGAAAGGGTCATTTGACCCCAAGGGGGTTGTGAGCCACAGGTTGAGAAGCACTTGCCCTAGTGGCTCATGTCAAAGCCTTGGTGGCCCACTGATGGGCTTTGGGGAAACTGACCAGATCCTGAGGTTTCTGAACTAAATAGTAAATAATAATGGATTGATTAACTCCTTGCTGGATTCATCAGTGTAGGGCCTAGTTAGAGGAAGTGATCACCTGGGTATGGCCTGGAAAGTGTTCAGGCCCCTCCCCCTTCCTCTCTCTGCTTCTTGACTGCCATCAGGTGACAGTTGCTCCTCCAGGCATTTTCCCACTGTGACTCTCTGCCTCAGGCCACAGACAGAGGCCTTTGACACCAAGGAGAAATAAACCTTTCCTCCCATATGGCTCATTCTCAAGTCTTCAGCCTCAGAGACAAAAAACAAAACAATGCTCAACCGTGCATCTATCCACTAGGGATGTGCTTATCAGTAGTGCCGTGATCGAACTGACAACTCCATGTCTGCAAGGTGAGCCAGACACCGCTGATCAGGTCAGTGAACTTCCAAGGAGAGCATTTCCAACCTAGGAGTCTAATTACCAGACCACAGTAGAGTTGGAGGGCCACAGGGGTTTGATGAGTATCTTAAGATCACCTCTCTTGTAGCTAGAAGGCCAGCGTAACACAAAACCAAACTTCCTCAAACAGATGGCAGATTTCCAGCACACACTGATTTCACTGTCTTGTCGTCTTCTGTGAAGGGCTTGGGGAAGAATGATGTCTTGACAGGACCACGGAGCCCCACGGCAGTGTAAAGCAGCCCGGCCCTGCTGTCCGAACAGTTTGAAGTTCTTGCTTTGAGGTCTGCATGGATTGCATCTTACTTAGGCAGGTACCTTGGGAGAAGATGCCTGTTGCCATAGATGCAGTTCTTTTGGCAGAAGGCTTGCCTAGCATGCATGGGGACCTGGGTTTGATCCCCGGCATGCCACAGACCAGGCATGGTGTCACACACCAGTCATGTAAGCACTTGGGAGGCAGAGGCGGGAAGATCAGAAGTTCAAGGTCATCTCAGCTACACAGTGAATTCAAGATCAGCTTGTAGGCCAGGGCTACACAGAGAAACCTTGTCTCAAAACCAAAACGAAATGAAAAAAGATGGCGTTGTCCTTAAAAGCCACCTGTATATCACGGTCGCATCTTTTCTTATTGTCTCCACTCATAACGTGGAGTTAGTTCCTAGCACACTTCAGGGAAAAGAGGCTGAATATAGGTTTTGACTTATAAAGGAGAGCAGGAATACGGGCAGGATTTGGCATCTTACAATGCCAGAAGCTTCAGGCACATGTGGAGGAATGAATGGATTTCTAGGAGGCTAAGGTTGGGAGGAAGGACTACAATACTGAACAGACCAAAGTTACCACTAGGGATGTGCTTATCAGAGTCAGAATTCAAATTAGTGATTTCTCTCTCTCTCTCTCTCTCTCTCTCTCTCTCTCTCTCTGTGTGTGTGTGTGTGTGTGTGTGTGTGTGTTTATGCACATTTATGCAGAGGCCAGAAGAGGGTGCTGAATCCCCTGACGCTGGAGTTACTTGTGGGATGTGAGCTGCCAGATGTGGGTGCTAGGAGCTGAACTCTGGTCCTCTGTAAAAGCAACAGGTGCTCTTATCCACTGAACCATCTCTTCAGCTCTGGGATTTGAAATGTTAATGGGAACCTCTAAGAGTGACTTTAAATAGTTAGGTCGGCTGACTGAAACTTGGACTCAACAGCCACCTATATTAAGTGGCAGTAAGATGTCTTACTTAGGGCTGGAGAGATGGTTCAGAGGTTAAGAGCACTGTCTGCTCTTCCAGGGGTCCTGAGTTCAATTCCCAGCAACCATATGGTGGCTCATAACCATCTGTAATGTGATCTGATGCCCTCCTTCTGGCATGCAGCTGTATATGCAGATAGAGCACTCACACACATAAATAGTTCTTTTTTTTTTTTAAAAAAAAAGATGTGTTATTTAGCACAAGAAAGAGGAAGAAAACAAAAAACTGATATAGATAGGAATTTTAGAGTAGTCAGTCATGGGTGACAGTTGGTGGTCCCAAAGGAGGATGGGAATTGTCTCCAACCACGTGGCTCCCTGATTTTAGTGGGGTTCAGAGTACTACAGAGGACCAGAGAACAGGTGGCAGGATTTAAGCCCTCGGTGTGGGTGTATGTTATTACAGCTCATAGGCAACAGGGACAATCAAATAGATTGATGTATAGCAAACAATCTGGGCTCTTGGTTCACTGTAATGCAAATTTTGGTTTCTTTGCAAACTCAGTTATGTTATGTAAATAACATAACTTTTGTTTTAATCCCAAGTGTGGGATTTTAGTTTGGGTTATAGT
The DNA here is from genome assembly GCF_030254825.1 of Meriones unguiculatus. NCBI lineage: Eukaryota > Metazoa > Chordata > Mammalia > Rodentia > Muridae > Meriones > Meriones unguiculatus. The sequence continues at coordinate 30,110,579 of NC_083351.1, read as the reverse complement.
TTGTCCACAGCTGATAACTGTCTGGTGCAGGGTGTGGCCTTTGCCAGTCTGCCTTGTGAGGGAAGGAGGGGGGCGTGACCTAGGACTCTGAGGGATATAAATATGGGAGCTCAGACAGAGAAAGGTGGCATGTGGTGTATAGCAGTTTGGAGTGATCAGAGATGGCAGCTTGAACAGACAGACAGACAGACAGACACCTTTCAACACAGTGCAGGGGCTTGGAGGAGACTGCCTGCTGCGTCTGTTGTCAACAGAGATTGCTATAGCCCCAGGGGAACCCATCAACCCTCAACAACTGGGAGAAGTAAAGGGTTCAGTGTCCCCTCTCCACTAACCTTCCCTCTCCTACCTAGGGTTGGGGGGTTAGGAGGGAGAGCCTTTAAGGAACCCCAAATAAAGTAGAGCTTAAAAACGAGCGCTACAGGTCACAGTGACTGATAAACAAGTAATCTGAATCTTTTTGATAGCAGCATGTTTTGAAACAGGATATTTTATTTGTAGCCCAGGATGACCCGCCTCCATTTCTTCCCCTTTAAAGGGGGGCAGAGTAGGCAGAAATCGAATGTTTCTCTTGCCCTGGGTCACTTAGGTTCTGACAAAGCTCCATCACTTCAGGTTCTAGTTAAACAGTTTCCTTACTAAGAAGCTCTGAAGGTCCCCATCCCCCACCCCTCCAACAGCCCCCCTGCCAGGAGCCCAGGGAGAGATTCTTCAAATATTCACACACGGAACCTGGCTGAAACCCACAAAAGTGTGGGGCCTCAAAACTGTCGAGTCCGCTGGAGTTCTTATCTCTCAGAATTTTCTGTCCACACTGAGCCTTCAACAGTTATCAGCTTCAGCACAGGATTTCCTGCCTGGTTCTCACCGGAGCGTCTTGGTGTTGGTCTCTCCAACCTCACGGGGCAGCAGTGACCCCGTGGCCTCGCTTCTCTGATAGATCAAAAAGTATGGTTAAAATTTTTTTCAGCTTGCTCACTTTTTCTTTATTTGTGGTTAGTATGAAGAAGGGATAACTTCCAAGTTTCTTTTGTACAAAACCCTGGGCCAGAAACTCCCCAAAAATTCCATGAGGTTAGGGATTGGAGAGCTTGTGGGCTGGTGAGCATGTGGAGGTGCAGGATGGATACATCAGCTCTGGTCTCGTCCCACATTCCTGGGCAGCTCTTCCTTCTGGGTATTTCCGAGTTGTGACCTTTTCTAATGGGCTAGTAACCAAGTAAACCTTTCCTGAGGCAGTCTGCTTTTATGTATGTGTAGGTACATCTCTGTGTGTGTGGCCAGAAGAGGGCGTCACATCCCCTGCGGCCAGAGTTGCAGGCAGTTGTGAAGCTGCCTGGTATGGGTGTTGGGGATCCAGCTCTGCTCCTCTGGAAGAACAGCAAATGCTCTTATCCTGCTAAGCTGTTTCTCCAGCCCCTCTGGAGCCATTCTAACACATGACCAAACCTGATGGTCTATCACAGCCGCTTTAGATTCATAGCTCATCTTCAGGGGCAAAGGAGAAAACCTAGACTGATAACTGGCGTGAATTCTGATGGCAGAGTTACAGCACCACAAATGGGGTGGTCCTGCAGGACAAACCCTCACCTTGGGGTCTGATGCTGTCTCCAGGAAGATAGTGTCCCTGGGGTTAAAAGTTGTACACCCTGTTGGTAATCACATAGAGTTGCTTGGTGTGTGTGGGAAAACCAAACAACAACAAACAAGAACAACAGTAAGAGCCCTGTTCATCTGCCTCAGAAGTGAAGTACTGGAAGGCATGTTGCTCATCAAGAAAGCAGGTTTGCTTTCCCCTGTTAGTGTTTCCTCGAACACTGTCAGAGGCACGGGGAGACAGCAGACGAGTCCCTGCGATCTCTGGCTCCTCTGGATTTATTGGAAACACAGCACGTCCTTCTGATCTCTCATCCAGCGGCTTTGCAAGCGTTTTTTCCTCATGTACTAAATACCTTCTTGTTTGTTTTGGGGCTTAGGGCACAGAACTCCAAAACCAATGAACCACTGACGTACCATTATGTGTTGGCTATTTTTATGTCAACTTGACACAAGCTAGAGTCATTTGAAAGGAGGGAGCCTCATTCTCTCATCTTTCTGGAGAAAATGTCTCCATAAGATCCAGCTGTAGGGCATCTTCTTTCCTTCCTTTCTTTTTCTTCTTCTTCTTTTTATTTATTTATTTATTTATTTTTGTAGACCAGGCTGGCCTCTAACTCAGAGATCTACCTGCTTCTGCCTCCCAAGTGCTGGGATTAAAGGTGTATGTGAGCACCATCCCAGGCTACAAGGCATTTTCTTAATTAGTGCTGATGGGGGAGTGCTGACACTATCTAGCCCATTGTGGGTGGTGCCATTTTTGGGCTGGTGATCCTGGATTCTATAAGAAAAAGCAGACTGAGCGCCGGGCATGGTGGCACACACCTGTAATTCCAGAACTCTGGGAGACAGAGGCAGGTGGATCTCTGTGAGTTCAAGGCCAGACTGGTGTACAAAGCGAGTTCAGGATAGCCAAGGCTACACAGAGAAACCCCCGTCTCAGGGGGAGGGGGGAAAGAAACAAAGGAAGAAAAAAAAAAAAAAACTAAAAAAGTAGGCTGAGCAAGCCATAATGAGCAAGCCAGTAAGCATCATTCCTCCATGGCCTCTGCATCAGCTCCTGCCTCCGGGGTCCAGGCCTGCTTGAGTTCCTGCCCTGACTCCCTTCAGTGATGGACTATGATTCGGAAGTGTAAAACTAGTTCAGTGGACCAGGCTGGCCTCAAATGCACAGAGATCCCCTGCCTGCTTCCCCAGGATTGGGATTAAAGGTGTGCACCACACCACCTGGCCTCCACCTTGCTTTTGGTCATGGCATTTCACCACAGAAATAGTAACCCTATCTAGATGATCTCCTGTGTCCTTCCTCCCTGTGTTTTTATTCTGAGAAACTACAGAAATTACATGGAAGCAGCTCGGAAGAGCTATCTCTTGTAAAAGAAATTTACACCCATACAGGAAATGCAGTCAGCAAGTTTCTATGTCAGGAAGAGGGCTTTATTTGTGTGTGTGTGTGTGTGTGTGTGTGTCTGTGTGTGTAAATATGAGCATGTGTGCACCCCAGCCTTCATGTAGATGTCAGAGGATAGCACCTGATGTCTCTTGCCTTTTCATCTTTCTGACAGGGTCCTTTTTGTTTTCTACACTGTGTTCACCATCATGCCCGGGCCTTGAACTTCCACGGACTGTCCAGTCTCTGCCTCCAATTTCCCAACAGGAACACTGGGATTACAGACACTCACACTGTGCGTTCGGCTTTTACACGGGTCCCGGGTATTCAAGCTCAGGTGTCCACACTTGCATGGCACGTGCTACTACCCACGGGGTGATGTCCTCGGCCCACACCACTGTCATTATTGGAGAGACTTGATCTGCGCCTGAGACAACCCCTCTCTCACCCTACAATTCCTCCCTACACCCTCCTGTATCTTGTCTCTACGGTGCTCCAGGGGTCCCAAGGCCCTTTCTAGATAGCCCAGGATGCTGTACAAACTTTGGATATCTGACCTGTTTTAAGTCTCATGTTTTGTGGGACACCCATACATATACATGTAATTAAAAGTGATCTTACTCCTATTAATTCGCCCTATGTTGTCAATTTAAAAAATCCTTTCCCTTTTCTAGTTTATGTCTAATGGTCCTTTGCCTGCATGTATATGTGTGTGCACCATATTTGTGTCTGGTTCCTGAGGAGTTCCAGAGAGGATCTAGGATCCCTTGGAACTAGAGCTACAGATAGCTGGGAGCTACCATGTGGGTACTCGGAATTGAACTCACGTCCCCCACAAGACCAGCCAGTGCTCCTAATCATTGGTACATCTTTCTAGCTCTTATCTATTTAGTTTATGGCCTAGTCAAACAGCCCAGAACAATATAGGGAAGTCATATTTCCTTCCCCATATATATATGGATATATACATTCCATAATTATAGATGTATGTATCTCTCCATATTTACATATATGGTATACTTGTTTTCCCAGCTAGATTCAGGACGTGAAGTGTACTCAGTGGTAATTAGCTAAACAGCAACAGTCCAGTCTCTGAGGGCAGGGAGACGGGGAAGCCTCTCTGCTGCTTTCTTACCTCATCACACTTTGTCCTCTCGTTTTCCAGCTGTTTGAGCAGAGCCTCTTGTTGCTGGGAACCGGTGGCTTCCCGTTGGTTCTCCTGATCCTGCAACGCTCTCACTTGTCTCTGGAGCTCATTTATGTCCTGGTCTAGGAGGACCCTGAGGGCGGGCAATCAATGCACAGCAGGTCACTCTGTGTACTGCCACGCTCTGCAAATGGCTCTAAAACTTCTGGGCCAGCAAAGGGGCAGTGAGGTGCGGTGGTATGTCTGCAAGCTAAGGGGAGCCATGGTGGGAACTTCCAACATAACAGAAGCTTTTCCTTAATTCTCCTTCTTGCCATCAAGACAAACCCATGAGGAAGAAATGATTTTCCTTATGGCTGAGACAAGGAAAGCATGGCACCAGAACAGCTCGGGCAAGGCTGAGGTGAGGCTCTCCTCCTGAGTCCACGAGCCTTCTTCCCCAGTACACTTTGGCCCCGCAAGCTCCTAGCTCCAAACACCCACGGCAGCCCTGCTACAGCTGACCCGGGGACCGAACGCCTTGATGGGAGGATTCACGTTTCCAGTGAGCACCTTCAGTGCCTGTTCTTTCAAATTACAGCTCCTGGAAAGACTCTCTGAGGATTCAGACTGGGATTCTTCATTCGGGAGATTCATTTTGAAGAATATGAGGATGGCAATGATGAAATGGGGCACTGATTGGCAACATCTCACCTGCATGCCAGGACAGTGGAATCCTAACCCTGTCAAGACAGCTTTGCTTTCTCGAGTTTTAAGCAAGCAGTAGGTTTCTGGATAGGTTACTCTGAGACCCTGGCTCACAGCTCTGCTGGCTCACGGCTCTGTACCTCTTGCTTCTCCGTTCTTTGGGTTTAAGTGCAGGCACACTAAGGATTATTGGAGCTTAATTCTACCAGTCACTCCTAACCCTACACCAGCTTCCTCACCACCATTTCTGCTTTATCCAAATCACTCTGTCATTTCTGAGAATCCCTGCTACCATCATCTCTTTCTTCTTTATGATTCCGTTAGATATTAGCAACCTTAGGAGACACTTGGGCTGGACCTGTTCTTTATAATCAGTAGCCGAGAAACCCTAGAATGGGAACAGTAGGATGTTAAGTACTGGCCAGGGGAATAGACCTGACTCTGGTCTCTGCCTCTATAAGGAGATGACATCCTGAATTACTTTGATATAACTTTAGATAGTTAATTATAACTATCTAACTATAGTTAATAATAACTATCTATACTGACCTCAGGAGCCCTAAACCTTACAATATTACTGCATGGCGGGAGGCATTCTGGTAAAGAACAAGGACATACCATGGCCTTCTCCCTGGAAGGCCAATCTAGACAGGCCTGTCAGTCACTTGGATGGGAAAACTACTTGTTCTAGAGAGGTCAGCAACAGTACAAATGCTGTCTACAATGCAACTGATGCACTGGTCCTTTTGCCCATGCCGTCTCCTCTCTTCTCCAGTAAGCTGGGTGTCTTCTACATTCCACTCTGCAAGCCTCATCTGAATTCTTCTGGCAGACATTTCACAAGAGCTGGGGAGCTGAGGGCAGACAGAGTGAGAGCCGCTGACAGCTCCATTCTTAGTTTTGGTTCAAGGGACTGCATAAGAGCTAAGCCCTGGAACTGAGGGGATATTAAGGTGCTAGAACTGAGAAGGTCTTGGATTATCTAGAGTATAGCCTGGGAGTTGAAACGGAAATTGAAAACTAGGAGGTGTGAATGAAAAAAAGCAACTCAGGGATTTGCTAGATACTAGATAAAAACAGATACTTCACAAAATACAGTTTCAGCACTGACGGGCAAAATTCTCACTCGCATGCCAGGTCCCGGGGTTGAGAAGGTCCAACAAGAGCCTCTGTTTTCTCCACAGCCTGAGTCTCTTCACCGGTCCATCGTTTATACAGTGGATCCTGGAACTTCCCCCATCATTTTTTTCTGGTGTTGATAGATGAACCCAGGGTCTCGTGCCTGCTAGACAACTGTTCCACCACTGAGCTACAATCCAAGCTCCACATTCCCTTTCATAAACCCCTTCAGTGGCGCAGGCCAGGTGGGGGCGGCCACAGCAGCAGCAGCACCTTTAATCCCAGCACTAGAGGCAGGTGGATCTTTGCGAATTCAGGCCAGCCTGGTCTACAGAGTGGGTTCAAGGCCAGCCTGGTCTACAGAGTGAGTTCCAAGACAGCCAGGGCTACAAAGAGAAATCAAAAAACAAGCAGAGAAGAAGGAGAAAGAGAAGGAGGAAGGAAGGATGGAAAGAAAGAAAGGAAGAAAGAAAGAAGGAAGGAAGGAAGGAAGGAAGGAAGGAAAGAAAGAAAGAAAGAAAGAAAGAAAGAAAGAAAGAAAGAAAGAAAGAAAGAAAGAAAGGAAAAGAAAAAATCCTTCAGTGGCTCCAGTAATGCCCAGACTGCTCACTATGGTCTGGCACCTCTGCATGAACCTGGGTGCCTGGCCTTCTGGACCCGTTTTTTTTTTTCACCACTGCCCAACCCCAAACATTCTCTTCCATCGAGGGAACTTTTTCATCTCCCAGTCAAGTTTTCCCAGGAATTACTCCCGCCCCCACACACCAATTGCTTCACTCTCGGCCTAGACAGCTGTGGCTGAGGAAGGCCCCCTTAAGCCCTCAGCTCCACAAATGGTCCCGCCAGGTGCTTCCACAGCCTTCTGAGCCTCCTTTTGCGTGGTGTGTGTGGAGGTTGGAGGACTCTCCTTTCACATTTAAGTGGGTTTGAGGGATTAAACTCAAGTAGTCAGGCTTACATGGTGAGTGTGAACCCACAGCCACCTCCTGGCCCCTCAAACTCCCTTTAAAAAAAACCAACAAAACAACAACAACAAAAAACAAATGAAACAACTTTGGGCAGTGCTAGGGTTGAATTCAGGGCCCTGTGCAAGACTGGTAGGCACTCTACTAGTGAGATACACACTCAGCCCTCACGATAGTACCACTTAAAACAGAAACAAAACCCACAGCACTTGAAGCTCAGCACGACGGTGCACATCTGTCGCCCCAGCTACTCAGGACGCCGAGGCAGGGGTTCACTTGAACTCGGGAGTTCCAGGCAAAGCCCGGGCAACATGGCAAAATTCTGTTTCAGACAATCAGTCAACATAAAGTATATTTCCATGTGTCTAGCCCGAGGTTTTCAGACAACTGGAGCCAATTAAATATAGACAGTGTGTGTGTGTGTGTGTTTCCCACGGACTCACAGGGCCAGAGGCTCAAGAGCCTCACAACAGCCCCGTGCTTCAGAGCTGCTCAGTCCAAGATGCTGGAGCCTCAGAATACAAAGAAGCCAGAGCAGCAACAGCCCCGGTTCTAGGCCGAGGGTCCTAAGCACCACAGAGAGCTGCTGGTACAGTGCCACACCCAAAGGCCGAGGAAGCCGGAGTCTGATACCTTTGGCAACAGCAGTGGAAACCATGTTTTTGAGCAAGGGCCAAGCCCTTGGCAGAGTGAACTTCTCTCTCTCTCTCACCTTTCCACCCCATCTAGGCCCCAGCCTTTCGGAGTGGCTCTTTCACACTCAGTATACCGACCCACAAGCCAGCTGTGTCCAGAAACCCTCACAGACACCCGGATGCGTGCTTTGCCAATGTTGTAGGCATCTCTAATGCCTGTCAGGTTGAATGAAATGAAAATAGAATTTACAGACTTTGTGGACTGCAGCAAAGAAACTGGTAACCAGGAAACATGTATGTTATAAAGGAAGGAGAATCTAAAATCAATATTCAAAGCTCCCACCATAAGAAGCCAGAGAAAGACAAACATTATAAACCAAGGACAAACAGGAAAAAAAAAAAAAAAAAAGAATAAAAAAATGAGAATCCCAGCCAGGTGTGGTGGTGTATGTCTGCAATTCTAACACTCTCGAAGCTGAGGCAGGAGAATTGCTGTGAGTTGGGACAAGCTTGGGCTATCTAGTGACTTCCAGGATACCCTGGACTACAAAGTGAGATTCTGTTGTCTCAAACTAGGACTTGGAAGGCAGCAGCATAAGGTTCAGGAGTTCAAGGCCAGCTATATAGAGGCCACCCTTGGGCACATGAGATCTGGTCAAGAGGTGTGGGGTACAGAGAATAGATAGATAAATGGAATCAGAAAAAAAAATAGAAAAAATGAAATAAACTCAAAAGGCAGTTCTTGGAGAAGATCAACACAACTGACAAATCTCTATCCAGGCAGGCGAACCAAGATGTAAAGACTACAGACATTGCTAACGCCAGAAACGAAACGGGGCAACTCTGTTGACTCCACGGGTGTTAAAGGGCAACAAAGGCTGTTACTGCATTGTTCCTGCATCGTGACCAACTCTATGCCCACAGAGCTGATTAAGTCTGATGATTAATGACTGGATTCTTGAAAGCTGTTAAGTGATGGATAAGGGAAATCAGAAAACACGGACACGGCGATGTCCACTATAGAGACTGAAGTCTGCCTAGAGGGGAGGCTGGCACAGGAACAGCTCTTGACCCCACAAGTTTGAGACCAGCCTGGGCCATTCAGCAAGACTTCTGCCTCAGAAAAGAAGAGTGAGGGCCTGGAAGATGGCTGTGTTGGTAAAGTGCCGGGAACCAAATCCTAGTCCTCTGCAAGGACAGCAAGTGCTCTCAGCAACTCAGCCGCCTCTCCCCCTCAGCCAGCCCTTCCATATCATGCTTTAAAATGGGGCTTTTCTCAGTTCAGCCATCTGGCCTTGTGGCAAGCTTGCTGGCACCTCCTGGGTGTGCAGCTGACACTGCTATCTGCCCCTTGACCTGCGAGCGTGTATCATCTATCAGTGTTGTGTCAGCTCAGGGTACGCTTATCTTTGGGGTGTCCCACTGCTTTCTCGTGAGCTACCAGCTGGGACCTAGCTGCACTATGGCAGGCTAGCCCACCATCTCGCAAGACATGGCAGGTGAGGCAAGCGTTTTCTCACTCATTGAGGGTATTCAGTCTTCATGCATACAAAAATCCAGCCAGTCACCTACTCAAACATTCATTCATTCAACAATTATTTACTCAGTAGTACTTTGTGACAGGTTCTAGCACTGGACTTCTAACTACAGCTGGAAGTAAGATTCTGAGCTACAAAGTGTGTGAACATCTCCATGTGTTTTGAGTGGATAATCTATTTTTTCTCAAAATACATATAACGCATTCTGAACATCTTACAAATGAGACGCAACTGTCACCGAGGTCCAGGTCATCAAAAAGAATGCTTTACGTCAGAATCGTAATTATTTTAAGGGGAAGAAATCCGCGGTTCATCCTTACTAGCAGTTTGTTGATGCTAAAGGTGCCTACAAATGATCAGAACCACCTGAGGGACACTGGCCAATGAATAGAAGAAGACACAGCTTCAGTGAAGCCTGAATTTGCGCAGCTCACATCAGGGAGGTGGGCAAGCAATGCGTCACATTTCATGGGTGAATCAGGTTACGGCAATTTGCCAGCACTCCAGGTAAACCTCTGCCCTAGCAGCTCCACACCCTGGCGGCCCTTACCTCCTCTGCTGCTCGTCCTGACATTGCTGCTGCAGCCTGGCCTCGTTGCTCTTGGCTTCCCTGATCTCGTCCTCTAGCTGCTGCTTCCGCAGAATACAGACATCTGAAAGGCAGACTTGTCGCGAGTGGTCTAGCCTCTGCTGCAGGTCCAAGATCTCGGGTGAAAAAGTAAGAGGTTAAGGAGGCTGTGGCCCCTTTTCAACAACGAACTCCACATGAAACTGAACTACAGCAAGTACCTACGGTAGGAGACAGGGAGGGCTGTGTTATAAAGACATCTCCGTGCTTCACGCTGTGGAGAGGAACGTAAAAACAACACGCTCGTTGTTGGCAGCTTAGCACACAGATGCCGCTAATGGCTCGTGTGTTCTCAGTTAACCACCCCTACCGCCAGTCCAGGTGCCCTGGAGGGGGACGAAGTTGATGGTGGCAGAGACTAGCCTGACTCAGCGTTTCAAGTACCAGAGCAAAACCACCCAGAGAATGAGGGAGGAAGCAAGGATGATAATGAGGGGCGTGGACATCCTGGGTCCCGGGATTGTGGCTGAGCGCCAAGCAGAGAGGCCAGCCTCTTGCCCGAGCTTTGCCTCTCCTCCCTATGCAACCTGCTGGCTAGAGGTGAGACAGGAGATGGTTTCTCAGGTGTTAATCCACCGTCTTCTCAGATCGGCAGATCTCCGAACAAAGAAAAGGTTTTCTCTTTTGTTTTGTTTCTTTGTTTTTGTTTTTCAGTCTCCCTGCATAGCCTTGGCTGGCCCAGCATGTCACCGTGTAGACCCAGCTGCCTTCAAATTCACAGGCATCCACCTGCCTCCACCTCTCAAGTCCTGGGACTGAAGGCGTGCACCTGGTCTAAAGTGCAGTTTTAAGATTCAGTTTCTCTCTCGTTTACGGGCTTCTGCAAGTGACATTGATGAGCTCCAGATGTCCGGGTCACACCCTTTGCTCGCTGCCGCAGTTACAGGCTAGCACATACACATACAGCAGCTCATCTGCCGGCTCCTGTGGCAGTGTCGGTGCTTGTCTCTACTTTATGCTATCTGGAACGATGTCCCTCTGAAGAAGAGTGCACCCTCATCTCCAGACACAGATATGCTGCTTAGTAGTTTCAAGGCAGTAAGACCGACAGCAATAGGGGGAGACATATATACACATGTACACACACACACACACACACACACACACACACAACTGTTATATACTATTGATACCTGGTGCTAAGCAACCCAAAACACAGGGGGAATATTTGAAAATAGCTGATTTCACAGCAAAAATCTTTCTTAAAATTACAAAATAGGGCCAGGCCTTAGTGGTGCGCACCTTTAATCCCAGCACTCAGGAGGCAGACGTAAGCAGATCTTGGAGTTTGAGGCCAGCCTGGTCTACAGACTGAGTTCCAGGGCAGCTAGGGCTAAACAGAGAAACCCTGTCTTGAAAAACCAAAAACCAAAACAAAATTACACAATTGGGTTGGAGAAATGGCTCAGTGGTTCGGAGCACTTGGCCGCTCTTGGGAACAGCCTGGGTTCAGTTCCCAGCACCCACATGATCGCTCCCAACCATCTGTAACTCCAGTTCCAGGGGACCTGATGCCCTCTACCGATCTTCTCAGGTACCAGGCAAGCATGTGGTGCACATGGGTACATATATGCAGGCAATATGTATACATATATGTACAAAATAATATACATATATGATAAAACAAGTAACTACTTTTCAAACATTACAAAGTCACGCAACTAGCCTTTTCAAATGAGAAAAAAAAAGCTCTTCAAAATTAAAAAGTATGAATGTTCTCTGGCTTTAGTTCTAAGTTCATGTTACAGCTTTAATTAAACATACATTTGCATGTAGATAGACTTCTGTGTGTACATGTTTATGTATGCATGTGCGCTTGTATGCACAGGTGTGTGGAAGCCACGAGTTGATAAGGGCTGTCCTCCTCTGTGGGGCAAGAGCAGGAGTGAGGTCCAGCCAAGTCCAACCCAGAAATCTCATCTCGAGAAGTAGGAGTGAGAGCACCGCCTCCCCTCCCCCCAGGCCTGCATACCCCGGTGCACGTGGTCCTGTGCCCCCACTTTTGCCCCCACTGGAGGAGGTAAAGAAGCGAGGTTGAACGTCTCCTCTCCTTACAAGGTCGTGTCCAGCCAGCAAGCCCCTGGAATTCCTCTTCAAGCAAATAAGGCATTCCCAGCACCTTGGCCATGGCCAATGACACACCCTCACCCTGAAAGCCTCCACCCACTCCCCAAAGGTTTAAATATTAAATGGCCTCTGTTCTCTCCAACTGCTTAAGGAAGCCTGATGTTCTGAGAGTCTGTCCTGGCTGCGTTCACCTGCCCGTCACCCACGGCCAGCCACCTGCCTTCTCCATCACCCCGCCCGGCCCTTCTCTCTCTCTCGGGCCACTAGTCATGATCATGCCTTTAAGGGAGAGGAGTGGAGTGGGAATGGAACTCCTCTGTCTCCCAACACCCACACCGTATTTTTTTTTTTAAGACAGGGTCTCTTGCTGGCCTGGAGCTCACTATTTCAGCTAGGCTGGTTGACCAGCCAGCTCCAGGGAACCTCATGGGTCTGCTTCTCCAACGCTGGGATTACGGGCATGCAGTGTGGGTTCTGGGGAGCTGAACTCAGGCCCTCATGCCTGTGTGGCAAGCCCGTTACTGATGAGGCATCTTCCCAGTCCCAGAAACTTACCATTTCAAACTCCAGGCAGCTTTCAAAAATACACAGGATTTATTAGAATGGTAGGGGGAGACGAAAAAGTAGTAATAAAAATAGGAAAACACGGAGAGGATCAAGGAAAAAAGATGAGCCTGCGCTCAGGTTTGCGCACACCTGTTTCTCAACATCCGCAGGGAGCGGGGCTCCAGCTGTGTACATTGCTTCCGGAGCATGAAGATAATTACCTTCTCCTGCGCATCCGCCACTTTCGATTGCTCCCGAGCCAGCTTTTCCTGCAGGCTCTGCTGCGACTTGATGCTCTGTGCCTGCCTCAGCCCTTCCAGCTCCAGCTCCTTGACTTTCTGCTGACAGTGTTTCCACTCCGCCGTGAGCGACGAGTGCATCCTGGCGTTGTCCAGCAACTTCTCTTGGGCCTGCTTGAGTTCCATTTTGATCTACAGATGGGGCATCAAAAAACAAAAAACAAAAAACAAAAAAACCCACAAAAACCAAAAAACTATAAAAGCAGGGCTGGGATGCAATCAAACGGTAGAAAGCGCGCCTGGCATTTCTCAGGCACTGGGTGCAAGACCCAGAGCGCGCATGCGCACACACAAGCTTGCTGACCTGAGTTGAATCCCCTGCATTCTACATGGTAGAGGGAGAGAACGGACTCCCAAAAGTTGTCCTCTGACCTGTGTGCGTGCGTGCGCGCGCCATGGCACGTGTGTGCCACACTCACACACATACACCACACATACAATAATATTATTGTGAGCAACAAAATGCTAAACTTCGAGGAGTTACCGCTACACGTATGTACTAGATTAGGAGGTAGGCTGTGAAGTGTGACAGTTCCGAGAACCGGCAAGGGGGTAAATGATGCTGACAGTGCAGACAGAAGCAGGCCAGATGAGTGTGTGAGTGACTCATGAGTCGTCCCTGTGGCTGAACGACCCACTCTTCTCTCTTCCCAGAGTTGCACTTACAGACATTAGAGCACGTATACACATGGACGTGCATGTTGGTGTCCTTAAAAAAAAAAGGACAAGCCAGCAGCTCCTGCTGTTTATCCTGTTCAGGAAAGAGGGCTTCATCTGTGAACTGCACACATCTGAGATAATGGCTTTTCATTAGTTCCTGAACGCCAGAGAGATGTTGTCTCCAAAGACATTAACAGACAGTTAAGAGTTAAACCACATGGAGAAAATAAAATGTATGAGGAAATTAACCCAAGAGCCAAATGCCTCCTGGTCATTGATGGGTCAAAGGTCAATGGGAAACAAATTACTATTAATGAGCCTTGTCTTTACTAAAACGCCAAGAAGAAATTATGGATTGAGCATTGTAAACTTCCCCTTTCCCAGTGGACACTCACTCTTTCCTCCCTTTAAACCAGTGCAAATGTCTCAGCTCTCCTCATGTTCTCATCGGGTACTGACACAGGGTTGACACCCTTGGAGGGCTGCTGGCGCTTTTGCAACGTAATTGACAAGGACAAATCTGTTCATGCTTCCTTTCTTCCCAAAAGGAACTCTGGCCTATCAGAAAGCCTGGAGTTTTCACTTCCAAGTACAACTTTGCAGCAAAGAAAACTCAGCAAGTTGAACTGGCGAGCAGGGCGCTGGATTGGAGGAAATCAAGCAAGCAAGGGGTGGGGTATTGGGTTGGCTCAGAACCAGGAAACCCAAGCCTCTCATTCCTAATGAAGAGGGCACCTTCCTTTCCCAGCCCACTGCCCACTGACTCCCCAGGCCAGGAAAGCTGAAGGAGTCAGCGAAGGAGGCCACAGGACCGTTTGGTTGGAGTAAAACTGTTAAGCCAATGACCTCTGCCTCCAGGGTGGCTTCTGCTGTCCAAAGAGGATCCAGGACAGTGTCTCAGTGCTCCTGTGGCACAGAGTGGGTGTGAGAGAGTGACTGGGACTGTGGGAGGGAAAGAGTTTCCAGGCTGCCAGTGTGCAGGCTTGGTTCAATGTTGTTCTAGTTGGTGTCCACAGACATTCATTTTGTAAGGTGTTAAACTGCATAGCAGAATTTTATGCACCTTCTTTGTAGTATAATTTGCAACAAAATGGTTCAAATGTAGTGCAGTGGAGTATTCTGGGATGTTAATTGCTCTATTATGCCTAACAGTAGAGACACAGAGTTTGATTGTCTGAGTGGATTCTAGGAAATCAGTCATGGGTTGCTTAAGAGCACATACTGCTTTTGTTGCACATTCCCAGGACCCACAGCAGAGGCTCACAACCACCTGTAACTCCTACTCCAGCCTATCCAAGGACGCTGTGAGCACCTGCTCTCATATACACACACATACATCCATGCACACACATGAACACATGTCCATACATATAACACACACACACACAGCTAAGGCCCCCAAAATGACTCCAAGCTGGGGCAAGGTTGCAATATGGAAAAGTCAAATCTTCCCATGTTTCAATTCAGATTCTACAGTCTGTTAACTTTGCAACCCTGTGGCCCTAACAACTGTGCAGAGGTTTAGGATTGAAACTGTTTATGGTACTGCTATACCCCTGGCTCCAAGAGACAGACTACAAACAGTAGGAAGTGTCTTCTCTCCTTATGAAGCTGTCATTTATCCATTTCTGAAAGCCTGCCTACCGAACACATATTCATAAGGGGTCAGTTAGGATCTGTGTCGTTGGGGTCATTGTATCCTAAGAAAGACACAGTATTGCTCGAGTATGTCCAGTTTAGTTAAGCTGGACGTGGATACATGCCTGTGATCTCAGTACGTGACAGGTGGACACAGGAAAAAGATCAGGGTCCTTGGCTTTGGAGTGATTTCAAGTCCAGCCTGTTCTACAAGAGACTGTCTCGAAAGCAAACAGACCGATCTAAGGGGCTTCCATTTGCCAGGCCAGGTTTCTGCCACCCCCACTTTGGCAGTGCTGGGGATTAAACCCAAGGCCTTGTGCATTCTAGACAAGCACTCTACCAACTGAGCTACGTCTCCAGGCCCTGAATATTGAAGTCTAGAGCCTTCAATATATATGTTTAGAGCCTCTAATATATGTTAGAAAACCAAGTCTGTGATGTATATTTCTGGAACTGAACTGGAACTGGAAGGAACATTATTTATATGGTGCCTTGTTCTGAATGTTGATGTGTTTCAAAAACAACTGTGAATCTGTGACACCCCTCCCCCCCCAACACACAAATAGAGAAGTAGACCTGGCTCTATACAACTAATGCAGGGAGACCAGCCACTGAAGTAAAATTAAATGCTAAAAAATTTGAGATAAGGATTTCAACAGACCGTGTCACTACGCTGTTTTTGTTTTTTTTCTGCTTGGGGACTGATAGCACACACACCAGGCTAGCAGCAGAGAAAGTGGAAGAGGGGAGTTAACAGACAGCTGGCCCCGTCCTACCCACCCGTCCTGGATCTGAACCTGAGCGGCAATTACCGAGAACCGTGCTTTAGCGATCCCCAGCTGTGGCCGAGGGCCGGCAGGAAGGGCTGTGGCTGGGAAAGTTACCTTGATGTTCTCCTCCTGGAGCAAGCTGTTATGCTGTTTGAAGTCCAGGCTCCTGCCCCTCTCGTACCGCAGCTCCTTCTCGGCAGAGCTGCACAGGATCTGGAGGCGGTGCAGGTTCTGGCGCAGCTGCTGTACCTCGCCGTGATGCTGCTGGGTTGCCTTCTCTCCGGATGTTAGGTACTGAGGCAAACATTTTAAGGGAGAGGTGCATTCAAGCAGGCAGCACAGGCGTGGGGACCTGAGTGCTCATGCACAAAGGCTTTGGGAATTAGCGCATTCGCTGAGAACAAACGATGCGTCTACACCTATGGCTGCTCGGCGATGCTCCCATTATTCAAAAGGTTCTACGCTCGAGTGAGAAGGCCAGCACTTTATGGGACCAAAAGCAGCTGTTCGTGGACAATTAACCTTCTTAATTTCTCATGACAACGAAAGGCAAACAGAACAGGAGATCTTTGAGTCTCAGAACTACAAAACCCCTTAATAACTAAAACAGACAGGAACCCACACTGTTTTATAGTTTTAACAAACAATTAGTTTAAAATTATTTTGTTTTATGTTTATGGATATTTGCCTGCACATGTGGCTGCGTGCTGCTTGCGTGCCTGGAGCCTGTGCAGGCCAGAGGAGTGTCAGAGCCCCTGGGACTGGAGTGACAGACAGTTGTGAGCTGCCACGTGGGTGCTGGGGTCACACCTGGGTCCTCAGGAAGAACAGCCAATGGTCTTAATCGCTGAGCCACCTCTTCAGCCCCACAGTTAACACTTTAAGTATGCTCAGAGGAGGGCCCTGGGAAGCCAGCTCACAATTCTTCCTTGGACAGTCAGAGGGAGAACTGTTCGCTTTCTGTGGGTTGTTAGTAAAGGGAAGCAATTGTCGAACCAGCCGAGGAGCAAGTTCCAGGTTGGTGGTTCTCAACCTTCCTAATTCTTTGACCCTTTAATGTACACATGCACAGAGAGAGAGAGAGAGAGAGAGAGAGACAGACAGACAGACAGACACACACACACACACACACACACACACAGAGAAAGGTCATCACTGTCCAGAACATGACAGAAAAAGCACATGTCCAAACTGCTCTCGCTTCCCTGCCATGGCCAAGAGATTAAATCATGAGGCTGGAGAGATGGCTCAATGGGTTAAGAGGACCTGGGTTCAACTCCTAATCCCCACTTTCCAATCCCAGGGGATCTGACCCCCTCTCCTGGCCTCTTCAGGCACTGTGTGTGATTGGTATACATACATGCAGAGAAACATGACATGTAGGAAAAAAAATGAAATTGTGTCTAACAGCTGATTTGGGAAACAGAAAGTTCAAGTACAAATAATTGACATCCCCCACGAGTTTTTCATCTATCCTTTTCTTTCCTTTATGACAGAGAAAGAATGGCTTCCTTTCAATAAATCTTACATGTATGACTATGTTCCAATAAAAAATGAAGGAGGAACCTTCCTTTTAACATTTACAGTGTTTGAAAATGGATCCAAGATTTTATTATAAACCCAGAATTATAAAGAGTCTCAGAAGAAACATGAGGACATGAGAGCCTTCTCATGCTAAGTTAGATGAGACCATGAGACAAACATTAAAAATTCTAAATGGAAAATAATAAAAGCCAGGCGTGGTGCTGCGCACCTTTGATCCCAGCGCTCGGGAGGCGGAGGCAGGCAGATCTCTGCGAGTTGGAGGGCAGCCTGGTCTACAGAGCAAGATCCAGGGCAGCCAAGGCTACACAGAGAAACCCTGTCTCGAAAACAAAACAAACAAAAATTGTAAATGGAGGTGGGTGTGGTTTTGTACGAGTTTACTCCCAGCACTGGGAGGCAGAGGCAGGCAGATCTCTGAGTTCATGGCCATTCAGAGTGAGTTCCGGGACAGACAGGGCTGTGTGGAGAAACTCTGTCTCCAAACAAGCAAACAAACAATGGTAAATGGAGGTGGTGTCTGGGGGAGACAGCGGGGTTAAAGCACTTTTGCTATGTAAGCAAGATAATGACTAGAGGTCAGGTCCTGAAACTCACGTAAGTGGATAGTGCCAGGGAAACGAAGAGGCAGTTCGTTAAGGGGCTATAATATTTGGCATCAAATATCTAGTAAGAGATATACAGAATATATGATGAATTTTTACAACTCAGTGAGGCAATACAAATGTAATCCAACCAAAACTAAGGAAAGGAGCTGACTAGACATTTCGCTGATGACAATGAGACTGATGAAAACATTTTAAAAATACACCATGTCATCACGCATTAGGAAGATAAAAAAATCGAAGCCACAATTAAAATACTATAGGCACCAAAATGACTATATTTTAAAAAGCAAGACAGTAATAGCTTTGGCAAAGATGGAGAGGAGGCCCTGAGACAGTGTATGTTATTTGTATGGCTCAGTAATTTTATTCGTGGATGTTAACGTAGCAGAAGTAGAAATGTGTGAGGGCTTGGGATGGTGGTGTAGGCATGAAATCCTGGCACTGGGGAGACGAGGTAGAAGGCTCTGGAGTTGGGTACCAGCCAGCTTGGGCTTCATAGAGACCCTGACTCAAAATAACAGCAGACAAAACAACAATAAGCAAAACGCAAACCCTAAACAAAGCATGGAATGAAAATTTTCATAGCATCTCTATTCATCATAGTCAAACAGTCAACAACTGATGTAAAATGGGGCGTGACCATAAAAAAAAAATCAGCCTGAAAAAGAATGATGAATCACTGATACAGACCATTTTGAATAAACTCTGAAAACATATAATGTGGAACATGTCAGTCAAAAAGGGTCATCTAGTATGTGATTCTATATATATCAGGGAGACCCAGAGTAGACATACGCACAGTGACAGAGAGCAGATCAGTGGTGTCCGGGGCGGGGGGGGGGGGGGGGCAATAAGGGAAACTGGTAGTGATGTAAGTGGGAGTGGCCTAGCTTTCACTGACATCTTGGCCTAGCCCAGAGCCATCCAGAGAATTCCAGCTGACGGAGTACCCAGGTCAGACTGTGTCGTGTTACATTTTCTGACATCTCTGACTTTCAGGACTGGACTCTTGCAGCCGAGTTAATAACATGCCTGGAGGTAATTTCAGACTGTGTCCTCAGCCTCCTGAGTCCTACACACTCAGCTGAAGTTTAACCCGCCTTTAAGAGAGCAATATGCCCAACCTCACTATGCCTTGGGCTTCCCGTGCAGTAAGTTTTTACAATCTAAGCTAAATGCACAGGTTTATTTTAAGTTATAAACTCTTCCATACTTGTGTGTTTGCATGTGTGTGTGCGTAAACAGCTCTTTAAAAATGTATTTTCCATTCCTTCCCCATTCCATATTTTCTCTGCTACTCAATGAATATAGAGAAAAGCCCCCTTTTAGGCACAGGCACAGGAACAAACTGACAATAGTGACACACACAGGTAACAAAGATAGGCCACAGACCACAGGTAGAAGTAGGAAATTCCAATCAGAGCTCCCTCTTGGTCAAACTACTCCCAGAGGAAGATCTCTTTTCACACTGGGATATTGATTGTCTGATTGCTAATTGACACAGATCATGTGTCTTTGACATAGAATAATCAAGACCAAGCAATTGTCATGTCTCCAAATCCAACTAATACCAGAGCCATGGCGTAAGCCGTGTGTGTGTGTGTGTGTGTGTGTGTGTGTGTGTGTGTGAGCGAGCACGTGTGTGCATGCATTCGTGAGCCATATATCTCTCTGGGAAAGACATGAGAGAACAACCTTGGAAAACAAAGAGGGAGATCTCAGACCAAAAGTGGGTTGGCAGCCTTGCCCGGCTGGCAGCAGGGATATCAGCACATCCCACGGATTCAGCGCCGCCAACTTCCCAGACAAGGGGGGGGGGCAGTGCGTAAGCTGGCGTCTGTTTTACAGCTGCAGTGAAGTGGGCTTTAGGTCCCTGTCTTGCTTATAGAGGTGGCACAGCTCTCTAGAGCATCGTCAAACACTGAGCTTAGCTAGTCCACACACACACACACACACACACACACACACACACACACACACTCACACACGCAGTCATACGGAACTCCATGATGCAGGCAGCTGGTGACAGTTTACCATGGTCGCTATGGTTTGCTTGGGCAATGTAAGTAGGTCCTACACTCTCCACCCCGATACAGAACTACTCGGCTTGGGATAAGCTTCAGCACTCAGCGCCGTCACCCCACACTGCTAGGTCTTTATCTTGAGCTTTGAGGAACTTTAGCATTGACAGGTGGAAAGAGCAAGTCCGCTGGACCATGAACCACCCACACTGGACCCAAATCTGGCCATTAGCTCCATTGAACTTATCGATTGCTTCTAGTGTAATTCATCTTGGTTGAATGAGTAAGAACGTCAACATCCTTCAGCAACTCACTGCCATTAGGGAAAAAAGTCTTACTGAACTACACTAGAATTTGCTGACGCCCCAAGAGGCTGTGTGAGATGCCAAACTATCTTCCCCTCCACAAAGGGGCTACACTCCAAACTTCCTTAGAATTTTTGCATAGCTCGTAGTTTCAAACTTGCTCTGTGTCATTGTTGTGGGGGAGTTCTTGTTTTTGTTGCTTGAGAGTTTCATATATTCCCATAACGGGTTTTGATCAATCAGCCCCCATTCCCGGCCTCCCATTCTTCGCCCATCACCCCTCCACTTTTCCCTCCCAGTTTTGTGCTTTGGTACTAGTGTTGACTAACAAGCCCTTCAAACAAAGGAGAAAGATAAATTAAACTAACGAATTAGCCAGGAATTGCTTTTCAGACATAAAGTTACACGTAGGCAACATTTTATTATCTTAGCTGAGCACCGTGGCACATACTTGTAATCCCATCACTCAGGAGGGAGGCAGGAAGACTGAATTAGAGGCCAGCCTGGACTACATACTGAATTTCAGGTCGGCCTGGCTACAAAGCAACACCCTGACCCCCCCAAACCAAACAAACCACCCCCACCAAAACCCCAAACATCATCATTATCATCATCAACAACAACAACAAAGGCTTTGTAATCTTTGTGTTTCCCATTTCACATCTTCTCAAGGCTGCTGCTCTGGCCCAGTGTCCCAGAAAGGGAGGGATGGGGTCAGCATTTGATGTCAAGCTCCTGTTTGGGTTTCTGAGCCAAAACAAACAAACAAACAAACAAACAAAACCCATCTGACTCTCCTGTGAGTGAGAGAGAGAGACAGAGACAAAGAGAGAGAGAGAGAGAGAGAGAGAGAGAGAGAGAGAGAGAGAGAACTGACAAGGTCTCATTTTGCAGCATAGGCTGCCTTTGAACTCCTGTGTGGTCCTCTCTCTTCAGCCTCCTGTGACTCCAAACCGGCCATTCTCAATCTGTGGGCTGTGACCACAGGAAAACACATCTTACCAATGGTTTTAGGAATCGAGACACTGCTCAGTAGCAAAATTACTGTTATGAAGTAGCAAAGAAAATACATTTATGGCTGGGGGTTCCTAAGACCATCGGAAATATGTGTTTTTGATGGTTGCGAGCCATAGCTTGAGAACCGCTGGTCTGCAGTCATGAGCCTGGTTATATTTTCTTTGATTTCTATGGCTTCTTCAAATTTAAAATTTTATTTCCCAATGTATATTTTGCTTTCCTCCTTCTCCTCCCTCCCCATGCAAGGACTTGCTTGCATCTCCATCCCTTGGCTTACATTAAAGAAAAAAATAAACAAACACATTTTTGGCCAGTCGTGCTGTCCCATGCCTTAAATGCACGCGCTCTGGAGGGTCATGCAGATCTCTGTGATTCAGCCTGGCCTCTAGAGAGCCCCAGACCAGCCGGGGTTACACAGTGAGAGACTGCCTCAAAATGAATAAATTGATAAATAATAAAATTAAAGGTTTAATTCCATTTCTCTGTGTCTCTCTGAGCTTGTGACTTTAGGTACTCTCAGAGGCCAGAGGTGTTAAATGCCCTTTGAGCTTGAGTTACGAGCAGCTGTGACTCCCCAGTGTGGGCTCAGGCTCTGTGCAGGCGCAGAACTCACATTCAACTGCCGAGTCAGCTCTCCAGCCTTCCTTTTCTGTAATGTTTGCTGTTGACCTACTTCTCAAGTACATATTATCAACCTTTCTTTCTTTTTTTTTTTTTTTTCAAGAGTCACTTGGAGCCCAGGCTAGCCTCAAAGTCATTACGTAACATTATGCGACCCTGAACTATCATCCTCCTGCCCCTACCTCTCAAACTCTGGAGTGGCAGGATAGCACCTGGCATTTTATCAGTCCTTTGAAGGTTGTTTGCTTGCAAACACAATGGTCTCTTGAGGATCTCAAAATAATTTCTAGGTGCCTTCAGAACAATTTTCCTCTGAATAATGGAGTCCTGTAAGATTGAGAGCCAAAGTGGGGCTGGTGGCTCCCTTTGATTCTCTGGCAGGCAGATCTGCAGGGCCGTGTTGAGAACAACCTTTCTGAGGCCATTTTCTCTAAAAAAATGAACACTTGGTTCACCAAGCTCCATAGAATAGGAAGGGTGTCCCGCACTCTGCCTTCCCTTCACCCCCACCCACCAGAAGCAGATGCTTTCCTTCTGAGCCTGCCTTGAGCTTACGGCTCAGTGGGGACTTCCAGGCTCAAGACTCAGAGGAAGGCGTGGAACGCTGTGTGAGAAAGAGGCGTGAGGAATGAAGGTGGCAAAGATGAGGCTCATTTCTGGGGCTAGTCGGAAGGACAGGACCCAGGGCGCGTGCGGCACCTACCTGGATGCTACTGTCATCTGAACTATCCCCACAGCTCTGAGACAGGGGGCTCATCTCTTCTCCAAGCCTCCCAACTTCCTTGGGCTCCATGGCCAGCAACTGTTCATGGCCTCTCCAGTCTTGCTTCTGCTGTGACTCCTGCCTCTCTCTTAGGAAAGTAGTCACCTCCACTGACTCCTCTGGCATTTCTTCCTGTTTACTTTCTCCTAATTCAGAACTTGGTAAAAATACAACAACAACAAAAATCTATCAAACAAAATATTCTTGTGGAGGAATAGTGAAGAAGAAAGTCCTACACACTAGGAGGTTTTTCCCCCCCAAACTTTAATTGTATGGCAGAGATGTTCTTGTGCATTTTATAGCAATGACTATATTTTTTTTTCCACTCACAGTTGGGGAGATGACCCCTCATATATTTTTATTTATAGGCCAACAACTGTAAATGAAATTTTACTCTTCTCTGGACCATTGTGCAGATTTCGAAGGGCACCCAAAAGCCATAGGTATTTCAACAGGCACTGGGGCTATGGTGGGCCATAAGAAGTTTATAACAGAAATAAGAACATCTAGACAGGAATTAGGCTGAGCAGTAATCTACGGCTTGGTTAGTCATTGACATGAGCTGGAGAAGGACAAGAGTAAATGTGTATATGTGTTTGCCCACACGCAGATGTGGATGTTGGTAGATTTTGGTAAAGGTAAGAGCACGGGAAAACAAAGTATCCCGGGATGGTTTAAGAAAAAGAAGCTGCAGGGGCCAGCAAGATGGCTCACTGGGTGAACATGCTCACTGCTAAGCCTGGTGATGCAAGTTCAATCCTTGGGTGGAGAGAATCAGGCCCTTTACTTTGTCCTCCGACCTTTACAAGGGTGCTGTGGCATGCTTCCACCTTCTACTCCCGGGTAAGTAAATGATTTTGTTTGTTTGTTTAATTTTAAAAATATGCCAGAGAAACTGGATGAGAAGCTACTGTCTCCACCCACATAAGAGATATCAGGGGCGGGAACCAAGACTGGGTCCGGAGAGACTTCATAATCTGTCAGATGTGGCAGGGGAGGGAGAACAGGGTGACATCTGCACTTGTGACTGGGGCAGACACAGGAGCTAGGCTGGGTGGGTGTGGATAAGGAATGGAGATTGGAGGATCCTGACACAGGAGAGCCGGGGCAGAAATCTTGTCTCAGAACACAGGGAAGCGGGGGGGGTCCTCATTTTAGACAGCAGCCAAAGGCTTATAAAGAGCAAGTAGTAGGGGCTGGAGAGCCAGAGAAAGAGGGGGAATCCTGGAGAATTTAGGCCACAGAAACAGGAGGAGTATAACCTTCAGCCGTCGGAGAACATACAGATGAGTCCTCACATACATGCTGGGTGGTTTTGCTGCATTTTGTTTCTGCTGTCTTTTTTTTTTTTTTTCCAGACAGTGCTGGGATCGAACCCAGGTCTTTCTGCATGCTAGGTCATGCGTTCTGCCACTAAGCTACATCCCAGTCCCACTTATGATTCTAATTCCCTTAATCTGAAGTTTGTCTGGGGCACCTTGGAGCCTAGTGCTGCATGTTTCGCAATCATGGTTATTACACAAATTCAAGAAGGCAGTTCGCAACACAAGTCAGGAGCCATAAAAATGTTTAGATTCTGAGCTTGGAGAGATTACTCAGTGGTTAAGAACACTGGTTGCTTTTCCAGGGGACCCTGGTTCAATTCCTAGCTGGCAGCTCCTAACCGGCTCCTAACCTGGAACTCCCTTTCCAGGAAGTCTGATGACCTCATCTGGCCTCCATAAGTACCAGACATACTTGCAGGCAAAACACCCATGTTGGGGGAGGGTCTTGTGTCCTGTGTTTCCAGATGCTGATTTCAGTGCCCTGAGATCTGGTTACTGCCTTGCCACGGGCATTGTTATGTGTGTTGAACCATCTCCTGTATCCATGTGACATAAGGAATGTTCCCCAATTATCCCTGATTGGCTAATAAAGATGCTGAAGCCTGTGACTGGGCAGGCAGAGTTTAGGTTACTGGCTTGGGGGACCACAAGGATGGGAACAGAAGGTAGCAGGAGGAGAAAAAGCGGGAGAATGGAGCATGAGCAGGTGGCCATGAGGACAGAGAGATGGAGCAGAAGCCACCTGGGAGTCATCAGATTGGCAAGTGATTGGCTTTTATATGGGTTTTAAGGGTAGCAGGAGTAGAATAGCTCAGAATCTGCTCAGCACAGCACCTACAGCTTAATAATAAATCATTATTATCTCTGTGTCAATCATTGCAAGACTCGCTGGTTAAAAAAACCTATTGCCCTAATAATTTCCTGTATTAATATATACAGAACAATTCATTCAACAAACCCATACACATAAAAATAATTTAAAAAAGAAAGCCCTAAAACATCTAAAAATGTTCAGATTCTGAAAACCCAACGGTGAAGATACTGTTCTGTGGTCCTATGGAATGGATCTAGCGTCTCATGCACGTTAGGCAGGTGCAACACCATTGAGCTCTAACCCCAGTCTCCGTGAATGTATTGGAATAAAATAATTCATAAGAAAAAAACTGTGTGATATGCTGCCCATCATAATTTTATTTAAAATGGCAGCTAACGGAGACACACAGTTCTGGTTTGGACGTGGTCTTCCTGCTTCTCCCAAGGGGATTCCCTGAGAGGTCCAGCCAGTGAGACTAGTTTGGTTAAGATAACCTTCAACCAACAAGGTGGAAGAGCAGCTGTGGACAACTCTAGACATCCACCTTGGGCCTTGACTTGCAGGCACAGGAGTGCACATATGCACATATGCAAACATACACACACATGCTCACACACAGAAAAACAAAGAAAAAAAGAACATGACTGTTCCCTCCTCCCTTCCTAGCTTCCTAGCTTGCCATGGAATCCCTTCTGTATTCCTTCTACCGCAATTCCGTCTGCCGGAAGGTGCTCGGCAGAGGCGAGAGCCACGCTGTGGAATCCCCAGAGCTATGCACTAAATAAAACTCTTAAGAAACTCAGCCTCGAGGATTTTTTTTTTCTTTCATAGCAATAGACATGACTTCCCCAAGTCAGCAAATGAAACAGTCAAGCTGGAATTCAAGTTATTTCATTCATTTAAAATTGTGCTACGTTTAAATTTGTGTGTGTCACTGTGCCTGTGTGATATAGAGGACCGGTTAAAATCAGTTCTGTCTTCTGCCGCCCAGGTCTCAGTGATCAAACTCAGGTTTGCTGGCGAGTATCTTACCCCTTGAACCATCTCACTGGTCCTCACCTTATTTCTTGAGTTGGGGGATGCTGTGTCTCTCACTGGACCTAGAGCTCATCAATTTGAGCAGACGGGCTGGCCTGTGAGCTATGGAGACCCTTCATCTCCACGGGCTAAACCAGTAGCGGGACAGGTGAACATCACTGTACCTGGCTCTTCCGTGGGTGCTGAGATCTGAACTTAGGTCTTCATGCTTACCTGGCTGAGCCTCATGGCCTGAGCCATCTCTCCAGCCATTTCTTACATTATTCTGAAGCCTCTCCCCATATTAAGTCTACTGCTTACTATATCTTCTTTAGCCTGATTATTGTCATTGATCCCTAAGTCCTGTTGACTTTTTAAACAAAGTATGTTTTACACATAGCAGGTGGAGTAGCATGAACCTACTGTTTTGCCTAGGCTGCTAAGCTTTATAGTTTTTAAAAATAATTTATTTTCATTCTGTGTACATTGGCGTTTTGCCTGCATGTCATGTTTGTATGAGAGTGTTGCATTACTGGAATACGAGTTACAGACAGTGGTGAGCTACCACGTGCATGCTGGGAACTGAACCTGGGCCCTCGGAAGAGAGCAGTGTTCTTAACCACTGGGCCATTTCTCCAGCCCTCTATAGGAGTGTTTTATTGATTAAATTCCTAACTAGGGTTGTGGACATGGCTCAGTGTTGGATGTTTCTTTAGCACATGTGAGGCCCCATGATTAACCCCAATAGCAACCAAGCAAATGCCTCCCTGATACAAGCATCCTACGTACCTGCGCGTCTTAGAGATCCTGTCTGTATCCTATTCGCATTGTTCCCTTTCCCTAGAGTTCTTCTAAACTACCTCACACAAACCATATATCCCTTGAACATAACGTTCTGTCTCCCCCTCACGCCATCTCTCTCTGTTGGTCTCCCCACAAGCCTCCCCACACCCCGTTTGCCCCTTGATAGACTATTAGGCCAGCACTGCCTTGCTGAGCTATCTTCTCCCATCAGACCACGAAGACTGCCTCTGCACGGGACACCTGCACAGTGGGCAAATGGTTAATGCTGGATGCAGTTGTGTTCTATTTCTGACTGAAGTGGAGCCGTTAGAGATTGGGAGAGATGGACACGTTCCACAGGTACATAGAGTTCTCATCGCCTCGTCAGTAAGGAGTTTGGACCAAGCCATGAAAATGAGAGTGGTGAGGAGCTCTAGAGAGAAGCCCGGGGTCCCTCTCCTGGCAGAGCTCCTGCCACGGGTGAACAAAGGCCTCAGACTCCCTACTGCGGCAAGCCTCCCCGCCGGTGACCCGCACCGGTCCAGTGGGCTCAGCAGCTCTGATCTACACTGTCAGCTCTCTCTGTGAAGAGTTTTCAGATTTCTACATGCCAACCGCCTCTTGCTCCAGGCCAGCGTCTCTTCACCCGTGGCTCATGATGGATTAACAGGCCTGCCTGTCACCTTCCTTCTCCAACTGGCGAGATAATGGGACAACTTCCCTAGAAACCTGCCACGCTGTCCCCAGCGTGCTCTAGAGTTAGGCTTTCTTGATCCCCCCAGCCAACTTAAACTTGGCCATCCAGCTTCTGTCAGAGACACTGCCCGTCCCTACAAGATGCCCTTCCCACCGCAAGCTCAGTTTCTTGGCTGTGAATCTTGGACTCAGGGCTTACTCTAAAGTTAAAGGAAAATTTAAAAAATTCGGTGGTCTCAAAAACTGGCAAAAAAAAAGGTATTCATCTTAGAACATTTATGCAGAAATAAGCTTGGTGATGCCAGGTCTCAGTTTCCCCAGTTCATGGATGAGGGTGTCCTATAGAGGATGGTGCCTAAGGAGTGTGGGCATCACCTGTTTCCTTCCTCAATGACCTTTAGGCTTTTGTCCACATAAGTCAGTTTTTTTTGCGGGGGGTTTTTTTGGCTATTATTTTTTGTACTGGATTAGAGCAGATCATTTGTCCAAAGCCCCCCAAAGTTCTGTGAAGGATGATTTTGGTTAAAAGGTGTAAGCACAGAGCTAGGGAGCAAGATTAGATAAGTAAAAGGGAAGGGTTCTGAAAACTCAATTATCAGATAAATGTTAACTATGATCAGCAAAACAGAAACTCCACAGAGTACAGCCTAGATTACATAAAAACAATGTACCTGCATGTGTGTGTGCACAGAAGAGAGGTGGGGGAGAGAGCCTCTCCCTGGGGAGATTTATGGGTTATCATAATCCATTTTTACACACTTCCTACATTTCAACACAAAGCATATGATAAGTTTCAGAAGCAAGAGGGAAAGTTTCAAAATGCAGTGTTAATGCTATGTCAGAAAGAGGCATGCCCGCGTGCCCTGCAGGCTGTGCCATGTCACTGCCCAGTCCATCCATCGTCTTCTGATGTACTCAACATACAACTGTTTTGTTTTTTTCTTTAAAAAAGACAAACTCTAGGAAATGTTTACAATTAATTTTTTTTTTCCGATTACATCTCTTGAAAACAAATGTCAGATCCTTAGGATAACCAAAGCAAATAAAACCCCCCTCCTCAATCACTGTGTTCAGGATTTTCTCAATTTACCAGAGTGCCTGCCTCTCTCCGCTCGGGCTCAGAATCTCTACTTCCAAAGGTGGCGCTTTAGACACCAGATCTTCACAGAGGTTTTCACTTGTCATTAAACTAGCAGTTTTGTCCCCTACAGAACAATGCTTTAACTGTTCCAGTTCTTGTGAAAACTTCAAGACCTGTAAAGTTAAGTGAAAAAGCAAAGGTCTATTTTGCAGACTCTTACATACAGCTGTGAAAAAAGTATATTGACTCCACCAAATGCTTAACTACTGCCTAAAGCTATCTAAACCGGTACCCTATAGGAAGTCTTAGGCAATCTAGTTAAATACTCTGCAGGTGTCATATAACTTAATCCATGTTTAAGGTAGACATAAAGGTATGGAACCCCATGATTTAACCAACAAATCAGTCAATCAAACACACAGCTAGTTTGGTCCTTGGCGATGACATCTCAGACTGCTGTTTATAATCAGGCTCTACCTTTACACAGAAACAAAGAAACAAACAGCAACAGAACTCCAGTGATCTCTGGGATTTTATATGATTACCACACACCTTTGTCCTCAAGTCTTGACTGAGCTTCATTGATTCATAAAAGCAGTAATAATCGCCTTGAGGAAATATTAGAATGAGTACATTACAGAAGGGAACTTTCTTCCACTCTGACCCTATTTATTTGAAAACACTTGAACTCGTACAGGCTTGAATAAAAATGGCCCCCATAGTCCCATAGGGAGTGGCACTATTAGGTGGGGCCTCGTTGGAGAAAGTGTGTCACTGGGGGTGGGCTTTGAGGTCGCAGAAGCGGAAGCCCGCCTCGAGTGGCTCACTGTCTCTTCCTTCCACCTGCAGATCAAGATGTAGAGCTCTCGGCTCCTCCAAGTCTGTCTGCATGCTGCCGTGCTTCCCGCCATGATGATAGTGGCCTAATTTTCCGAGGCTGCAAGCCTGCCCCGATTAAATGCTTTCCTTTGTAAGAGTGGATGTGTTCACGGTGTCTGCTCGCAGCAATAAAGCTCTAACTAAGACAACTGGCGACTGTGGTGGCCCCCAAATGTCAGCCTGTCACACAGTTTACCTAAAAGCCTCTTGTGAGGCTCCTGCCCAGTGTTTGGCTGGAAATGGGTCGGTGTAAGTGCCCCAGGAATCTGGTGCACGCAGGTTCTTTGAGGGATACTGCATTGAGGGATTTGGCAAAACACTCGCTTTTGTCTGCTTGCTTTTAAAAGATTTTGCAGATTTCCCATTCTCAAAGGTTACTTGTTTCTATGTTTTATGAAATCAAAGTGCACCTCCTTTCAGGAGTAGAGAGGCTGGGTGGGAAATGAAAGTTCTAGGAATAGAATTTGGTCTCCATCGAGGTACTGAATTAGCACGGAGAGCTGCCTGTCTGAAAAGGCAAAGCTCCTGCAATAACTGTGCTTGAGTCTGAGGGCCGTGGAATTAATCCAAAGCTTGATTTCAACTTACTTTAAGAGATTTTTTTAGTCTCCTAAGACTTCTTTTCCTCTCAAGGAAAACTACAGAATGCAGTAAAGACTATATCTATATATCCGTATCTCTCTCCCAAGGGTGGTTGTTCTCCAGTGAAGGTGGGCCTTGAACCGGCCATGGAAGATGGGAGGCTATGTCTGGTGTATCTGAGTCATGGGGAGCGTGTGGTAAAAGACACTGGCATTAGAGCTGACTCAGTCGCTGTGAAGAGGGGGGAGGTGACAAAACGAGGAGCTGGAGGAACAGGTGGACAGGCGGAGGGAAGGGTCTTGAAAGACAGTTTTCTTAATGTGCTTGCATTATTTTTGCAAGGAGGAAAAAAATTCCAAAATGCTACTTAATTTCCAGTTTTTACAGTTGTTCTGAAAATGCAAACATTACATGGTGACAATAAATTCCGGTTTTTAAAGAATAGCAGACTGTAGAACTTGGATTGAATGCTCTAGCAAATTCAAAGCAATAGTAACACAAACACCAAGCATTTTCCAGGTCTTCTGGGCCCAAAGGTAGCAAAGTTGGGATGTCTCCCAAGCAGGCAGAAGCTTTCCTCTGTTTTTTTTTTTGTTTTGTTTTGTTTTTTTAATATTTTTATATTTTTTTAAAATTACGGGTGTATGTGTGCATGCCTGCGCATTGCTCGCAGCTGCCTGGGGAGTCCAGAAAAGGGAGTCAGATCCCCTGGAGCTGGAGTTACATGCAGCTGTGAGCTGCTCTGTGTGGGTGCTGGGAGTGAAGTGGGGTCCTCTGCAGGAGCAATAGGTGCTCTTAACCTCCGAGCCACATCTCCAGCCCCAAAGCTTTGCTATTTATAGTGAAGAAAGTGATGCCCATCGGCCCTTTTAGGTCGAGGACGGTGTGAGAAAGGATGAGCACCCATTTGGTTTTAGCGAGAACAGTTCAGTCTGATCACCAGCCATGTTTAAACACGGAAGAACTAAGCTTCGGGCCCCACCCTGTGAGACCTTAGGACGGAAATGGCACAGGCTGAGAAGCGCCACGTAATTTGGCGGTACTTCAATCACCCCGGGCCCCTGGGCTCTTTGTGTAAATTGAATGAGCTGGCTTACCAGATCTCACACCTGTTCCCGCTACAAATTTCTGTGACGTGAGCCTAGAAGTGACGCAAACAAAAGGTCTGGGAAACAAGAAGCTTTGGCAAATCCATAAGGAAGAGCCCATAGTCTGCTGAACAGGTGTGCCTTTGAGTCTAGAGGGTCGCATGTTCTGAAGAGAGGCTTGGGGATTGGTCAAGACACAAAGGCTCAAAACAAAACCACTCCATGAACAATAGTGACGGACAGGAATGCAGTGTCCCAGAGAAACCATCCATGAGATGGGTTATCATCGCAAAGGGAACGAGATTAGCTGCCAAACCAAGATTAACACAACAATGACAACATAGCTCAAGTCTCCCAATAAAACATGAAGGAGAGACGTCATTTCTACAGGACTCCTGCCCAGAACAAGCAACCTGCATCGTACAGTGGGGACACAGCAGGGAAAACCCAAACTGAGGGACACTCTTCCAAAGAAACAGGCTGTAATTCTTTCAGGATCCCTAAACTGGAAATGAAGCCCTCACCCTCAATAAGGCAAGTCTTAGGAGGGGACCTTAGGCAGCAGCTGGGTCACAAGGGTGGAGCTCTCAGGCACACTTTAGGAACTCCATGGGCTGGGCAGATGGCTCATTGGGTAAAGCATTTGAATTGAAAGCATAGGTCCAGAGTTTTGGTCCCCAGAACCCATGTAAAGCCAGATGCGATAGGGGGGATGGGGTGGAAGGCAGCGGAGGGTGTGTGTGTGTGTGGAATCCCATTACTCCTGCCATGGGATGGGAGGCAGAGGCAGGGACATAAAAAAAAAAAAAAAAAGCTTGCCGACCAGCTGGCCTAGCATAGGCAGTACCAAAACATAATAAACCCTAACTCAAGCCCATCAGGAAGGCCACCTAAGGTTGACCCTCACACATGCTGTGGCACAAACATGTCCACATTAACATACACAAACATTCATGGGCACACACATATGTGCATACACACAAAGATTCAAGAGAAGGTGTGGGATGGCGGGGGGAGAAACAACCATGAGAAGACTGCCATCTGCAAATGAGAAAGTGGCTTTCACCTAACATGGGGTTTATTGGCACCTTCGCCTTGGACTTCCAACCTGCAGAGCTTCGAGCAATAGATGCTTGTCATTTAAACTGTGCTGTCCAAGAGCGTCTGTTGAAGCCGCCACACTGAGACTTCTTCAGAAAGCTCCCAGAGAGATCAGTAACTGCTGCAGACCGAGTCAAGGGCTTAGAGAGCATCATGTGATCTTATAGTGTATCTCAGACTAGAAATGTTTTGCGTTGTTGGTATTTTCCTCCTCCTTCTCCTCTCCTCCATTGTTAACTCCTTCCCCTCCTCCTGCTCATCCTCTTCTCCCTTTTTGCCGAGTGGGACCGACTGTTCAGCATGCTGATGACTCACTAACAGGGCCCCACAAGCAAGGGCTCCTTGCAGACCGCGCCACACACACACACACACCTCCCTGTGTTCTGGAACTTTCCCTCTCTACATTCCACACTGTAACCCATACTCTAGAAATGCAGCTACGAGGAAGCTGATTTAAGGTCACAAGATCACAGGAGGAACCTATGGGCCAGTTTGGTTGAAGAGGGAATGTTTGCCCTGACTAGCAACCCATGCTCTATGTCATTTCCTTACATGCTAGTAAAAGAAACTTTGATTTCTAAATCTGCTACTGAAAGTTTCCTTTTACCTACGCACAAGACATGTTAATAGTGAACGCTCAAATAAATAATAGTTCAATCTCACCTTGTCTTCTAATTCAGAATTCTCTCTTTGTAGCAGGTTATATGCTATTAAAAACTGGTCTCTGCCCTCAGCCCTTGGAAGATTTTGAATTTCCTTATAAAGGCACAGGAGTTCTGATTTTGATTTTTGGAATTCCTGTTTAAGAAATGAAGATGTTTTAAAGATCAAAATATATTTAAATTAAAAACTGTTTTACTTAATAAAAAATTAAAAATAAGTAATTTTTTAAAAGATTTATTTATTTATTATTTATACAGTGTTCTGCTTACATGTGTGCCTGCATGTCAGAAGAGGGTACCAGATCTCATCATAGATGATTACGAGCCACCATGTGGTTGCTGGGAATTGAACTCAGGACCTTTGTAAGAACAGCCAGTGCTCTGAGCCATCTCTCCAGCCCCCAAGAAATTTTTTTTTTTTTTTTTTTTTTAAGAAATGAAGCTATTTTGTAGATAAATCAAGTCTATTTTCCTGCAAAGGAATAAAATTTCTAAAAAGGATTTCTGAAATGGTCCTAACAAATGCAAGGTTCATAGCGTTTAACTTTTCATAAGGAAAGGCTGGGTGGCTACAGTCCTTTCTATTTTATGCAAAGCTTGGATGAACATGAGATCTTCACCAGTTCCTGCATTAAGTATTTACTCGCCTGAAAAATACAGGGCTGGCAAGATGGCTCAACAGGCGAACCAGCTTGCTGCGTAAGCCTGGTTACCTGAATTTGATCCCTGGGATCCATGTAAACACGAAAGGAGAGAACCAGCTCCACGGAGTGGCTGGCTGGCCTCAAGACTGTTCCTGTGGCAATGAATTGTCTCCCTAATCACACATATGTATATACAATAATAATAAGGTAAAAGGTGTAGCTCACAGCATTTTGCATAGAACTTGCATTACAGTGTGGTATAGCTTCCATCTACCGCATTCCTAGCCACTTCTGAAACTAGGGCTGGCCAGAACTTAAATGGAAGGGCACTTAAACTCATGCAGCCAGAAAACTGCACAGCTGGTTCCCATGTCTGTCGGACTTCAGACTCTGCTCTTCTCTACAGATCCTGCTGTTGCACTCACTGTGTGCTCACTGACTCATGAAACAGCACTGCCTCCAACCCTCAGATTACCTGTTTCTACCCAGTTCATATATAGTTATACATTTTTTTCCTCGCGCTTCACACAGGTCGCACAGATCTGCAGTGTTTGAGGGGCAGATGATGAGAGGAGTTTGCCGTACCCAGGAACCAACAGGTCACATGACATTTACTTTAGGAGAGGGGCTGCTTAATGTCCTCCCGGAGCCTTGAAGTCAAAGGGACGGTGGGGTTTGGCTGTGAAAAGGTGGCCAGGGGCACGGAGCCCCTAATCCAGCCTAAATAAATGAAGCCCTTGTAAGAAGAGGACATGGGTCATACTCTGTCAAGAGGCCAGGACTTGCCAGCCTCCAGGACTGTAAGGAAGAAGAGTCCCATTGTTTAAGCCGCCCAGCCAATGGTTCTGAATTACAGTATCCCAGGCTAAGTTACATTTATATTGTGTTGTGTGGTCCATGTATCAGTGTTGTATGGGTGTGTGGAACAGGGCACTGGATGTCTCCCTCTGTGGCTTTCTGTCTGTTCCTTGAGACAGGGTCTCTCACTGAAGGGGAAGCTTGCTGTTTCTGCTGGGGTGGCTGGCCAGCAAGCTCTCTTGCTCCTCCTGTCTCCATCCCCCAGTGCTGAGGGTTCAGGCACACTCAGTCACACTCAGTCACACGTGACTTGTTACATGATGCTGGGCATTTGAACTCAGGTCCTCACTGTTGCAGAGCAAGGGCTCTCACCCACCAAGCTGTCTCCCCAAGGCCATAGTTTGTTTCAAAATAGGAGCAAATCATCACACGAAGTCCCTAAAGTAGAAAACCAGGAAGACAACAGCATCCTGAGTGTGATACCTCACTATCCACTTTCAAGGACTTCTGAATAGTAATAAAAGCAGAGGTCAGTTGCTGTCTCTTCTCTCTCTCTTCTGACAAGTCACTCTCCAATACTTTAATATTTTCTTGGCTCATTTTCAGTATCTGTAAAAACCATTTCGCATAATTCACTTTGTGAATTATTATACAAATAGCATTATTACTTGTAAAATCTAACAAC
The DNA here is from genome assembly GCF_030254825.1 of Meriones unguiculatus. Classification (NCBI taxonomy): domain Eukaryota; kingdom Metazoa; phylum Chordata; class Mammalia; order Rodentia; family Muridae; genus Meriones; species Meriones unguiculatus. The sequence continues at coordinate 30,075,859 of NC_083351.1, read as the reverse complement.
ATTTACCTCCGGCTTAACTTAATGATCAACTCACGCGTGGGATATTTAATGATATATTAATGATGGAGTCATGTGTGGGATATAACACTTAGGAAAAGGAGCTCATAGGCCACATTTTTCTCTCCAAGCCAGTGGATATAACTGCTACCCGTCGTGAGCCTTGTCCTGCCTACAGCACCGCCACTGTGGCAGGCATCATTTTATAAATGCTCATAACACACTAGATATATTTAAATGTTATTATTTATTTAGTGGGATGGAGAACACACATATCACAATGTAGAGGTCAGAGGGCAGTTAGTAGGAATTAGTTTTCTTCTCCCACCATGTGGGTCCCAGGAGCTGAACTCAGGTTCTCAGGTTTGGCAGCAAGATGGTGGTTCTCAACCTGTGGGTCGACCCCTTTGGTGGTTAAATGACCTTTCACGGGGGTCGCCCAAGACCATCCTACAGATCAGATGTTTACACTACAATTTATAACAGTATCAAAATTGCAGTTAGGAAGTAGCAACAAAAGTAATTTTATAGTTGGGGCTCACCACAACTTGAGGAACTATATTAAAGGGTGTAGGCATTAGGCAGGTTGACGGAATCTTCGCAAATGAAATGCTGAGGACCACTGGGGGTGATGATGGTATGGCTGCCATTTATTGGGGGTCTATCGTGCATCAGACACTGTGGTGAAAGTCTGCACATGAATTATCTCACACTGTTTTCGAAGGAGTACTGTGGGACAGGAATGTTAACTATCGCCACATTTCCCACCCACAGGATGTCTCAGACGCTATGTCATTTCCCAAAGTCATACTGAGTTTGACCAACATTGATGACTTTCAAGTCCACATCTCGCTTACAAGTGCTCACCTCAAAATCTACTCTATACAGCCACATCAGTGCACACTCTTTGCTGTGTATAAAACCTACTAGGGAATCTGCCTAAAATAAGAATGTGCCTTAGTGAGCACAGAGCAAGAATACCCTTGAAACCTGGGTGGTGGTGGCACACGTCTTTGATCCCAGTACTTGGGAGTCAGAGACAGGTGGATCTCTGTGAGTTCGAGGCCAACCTGATCTACAGAACAAGTTCCAGGGCAGCCAGAGCTGTTATACAGAGAAACCCTGTCTCAAAAAACAACAAAACAAAAACAAAAACAAAAGAGGACTGAAGAGATGGCTCAGAGAGGTGAAGGGCACTGTTTGCTCTTCCAAAGGTTCTGAGTTCAATTCCCAGCAACCACATGGTGGCTCACAACCATCTGTAATAAGATCTGGTGCTCTCTCCTGGTGTGCAGGCATATGTGCAGGCAGAACACTGCATGCATAATAAATAAATCTTAAAAAAATAAATAAAAGAATGCCCTTGAAATGTTCCATGGGAAGAACAGTCTATCAAGGGCAAACACACCTGGTAGGGCAGAGCCATGCTGTCTCTGTTTTGTCACCAATGGTGTAAGAGCTGGTCATTGTGTTATTCTTAGCCTCAGTTTCCCCAGGTGAAAATCAGGGATGGTGGTACCTGGACATATATAGACACTTTGCTCAGAGACAACGTGCCATATTGTTCTAAAGTCTCACACTGCTAAATGAATCAATAAGCTTAATCATCTCTATAGCCTTCACAAGCCTCACTGCGCTTCTTTTTTCAAGACAGGGTTTCTCTGTGTAGCCTTGGCTGTCCTGAAGTTGCTTTGTAGCCCAGGCTAGTCTCGAACTCACAGAGATCCTCCTGCTCCTGCCTTCCCGAGTGCTGGGGTTACAGGGGTGCGCCACCCCACCCGGCTCTCACTGACTTCTCCATGGAGGCTTTCTGTACGCTCATCACAATGAACTGGAGAAGGACCATTTCCAGATCTGTGCTCTCTCCCTTTGCCTGTTTTCTGTGTCTTGGGCATTCTTGTGTGGTTTGCCTCACATGTAGTAGGAAATGTAACTGAAGAATGATCTCTCTAAGCTGGATGTGGGAGGTGGAAGCAGAGGACTGCTCAAGGGTAGCCTTGGCTGCACAGGGAGTCTGTAGCCAGCCTTGCTCCACGAAACTTGTCTCAAAGCAGAGTGGCATCTGTTACTTTCGTTCCTTACCTCATTAAAATCTTGTACGTTAATTGCCTCTTGGTCTTTCATACTGGTGTCTCTTCAGTCTTCCTGTGTTACTGATAACTCGGGCTCTAAGATGGAAATCTCAGTCCAAATAAATTACACGTGTTACTAAAATATCTTTAAAATAAGCTATACTTATTTACATTAATTTAAAAATGATTACTGTGTGTGTGTGTGCGCACAAGTATGTGTGGGCACTCTTGTACAATGGTACACAAGTGGAGGTCAGAGGATAACTATTTTGTTGGGGTTTGTTTTTTGTTTGTTTTGGTTTTTTGAGACAGGGTTTCTCTGTATAGCCTTGGCTGTCCTGGACTTGCTTTGTAGACCAGGCTGGCCTCGAACTCATAGAGATCTGCCTGCCTCTGCCTCCCCAAGTGCTGGGATTACAGGTGTGCGCCACTGCACTCAGCTTCAGAGTACAACTTTTATGGAGTCTTCTTTCTATGTGGTTCCAGAGGTTGAATTCAGGTCTCCAAACTACTATGGCAAGCACCTTTACTCACTGATCCATCTTGCCAGCCCCCCCAAATAGGCTACATGTTATTCTTGTTTTATGTGTGTGAGTGTTTGCCTTTATGTATGTACATGCACAACATGAATGCAATGTGGCCAGAAGAGGGCACAGGATCGCCTGGAACCCACATTACAGCTGGTTGTGAGTTGTGTGAGTGCTGGGAATCGAACCCAGATCATCTACAAGGAATAAACACCACTGAACTGTCTCTTTGGTCCCAAGCTACATTCCTTAGGTATCTTTTTCTGAGGCAAACCCCAAGAAATGTCTCCCAACAAGTTTTGCCTTTTTTGGGGGGTTAGACCAACTGTTCTTTTTTTGCAGTTCCTTTTAATTATGGGCTGACTTGTTACGGGTTTGGGCTTGTGCTTGTTTGGCAGTGAGACAAAGGGAAAGAACATTGGAAGAAGCTAGAACATCCTGTTACATTAACCAGGATACTATTTACAGTCCCCATGTTCAAGGTGCAGAAGACAGGAGAAGCATTCTCAAACTGATGAGTTAGAAAGGAGGATGGATGCAGAGACTCAAGGGTAGAGGGTTAGAATTCCTCCTTTCTAACTCATCAGTTGTGTCAACTTACGGCATAGCCTGAGGATAGGAGAAAGAATATATTTTTTCCCCAAAGCATCTTTTCCCTCGTCATTATCAACATCTGCCCTAGTGAATACTTTTGTGTGTCCACACAAGACACTCTGATGCATCCAACACTCAAGGCAAGAGTTCCTTAGCCCCACTTGCACGGCACCTGCTGCTTTAATAAAGCAGGAGAGACGCCTCAACTTTATTTTATTTTATTTTGGTTTCTGGTTTTTTGAGACAAGGTTTCTCTGTGTAGCCTCAGCTGTTCTGGACTTGATTTGTAGACCAGGCTGGCCTCCAACTCAGAGATCCCCCTGCCTCTGCCTCTCTGAGTGCTGGGATTATGGGCGTGTGCCACCACACCTGGCTGAGACACCTCAACTCTTAAAACTAAGGACACTGTACATTTTTTCTTGTATTTTCTTACCATAAGAATGCCATCCTGAACAAGAACAACACTAGTAGTACAGGCAACTAAGGAATGCTGAGAGCAAGAAACAGGCTTCCTCAGAAAGAGCCACCAGTTGGTTATCCCATCACAAGTGGGCAGTCCTGAGAACACACACTTACCAGTGACACTCTACAGACTGAGCAGGTATATACTTATATAGTCAGGAATCTCTCTCTCTGAATCTCTCTCTCCCTCCCTCCTCCCCCTCTATATATACATATGTAATGTATATATACATATAGAATTTATATATACAAATATATGCACATGTATACACACACACACACACACACACACACGTGTGTGTGTGTTCCTGTAACAACCATTTAGAAAGAGGCCACGAATTTGAAGGAAGGCGTGGTGGAGGGGATGTACACAGGCGGCTTTAGGGGTAGAAAAAGGAGAAAATGATTAGTTATAATCTCAAAATTTCATTTTAAGATAAAAAATATATGTCTGGGCATGGTGGCACATTCCCAGCACTCGGGAGCCAGAGGCAGGCAGAGCTCTGAGTTGGAGGCCAGCCTGGTCTACAAAATGAGTTCCAGGTCCACCAGGGCTACACAGAGATGCCCTGTCTCAAATAAGCAAAACTTAAAAATAAACTGTAAGTGGGCTGGAGATGGCTCAGAGGATAAGAGCACTGACTGCTTTTCCAAGGGTCCCGAGTTCAATTCCCAGCAACCACATGGTGGCTCAGTTCAACCATCTATAATGAGATCTGGTGCCCTCTTCTGGCATTCAGGCATACATGTAAGCAGAACACTATGAATATAATAAATAAATCTTTAAAAAGTCACTTAAAAATTATAAGCAAAAAAAAAAGTCATGTATTTTAACTTTAATTTGAGATAGAGTCTTACTATGTATCTTTGGCTGTCTGATCTCACCATGCAGACCAAGCTGCCTTTGAACTCAGAGATCTACTTGCTTCTGATTCCCAAATGCCAGGATCAAAGGTGTATGTGCCATCCCAAATGGCTATTTTTAAGATAGATTTTAAACATGCGTAAGACAGCTTTTTCAAATAGTATATTTGAAAACTGAAAAAAAAATTTATAATTTATCCTTAATCTATAAAGAACTGATTCACATAGCTTGTTTTATATTTGAAAAATAATATATTTGAAAGCGTTTGAATGATTTTATAAATATGTGTGTAAAAAATTTACCAAAACTTATGGCGCACTGAATACAGTTATGTGTCTAGGCAATTCACATACTTCATGAGAACAGTGACCAAAGTTTGAAGCTAGAAATGGGCATGGGGAAGGTCAGGACCACAGAGCTCTCGGTGGCTGACGGAGCTCACCTCACCTGTCAGTCAGCAGCAAACGAAGAGGAAAGCCAATGGTCTTGTTACAGGTCGCCTCCTTCACAAGGGCCAGCTGCTAAGGACTTTGAGAAACAGTTTAACGGCTCAGAATGTGGCACTATGGGGGGTTCTGTCCGGAAGATGGGATCAGTTAACACTCTGGACTTAACCGTGCCTCCTGGGCACAGGCTGCCAAGGCCGTCTCTCCGTCATCACCTTTCTCAGTCACAGATGGCCCTGCCCACTCACCTCTGTGTGGAGCGGCTTCTGAGCACACCGCTGGGCGTGCTATGACTTCCATTGGTCTCTATATAAATCTCTGCGCCTCCACCAGGGTTGGTACTGTGTGGAACATGAACTCTGGGCTGGATAAGCCTGTATCAACTGCTGGCTGACTCTTGCTTTGGTTGGATCCCCTAAAGCTGTAAAAACTATGTAGTGGGAACCCTGGTGCCTGCTTTGAGGAAGTCTGCCCAAGGATCACATGAGCTGCTGCTTGTGAGACTCTTGCTCACATCCTGGTACTTGACAAACATTTAAAGCACGGTGGCTACTGCTGTCCCTGACAAATAGCTCACAGTTTCTCTGTTGCAGGATATTTTCTCACACTGTGAACCCTGAGATTGTGTACTGGAAAAATCAGTTTTTGGTTGTGGTGTGGCTCAGCCCTAGAATACACCTTTAACCCAAGAGCTTTCTGTAAACAGGGTTAAATGAAGTTAACCCTAGGTCAAGAGGTGAAGCAAGTAACCAAATGACAGGAAGTGAACGTGGGAGAGTGAGAGGGCGTCCAGAGGATGGGTAGAGATATGCACAGGAAGTAGAAAGGAGGGACATTCAATTTGAAGGGTTTTTAAGACAGCGTGGAGAAGGTGAAGGGGCTTTCTCCTGTGATGCTGGCTAAGTATGGTGAATGTTAGCTGGGTGCTTTCTCTGCCTCTCTGAGCTGGTAGGTTTTCACCCCAGTATCTGGCTCCTGAGTCTTTACTGGTAAAAATCAAGCATTTGGGGGTTTGTTTAAAATCAACATTTCTTTTTTTTTTTTTTTAAAGTACATGTTTCTATTTGTGTCTGGGGGTATAGTTTGTGCATGCTGCTACCTGTGGAGATCAGAGAAGAAGTTGTGGAATCCGGTTCTCTCCTTCCACCGCTTGGATCGCAAGGATCAAACCCAGGTCTCTGGCTTGGGGCTAAGCATCTTTACCTGCTGGGCCATCAAGGACGGCTCTTTCCCCCTACCCCCATTTCTTTTTGTAAAGCATTTTCTTTGAGAACGTGCAGACAGACAGTGATACAGTGGTCCACCTACTGATGAACCTGATGGCATTTAGAGACACCATCATGGGTCTAGGTGTCTGATAAAAGGAAGAGATTTTCTGGCTTATTTTTCCTTTAAAAAACGAGAGAATGAGTGTACATTGTTATTTTCAAGGGAATTCTTCAGGGAAAAGCTGCTACAGGACACCCAGTAGGGAAAGCTTTTGTGACTGTCACGAGGCAGGAGTAGGAAGGAGCCATGCCTCCCCCCTGCCCCCCCCCCCCCGCGTGTGTGGTACTAATGACCACAGCAACATGGTTTGAGAGATTTAGGGGCAAAAACGTGGACTCTGTGTCAGGCGGTGTTGTGACACTGTGGTTTTTTTACAGTTATGAATTTGTGGCCTTGGTCTCCTCAGCCAGCTGAACAATTTCTACCTTTTAGGATTTCTATTAGCATTTCGAAAATTACCTCAGCCAAGCATGGCAGTGCACAGCTATAACCCAAGCTTTCTGGACACAGGAGCAGGAGGGTAGCAAATCTGGGGCCAGTGTAGGCTACAGAAAGAGACCTTGCCTCAAACAAACAAACAAACAAACAAACAGCAACATAACAGGAAAACTCCCATGATTTGTGGCAAATCTCCAATTCCCAAATATTAGCTTCCATTTGTATTAAATAGGGCTGTCCAGAAAAATATGACCAACAGATTTTACACACACACAGGGTGGGCAGATTCAGAGAAGTTGATTCTCCCTTCTTCTTGCTCCATTCATTCCCTCAGTTAGATGAGGCCTACCTTTGGGGTACTTCCCTCAGTTTGCAGATTCAAATGTTAACCTACTTTGCAAAGGGTCTCTGACACAGCTAGGAATATCCAAAGTCCACTCAGGTGGACATAAAATGAGCCTGGAGATATCCTACTTCCTGTGTTAGAACATAAAATCAGCATCGGTCAGGAAAGGAGGACTGACCACCTGAAGGCTGAGCATCCATGACAGGGATGGAGGGCGCCAGGCCAGGGCTGAGAATCAAGCTCATGGGAAGCGGCTGTGATGACCTGCTGACCACAGCACTCAGTTCCTAGGCTGAGAGCCATCCTGGGTTAATAGCTCATCACCTGGCTGCCAACCTCAGTTAAGGCAGTTCCCAGCCTTTTCTTTGTGAGAGAATTTTGAAGGCAGAAAAAAAATTTGAAAGAAAAGAAAAAAAAAAAAAAAAAAAAAAGACTGACACATCTACTCAAACCAAACTCATGAGGCTCAGTGCTGAGTACTACAGAGACTGTGGTCTCTCCTGAGCATCTTTCACAGTAAGACAGATACTGGTAGAGAAGATCACATGACACTGGCCACACAGTGAGGCAGGTAATGCCAAGGGTCTTCTATATCAAGAATTCTATGACACAGAGTGCTGCACAGGGGTGGGCCACTGACAGCCACACTTCAGGGGCTACCTGAGCAAGATGAGGCCCACCTGCCCCTGGGGTTCCCCAGCGGGTTATGACCGTGGCAGAACTCTTGGGCTCGTGAGACTTTCTCAATTACAAGAGTCTGAGGCTCGCCCTGCCCTGTCTTCTTCTCGATCACAAAATATACACTGGTATTGACTGGGTCATTGGGATGTATCAGGCGCTGTTATCATTCTCAAATACAGAGAAGGAAATGAAGGCCCAGAAAGTGATACCTTCATTCACATATATGTGATAGAGCTAGGATTTGAACTCAGGCCACCTGAGGATGCTCTTGGTGTCTTGTTAGCATCGTTTCTGTATTATAGTAGCCCTGTGGTCTTCTCCTGGCGTAATAGCATGGTGGGCCAGCATAGCCAAGCAAGCAAACATACTGAAAAGGGCCAGCTCTGTGTTGGATCTGTGCCCTGACGGTGGATACAGTCATGAGATGCTGTTTGCTGGGTCCCCAACTTTATACCTGTAACAGGTTTTACTGAACACATGTGTTAGCTGGGTGTGCTGGTGCACACTCATAATCTCAGCACTCGGGAGACAAAGCAGAAGGGAATGGAGGGAGGGAGTGGGTGTGGATTTACTCAACATACACTATCTGCTTGTATGACATTCTCAAGCAATAAAAGCAAGAACAGGAAAGCACATAAGAGAAACAGACTCAGCAAAGGCACCACTTTTTTTTTTTTTTTAAACGCAATGAATTTAAGAGTAAGGGATTTTAAAAAGTGGAATTGTTAGAAAAGAAAAAGTCTGCTTGAAATGAGTAATGCACTGGATGAGATTGAAAATACCACGGGCAATATAGAAAAAATAATCTTGAAGACAGAACAATACAAATGATCACACTGGAATAAACAAACTGGGTAAAAATGAACAGAACCTTTGACCTGACACCAAGGAACCCAAACAAGATGCAGTCAGAACCACAGAAATGGGGAAGCAGATTTTTTAGCAGAGACAATAGCTAACGCTCTCCAAACGCTCTGTGAAAACTGCGAGCACACAGGAATAAAAAGCTGGCGTTCTCCCAAGAGAAAGCTTTGTGGCCGGCTGTTACCCTAGCCTGCTTTCTGTTGCCGTGATTAAACACTAGCAAGAGCAACGCTGGGAAGAAAGCACTCATTGAGCTTACAGGTTAGAGTCCATCCTTGGAGGGAACCAAGGCAGGAGCCCAGTCAGAACCTGGAAGGAGGAACTGGAGCTGAGTGTCTAGCTAGCTTAGTTTGCTTTCTTATACATCCAGGACCGCCTGCAGGGTGGCACCGCCCACCGTGGGCTGGGCCCTCCCACATCAGTCATCAATCGCGGAAACGTACCACAGGCTTGCCCAGAGACTAGTCTGGTGAGGGCATTTTCTAAGTGGTTCCATCTTCCAAAACGACCCTAGGTTGGCATGCACCTGGTCAGCACAGCTAGCAATGCACAGTAGTCTAATCTTTCCACTCTCATCAACAGGTCATTTCTGGGTATTAATAAACACCCAGTGGGTATTTATTAATTTTTAAAATTAAGTTTCTTGAGCACTTAGCTCTGTATTCAATACTAGAATTATGGTTATGAAATGAATATAATCTGAAGATGAAGAGACAACACATATCAGTATTATTAAAAAAAAATCAATAAACTGCCAAGAAGAAATGATTTAAAAAGACATCTATACAACAGCAATGCTGCTGCTGTATACCGGTGCTGCTGTTCAGGGCAAGCACCTAAAATGAACATAAACTCAGACAGATGTGTCCAGGTCAGAGCACACACTTGTCAGAACCAGTTCTGCTTGAGAACCAGCCATGCAGCTCACACCGGCTGGTCACTGTGGGATAAACACAAATAAACTCTAGGAACTAAAGCACACTGACCATTTCTCCAAGCACCTTTTTCTCAGAGTCAAGCGATCGAACCCGGTTTCTTAAAGCCAGAATTTCCTCGTCCAGCCTCTGGTTATGTTCCTTTGCTTTCTGCAAGTCAGCCGTACCTGGGCAGAGAGAAAGGAGGTTATTCCTTGTGGTCGGTTTTACTTTGGGAGGTGCTGGCTCTGGGCACCCATGAATGCCACTCTGCTCTGTTCATGTGGCTGTCAGCACAGGGGAGCCACCAAACCAGGATATGCTACCAACTTAGTGCAACAGAACAGAGGGTTTGTAGTTCTCACACAAGCCTAGCGAACTTCTTAGTGTAAAGTTTCCAGCGACATAGGTTCTTCTAGAAACATGAAACATATTTTTCAGTGTGTGTGTGTGTGTGTGTGTGTGTGTGTGTGTGTGTGCGCGCACGGGTGTACAAGCATGTGCCTGGATATGTCAGTGCAGGAATGCATGTGAGTGCAGGGGAGGGGACAGCTCTTTAGAAGCCAGTCTCCGCCCACCTTGTTCTGAGCCAGGGTCTCTCTTCTTGCCTCTGCCTCCGGTCTGGAAGCAGGAGTGCTGACATTGCAGGTGTGCACCACTGCACCTCACCTGCCGATCCTTTCTTTTCTTTCTTTCTTTCCTTCTTTCCTTCCTTCTTTCTTCTTTCTTTCTTTCTTTCTTTCTTTCTTTCTTTCTTTCTTTCTCTTTCTTTCTTTCCTTCCTTCCTTCCTTCCTTCCTTCCTTCTTTCTTTCTCTCTCTTTCTTTCCTTCCTTCTTTCCTCTCTCTCTCTCTCTCTCTTTCTGTCTTTAAAATTGAGACAGCATCTTATTATGTGGCTCCAGCTGGGCCAGGCTGGCCTTGAACGCACAAAGACCCACTTGATTCTGCCTCCTGAGTGCTAGGATCAGAGGTATGCACCACCACTCTTAACTGCTCCTTAGGTCTTCTTTTAATAGTTCCTTCCTGCTGCTTGCTTCAGAGTTCATTCACTTTTTTTTTTTTTTGAGCCAGGGTTTCTCTGTGTAGCCTTGGCTGTCCTGGATCTCGCAGTGTCGACCAGGCTGGCCTTGAACTTACAGAGATCTACCTGCCTCTGCCTCCCCGAGTGCTGGGATTACAGGTGTGCACCACCACCACCTGGCTTCATTGACTTTTCTTTTTTCTTTTTATAATTTATTTAATTTAATTTTATGTGTGTTGGTGTGAAGGTGTCAGATCCCTTAGAATTGTCATTACAGACAGTTGTGAGCTGCCATGAGGGTGCTGGAAATTGAACCCGGGTCCTTTGGAAGAGCAGACAGTGCTCTTAACCCCTGAGCCATCCCTCCAGCCCTCATTGACTTTTCTTACCCTGAATTTTTAGATTGCCTTCCACCTTACTTGATTTCTAGTGTAAACATTAAGTACCACCAGAGTCCTTCAAGCCACCGGTTTAGTCCTCAGCCACAGACTTAGCAGTATCCCACAAATACTGACAATGCCGTGTTTCCATTTTGGTCAATTCAAAATATTTCCTGTTACCTCTTGTGACTTTTTTCCCTGGTGGCAGAGGCTATTTGGAAGCATCTTCTTGATTTTCTGAATGTTTGGGAACTTTTTTCAATATATTCCTGTCCCCGATTTCTAGTTTAATGCCATGTGGTTGGGGACGTGACTTGACTGGATCATAGTGAACAGCTTTGTTTGTTTGATGCCCTCAGAGCGTCTCTCTTGACCAATGCTTCATGGGTGCATGAAAAGTATGTACACCCCACGTTTCCACAGGTGCCAACCAGGTCTTCTGTAGTCTTACTGACTTTTCTAGTTACCTGGTTTGTGAGTCAGGGTGAGCAGTTTCAAGTTTATAATAATATTCCTGTATTTTGAAAGGAAAGAGTAACTAATTTTGGAATTATTTAAAACTGATTTAAAAAAATATTCTGTAAATTACCTCTTTTGTGACCATTGAAATACCCAAATTTTGCAACAGCTGGTAGCATTTAAAAATAACCCTGCCAGTGTCCGATCAACTCATTCTACTAGCATTCTACTATTGGCTTTCCAGCGAACAGACATGAGGTACTGCTGGACGGATTGCAAGGGCCTTCCGCTGCCGAGGTCTCAGAATCCACTGAGTTCTTCGTCCCGGTGACGGGTTTTGGAATCGGATCGGTAAGGATTCCCCCATCGGCTGGGATATTTTTTTGTAGGTGACGGGTAACTCAGTGAGCCTATTGCCTCAGCGTCCTTCTCTGTGAAATGGGGATATTAATAGCTACCGCCTGGTATAACGAAAAGTTCCTGGCAGAGCAGCTGCTCTGTGAGCAGGAAGTGACAGCGGTGACAACAGCAAGAGTGGCAGTGGAGGAGGGCGTGGTATTTGTGAATTTCACTGCTGAAAACATTTTAAAGATTTTATCTTACGTATGTGTATCTGTGTGCCTGTGCACATGCATGCAAGTGCTCACAGAGGCCAGAAGAGGGTGCCAGCCCCCCCTGGAGTGACAGCTGGTTGTGAGTTGCCCAATGTGGGTGCCACAACCAAACTTGGATCCTCTGCAAGAGCCTGAAGTCTTAACCGTGGAGCCCATTTTCAGCTCCGAAATAATATTTCAAACTATTACATATTTTAAACTATTAAACTACGTAACTGTTTTACATATTCTGCTATTGTGGGATCAGCTGTTACTGTATATGTTAATGACTCACCACTTTCTTTCAGTTTTATCAGATTATCTTTCAATCTTTCAATTTCCAGCCGGGCATTCTCAAGTGCATCACCTGAAAGGAAAACATATGTGCAAGAAGTAAACGAAGGGCTATAGAAATGGCTCAGCAGTTAAGAACGTTGGCTACTCCTCCAGAGAATTTAGGTTCAAGTCCTATAACCCACATGGCAGCTAACTGTCAAATCCAGTCTCGGGGTATCCAACACCCTCTTCTGGCCTCCTGGCACCGCATACCTGGGGTGCACAGATATACATCGGGCAGATATTCATACACATAAAAATAAATAACCTCCCAAAACGAATGGGCTGAACATTGTGGTCAATCCTTTTCATCTCAGCATCATTCAGATCTCTGTTAGTTTGAGGGCAGCCTACACGGAAGGAGCCTGTCTCAAAACAAAAACAATTAAAAAAAAGAAAGAAAAGAAGAAAAGCAGCAAAATGACTCATGTGATAATCAAATTTCATATCTTTTCTTTCTCTTTGAACACCAGCACTTGAGTCCGTACAGAAATGTAACCTATTGGAAGCTTTCCTGAATGAATTCCCTTCTGGCAGTCCTACCATATCCCACATTTACTCCATGGACCTTTCATCTCAAACTTGCCAGTTCCTAATCATCCTCCTATAAGATTACGTGCTGAAGAGCCTGGACCACTGAAGTCACAAGGGCTGCTGAATGTTTAAAGTATGCAGTAAACAGTCGTGGGTCACTTAATGATGGTAAAGGGGAAGGTGTTTATTGATAAACTGTTTCCAGGTAATTTCATCAACGTATAAACATCATAGGGTATACTTGAATAGCAAGATTGCTACCATGTTATTAGATGATTTAATTTTATGGGACCACTGTCGAACATATAAGATTTCTTGCTGGCCAGAATGTCACTAGGTTATAAGCAGAGTGTACTGAGAGTTTTGCCAGTATAAGCTAGAAATGAAAATAACAAAATCTCAGAAAACAGTTAGGTTTTTGTTAATTTTTTTTCTTTTCTTTCTGCTTCTTTTTGTTTGTTTATTTGTTTGTTTTTCAAGACAGGGTTTCTCTGTGTAGCCCTGGCTGTCCTGGAACTCACTCCGTCGACTAGGCTGGCCTCCAACTCAGAAATCTGGCTGCCTCTGCCTCCCAAGTGCTGGGATTCAAGGTGTGTGCTACTGGCGTCTGTGGAAGGAAATAGTTTTTGGTACTATGTTGGTCACTGTCCTGATTGCTAGGGCAAAATACCTAACAAAAGTGTCCTAAGGAAGAAGAGTTGCTTGTGGTTCAGTTCCAGACTGTCATGAGAGCAGGAGCAACAGTCACAGCCCATCCAAAGCCAGGAAGCAGAGAGACGAAGGCTTGACTCGGCTCTCCTGTCCAGGACCCCAGCCCGGAGAGCGCTGCTGTTCACATTTAGAGTGTCTCTTTCCACCTCCACATACCAGTCTAGAAACTAGATCACAGGCTCTCTCAGGGTCGTGTCTCCTGGCTGATTCTAGATGCCGACAGGTTGACGATTCATATTAACCACCAGGGTACAAAGGATTACACGAGCATGGCAGACCTGGGGCATTGAAGTTGACGGGATTGGACTTTATGGTTCAGCTTTCCCCTCCTTTGCTTCGTTCACTGTGACTGGCTGGTAGGTTTCCTAAACTGTTAACGATGAAAGGTCTGCTACCAACAAGAGGCAAACGTGGAGCTTCAGAAGGCACCGTGAGTGCACCACGGAAGTGTGCACGCCTCATTACTGTGCCGGCAGCACTCAGATCTTCAGGGCAAGCCCCATTATAACCCACCGGATTCAAAGAAACTGTGTTCTAATTATAGCAATACTATTTCTGCTGCTGCCTCCAGGAGCAACTGCTCCTATTGTCAGATAAGTTATTATGATGGAGCTACAACGCAGGCGCCCGCATCCCAGTTTATGCGTGTGGTAAGCAAGTCAGCAAATCGGAGCAACCTGCCCCGTGCTGTGGGGAAAGAGCTAACATGCGAACCCAGGGCCATTTTCTCTGTGCCAGGGATATGAGATGGCCTCTGTGTCACCAAAGCACTAGCCAGGCAGTGACGGTGCACACCTTTAATCCCAGCACTCGAGAGGCAGAGGCAGATGGATCTCTGAGTTTAAGGCCAGCCTGATCTACAGAGTGAGTTCCAGGACAGGCAGGGCTACACAGAGAAACCCTTTACAGAAGAGGGGAAGCAGAGGGAGTGCGGGTGGGAAAAATATTCAAGAAAGAGAGCAGCATGAGCAACAGAGAGAAGACAGGAAGAACAAAGAGGAGGCAGGAGGGACACCGGACCTTTCTGGGAAGGACAGGAACCCAGAGCTGCTTGGGTCTGCAGAGCAAAGTATGGGGTGAGTGTGGGGTGTGTGCTGCAGACAGACAGGCAAACAGCAAGCCACAAAAGCCTCTTTTGCTCCTCCAACTTTAAGTGAACCAGGGCTTCCAAATGTTAAAACGTTTCAAGGAGGTATTCCAGATATTCAGAAAACAGTTTTCATCTTAAAAACTGGGCCACCGATACAGCAGGGGCACACACCTGTAATCCCAGCACCCAGGGGGTAAAGGCAGGAGGATTCTCTGAGGGTAGCTAGCCTGGCCTACATAGTGAGTCCGAGGCTAGCCAAGGCTACAGAAATAAAATCTGCTTTTAGAATGACACAGCCAAGTACACTGTTTTCCCAGTTTAAAATTTACCAGAGACAACCAAATCACTTAAACTTGATTGGCTAGATTTCTCCTGCCATGTGTGTGAAGAATTTGAAAACTCTGGCTTTTTATCGGCCTTCTTAAATGAGTCCCAATCTTAAGCTTGGTTGTAAATTTTCTCTTTTGAGAGAAGGCTTTTCTATACATCCCAGAATGGAATTCCCTGTCAACCCTGGCCTTGAGTTTACAGCCCTCCTGCCTCAGGCTCTCTAATGCTGGTATTACTAGCATGCACCACCATGCCAGGCTTGCTTACATTATAATTTAGTTTTATTTTATATGTATTGGTATTTTGTCTGCACGTGAGTCTGTGTGAGAGTGTCAAATCCCCTGGAACTGGAGTTACAGACAATTGTAAGCTGAGTGAGTGCTGGGAATTGAACCTCGGTCCTATGGAAGAGCAGCCAGTGCGCTTTTGTTGAGTCATCTCTCCAGCCCTGCTTAGTTACATTTTTAAGACCTTTCTACTGGATTCACAGTTGCGCTTTCTAAGTCCACTTCTTTAGTTATAACCCTAGATACGGGTTTTTATTGTTGTTTCTTTTCTTTTTTAAATTTTTTCGAGATAGGATTTCTCTGTGTAGCCTTGGCTGTTCTGAACTTTGTAGATCAGGCTAGCCTCAAACTCACAGCAATCCCCCTGCCTCTGCCTTCCTGAGTGCTAGGATTAAAGGACTGCACTACCACATCCAGCTAGATTTTTGATCTTTTTGACAGGGCCTTTCTATTATATAGCTGTGGCTGTCCTGGAGTTTGTGATATATATACCAGGCTGGACTTAGACTCACAGAGATCCACCTGCCTGTTGGGATGAAAGGTATGTACCACCATGCTTAGCTCTAACTATGGATTTTTTTTTTTTTTGGAGGAGGGTTGACAATAATTTGTTTGATCTTATACCAAGATTAGTAGCAACAAAAGAATAAAAAAGTAAATTGAGTTGCATAAAGTGAAAACCTTTTGTGCGTCAAAGGACACTACAAACACAGTGAAGATCTGTGGAAAGTGCTGGAGTCTATTCCTGGCGTCACACAAAGAGACAGGAACAATGCAAAGGTAATTCGGAGAGAAAGGTGTACTTTTTCAAAAGGCTGCACAAGGATCCAAAAGGTGAGTAAGCACAGTGGGGAAGGAGGACCTCTCAGCATTCATCCTGAGGAGGGCGGTGGGTGTATTTTGTTCTACGACCCCCCTATCTGAGGCTAGCTCATCATGGCGCAGGGCATGCCGGCCAGCTCTCAGGAATGCCTGGCATTCAGGGGCTGGGCCAACAGGCAGGCTTTCAGGAGATGAGAAAGGTGAAAGGAATGGCAGCTTTTGGCAGGGTAGCCACCTTTGCTAGAAAAGAGTGCTCACAATTCAGAGAAGGAAGTTACTTGCAAATTACCCATCTCCTAAAAGATTAAAATCCAGAATGTTTATATTAGAAATTCTACAGTTAAAAAAGCAGCAAAGGCTGGATGAGGGTGGTGGTACAAAACCTTTAATCCCACAACTCCAGAGGCAGAGGCAGAGGCAGAGGCAGGCAGAGGCCAAAATTCAAGGCCAGCCTGGTTTACACAGCAAATTCTAGGCCAGCCAGAGTTACACGGAGAGACCTGGTCTCAAAAAATAAATAAATAAGAGGCTGGAGAGGTAACACAGCCTGGTGAGACGGCTCAGTGGTTAAGGCCACTGTTGCTCTTTCCAGAGAAACTCAGGTTTGATTCTCAGCACTCACGTGGTGACCCACACCTGTCTGTTAACTCCAGTTCCACGGGAGTTGATGCCCTATTTTATCCTCCATGTTTGTCTATCCTCACATGATAGACAAACATACATGCAGGCAAAACACCCATACACAGAAAATAAGAAAATAAAATTGAAAATAAATAAATAAACAAATAAATAAAAGCAACAAAAGCTAGTTACAAAAAAGTATTAAAGACTGGCATGGTAGCTCATGCCTGTAATCCCAGCACTCAGGGAGGCAGAGGCGATGGATCTCTGTGAGTCCGAGGCCAGTCTGGTCTGCAGAGCGAGTCCAGGACAGCCAAGGCTACACAGAGAAACCCAAAAAATACCAAAAAAAATAAGTATACACTTAATATCACTAGCCAAAGGGAAGTAGAAATAAAAAATCATGATTAAGCAACACTGTATGGCCATTATATTTGCCACTAAGAAAAGAAACCCTGAAAAATAGCAAGAGTTAACTTATCTTGCAGTGAAATGGAATGAAGCAGACACACCTGTTTCATGGTTGAATCTCAAAAACTCGATAAGTGAAAGAAATCAGATGTACAAACTCAAGTATCATTTAATTTATATGAAATGCTCAGAAAAGATGATCCCATTTGGCAAACCTAAATATTTATAGGCAACAAAAAGGCATGTGTTCAGAATAAAGGTTTCTTAAAAATCAATAAGCCAAAGATGCAAGGAAATAGAAATATGTGTGAGAGCCTTGCACAGGGATATCACCAGCCTGCACACAGGCAATTTCGCCGCAGCAGACACAGAGCTCCGCCTCTCACAGGGAAGCAGGTTAATGCTGCTGTAAGCTCCCCAGGACAGGCAATGTTACTGAGGCTCATTAACAAGCATCGCCCGTTGGTGTGGACCAATTAGAACCTCTTACACTACTGAGAAGATCTTAACTATGCTCCCGGGCCCACCGCCAACACCCCATACAGCAGCAAGCTTGCAGGATATCACCTAAATGTAAGCACACTCTGTGACATTCATACAACAAGAAAATTGCTCAATGACCCATTTTCCAGAACGAATCCCCATGGTTAAGTGGCGCATGACTGTATTTTGGAACGTGCCCTGAGTCCCTGATCCGGAGACTGCATTCTCATCACGATTAGAGATATGTAAATACCCACAGGATGGATGCAAAATTTTAGTAGCAGTGGAATGCATGCTAGCCCGGAGTGGAAACAGCACAAATGCTCATCAACAGGAGAATGGATGACTGCAGCATCAGTGGAATATTATAAAGGCAGCAATGGTGGATAACTACAGGAAGTAATGTGAGTGGGTCTCACAAAGGCGAGACTGAGCAAGAGGACAAACTGAACGAACAGAGATTGCAGGCACGATGGCTCAGGACACAGGCACGCGTCTCCAGGCCTGGCCACCTGAGTTCCATGGTGGTGTCACCCACATGGGAGAAGGAAATAACCAAGTCCTTCAAGTTGTGCTCTGACTCCTATATGTGTGCCTTAAGCATGTCACCCACATTTGCAAGCATACACAAAGTGAAGTTTTTAATGTAACTTTGAGGGGATTTTTGTTTGTTGTTTTTTTTAGTTTTTTTTTTTTTTTTTTTTTTTTTTACTTTTTGAGACAGGATCTCTCTACATAGCCCTGGCTGTCCTGGAACTCACTGTGTAGGCCAGGCTGGCCTCAAACTCAAAGATTCATCTGCTTCTGCCTCCAGATTCACAGAAATATCACCTGCCTGTGCTCTGGGATTAAAGTTGTGTGTGCAGCTCCACTCCTAACCATTTTAAAGTCTGTGGGCTGGAAAGATGGTGCAGTGGTTAAGAGCTCTGGCTGCTTATTCAGAGGACCCAAGTTCAGTTTCTAGCACCCAAATGGGGGATCATTACTGTCTATATGTAACTCAGGTTTCAAGAGATCTGGCTCCAGGCAAGCGCAGACACACATGCAAGCAAACCAACCACACACATAAAATAAAAATTTAAATGAACGATATTGCATGTGGTTAAAACTCAGAAATAATCTTCAGTGTAGGCTGGTGGGTGTTTTTGGTGAGGAAGGAGGATGTAGAGCCAGAGAGAAGGGACAAATGGGTGGCGTGGTGCCCTGGCTCCTGTGGTGAGTGGCACACAGTCCTGGGTTGTGCATTTGGGGCTGGCCAGGCAAGCCTGCATTTCCTGAAGACCTGGGGACACAGTAGCAACAACACTTTTACATGTTCATCTTTGAGGCCTCTTCCCCTTGGCATATTCTCTCAGATTATCCCAGTACAACCACAGCCAAAGTGGTCGCCTGAAGCCACGGCTCACCTAGCTTTCTCTGTGCTTTCTCCTCTCGTGGCTCCGTGGCTACCCTTCGGATCTCCTCCAGGGAGGTCTCCAGCCTCTGTGCTATGCCTTCCACTTCCCTCAGGAGGCAGTTCTGAGGCGCTGCCTCTTCAGCCAGGTCTTCACTCCGATGCTGAAATGAAACTACAGTTAGTGATAAACTAACAACAAACACAAGCTTAAGATACGTGGCTCCTGTCCGTGTTTCAAAAACAACAGGGAAAGGCAGCGAACAGCATTTTCCTCTCGTGTGCATGTCTTTGATTAGGTTGAACCAAACACAACTGTGGGTACTTGAGGGTTTTTTTTTTTACTTGTAAAACAAAATTTCACACGGTCTAACCCAACACACTAAGATTATGTTTATATGATCACAAAAAAAAAAACCCAAATATAAACACATGTGTCATCTGACAAGAGGGCCAGTGCTCCTAATACTCACACACACACACACACACACACACACACACACACACATACACACGATGCCTACTTTTTAAAACTAGTTGTACAATAATGGGGTACAAGAGTTTCAGCTGACCCTACTTCTCACCAGCAGACTTGCATTCCCTTATGGTTTAAACGTGAAATCCACTCTCCCCTCCCCGCCCCAATCTAGCTCATATGTCTGAACACCTGGTCCCCAGCTTGTGGTGCTGTCAAGGGGAGAGGGCTGTAGAACCTTAGGGGCATGGCCAGCAGTGGGCAGTCTGGGAAGACACATCTGGGAAGACCAGGCCTGGCAGTGGGGGCACAGGCGGATCCCTGCAGCACACTGTCCAGTCAGCCTAACTGAATCAGTGAGCTCCGGGTTCAGCCCCGATTCAGGTCTAGTTCTTCGCTTCCTGATCCACCAAGATGTGGAAGCTGCAGCCCTCCCCCCTGCTGCAGACAGCACTGCCCTAGCTGAACCTTCCTGCTGGGATGGGTGATACCCACTGAAGCCAGCAGCCTCGATAAACCTCTTGTCCTCTGAGTTGGTCCTGAAGGGTACGTGATCACAGCGATGAGAGAAGTAACTAACTTATTTCATCCTGTGCCACGAGGCACGGGAGATGCCTTCATGGCAGATTTATAGGTGAGGCAACTGAGGCTCGTGCAAATCAGTTCAGTTGCTAACAGCGGCAGAGGATGGCCATCCAAATGCAAAGCCTTGTTCTGAAGCATGTGAATTGGCTTCTTGATAGTTTACTGAATGGCTGACTAGGAGAAGGATGAGGTCTCAGTGGGACTGCTTCCTGCTCAGTTATCTGGTTAGTTCTAGAATACCTGGGGGGATTCTTTCTGTAGGCTGCTGCTTGGATGCCTTCGAGACCCCAGCATGGAGTCCACAAGTTCCGGGCCTCCCGCTAGACTCCTCCTCTCTCCCACCGAACACTCGGATTGTTTACTGGAGCTGCTCAGAGCCAGTCTGGACAAGCCTTCTTGACACATTTCTTTGGCTTCCCTTATTTGAGTTTCTGTTGAGAAGAAATAACAGAAAAGGGTAAAAAGAATTGTAGGCAAGTAATTATTGTTTAATAGAACGCCAAGTCCGTCCTTAGAGTTTAATAATTAATAAAAACAACACAGACAACTGCCCTCTTTTCCCCGTCTCCTCTGGGTGTTTGAAAAAATTCAGAAACAGTAACTTAAGAGCAGTTGACACGGTGGCACACACCCAATCCCAGCACTTGGGAGGTGGAAGCAGGAGAATCATGAGTTTGAGGCCAGCTTGGGCTACATAGTGAGAGCTTGTTTTAAAACAGAAAGAAAAGGGGATGGAGGGATAGTTTGAGGGCCGAGAGGTCATACTTCAAGTCTAGAGGACCTGAGTTCTGTTCCCAGTGCCCACACAGGGCTGCTCACAACCTCTTGTAACTCCTTCAGGAGATTTGATGCCCTTCTCTGGCCTCTACTGAGGATCATCTCTCTCTCTCTCTCTCTCTCTCTCTCACACACACACACACACACACACACACACACACTCACATGAAAATAAAATCTTTGAAGAGAAAGAAAGAAAGGAAAGAAGGGTAGAAAGGGAAGAACAGATGGGAAAGATGAAGGGAAAGTGATGGAAGGGGAAGGAAGTAGGGGAAAAAAGGAGGGGAAGGAAAGAAGAGAAAAGAAAGGGGGAAGAGGGAAGGAAGGAGGGAAGAGTCTGTGGTCTTTTCTATTGTCACCAGAAACAGTGGTAACAATAGAAAGAGTTCCTAGTGCATAGTCACCTTGTTGCCCCCACAGCTGCATGCATGAGCTGGCCATGGGCCCCTCTACACATACAGCAGATGTGTAGCTTGGTCATCATGTGGGTACCCTGACCATGGGAGCAAGGGCTGTCTGACTCTGTTGCCAGCCTCTGGCCTCAGTGGGAGGGGATGTGTTTAGTCCTGCTGAAACTTGAGGTGCCAGGGTGGGAGGTCCCCCCGTCTCTGAAGATCAAGATGTAAAACTCTTAGCTCCTTCTCTAGTACCATGTCTGCCGGAACACTGCCATGCTTCCCGCCGTGATGAAAACGGATTAAACCTCTGAAACTGTAAGCCAGCCCCAATTAAATGTTGTCCTTTATAAGAATTGCCGTGGACATGACGTCTCTTTGCAGCAATAGAAACCCTAACGGAGACACTCCCCAAACAAAATTTTTAAAAAGCAATCACACAATATATCTGCTTGCACCATGATAGTGGGTCAGATATCTGCTGCTTTGGGGGGCTGGAGAGATGGCTCAGAGACTAGGAGCACTGGCAGCTCTTGCAGAGGACCCAGGTTCAGTTCCCAGCACCAGATTAGCAGCTCACCGTATGGTGGTTTGCATAAGAGCGTGGTCCCCATGAGCTCATAGATTTGAATGCTTAGTCCTCAGGCACACACTCATTGAGAAGGATTGGGAGGTGTGGTCTATTGGGGGTAGGTGTGGCTTTGCTGGAGGAAGTGTGTCACTTGGGGTGGACTTGGAGGTTTCAGAAGTCCAAGTCCGGCACAGTGGCTTCTCTCTTCCTGCTGCGTTTGGATCCGGATGTGGCCCCCTCTGCTACCTCTCTAGCAGCACTGGTTGCTGCCATGTGCGCCTCCTTGATGCTAATGGGCTAAACTTCTGAAACTGTAGGCAAGCCCCAACTAAATGCTCTCTTTCCTAAGAGTTGCTCCGGCCCTGGTGTCTCTTCACAACAATAGAACACCAAGACACTGTAACTCCAGTTCCATGGTATCCAGCACCCTCTTGTGGCCTCTGTGGCTACTAGGCATGCCAAGTAGTGCTCATACACACACTGACACACAAGATGAAGTAAATTTTTAAACATCTGCCGATTAGTGAACTGATGTGCGTGCTGGAACCCCTAAACAGGAGGAGAAGTCGCCACTGGTAAGTTAGTCTGACCCAACTTCACAGGACCCACGTCTCATAGACGCGATTGCATCACAGTCTGTATGGCATTGTTTTGCTTTCTAAAAGAAAAATCACAGTTTTATTGTTTTTGCCGTTTATTTTCAGATTTTCACACATCAACAGCTTTGAGGGCTACCTTCAGAACCGTGATTATCCGGCGCTCACACTGAAGAGGAAAGGTTGGTGCCTGGATTCTTAGCCCACCACGACTCCTCCCCACAACGTATAACTCAGCCTCTCGTGCTCCCCAGGCCCTTATCATCCATCCGTTGTCGCATTCTCCTCCCCACAAGGTCTCTGAGATTCATGCAGCTGGTCTTTCAGATCATTTTTTCCCCCTAGAATTCATACATGTGAATTCTATTGTGGAGCTATACCCTCCCCCCACCTACTCAAGCCTTCTGGATTTGAGCTTCCTGTCACCCCCAGCCAGCTAAATCCTTACTGCCTCAAGAACATTATTGAAAGGGCAAGCTGTAAGGACAGCATGTGTGGTGGGGCACCTGCTGTAGGTAGGAGGAGGATCAGGATCTCAAGCTCAGCTGAGCCTGAGTCTTAAGTGCTCAGAGACAGCCTGGGTCATGAGGCTCTTCTTTTTCTTTATAAAGAATATGCTTTCTCTCTCTCTCTCTCTCTCTCTCTCTCTCTCTCTCTCTCTCTCTCTCTCTCTCTAACAGGGTCTCACTGTGTACACCAGACTGGCCTTGAATTCACAGAGCTCTGCCTACCCTGCCTCCCATGCTGAGAAGAAAGGTGTTCACCCCCATGCCTGGCTTCCTAATGCTTCTGTCTGGATCTCTCTGTGAATATGCCCCTCCTCTCAGCAAGACAGTCTTCGCTGCTGCTCATCAGCGAGGCTGAAAACAGCTCTTCAAGCCCTAAGCCGACACATCATTTCGGAATAGGCTTTGTTTCTCTTGGTTCAAACTTTCGAGACCTTTGGTTAATTACTCAGTGAGCTGGGCCCTCCTCCACACACACAGTTCTCATTCGGCGAGTTGTAGGTGGAGATGGGCTGGAAGCAGGGTTACAGATCTGGTCCCTCAGGCCTAACCTTCAAGAGCGAACAGGTAGAGGATGCCAACTCTAGACAGCAGGACACAGGCTGGGAGGGCAACGTAAAGTGAGTGGACTCAGATCAGTGCATGCCCAACTGCCAGCTGAACAACTCGGCCCACATAATTCACATTGCCCCAGCTACCTTCTGCATCCCATAGTTACAATCACCAATAAATGATGTAGAACCGCTGACTGGGTGTCGTCCCTGACTCCTCCCCATTCATCTTGCCATGGCACAGCCTCCGGCTCTTTCCCCACTTCCTGCTTCATCTCCTCCATGCCTGCTGGCTCAGTGGGCTCTCATGGTACGCTCAGGAGAGCACTGTGGCATTTGCCCCTGCAGTTGCTGCTGCCGCTGGTGCCTCCCCAGCCTGTGCTCTGTAAAGCCCTCTGAAAGGCTCATTCGGAATACTGATCGCTTGCTGCTTAATGTTCGCATTGCTTTCAGGCAGGGTTCAAATCCTGAACTCAGTTCAAACCTGCTTGGCACCTGACATTCTCCGCAGCCTGGCTCTCTCAGTTCATCTTCTAGTCCTCCTCTGCATGAGGATGTCATGCCATATGACCTCACTGCTTCCATTATGCTGCTAAATTAGTTTCCTTGACCTTGCACATCCAGGTCCCTCTGCCTGGGATGGTGTTAGGACATCCCAGAACAGTACCTGCCCACCTCCTCCGCCCCAATGGACTCAGACGTGGAGGTTGAGAACTCCTAAAATTCTAATACAACAGATCTCAAGGTAATAAAAATGTGTTGTTTGAATTATACATTCTCTGATATTTAAACTGTACCTAAAACTGCCCCCATTTAACACAGTACGTAAGTATACCCATCGCTCCAAAGTAGATGCTGAAGAAACGGTCATTAAGCATCCTAAGCAAGTGTATCCTGTGATGTTTTTAGGCCTCTAGAATTTCTCACATTTAAAGGATGACCTAGGTAGTTAGTGAAGTGTCACAGCAAACAGACCGTATCATGAATTTTCCATGGAAAGAGGGCAAACAGCAGAGATGCAGTCATTCCTGCTTTTTTTTTTTTTTTTCCTCCTTTTGAGACATGGCTCCTCTGTGTCACCCTGCCTGTCCCTGGACTTGCTTTGCAGACCAGGCTGGCCTCGAACTCACAGAGATCAGCCTGCCTCTGCTTCCCGAGTGCTGGGATTACAGGCGTGTGCCACCGAGCCCAGCTTCCTGCATGTTCTTTAGTCTGTCCTTGCAGGTGCCCTCTGACTACAACAGAGGGACCAGAACCTCACTCTCTGGCTCTGAGTAGGGGACTGGTTTTGGATCATGAGTCTATAAGCGACTGCTAAGGAACAAATAAATAACACGGCCACAAAAACCGGAACCGCCAATCATGTGACTTTTCACCCTACCTGTCCTCCCTTCTACGGAAATATATTTCAAACACATCTAATCTTGAACACAAGGATATGATTCATAGGTGGTTTTGATTCCTAAATGAAACATACTTTTTAAAAAGTTGAAAGCCATGCAGCAATGTGAGAAACACGCTTAACGAACAGATAAAGAGAAAAAGAAAACGCGCACCCCGACATGTAAAATGCACGCACGTGAACAAGGACTGATGTAGAATTCGAAGAGTCATCGCTGGTTATGTTAGGATGGTTTTCGTGGTCCTGGCACTATTTGCAGGTTAGGTGGGATCACTCTTTGTTAAGTGAGATGTTCTGTATGCAATAGGATGTATCACAGCAGCTCCGGCTGACAACATGCAAGCAGCTGTGACCGCCTTACAATTGTCTCTTAAATAAAAGTCTCCCACCCCCCGCCCCGTCCTCCTGGTTTAGAACTGTTCCTATTCTTTTCGAATGGGAAAAGAATGTAATGTTACCTTGCCATAATGTTTGTTCAACAAGGTTGGTAGGAGGAAGCACCTTGTAAGAGAGAACCTAATTGCCTCTGTGTGTGTGTTTTCAAGAGATTCTGCTAAATTTTATTCGATGTGAAAAGTCAGAAAGGCTGCCGAACGGAGTCATTTCTAACTCAGTACAGAGAACTAAGTTCTTCAGCTGTTGTAAACCAGACCTGACCTGAGATATCTGAAACACTGCTTTAATTGGTCTGAGAGGTAAAAATATTATAAGCCCCAACATATCTGTTTAAAATGCAGACTTACTGCTCCTTAAACATAGGTTTACACTTAAAGCCCGAATAATTCAAAAAGCAAAAATAAGCGCCAATGGGGAATGCATACTCTGAGATGGAAGTATGAGTTAAATGCCACTTTCTAGGCAAAAATAAAATTTCACTGGATCTAAATTATCCCATGTTGTCCTTAAGAACTTCTGTATTAGTCTTTTATTTTTTTTAAGGGCCATTGGGCCGGCTTCTTTGTCAAAACCATCTACCTTAAGTTGCTCTTGATTGGTTCACTTCACCAAAAGTGTTTTCTCACTTAGAAACTGACATGAAAAAGAGACACGAGAAGAGTTTCCAGCATGCCCATGCTAGCAAATTCCACCATCCCCGGATGTTGGATGTACGTTGGCCTAAAAGTCAAAGTCCAGCTATGTGGTCATTTTTGAACGATGTTTTTAACAAGCATGAGCATATTGCTTAAATTTATGTCTAACGTAGTACTTAATAAGGGCTAGAACTTAAACCTTCACATATGGGATGCGTGTGTATGGCTGTCAATAAGTGCGCAACTGACATTTAAGTTTTTTTCTATTTCCGAAATGTTTTCAACAGCCTAATGTTTGTATTTGCAATATTTACTTCTCTCATCTCAGGTTCACCCAAGACAGAGAGCGTGCGACAGTGCAGAGAAATGGAAAATCTTCCCAGTGACTGCAGGGCTGAAGAACGAGAAATGTGCAGCCATGCAAAGCCTTGCTGCAGGGAAGCAGAAGGAGGTGGCCTATAGACGACAGAGTGGTGAAGACGCAGGGACATTCAACAATGCACAGCGTGGACAGGGAAGGGTGGAGATGGTTATGGGATCAACAGGACAGAGGAGCCGATGCTTGGATGACGAGAGAGGTGGATGGAGTTGAAGGCTGAAAGGCAGAAGGCAACTGACTTGATGACCTCGGATGCTGGCGTCACCAAAGGCCTGCAGAGCTTCACCCGGATGCAAGGCTGCGCGTGACGGAGCTGGCCCCACAGTCCTTTCCCTCGGTCCACGCGCAGGGCACCGGGCTGTCTCCGGGGCCTTTGTGGTTGTCGGGACCTTTGGGGACGGCCGCAAGCACGCCTCTTCTGGGCGAATCGTGACTGGGCCGGGGACGCCGAAGCCCGCCAGGCCCGGGGAAGGAGCTCACCGGGGGTCCGGAAAGATCTGGAGTGTACCCTGGGAAGAACAGGTCCGCCCCCGGGCTGAGCTGGGATTTTCCCGAGGGCACGCAAAAGGAGCCGGGGTCGCTCAGCTCCTGCGGCCCAGCCGCTGTCATGGCAACCTCAGCGTGGGACGCGCAGGCGCGCGCAGGGCGGGAGCCATGGAGACCGCGCACGCTTCGGGTACTCTGGCCACTCTTCCTGCGGTGACTGCACACCATTGGACAGCAGCAGTAACCCTAGCAACAGTGTATCGCGTCTATAAAATTCACAGGTTGCGGGTAAATTCTAGTTCTAGTTCTGGAATAGTTTTCTGGCTAAGCTCAACCTATTCTCCTTTTATCTGTTTTTCTGTAAGGGACTTCAAAAATTGGGTGTGTGGATTCACACCTGTAATTCCAGCAGAGGGTGAGGCTGACTTGAGTTTGAAGCCAGCTTGAGTTATTTACATTTCAGTCCGTAGCAGCCTGGGATATAGAATGAGAAAAAAAAAAAAAAAGCCTTTAAAAAAAGAAAGGCCAGGATACTGTACGTGTCAGCAGTTCTGAATGTATGGCCAGATTTGTCTTTAACAACTACAGAACCTAAGGTAAATTTCGATACTTTTGGACACAGATAGTTATTGTGAAAATGCAGAAACTGGGCTTGACCAGAACTACCATGAAGGTTGGGACACTTAGGAAAACTTAAAGCCCTGAAAATTCTGTTTGGCTTCTTACTTATATAATGGCGAGATAAATATTTTTAAAAAGATTTATTTATGAGCATGTCTATTTGCCTCGATGAGTTAATGTGCATTACACCCATGCCCAGAACGCAAGGAGGCCAAAAGAGACACCACCAGGTCTCCTGGAACTAGAGTTAGTCATTGCAAACCTTGTGGGTGCTGGCAATGAATCCTGGTTCCTCTTCAAGAGCAGCAAGTGCTAGTAACCAGGGAGCCATCTTCCAGCACTTAAAGTATTTTTATGAGACATTTTAGCCCAGGCTCAACTTAAGCCTTCAGATGTTCTTTTTGCAAGCTTCCAGGCACTTGTCAAAGCTGGATTTTGCTCTTTTTCGAGGCTTTTTGCTTTGCTAGTAGCCAAACACTTTCATTTCTTGCTCTTACTCTAGTTGCCAACCTCTTCTGGATCCTCTGGGGACCACCATCTGTAAAGCACTCTCTGCTCTGTTATCATTCTTCCCTGGCCTTGAAAGTATTTCCCCCTCTCTGACCCAAAATGCTCATCTCTACCATGCTCCCTAGGCCTGCTGATCAGTTCCAGCGTCATCTCCATAGGAAAAGTTTCTTGGTCCTCCAATCTAGATCAGATGCCTTGTTTGCTTTTGTTGACTTGTGTCCCCTTTTGCAAGTATTTCTCCCTGCTAACACCCACCCACCCACCCAAATCCCTGGAACTTCTACCTGGCTAAATAGTGTTTTTAAGCACTCAGAACAGGCAATAAACTGAAGAGTGAAATGTCAATGAGTCCATACAACAGGCTAGTGGTTGCATCTGAGTTTTAAGAATAACACTGGAATGTGGCTCCCTCATGAACACCTTGAAGATCACCTCGCTCTGGCAGTGAGGACCCCACTCTACAAGGTGAGTCAGCACCCCTATGCAGGAAGGCTGTGGGTGTGGAAAGGAACATCTCTGACAACACTGACCGGTGTTGAAAGCTGTTGTTATCGTGGGAGTTTTGCCAGATAGACCTAAAGTTCACCTCTACTGTGTGTTCCAAGAGACTGCTGGCTAAAGTTCACCTCTACTGTGTGTTCCAAGAGACTGCTGGCTGCAGCAATAAACCATTCTAGTGCTGGGGGGGTGTCTGTGTGTGTGTCACACCTCCAAATTTCATTGTTTCTACTATTTTGCCACTTCTGTTTATACCATGACTGAAACTTTCCGTACTGCTTTCTCAGTGGGACATCAGCCTACCCTTCCCACCTCCATGACGTGAGCTAACTGGCTTACAGCCTTTGCATTGCTCTGGATCATAGCCAAGGCCTGCACATGCTAGCCAAATGCTCAACCTGTTTCACCACCAGGGATCAAAATATATGTAGAATACCACTTATTTCTACTTAACCAGTAGCAGCGCTTTTCCTCAACTGCATTCAGGGCTATCCTATAGCTCACGTACAGGAGATTTTTCTGCAATAGGTATACACTCAGTGAAAACTTCTCAGGATAGTGAACTTCTCATGGACTCAGTGATCTTGGCCTGATCTGCCAAGAAAAACAGTAACTGCACCAAGTTCCTGAGAGTGAAGTGCCAGACAGGAGACCAATGTTCCACCTCCAGAATGACTGTTCATCCTTACACTGTAGATAAGTAAACTGAGATTAAGTCTATGAAGCTAACAGAAGGCCCAGCTAACTCTCCCAACCCCAAACTCTTTACCACACTGTAACACCTCCGGCAGGGTAGAGTCAATCATTTAGCTCCTGCCAACCCAAGTGGAAGGCCAGTTATTTACCTGAAGAACAGCTCTGAAATATTTGGCAAGTGTCACCTAACTAAGGAATAACGCTAGGACAAGAGGCAAAAAGTCAGTGTGGGAAGGTCTGTGATCTATCTTTAGGGAAGTCTCTGCCTCATTCTTGTTTCAGTTAACACATTTCTTTTTAAAAGACTCAGGCTTGATTCCCAGTATCCATGGGGAAGCTCACAGCTTCTGGAAATCCAGTTCCAGAGGCTCTGACTCCTTCCAGCCTCCAAAAGTTCCTACTGCATATGGGTACGTAAGCACATATGCAGGCAGAAACACTCAAACACGTAAGATAAAAATAACTAAATTTTTTTTTGTTTTGAGACAGGGTTTCCCTGTGTAGCCTTGCTTCTCCTGGACTCGCTTTGTAGACCAAGCTGGCCTCAAACACACAGAGATCTGCCTGCCCCTGTCTCCCTGAATGCTAGGATTAAAGGTGTGAGCCATTACGGCCGGTTCACTAAATCTTAAACAAACAAACAAACACCCCACCCTTTTCATGTGTCAGTTTGTGGGCACATATTTTATTGCACTTAAAATCCAGTTCCCAAATGAGACGTGTCTCTTCATCTCGTAAACCCTCATAGCTCGCACAGGGCCTGGCACACGGTAGGCACTTGATAAGTACTTGATCTTCAGAGCATGACCAGTCACGTACCCATGATCCTGCTGTCCCACAGCAGACTTGTCATTCAGCTCCAGCCCTGTCCGTTCAGCAGAGGATGCAATCCCACAGTCAGCTTTGTCAAAGTGAAAAACAGTTCTTGTTCAGTTTCCAAATCGGAACCAGTTTGTCAAGCTGTTGAGGCACAGCAGTCAAACACCAACAGCTCTTTGCCTGCACACAGCTCTTACCGTTCCCTCGTTGTCTTTATCCTTAGCAAGGGATCAGCTTTAGTTCTGTTCTCATCGGCGCTAAGAACCCTGCTACTTGGCCCTCAGTTTTTGTCACATATGAACGCGGTGTGTCGAGACCGAAGGTCTTGCACGATCTTCTCCTCTATCACCATGCCCTTCGCCACCTCATCCTCGGAGAGCACTAACTTGGTTTCTGAGTCTCTGGTTACGATAATCACAAAGGACTGTATTGACTCGAGGGTGTTGGCCACCACCACCTGATGCTGATAAACTTCCAAGGCATTCCGAGCTCGGTTAATCACGATGTTCGGGTCAGTCTCCAGCTTAAAGGAGACTATAAATGCTGTGGGAGCCCAATCTTTAACCAGAGGAGAGAGCATTTTTGGCACCATCTTCATTGTTATCTGCATTGGAAAGAGCAAACATTTAGTAAGTAAACACTGGTCAGTCCCAAACAGGAATCTAAGCAATCAGGGGCTGATTCTGTCTAAACTTAAGTGGGATTTCTCATCGTGAAACTTGTTGGAGCACACTAAATGTCTAAAAACTAGATTCTGTAGGATTCACAACGAAGCCTAAATTCAAAGTCTCACATCAACTTTGATGTTTTCTGAACCTGTACTGTTCTGCCATTCTCATTATAATTCCTCAAGCAGTGCCTTTTATTTTACTATCCTTACTATTTTCAAAGACAGGGTCCCACTATGCAGCCCTGGCTGACCTAGAACTTGATTTATGAGCCAGGCCTGCCTGCCTGCCTGCCTCCAGAGTGCTGGGATTAAAGGTGTAAGCTGCTACCAGCCCAGCACTTCCTTGAACTCACTTCAATATTTTTAAATCTTTAAGAATTTTAGCTGGGTTGGCCAGTGGTGGTGCACACCTTTAACTCCAGCATTTGAGGGGCAGAGGCAGGTGGATCGCTGAGTTCAAGGCCAGTCTGGTCTACAGAGTAAGTTCCAGGACAGCCAGGACTACACAGAGAAAAACAAAACAAAACAAAACAACACCCCCTACCCCTAGAATTTTATACATTGTATTTTGGTCATATTCATCTCCCTCAAAAAACAAAAAAACAAATCTGAAGATAAATGTAATTTGCTCATCCAAATGTTACTTTGGCAGAAGTCCAATAATACTGGGTTTTCAACCTTTCTGTCTAAAATATGTCATAAACTGGTGGAGTGGCTACTGGTTTCCATTTACAAGTTTTAAAATTTGTTAATTAAAAGTATACATACAAAAATCATAAGAGAGCATTGAAGACTTGACTGACTTGGTCTTCACTCGATCAAAGTCCCTGACCTGTTTCCTGAAAACTTACACACCCATAGGGCAATAAATACTGAGTTCTTCTGTATAGTTTCAAAAAAAAAAAAAAAAAAAAAAAAAATATATATATATATATATATATGGGTTTAAACTGGAGATCCCAGGATTTTTAAAGAGTTTGAGGTCTGTTAGCATGATAGGAGCCTCATACTTACTCTCTCTTCTCGGCATCTATCACCTGTGTGCAGTAGGGATTCCCCTACAGAGTAAAAGCAGTGCTGGTAAACTCCTAGTGTATTTCTCTTCATCTCCAGGTACCACAGAGTACTTGGCACACACTATGTATGTGTGCGTAAACTATCCCAAAGGTGGCCCTCAGAGAGTTTCATCTATAAACTCTACTTGTATCAGCCAATGAATGTCTGAATTCCCTCAGGTTCCAAGCCACCAAATCACCTTCAGTTCTCAGCCATGACCCTACCTTCCCATGCCTTTTCCTGAAACTACAACAACCCCTATTTATCCACTCTACCTCCTCTTTCAAAATGCTAGAATATGCCTTATGAACAAAACCTTTTATTTACTTGTTTTGTGAGAGGGCTTCACTGTGAAGCCTTGGCTGACCTGTGACTCACTAGGTAGACCAGGCGGACCTTGCTTGGAACCGGAGCTCATCTGCTGGTTGGGGGTGGGGGTGGGGAGGCTGCAGTTAGAGGAATGTGCTACCACACCAAAACAAAAACTGCTTTTTTTTTTTCACCTTTGTGCCTCTGGCCTCCGCAGGATGAAGTCCAAGTGTCTTAAGGAATACAAAGTTTTTGTATACACAGAGGCAAGCTGCCTCCTCTGTTCAGTTCAGTTCAGAGAACATTACTGCAAACTCCAACTTGTAACTCCATTTGGAACAACCTTCCCCACTTTACCCTCTGCCCATCTTCTCATGAGTCGTCTCCAGCAAACCTTGACTCCCCTATCTCACTACCCCGAGTTCTGACTGCACTTGGTACATACCTCCACTACAGCATTAATCATTCTGATTTGTGATTATGGTTGGTGTCCAGGCCCTCGCTAGATTGTGAGGTCCTCGAGGGAGGGCAGTGTCTTATTCGTCTCTGTATTCCCAGTGCCTAGCTCATACAGAATGCAGAAAGGCCATCCAGATCAAGAGGAAAGTAACCCAAGATTGGTTATAAGGGGTCAGATCTCTGGAAGAGAAGAGCCCATCACCTGCAGTGAGCCACCGGATGAGGAGATCTTGTGTTCAGGCATTTCGGAGACAGGAATATAGAAATCTGACACGGCCGCAGCCAGGTAAAACATCGCAGAAGAGCCTGTAAAACAACAATAACAACAATAATATAAAATGTCGGCGAAGGGAATGGGATTTGTCTATCTTCAACTCGAGTTCCTTTGCTGTGGGGTAAGCAGCAAGCATGAGAGAAAGGAGGCTGGGGAGAACGGCTTTACTTCAAGAAACCTTTGGATTCTCAAGAGCACTCACCTAGTGGATTGAGAGCCAGGGCCGCAGCCTGCAGCAGATGCAGGTAGTCCGCCAAAGTGGTGAACTCTATGGCCAGGAAGGTGCCGGCAGCAGCTGCCTCTTGGTAGCTCTGCAATGCTGCGGCAAAGCCGGGGAGTGCATTCTCTTCGGCCTCCAGACTCAGCTTGCCTGACTGGGCTGGGCCAGAAGGCCGCAGGGCTGACAGCCAGGCCTGGGGCGGGAAGCGGTGGGCATAGGGGAAGGCCGAGCGCGCTCGGTACAAGAACAGGACCCCATAGCCCGCAGCCAGGAAGACCTCCGCCGACGCTGCCCCGCGGCGCCCGCTGCTGAAGTTGTCCAGAAAGCGCACGGGTCGGGCTTCCAGGGGGACCTTCGTGCCTCCGGACGTGACCAGCACCACCCGCCGGCCCTGCGCGCCCAGCCTGGCCGCAAAGCGAGCCATCACCTCGGCCCAGCGCTCGGCGCCCGCGGGACGCGGCAGCTCGGCCACCAGGTCCATTTCCGCCATCTGCACGCCAGAGTCCCCTGGAACCTCGGCGCCGGGGCACGCCAGGCCGCCGGCGCCACGCCCCCTTCCGGATACCTGGGCTGCCCGCCCTGCGGACGGGGACTGCGGCCGCTCCCGGCCCCGCGTCCGCCGCTAGGTCCTGACCTCGCCGAGGCTTGAAAGAAATGCTTAGCTGCTCAAAGCCCTTGGAAATGCGTCGAGGGGAAGTATCTTCCTCGGAAAATGCGGAAAAAGCCAAACGAAACCAAACCGTACCTCTCGTGGGTTTCCTGATCTGGAAAGCGAAGTGGGTGTTTCTGACCTCTACGGGCCACCGTACAACCCTCCCAAAGCGTGGGTTCCACCGCAGTCGAATTCTGGCCATTTAACCTTAGGGATTTAGAGTTTGCGCTCTCCCCTCCCCAGTTGCCTCTGTTAGCCCCGCCCCGCCCCCTTGACCTTGAAATCCTGGCACCCCGGCTGGCCCGCGGCTGTCACGTGACGCCTAGGTCTTGCTGTTGCTAACCAGGCAACCGTCCTAGAGACACCGCTGGCTGCACCATGAACTTGATCTACCCGCTGGCTGTGCCCAAGGGGCGCCGGCTCTCCTGTGAGGTGTGCGATGCCCCGGCCGAGCGGGTGTGCACCGCCTGTACAGTCACTTATTACTGGTAGGCCCTAGAACGTGGTGCCTGGAGCCTCTGCTTCCCCCGTCTCCTAAGTATGGATCTGCCTGTGTGTCTGTTATATGTGGCTCTTTCTACCAGTGACCCTTCAAGGCCCGAACGGGCTTGAAGGCGCGTCTCTAAGACCGTCTGCCCCCCCCCCCCCCCCCCCCGCTCTACTGGTTATTTGCCTGAGGTTTTCCAGGGCTCCTAATGTTACCGTGTTGCCCACCGTCCTAGGTGCTGAACTTAATGGGCCAGTTCTGTAGATCCGTTCCCCCAGAGCTCAAACGTTGTAACTGGGAAGACAGCCCAGTAAACAAATGATAATTTCAGAGAGAAGTGTCGGAAGCCAAAGGAAATGGGAGGAGAAATTGGGCAGACAGCTTCTCCGAGAGTAGACCATTGGTCTGAAGACAATGAGCTAAAAAGCCAGCATCCTTGCCCTGGAAACATCACTGATAGGGTTCATAACTAGGAAAGGACTTATGTCCTCGAGGACTAGAAAGAAGACTAACCAGCCAGTGCACAGCTAGAGGAGGTAGGGGAGGTAGTAATTCAGGAGAAGATCTGTTTATATGTATACACACACACACACACACACACACACACACATCCTTTTTCATAAGACAGGGTTTCATGTGGTTAAGCTGTCCCCAAACTCAGTATGTAAGCCAAGGGTTGAAGTTTTGACCCTCATACCCACACCTCTCAAGGGCTGGGGTTACACATGGGTGTCACCATGCCTGTTTGTGCGGTACTAGAGGTAGAGTCCAAGGCTCCGTGCATACTAGACAAACTACCAACTAAATCACACCCCCAATCCTAGACTGTGTTTTGGGCCTCATAAAACTAGGTTGTTGACATTCCCAACCCGACTCAGCCAGCTGACATGTTTCTCGAAAGTTCCTGTTCTTCACTGTGCACGATAAATACTGTCACTGGGTTGTACTAAGCTGTGAGACGTCAGAGGGTAGAAACCTGGCGACCGCGGCAGCGTCTGAAAAGGCTTCTCTGAGGAAGTAACGTCTGAGCTGAGTACTGAGAGGCCAGTAGGGCCTCGCTTATGTGAAGAGACAGAGGAGAAGGGTAGGTCTTCCCAGCCGCCCAGGACGGGGCAGTTGGCTGAAAGCCGTGGAAGGGGCAGCCAGTGATTGCCATATTGCAGACTGGGCTTGCCACAGGTCATGAATAAGTCACAGCCTGCATTTATGCGGCGTGAATAATGTATATTGGTAAAATGGATTTCTTCCTATGAGTTGAGTCCGAAACAGTTCAGAAGTCTGTGGTCAGTCAGGAGGAGGAGGTTAAACAAGGAAGACAGAGGTTTGGGCCAGGCTGTGACGCAAGATGTAGGGACTTGGAATTTATTCCCTAGCAAGCCATGTGGGTGGCTTTGAGTTGATGCGGTTGTGTCAGCTTCATGTTGTGACCATGAAGATGACAGGCGGCAGCAGTGTGGTACAGTGGGTAGACCCTGCCTCGCCAATTCAGAGGTCCAAGGGCAGAGTGAACCTTTCTTTCTCAGACCACAGCGGGTACTCGTCCCTCTGTAGATCCTCAGTCTCGGCCAGTAAGCCAAGCACTACACTCCGTCCTTCCCTCACCCAGTAAAACAACCTGACATCTTGGTGGAATTTCTTCTGTTTGCTTCTGAATACATCCATGTTAGACTTTGAACTGTGAATATGTTCTCAGATGATAGGACACTTATTTATTTAATTATGTGTGTGCACATACACACACACACACACACAAAAGTCAAAAAAAGAGCTTTCAGTTTATTCTCTGCTTCAGCATGTGGGTTCAAGCCCAGGTCATAAGGCTTGGTGGGAAGCAATCATGGTGGCCTGGCCTGGAACAGAACATTTTTAAGAAGGATAATTTTAACCAAACATGGTGGTGTATGCTTTTAATCTCAGCACGCAAGGAGGCAGAAGCAGGTGGAACTGTAAGTTCCAGGACAGCCTGGTCTACAAAGCAAGTCCAGGACAGTCAAGGCTACACAGAGAAACCTTGTCTCAAAATAATAATAATAATAATAAAGGATAATTTTATAAAAGTACACACTGAAACATTAGTAGTAGATTAAGAGCCCTCGGTTCATAGCACAGCATATAGCTAACAGTAATATTTGCAATATTTTCCCTTTAATTGAATGTATGTTATGTAAATTTAAACTCTCCAGCAGGGAGAAAATGTCAAGTGGGTATTTACTAATAAGATGCAATAGTTTCTGGGTGTGGTGGTTCATGCCTGTAATCCTAGCATTTAGGCGGGAAGATCACTGTAAACTCAGGGATAGCCTGTGATAATGGTGAGTTCCAGGGGAGCCTGGGCTACAGTGTGATCCTTTCTGAGAAGGAATGGGCCAGAGGGACAGAAAGGCAGAAGGAAGGGAAAAGAAAGAAAAGGAGGGTCAGTGAACGGTAGAATGAATGCCTTGCCTAAAGACATCCAGATTCAGGTTAATAAACCATGAGAATGCTTTCATAAAACACATCTGCCTCATGAACCACTTAATTGTGACCCTAGCTCCTTCTTTACATCCCAGCCTGTGGCAAATGTTAGGTGAGACAGCTGAATAATGAGGGCACCCAGAAATGAATGAACAAAGTTCAGTGTTTTTAGGAAGGCAAGCTATGTCAGTTATTGTCAGTGGAACAAAAGCGCAGGAAGTTGGCTATGTTTTCTTTCCCATCATTCACAGTGACTCAGCCTGTCCCCCTGCTGTGGAATACAGCTGTTTCTGAATCAGTTAAATGTTTTCAGTGATCTGTTTTCAGTAACTCTAACCCTCCCAGAACCCCTTAAAATGCTTCATATAATTTCTATGGTAGTAGTATAGTTTGTAAAGAAAATACTTGATTGTATTTCTGTCGTTTGAAGAGGGAGGGAGGAAGAAGAGAAAGTGCTTGCACGCAGCCATGCATTTCTCATGGCTGCTTCTGTGCTATATCCTGGGGCTTGAGTTGTTGCAACTGAGGCCTTAGAGCTCCCAGAACATGCAATAGTTGTTATCTGGAAGAAAAAAGAAACACATTGATAGACTTTCCTCTAGATTATAGTTACCTGTTTTGAAATGTGTATGATATATGAAAGAGTCCATAAATGTCTCATACTTAAGTAAAAGTGTGTCATTGGCAGTAGAAATGCAAAAATCCATAACTGTATATATATTTAACACAGGGGTTCAAAATACATAGAGCCAAAGCTGACAGAATTGAAGGGAGAAACAGACAATTCAGTAACAGTGGTTGGAAGCTTTAATATCCCATTTTCAGTAGTGAATAGAATAACCAGACATAAAATCCTTGAGGAAATGTAAGCCTTGAGCAGCACTATAATTAACTAGACCCAACCAAATCTGTAAAGCACCCTAATAACAGAATGTGCACCCTCTCTAGTGCATATAAAATGTTCTTGAGGGTAGACGATATGTTAGGTTATAAAACCAATTTCAGTAAATATGGAAGGAATAAAATCCTGGAAGGTAGGTTCAGTTACGGTGCAATGAAGCCAATAATCAGTAACAGACAACACATTTGGTGAGTTTGCAATCAGGTAAAAAACAGCACACTCTTTAAAATCCAAAACCACACTCTTTAAAATCTAAAAATGTGAAAGGGAGACTGAAAAATGCTTTGAGATAAGTGAAAAAGAAACGACAACACACTAATAAAAAGTATGGGATGCAGGCAAAACTGTACTTATAAGGAACCGTTGAAGTAGTAGTCCCTGCGAATTTACAGTTTCTAATGCACACATTATGAAAGACCTCAGATCAGTAGCTTAGTATTCTATCCTAACGTATAAAGAACAACAAAAACATATTTGTGGGACCCTGCTATTAGGGTCGAAGTCTAGCATTCCCAGATAGCCTATGAGCTTGGTAATATATGATGGACTCCCTTTGTCAGCTGGGTTCCCTCTCTGCCTGATTTGGGGAACCCCAGATCTACTAAAGGAGTGTCACATAGCCCTCAAGGAGATTACAAGCCCAACTCTTTCCTGATAAGAAACACATTCAGTAAGTACCTAGGGATTCCTGGAAACATCTGTCCTATGCAAATGAGGTGTTTTGGTGTCTTGGCTTTCAACCAATGATCTTTAACCACATCTGGGGTTCTTCTCACACCCATAGCATAGTAATACTGCTTTCCCCCTCTTATGATAGGACTGTGTTACTGTATGTAAATCAAGTATCCCCGGCATCCCTAGCCCCAGAAAATCAAATTCATTCATCTTAAAACAACCTGCCACTGCCCAAGGTTTATAAATCCCTCATTTCTCATGAAGTAAATGTGCTCTGTGCCACCATCGTCTTTTCACCATGATCATCTGAGGTTCGCCATTTATTCTGGGAAAGGGAGGGATCCCCCTAATCCCTGGAATTTTGCTGCTGAACCACAGGGGCTTGGCTGGTCATGTCTGCCTTGGTCACCACTGGAGCCTGCTCGGACTGCTGAGAGCTTGGTGCTGACTACCAGCAAAGCTCCCTCAGGGCCTGTGTCTCACCAGACCTGCCTTCTGACCCACCGAGCTGACCAGGCCCTGGCTTTCCCTGGCACCCCTGCCATTAGCACAGTGGCTTACCCAAAGGGTTGTAACACTGCAGTATCATCACAGCCCTCGGAACTTCATGTTTCCACTGCCACCCTATACTGGCAACTTTTAAGAGCCAACTGTAACACCCAGTGGAAAACTCATTTCACCTGCCCCGGTGAGACCAGGAGCCTTGCCTAGCGAATGGGCCTCACCCTGAGCTCTCTACCCGCTCCTGAGAGAATCAGAACCTTTGATCTCTGTTCCCGCCTGGAAGCCGACAGCACCTGGATGTCCCACCAGAGAAACACCCTTCTAGAATGGTACTCAGCCTGACAGCAGCAACAGGGAATATGAAATGGCATATTCATCAACCTGTTCAAGTTTGGCCCCGTGTCAGATGTAGACATGCTGGGAAGAGGGGTTCTATTAAAGATTAGAGCAGGGTGAACGCAATAGAGAACAGGAAAAAAAGGAAGAAATGACAGATATCGGTTCCAAAAGAACACAAACAAACAAACAAACAAAAAAGCAAAGCTGACAGACCTTTGGGCCTGGAAAAGAAGATTCAAATTCCTAAAATCAGATATGAAGTTGGTACCATTACTGCTGACCTTGCAAAAGTAAAAGAAATTATAAGAGAACACTCTGAATACCTGTATGTCAAGAAATTAGATAATGATGAAACAGACACATTTCTAAAAAGAAACAAACCTGACATAATAAGAAACAACATCTGGCTAGTTCTATAACAAGTGATGAAATGCCAAAACCAGAGGACTCTAGACTGGTGTATTCTTTCAAATATTTATGAACACAGATTAAAAAAAAAAAAAGGATAAATAATTTCTAGCTCATTCTGTAAGACCAATATTGTCCCAGTAAAAACAAATAAAAATATCATAAGAAAACTATAGACTGTTTGGGCATAGTAGCATACACCTTTAATCCCAGCACTTGGGAGGCGGAGGCAGGCGGATCTCTGTGAGTTTGAGGCCTGGTCTACTTTCTGACCATAATCACCGAGAGATTGAATGCCAGCAGATCCAGGTGCCACAGTGGCTGCCCCATGAGTTGGAAACTTTTTATATCAAGGGCCTAGTGAGCAAGAGGAAGCACACACGCACACACACACACACACACACACACACACACCACACACACACACACACACAGAGACACTCACATGCATGTGCACACAAAAAATGCCCAGACCCACAACTGTTGGTTGTAGCAGGAGAGCAAAGGGTCTGGGAAGAGCCCGGGGGAACTCCAGGAAACCACAGGAGCCACTGCCCCCTTGAAAAGTCCTAGTGAGTTAAGATAACTTCCTTTTTAAGAGCCCTTTGTGTGCTGATCATTAATCACTTGAAGGCTAGAAATGGCTTCCAAACTCCCTGACTTGGGAAGTTCCTCCTCCAAGAAATTCATGCTTACCTGCCTGATGGTGGCATGTGCCTTTGATCCTAGCACTTGGGAGGCAGAGGCAGGTGAACCTCTGTGAGTTCGAGGTCAGCCTGGTCTACAGGGCAAGTCCAAGACAACTAAGGCTACACAAAGAAACCCTGTCTTGAAAAAAAAAAAAAACCAAAAAACAAAACAACAACAAAAAAAAATTCATGCTTAGTCTTCTCTTCACTCAGCTTGGGGTACATATTCTTTTTATTGTTGTTATTGTGTTGTTTTTTTTTTCTTTGGGGAGAAAGTGTTGAGACAGGGTTTCTCTGTGTAGCCTTGGCTGTCCTGGAATTCACTCTATAGAAAATAAATCCTTAATTTTAAAATATTTTATTTATTTGGTTTTTAAGGTAGCCTTTCTGTGTAGCCCTGCGTGTAAATGTTCTCTTATATCCTTAGATGATGGGATGAGATGGAACTGTACTCAAGTTTGACTAGCATGAGGCTTGTGCTGAGCCCAGAGTGTTTCTATCTAAACATCTGTAGGCCTAAACCTGAAAGCATCTGGCCTCTGTACAATCTAATCTTCTGCAAGCCTGGACCTTGAAGGCTTCAGCTTCCAGTCTCCATCTGTTCACCTAGGCCTAGGATGTTTTCAGCATCCAAGACTCACTACTGAATAAGCTTACACTTTCTGGTTCTTTCTGGACTCTTGCTGGCTGGTTCACTGCAGCCATTCTGGCTCAAAAACTCCTCTTCAAGATGACTGATTCAACTGGTTTCTCTTGCATTCTCACTGAATTGCTCTGTGTGGAAAAACTGTCTTCTAACTCCACAAACTGAACTACACTGAACTGCCAGCACCAAACTCAGCCGAACTGAACTGAACCCCACTGTACTGACTGTACGAACTCTACTGTATTCTTGCACTGTACTCTCCTCTCCACTCTCTGTGCTCTCCTAAGTGGCTTTCTTTCCTGTCTGTTCTCATGAGAGCGGGGCCCATCCTATCTCTGACTGATTCTGTCAAATCTTTCTTTGATTTGCTACTTTGTCCCTCAATTAGATGTCATTGTTTAGGATTAAAGGTGTGTACAAAAGGTGTGTCTGTGTCCCACACAGAATATACAGCTCTAGGTCTTTGGACAGAGTAGCCATATGTCTGGATTCCTCTACACCTGGCTATCTTGTAGACCAGGCCAAAAGGTCTCAAACTCACAGAGATCCACCTGCCTTTGCCTCCCAATTGCTGGAATTAAAGGTATGCCACCTTTAATAGGGTTCATTGTTTGATGTTATAAAAGGAAGCAGTTTTAATATCAGAAAAGATTTATTAGAAAGTCTCCCTCTGACCTAGGTTCTGTGCTGTACAACTTCCATTCGATAAAATTGATGACTTTAATCCCAACATTCAGAAGCCAGAGGCAGGCACATCTCTATGAATTCAAGGCCAGTCTGGCCTACACAGTGATTTCCAGGCCAGCCAAGGGTTATATAATGAGACCCTGTCTTAAAAAAAAATACATAAATAAATAATAAAAATTTCCTCAAAGAAAAAAAGGAAAAGAAAAAACCCATAGGATGGGAGAAAATCATACGTCTGACAAATGTGTTATGTCCAGAATATATTCAGAACTCCTAAAAGCAGTAAAAAGATCCAGTTCTTTTTGAAAGGAACAAAGGATTTAAATAAGCTTTCCTCCCAGAGAAGATATAAAATGACAAATTTGCACAGGAAAAGATGTTCGATAGTCATTGGGGAAATACAAATCAAAACCACTGTGAGAAACCCTGTCAAGTCCACCAGGACAACTGCAAACACAGACATAAAGTCTCAGCAGGCAGGGTGTGGAAGACTTAGATCCTCATACCCTGGAGCCGAGGCAGGAGGATTGCCATGAGCTGAAGGCCAACCTGAACTACATAGTGAGTTCCAGGCCTGTCTGGGCTACAGAGTGAGACCTTGTCAAGCAAAGGACAAAAATGCATGTATAAAAAAGTCTGTAAACCAAGTGTCACTATCCTCTCTAAAGCCCTGAAGACTTTGGCTTTGTGGCTCAAAACACCTTCTCACACCTACCTTCTTAACTTTAACATGATCTCAAACAGATTTTATTTTATGTTAAAAGAGTCAAGTAGTTACATTGAAGGCTAATCTCCCACATCACAGTGACTAGAGGGCATTCCATCAGGGCAGTCTGTGAATGCCACCCCCACCCCCCCCATCCCCACCCCCCACCCCCACAAGTCTGAAGACAGCGCTACTGGTACTCTTGATGATACTGACTCTAGAAAAACATGTTTACGACATCTTTCTTAGATCCAAATCATAGATAAATTCCTTTCCCTTCCCCAAGAAAAAGATTGTCAAATTCATCAACTTCACTGCTCAGAGTAACCCTAGGACAATGTAAAGTTGTCTTTTGTGTTCCTAGCAGGTGAGCCATAGCATACATGCGTGACCTGGCAGCGTGAGCAGGGGTTTGTAGAAAAGATTTCTTCACGTGTCCCCTCCCAAACCCAACAGTTTTTTATTTGTTTATTTTTAAATAACTTTTTGGTTAGCATACAAAGAAAAGGGGGTTATTGTGACCTTCCACACACACGTATGCATGCCTGCCCATGCACACACACACACATTTTACTCTGTCCCTCTTCCATCCTCCCTCCCCTTCCCGCTGGTCCTCTTCCTTACCCCAAATATTTCACGATATACATTTCCATCACCCTCCCTTTAGACCTCCTTTCATATGCCCTGTTCCCCTTTTCTGCTGTGTGTGTGAATTTAAATCTGCATTACACGCATGGTATGCAATATT
The DNA here is from genome assembly GCF_030254825.1 of Meriones unguiculatus. NCBI lineage: Eukaryota > Metazoa > Chordata > Mammalia > Rodentia > Muridae > Meriones > Meriones unguiculatus. The sequence continues at coordinate 30,033,130 of NC_083351.1, read as the reverse complement.
TATCCTCCTAAGCTTTGCTTATTTCACTTAACACAATGGTCTCCAGTTCCATCCATTTTCCTTAGAATGTCATAATTTCGTTTTTCTTTACAGCTACATAAAGTCCCACTATGTAGACAAGCTACATTTTGTTTACGTATTTGTTAATGGGTTCATCTAGACTGGATCCGCTTCCTGGTTGCTGTAAATATGCAGCAATAAGCATGGATGTACAAAAATTTTTGTGGTGCATGGATTTACAGTCCTTCAGGTGTATGTCAGGGGTGATATAGCTGGGCCATATAGCAGTACTATTTTTAGATTAAAATTTTAAAATGGGGGCTGGAGAGATGGCTCAGAGGTTAAGAGCACTGGCTATTCTTCCAAAGGTCCTGAGTTCAATTCCCAGCAACCATATGGTGGCTCACAACCATCTATAATGAGGTCTGGCACCTTCTTCTGGCATGCAGGCAGGATATTGTATAAATGATAAATGAATAAATCTTTAAAAAATTTTTTTAAATATTTATTATTTCACTACATGTGTAAGAATGTTTGCCTGCGTGTATGTCTGTATACCACGTGTATGCCTGGTGCTCTGAGCGGTCAGGAGAAGGGCTTGGATCCCCTGGAACTTATGAATGGTTAAGGGTCACCATGTGGGTGTTGGGAATCAAACCCAGGGTCTCTGCAGGGACAAATGCTCTTGACCATGGAACCATTTTTAAGCTTTGGCTGCACTAGTCCACATTCACACCAGCAGTTTATAAAGGTTTGTCTTTCCCTACATATTCCAACGTTTGTTTGGTTTGTTTGAGGCAGGGGTTCACTGTGTAGCCCTGGCTGTCCTTGAACTCACTCTGTAGACCAGGCTGATCTCAAACTCACAGAGATCCACCTGCCTCTGCCTCCTTGCAGGTTTAAAGGCGTGCGCCACCACTGCTGTCATTGTTGTTTCTTCGCTCTCTCTCTCTCTTTTTAAAAGGCAGGATGACACGGTCTCACTGTGCAGCAGTGGTTGGCCTAGAATTCTCTATGTAGACCAGGCTAGCATCAGATTCACGGAGATCTGTCTACTTCTGTTTCCTGAGTGCTGGGATTAGAGTATGCCATCATACCCAGAACATTTGTTTTCTTAATTCAACTGGAGTCTCAAGATAGTTTTAATCTGCATTTTCTTAGTGGCCAGGGATCCCAGTGCAGTTTTTTTTTTTGTTTTTTTTTTTTTTGAGACAAGGCATCACTGTGTAGCCCTGGCTGTCCTTGAACTCACAGAGATGCCTCTGCCCTCGGAGTGCTGGGACTAAAGGCATGTGCCACCACTGCCTGGTCCCAATGTGTTTTTTATCCAAGTAAAGACATGAGAGAAAATAGACTCCATCCCAGAAATGGCTGGAGAATCCTGGCAGGTTTGGGTTGGGCTGACTTCGCTGGAATTTAGAGCTAGGCTGGGAGGAGACAAAGATGGAGATAACACAGCGTGTTCTTGTTGTCAGTGGCACTGTGCATCAGAAGGCCGATTGGGGCAGCATCCATGAGAAGATATGCCAGCTGCTCATCCCTCTGCGAACTGCCATGCCCTTCTACAACTCAGAGGAGGAACGGCAGCACGGCCTGCAGCAGCTGCAGAAGCGACAGGCAAGTCCTGCAGCTGGCAGTCGTGAGGGCTTCCCAGGCGCAGTTACATCCATTGGGTAATTTCCCACATTTCCACCCAATACCCGCTGTACTGGTTTGCTTGGGTGGCCATAAGATGGCATGGGACAAACAACAGACACTCATTTTCTCAGCACCGCCGGAGGCTGAAAGGACAAGTCAAGGTTTGTAGAGGTCTCCTCCCTCATTCCCTTCCCCTTCTTCTCTCCCTCCCTCCCTCCCTCCTTTCTTTTCTCCCTTCTCTCCTGTGCATCTTTGGGTGTACAGGTGTGCTTGAGTTGGATGTGGATGCCAGAGGTTGAGCTGTTTACCTTGGGTTTGGCTTTGGTGTTTTCAGACAGGGTCTCTCACTGGGCTGGGATTCATCAAGTAGGTTGCCTGGCTAGGAGCCTGGCTGCCTCCTCAGTGCTGGTGGTACAAGTGTGCACCGCGAGGCCTAGCTTTTCCCCCCATGGTTTCTGGGTATTGAACTCAGGTCCCCATGTTCATAAGCCATCTCCTGAGCCCCAGATTTGGTGTCTTCTAAAATCTGTCTTCCTGGCTGATGGGTGGCTTCCTTCCAGCCAAGTCTTCATCGGGTCCTCCGTGTGCTCACATCACTGGTCTTTCTTTGCCTGTCCAGTTTTCTTCTTACAAAGACACCAGTCCGGGATGGTAAGGTGGCTCAGTGGGAAAGGGCACTTGCCTCCAAGGCTGGTGATCTGAGTTCGATCCCCAGAACCCACATAGTTAAAGGAGATAACCAACTCCCAGTTGTTCTTTGACCTTTACACATGCATGGTGGCACACATAGACATACATACACAAGATGTAATTAAGATGCCAAACAGATTGAATTAGAGTCTATGTGAGTGGGCCTATTTTTAACTTAATCACCTCTTTGGATGGCATTTCACCCAAACACCAGCATGCCTGGAGGGACAAGGGTTTAGAGCTTCAGGACAGGACTTTAGGAGACATGGTTCAGTTCATAGAATCCATATGCCAAGTACTGTGATGAGACTGTGGGTCACGACCCTTTTGGTAAACCTCTGTCACCAAAAATATTTACATTATGATCATAACAGTGGCAAAATTAACAGTTATGAAGTACCAATTAAAATAAAGTTATGGTTGTGGGTTATAGCATTAGGAAGGCTGAGAACCACTGGGATATTGGGATATTAGGATATAAAGGAAGTTAGTAATACTAGCTTCTATTATGGCCTTAAAAGAATATAAATAATAACAATTATTATTATTAGTTTTAGTTTTGGTTTTTTTTGAGACAGGGTTTCTCTGTGTAGCGCTAGCTGTCCTGGAACTCACTCTGTAGACCAGGCTGGCCTCAAACTCAGAGATCCACCTGCCTCTGCCTCCTGAGTGATAGGGTTAAAGGAATGTGCCACTAAGAATATCAATTATTATTTTGAAAAGTAATCCTCTTTGTATGTGCCTGCATGAATATGTGTGCGGATACGCTTGCATGTGTATGTGCCAGAGGATGAACTTGGGTGTCTTTCTCAACTGCTCCCTGCCTTATTTTTTGAGACACAGTCTCCAACTGAGCCTGGAGTACGCCCTTTTGCCTAGGCAGGCTGGCTATTGACATCCTGGGATCCTCTGCCAGTCCTGTGGTTATAGGGGAATACTACCATGTTTTTATGTACGTGCTGGGGATCTGAACTCGGGCATCCATGCTTACACAACAGGCATTTACCCACTGAGCCATCTCCCCAGACCCCTAAAATTAGCCCTTTGAATGTCACAAATCTATAAACACCAGACTTATCAGTTTTGGTGTTATGAAACTATGATCATTAGGAACAATGAAGACTCAAATGTTGTTTTTATATTAGGTAGGCAGGTTAATTCCAGGAGGAAATAAGTGTTTTACTTGAAATTAACTGAACTGTTAGGACAAAGAGTTTTGTTTTTTTAATTAAAATTTTAATTTCTTGAGAATTTCATACCTTAGTACAGTTTACACAATTTCTACCCCTCCAATTTCTCCTGTGTTCCCCCATTTCTTTCAAATTCATCACCTCTTCTGTAATTACTGTTGTGTGTATGTGTGTGCCTTATAACGTTTCCTGTCTGTACATGTGTTTAAGGCTGACCCCTTAATGACTTTGAAGCCTGAAGAAAACTGATTCTCCTTCAGGAGTCGCTAACTACCTGCAGCTCTTGTTAAATTTTCTCCATCCATGGCTGGTCTGGACTTTCAACAAACAGAATGTTGAGAGTTCAAGGGTGCCACTTCCTGTCCCGTCTAGAAGACACTATTTTGAAGCAGTGATCCCAGTCCTCTGGTGCTTACAGTCTTTCTGTAGACAGAAAGTTTTAGGTTGTCCTGTGCCATCTATAGCTTTTGCTAAGTTAAGCCAGAGAAGCACACCAGTTGGTATGGGCTTGGCTAGCCGGGACCAAGCCCCGGGTTCCAGCTTTGGTATCACCTAAAACTGGGGGGTACCACATGTTCACACACATGGTGAGTTTGAGGCTGTCCTGGACTACGATAAGACTCTGTCTTAAGAAAACAAAACAAAACAAAATGCAAAAAACTAACCATGAAAAGGATGCTAAGAAAAAGAACTGCAGAAATGATGAGTACTGTTCATCTGAGAGCCCACATTCCAAAACACCTCTCTGCCAAGTTCTGAACCAGAATGAAAGGTCTGTCTCTGGACCTTGGACTCACAGTCCCAAGTTTGCTTTTTTATCCACCCACTTCCCAACCTCGTGTCTACGTGGTCCAGGCAGGCTCACTAAGTACCTTCAGCTAGAGGTTGGCCTTACCTGGAGGTGTTTCCTCCTTCACCTTTTACCTTGTCTCAGAGTGTCCATTCCTGCCTTCCACAGAAGCACTTGATTGAATTCTGCTACACGGTGGCCCAGAAATATCTTTTCGAAGGAAAACATGAAGAGGCTGTCCCCGCAGCTCTGCACTCCCTTCGCTTCCGCATGAACGTGCACGGCCTCAACTCTGTAGAGCTCGTGCCTGCTTACCTGCTCCTGGCTGAGGCCAGCCTTGGTGAGTGGCACTGACGTTAGACCTGGAACCTGATGAAGGGCTGTATTGATCCTTGACAGGGGCAAGACACCCTTTGTGGAAGAGCAGGGTCGGTATGAAGTCTGACATAACAGGGTGAAGGCTGTGGCCTCAGCTGACAGAAATCACTTAAGATGGGCCTGGTGTCCTTCACCTTTAATGCCAGCACTGGGGAGGCTGAGGCAGGAGGCCACCCTTGTCTACATAGCAAGTTCTAGGACAGCTAGGACTATATATAGAGATTCTGTCACAGACAAACAAACAAACAAACAACAAAAAGAAACCCACCCAAGCTGGCCTGAGCAAAGGGAAGAAATCATTTAAGCTTTTGGAGTGTTCCAAGGTAGTTAAAGGGCTGACCTCTGTAGGAAATTGGCAGGGCTCTCAGCTTTGCTCCTGCTTCCCTTCTGTTCTTTCTCCTTTCTAAAGGGCTCCTTACAAAACCCAGGCTAACATCAAACTCACCAGGTAGCTTAAGGGGTGACTTTGGACTTCTGATCCTCCTGCCTCCACCACCCTTCCAATGTTGAGATTTCAGGCCAAAACTACATTCCCAGAATATGTGTTGTTGTGAATTGAACCCAGGGCTTCATGCATGCTAGACCAACACTCTCCCAACTCAGCTACACCCCCGCCCTTCTTTTCTCTCTGCTCCTCTGTATGTATCTGCTTCAGTTCAGCTATCTGTGGACTAAGTTTTAACATCTTGTCCTCACTGCAAGAGACAGCTACCCTCAGATATCAGACCTAGGTAAAGCTGCATGCTGTACTCCAGATTCAAAAGTTGAGGAGCAGCGATGGGTTAGCATCCAATTTCCATTACAAATTCCTAGAAGATAGAATTTTGTTAACCTAGCTGGGATGTAGCACCTACCTTTGTTCCCTGGGGTCAGAGTCACGGTTTAGAAATAGAGGAGCCTACCACTGAGAGTGAGAACAGCAGACACCACCTGATGGCCGCAATAGGGGATTAGCATTCTGAGAGGAAGTTACATCATTTTAATGCATCTTAATAGCCATCATTTTGAATAACATCCTTCAGGCTAGGACTACAGCTCAGCAGTAAAGCACACACCTAGAATGTGTAGGGTCCTGGGTTCAAGTCCCAGCTTTGAAAATAAAAAGTGATGCAAGGTGTTGTTGGTATAGTATAAGAGCCCCCATGCAAGCTTACTGTCGAGAGGAGACAGCTCCTGTGTCTGGAACTCTCTAATGTAGACTTCCCAGAAAATACCCTCTTCACAAGCACAGTGCAGCCTCACCTGCTAAAACTATTTCATTCAGCCTTCTTCAAAAATATGTTTATAGGCCCCAAAGCTACAGAATCAGAAGTCAGACTCAGAGACGCTGTCCTCTCTTGTGGCCATATGTCAGCTCTTCCCTCTGAAAGTGTCCCAGCTTCCCACTGGCTTTTTTGACCTTGACACGTGTAGAGATCATTGGCCAATTAAAGAAATTAAATTACTTTATGCATATGAGTGTTTCACCTTTGGGCATGTTTGTGTACCCCATGTGTTCCTGGTACCCAAGAAAGCTAGAAGAAGGCACCTGATCCCTTGAAACTAGAGTTACACACAGCTGTGAGCTGCCATGTGGGTGCTGGGAATTGAACCCGGGTCCTCTGTGCTCTTAACTACCCAGCCAACTGTTCATTATATAGCATATCCCTCAGCTGGGTCCGCCTGCTGTTTCCTTGTGATGAGGTTGAGGCTATGGATTTGGGAAAGGAATGTCACAGAGGGGATAGTGTGTTCTCAGTCCGTCACACCTTTACCTCAGCGGTGCTGGGCTTCTGTCATGAATCACAGTAATTCCAGTTTTGGCTTATGAGGTGGAGTCGTGTAAGCATCCCATTCTTTATCAAACTCTCCGTGTATTCACTCGTTTACAGCAGCTTATCAGGACTCCTGGTCTCCCGTTTTGTTCACTGGGTTTAACCCTCTGCTGTTAGTACAAGTCGTGTGCTTGAACTGTCTCCGATTTGACACTCAAGTTGGCTTCTCATCTCCTTGCTCTTTGAAACATCTTCTTTAATTTTTTTAAAGTTCCTGATTTCTGAAAACTTATCTCCTAGAACCTTCCCCCTGTTTTATTTTTCCACAGAAAACAAATCTGGACACCATTGGGTGTCTTACTCATTGCTTACCTACTCCTTGCTCTTGGGGCCATGCCTGTGCCAGGAGTAATGAGGGTGCAGAATTAAGGAATGGATAAGTAAACACAATACTGTGTTGTGTGTGTCTACACATGTCAGACTCAATAATCTCTGTCAGACTCAAATAATCTCAGCACCACACAAAAGGAACACAAGGACAAGGCGAAAGCAGCTCAGGAAGGTGACGATTCCTATTGTAAAAAGGGTGTCCTAGACCCAAACTTGAAGATCAAGCACACGAGGACAGGAAACTCACTTGTTTTATTTTTTTAAGTTTTTAAAAATAATGTATTTGTTTTTATTTTATGTGCACTGGTGTCTGTAGGGTGTTAGGCCCCCTGGAACTGGAATCACAGACAGTGGTTGGATCCAGGTCCTTTGGAGGAGCAGCCAGTGCTCTTCACTGCTAGAGCCAAGTCTCCAGTCCCTCACTTGGTTTTTATTCTAGCACAGGTGGTGACTGTGTCTTTCCCTCATTGTTTAGGGTCTGACGTCACAGTCTTCTGCAACTGGCTAGTTTGAAAAGGAAATGAAGGAGAGTGGGAAGGGTTGGGCCACTTATGTCACATACGTTTCAAGAACACAGCAGGACCTTTGTGTAAACAAAAGTTTAACTGCATCAGGAGCTCTAAACTTTTCTATAAATGTTTTACCAGGTGAGGGAGATAAAAAGATTTGAGTTCCTTGTCATAAACAAAAGTTTTATAGTATTTGATGGAAAGGCTAATATTTACTATTTCTCACAAATATGGCACGGGTCTATGCCAGCTCATTCAAACCCCTGTACAACAGCACATCCTCAGTCCAGTCTCCCATTTCATATTTGCAGCTCCCTTCTCTGACAGGAAGGATGCTGGCATCTCCAGTCATCGACATGTTTGTATATAGAATGGGCTCCTAGAACCTGAGCTAGTTCTTTCCCTCCAGTCCAAGCTCCACAGCCCACCTCACAAAGATGCCCTCCCCTGCTCGTGTGAGCTCTGCCTCCTCACTGGGGCTGATCTCCTGCATGGCCTCGTACCTTCAGGAGTGCCTGCCTCCCTCACCCTGCTCAGGTCTGACACCCCATCCTAGACTGCAGAAAGAGCACCAGGCAGGAAATGCGGCCCAGACTGCGTGGACTCTCACCCTGACTGTGGGGCTTTGAAAAAGTCACTTAAGCCGAAGTCCCACCTTCACCCCCTGCTCGCTCTTCCCATGTCTTCCTTGGCTGTCTTCAGCCTCTCTTCCACTGAACAGCCCAATCCCATTACATGTCCAGAAAGACAGATTCCTGCAGCAGTCTGAGTGATGGTCTCTCTCCCACTCTTTTCTGTCTTCCAGCTACAGAGAACTTCTCTCAAGTCCTTGGGGCTTGAAGTCCTGTGTCCCGAAAGTCTCTGACTATTTCTCCTTCCCTCCCTTCTACCTCATTAATTCCTTGTCTTTCAAGTCTCAGGTCACAGTTTCTATTCTTTGGTCTAAAGGCCTGTCTCCAAGACTAGGTTGCACTTTCTTTTCTTTTTTTTTAACTTATAAGTGTGTGTGTTCAATGGCATATGCGCCATGGCCTTCATGGAGTTGGTTCTTTCCTCCCACACTCAGGCCATGTCTGGCAACATGTCCCTTCACCTGCTGAGCTGTCCTGCTTGCCCTGGGTCTCTTTTTAAATCACTTAGAAACGGTTTCCTTTTTTTCTGAGCTCTCCATTTCTAGCCATAGATTAGATTTCTGGCTGGGATTACTTAAGCTCTCTCTCTCCCACCAGACTCAAGAGAACCAGATTCATGAGGTTATCCCACCCAGCACAGTACAGGGCAAAGAGGGTACTCAAAGAATACTAGTGCCTCACAGCCCCGAGAAAGCCTCTGGTGGCTCTGAGCAGCTCTTCATGGGATGGCTCTGGGAATTATGTAAGGCTGTAGAAATGATCATGGAAGAGCTTTTAAAGCTGAAAGTGCTGTTCAATGGAAGGTTTCAACACAGGCCCAAATCCTCGAGGTACAAACTTTTTGAAACTTTAAATAAATCACAGTCCTCTCTCACATGCTTCTTTTCCTCCTAGAGACCCCAGCAGCCAAAGTGGAAACGCCTGGGGTGGTCACCCTTTTCTTCTTTTTTGTTTTTGTTCTTTGGTTCTTCTCTCTCTCTCTCCCTCTCTCTCTCTCTCTTTTATTAATTTTATTTTTTTTTCTTATCAGTTACATTTTATTAACTCTGTATCCCAGCTGTATCCCGCTCCCTCGTTCCCTCCCACTCCCACCCGCCCTCCCTCATCTCCACCCTGCCCCTTTCCAAGTCCACTGATAGGGGGGACCTCCTCCCCATTCATCTGATCCTGTTTTATCAGGTCTCTTCAGGACTGGCTGCAAAGCCCTCCTCTGTGGCCTAACAGGACTGCTTCTCCCTTGGGGGTGGGGAGGTCAAAGAGCCAGCCATTGAGTTCCTGTTAGAAATAGTCCTTGTTCCCCTTACTATGGGAAACCCTTCTCTCTCTTTTTTGGTCTTTCCTTCTATTTTTTTTTCTTTCTTTTAGTAAAACTTGGAAGTTTAAATTAACTAGGAATGGCATTCGCAGTAATAGTTCAAGAGAAGGGAGGCGTCCTCGCTGTCCTCTGCCACTGCCCTCAGTACTTTACAGTGTGACCGTCACACCTGGCATGGACAGTCAGCGAGGGAGGACTAATTTGGGCTCAGGGTTACCCAGGTCACCAGCTTGGGACCAGGTGGCAAAATATGCAAGTTCCATGTAAGCCATGACATAGGAGTTGTGGGGCCCGCTCATCTCCGTTTCCTTTCCTGGTCCGGTTGGGTGGGCTTCTGACCGAAACGCTGGAGACTTCTCCTCTTCCACACTGCTGGTTTTACCCTCAGGCGTCTGCTTAATTATCCTTCTAACAGAGCAGCATTTCCATATCTTCCAGCCTAGGCTCTTTCTGCTGCGTCTCGGTGACTGTTGGTTCCCTCCACAGCCCTTCGAGGCTGTTTTGTTGGGGGCCTCTCCTTGTTTGACCACAGGTTCCTAGCAATCAGGGACCATGCCATTCAGTGTGCTCTGAGCATCAAGCACAGTGATGAAGGCTCAGGAAGTTAGGTGAAAATACCAAACTTGATAACTCTGATAACTGTTTCCCAGAATTGCCAGCAGGCTTGTCACGGGTGCAGATGGGCTGGCTGGTGTGGGGCAGCCACATCCTCAGGAAAGGCTGCCTCCTCTCCTTCCCCCAGTACCTTCCTTGTGACTGCTGCGTTCTGTCTTCGTTTGCTTTCATCACCAAAGACTGCAAAATCTCCCCTACGATGTAATGTGTCTCAGCCACGCGACTAGCCAGTGTCAGCCTCTGTCTCCAGACAAATGCTACTGGTCTCTTCTTCTATTCCATACGCTAATAAAGTCACCCTTCAGGCGAGTTCTGCTTCCTTCACACCTCCATCATCTCCCGGCATCCTTACACCCTGCAGGGAGGCATGGTCTGTGAGAGGGCGGCAAGCTTGGGCTGACCCACATGGGGCACAGTGTGAGCTCTGTCCAAGGACCCATGCACTGGAGCCCCGCTGCTTGCCTTGCCCTGTCCAGCCTTCCAAACCCGCAGGCTCCTGGTGCATTCTCCTATGCCTCTTCCTTCGGGGCCCATGTTTGCTTAGATGCAGTTACAGCTTGGCCTGGGGATCTCCTCCTTCTCTTTCTCCTCCTCCCCCTCCTTCTTTTCTGAGACAGGGTTTCTCTGTGTAGATGTGGTTGTCCTGGACTCGCTTTGTAGACCAGGCTGGCCTCAAACTCACAGAGGTCTTCCTGCCTCTGCCTCCCTGAGTGCTGGGATTACTGGTGGGCGCCACCACGCCTGGCTCCCTTCTTCAGCATTGCCTCCTTGAGAAAACTAGGCAGAGAAAAATGAAATACGTATATATGTATTTGTATACTGCTCTTGCAGAGGACTGCAGTTTCCAGCAGCCTTGTTATCTGACGAATCATAACTGTCACCTGACATCTCATAACTGCTGGGAGTTCCAGAGAACCTGACACTATATTTCTGCTCTTCTCAAGAACCATTATGCACGTAATCCACCCCCACATACACATAATCAAAACAAAATAAATATTTTAAAAGCCCGGTATAAACTTGGCATGGTGGTGCACACCTTTATTTTTCAATACTCAGAAGGCAGGAGAATCTCTACGAGTTCAAGGCCATTCTGGTTTACATAGAGTTGAAGGCCAGAGCTACAGAGACTCCATCTAAAACAAAACAAAATGAAACAAGACAAAAACAACCTAAATTAAAAAAATCCTAGTGTATCTCCCTGTGAATGTATAGAGAATTCACAATCTATAAATTCACCCTTTCAAGGTACAGTCTAATATATTCAGAAGCTTATATATTCAAAAGGTCATATAACTCACTGCTATTTAATTCTAGAACACCCATCACCTCTAAAACTCCATGTGATTGTTAGTAGTTACCCCTCATTAGACATGCCCACCTGTTTTTCTCCCTGATGCACACCCAGCCACCACCTCCTTTCCCTCTGTGTATGTGCCTGTTCTGGACATGTCACATGAATGGAGTTTGGCAATATGTGGCTCTTGGTGTCTGGCTTCTTTCACTTAGCATGCTGTTTCCAATCCGTCTGCTCTGTGGCATGTATCCAGACATATTCTTTTTATGGATAATCACAGTTCACTCATGGGTCAGAATATGCTTATTAACCAGTGAGCATTTGTTATGAACAGATTGTGATGCACATTCATGAGCAACTTTGAGGTGCCAGTAAGTGTATCAATGAATAAACTAAAGTATAAATCAAATTTCATCACATATTCTTTAGTTAAAATTTAAATTATAATGTATTTATTTATTTAGGGGTTTTGAAATAGGGTATCTCTACAGAGTCCTAGCTGTCTTGCAACTATGTAGTTCAGGCTGGCCTTGAACTTACGAACTTCCTCTGCCTCCCAGGTGCTGGAATTAAAGACGTCCGTCACCGTGTCTGGCTTGTAACCTCTTTCACTACTGACTCTCGGCAGGTATGGGCCGGATAGTGCAGGCTGAAGAATATTTATCCCAAGCCCGCTGGACAGTCCTCAAGTCAACTGACTGTAGTAATGCCACTCACTCTTTACTGCATCGGAACCTGGGCCTTCTCTACATAGCCAAGGACAACCAAGAGCAAGCCCGCTACCACCTGGCTAACGATGTGAGCAAGCTCACTTCACACATCTGGGTATCACCAAGAACAGCCGTGCTTAGTGTTTCTGTTAACTGAGCATGTCTCTAACACTTGCTGCTATACTGACCACTTCAGGAGCAGCAGCAAGAACTCAGCTCTAATGACCCCAGTTCAAACCTTTCTATGCAAATGTGGCCACATCTTCCCCAGGTCTCATTTGTCTGAGTTTCATCTGGGAAGACAAAATTGCACACTGGCTAAGAGAAGGGCCATGCTCCTGTTTCCAGCTCTGCTGGTTCTGTGACACATAAGTTAACCTTTTTCTTCACATGTAAGACAGATCATAGAATGGTCCTAACCACATCAGTGCAAAGCAGAGATTAGTAATAGAAGATTGTAAGCACTGGACTTCGTGGCTATTTGTTAAAATAATATTCATGTCTCTTCTTCTGGGTGTGGTTATTAAATTTAAATGAGCTAGATCTATAGAAATCATGTACCACCTATGAAACTGTACAGATGTTAGACAGGAGGATGATGAGCTTTTCTTCTCAAGTTAGGGGGTTCCTGGTAGAATTTTTGAATTGGAAACCATTATCAGAACTCCTGCACTTGATCCAGATTAGGTTGGGACACACTATACTCTCCTGGGGCCTTTTTGTGGCCTCTCCACTCGCCTCTCCCTCAGGCCATCTCCCCTCTGGCTGCCTGCCTCTGTGCTTGCCTTAGACTATCCCTTGTACCTCAAGGCCGTCGTCTGTGCAACTCTCTGCTCCAGGAGGCTGACCCCCACGGACATCCTGGATGTCATTGGTGTCTGACTTTGCTAGGGGTTGGCAAGTGGCACAGCAGGGGAGAGAAAGGTGAGGGATACAGTGGGGAAGTGGCGGGTGGGGCCTGTAGGACCCACCCCACCCACACCCCAGTTCTGGCAGAAGCATTCAGCGCTCCTCTCTGGATACAGCTCTTGTCCGGTGGCCATGCTTTAGCCGTGGCTGGTCTCTGTTACTCCTGCTGTCTTCTCTTGCTTTCTGAGGTCTGAGGATGGTAACATTTTCCTCGCCATTGCTGTTCCTGGTGTTTCATTACCCCTCTTGCCTTTGTACCCTCCCACAGCTCCAGTCACTCTTCCATTAAACTAACTTCAGGCACCCCTTTAAGGTGGCATCTGTTTCTACCCAAGCTTTTAACCAATACTTTTTCTTTTAAAGAGAGAGGGTCTTAATTTATTGCATAGCCCTAGCAGCCCTGGAAGTTGATATGTGACCAGGCTAGCCTTGAACTCAAAGAGATCTGCCTGCCTCTACCTCCTAAATGATGTGATTAAAGGTATGCATCACCACGCCTGGCAACTTTTCTTCATTGATGTTTGTTCTCTACCCTCTACATCTTTTAGTTAATTAAGCGGAGGCACATTCTCTCTTGTGGTGAACCACACAATTAAGAATTAGATCAAACCCAAGCTTCCTGAGTAGACACACACACATACACACACACTCCAGCACTGAGGCTAGATTCTCAACCTTAACCTCCTTCTCTCTCTCCTTCTCTCCCTCCCTCCCCCTCTCTCTATACATATACACGTATATGCATATATATGTGTGTGTGTGTGTGTGTGTGTGTGTGTGAGCCGAGTGGACACACACACATGAATATGTATATGTAATATGTATATATAATGTATGTGTGTACACAAACATATATTTGTTGTAGTTTCTTTGTTTTTTATTTTTTTTGAACAAGATCTCACTATGTATCCCAGCTGATCTCAAACTCATAGAGGTCCACCTGCTTTTGCCTCCCAAGTGCTGGGATTAAAGGTGTGTGCCACACCTGTCTCTAGATATATTTTTTGAGACAAGAACTTATATATTTCATATTGATCTTGAATTCACATCCTCCTACTTCAGCCTTCTGGATGCTGGGATTACAGATATTTGATATCACACCCAGATTTCTTTCCCTTTTCTTTAAAACACACTTGATACAAAGTACAAAATCATACCTTTTCACGTGTGCACGTCAATAAGTTTTAGTGCATTTGCAGTTGTTTGTGAACCAAACTCTGCGTATACACGTGTGGCCATTTCTCTTGGGAAAGTACCCAGAAGGGAAGTTCCTGGGCCATACAGAATTTCCATGTCTAGCCCTTTGAGGATGTGCCTAGCTGCTTCCAGAGGCGGCACTATTTTTCATCCTCCCGAGCCATGTCTGGGGCTTTTATTTCCTTACCAGTCTACTCTCTCTCTCTCTTTCTTTTTCAAGACATGGTTTCTCTGTGTAGCCTTGGCTATCCTGGACTTGCTTTGAAGATCAGGCTGGCCTCAAACTCACAGAGATCCATCTGCCTCTGCTTTCCCGAATGCTGGAATTAGAGGCGTGTGCCGCCGCCGAGACCTGGCACCATTTTTTCTTTTTGAAGATAGCCCTATGAAGAGGGATGAGACCGTTGTGATTTTTTTCCATTTCTTGAATGACTGTCAGTGTTTAGCATTTGTCACATGCTTACTAACCACCCTGTATCTTTTAGAGGAATGTCTGCTCAAGGTTCCTTAGTCCATTTTCATATTAGACTGCACGGAAGGTTTTTTTTCTGTGAGTTCTGGACATAAGCCTTTTCTCGTCATTCAGATGGTTTTCAGGGGACTCAGGCGCCTTCTCTTCCTCCTGCGATAGATTTATTTTGCCAGTTGTGCATTTGGGACAGAAGACATCAGGACCTCAGGAGGATACTTCCACCTGGCCAACATCTTCCACGGTCTTGAGAAATTGGAGCTGTCCGACACACTGTACACAAAGGTGAGCCGGGGGATGTGCGAACTTAGTGCTGGCCATCGGGCCCGGCATCTGTGGCCAGGGTCAGGCCACAGCAGGAGAGGCTCAGAGCCTGAGGAAGCCATCAGCTTACACAGCCCAGTCCTCAGGCTCATGTTTCCCCTCTCTACTGCTCACTCGGCTAATTCTCAGCATGTGTAGAGAGATTCACAGGGAACCAGAGCTTATAGCAGGCTCTGCCACACCCATACAGCCATCAAAGCAGGCACACATATGCAACAGAGAAGGAAGAACTTTTTATTTTTTTTAATTTAAAGTAATTTTTTAACGACAGGGTTTCTCTGTATAGCGCCGGCTGTCCTGAAACTTGATTTGTAGACGAGGCCGGCTTTGAACTCACAGAGACCTATCTGCCTCTGCTTCCCCAGTGCTGGGATTAAAGGCATGTGCCACCACCAGCTGGCTGAAGGAAGAACTTTTTGTTGTCCTTGTTGTTTTTGTTTTGGGAGACAGCGTTTCTGTGTAGCCCTGACCATCCTGGACTGGCTTTGTAGACCAGGCTGGCCGCCTGCCTGAGATCCACCCGCCTCTGCCTCCGTGAGTGTAGAGATCACAGGCGTGCGCCACCACGCCCGGCTTAGGAAGGACTTTTTAAGGGACACTTACTGATGCAATGCCCTCTGAGAGGGTCAAAGAACAAGAAACTGTTTTAAAAATTCTTTGTGTGGGCCAGGTAAAGGACGATGCCACCAAGCCTGACCTCGGGTGTGACCCAGAACCCATGCGGTGGGAGGAGAGTACAGACCCCTGAAAGTTGTCCTCTGATCTCCACATGCACTTACCAACCCACCCATTCCCACCTAAATAAGTGTAAATTCAAGTGTTTACAATTATTTTAAAATTATATTTATTTTTTATTAATTTTTAGTGTCTGTACGCTAATTTTTAGTGTCACATTCATCATTTCTCTCCTTTCACCATGTGGGTCTTGGAGGTGGAATTCAGATCATCATACTTAGTGGTAGTCACGTTTACTTGTTGAACCTTATCTTTTTAGCCTCCAAATTTAGCCACCTATTTGGCCCTCCTCTTTAGAAGGGGCAGGCTTCCCGTGGATATCAGGCAGCCATGGCAAATCAAGTTTCAGGAAGACTTGGCATATCCTCTCACGCTAAGGCTGGATGAGGCAGGAGGAAAGGGTCCTAAAGCCAGGCAGCGGAGTCAGAGGCAGCCCCTCCCCCACTGCTAGGAGTCCGGCAAGGAGACCAGCTGTAACATATGTGCAGAGGGCCTAGGTCAGACCCATGCAGATTCCCTGGTAGATGGTTCAGTCCCTATGGTTCAGTCCTATGTTAATTGATTCTGTGGTTTTCTTATGTTATTATTATTTGGGCAGAGGTGGGAGACAAGGTCTCTCTAATTAGTCCTGGCTGACCTAGAACTCACTATGTAGACCAGGCTGGCCTTGAACTTGAGATCCTTCTGACTACCTCTTGAGTGCTAGAATTAAAGGCTTGAACCACCACACTAAGCCTAAAGTTGTTTTTTTGTGTGTGTATGTGTGTGTGTGTACATGTGTGTATAGTTGTGTGTGCATGTATGTGAGCTTGCACTCAGAGGTCATAGTTCAACCTTAGGTGCTGTTTTTCAGGCACCATCCACAGGGTTTCTGTATGCCCCGGAGCTTGCCAAGTAGGCTACACTGGCTGGCCAGCAAGCCCCATGGGTCCTGCTGTGTCTCTTGCCAACACCAGGATGACAAACTTGTGTCGCTGGAGTTCCCATTTTGGTGGGTGAGGGAATTTGAACTCAGGTCTTCATGCTTCACAGCGAGTACTTTCCCAACTGAGCTTTCTCTCCTGCATCCCAAACTCTTCTCGTGTAAAAACTTTCCAATACATGAAAACGCCAGTTATTCAGTCAGGAATCCCTCACTTAGGTGGCAGTCAGTTCTGTGTGTGACAGAGGCCACACCGTACTGTGACTGTGGCTTTCTATCTCTTAGAAAAGGGCATTTTGGTGTAGCTGAACACCAGCGAACTTCGGAGTCGGACAGACCTGGGTGTGCGGCCAGGCTATGCCATTTGTCAGATCTTTCCAAAAGTTAAGTGTGTTGGTAACTTCTCTAAGCCTGAGTTGATGCACATGGAAACGGGGCACCTGCTTCGCAGTGGTAGCCATTGGCCCTGGACCCTGGCAGCTCTGTCCCTAATGAGCCTGCCCAGCCCTTGTGTGCTTGCTCCAGGCCTGTCTGGGCTCCTAGGGCTCACTCTGCCTCCGTGCGCAGCAGGAGTGGGACTTCCAGACTCGGGAGACCTGGCTTGGCACAGCACATGGCCGAGCTACCTGCTGGTCTCATCACCCTGCTTTCCCAACAGGCCTCGCAGATCTGGCACACATACCTGAACAACCACTATCAAGCCCTCTCACGTGCTCGTTCCCAGCAAGCAGATTTACTGGGCAAACGATTTTTGAACGACACTGGCTTGGGTAAGTGGCCTGTGTCCAAGAAAGGGGATCAACAGTCTTGGTTCCCTAACACTCAGGCCTTGCGTCTCTGTGGTCTCACGGAGCCCGCCGGCGCCCATTTCACAGATGGAAAAAACATGGAGGCACAGGGCTCAGAGAGCTTGTACCAGTGTCAGGAGGAACTCAGACCCCTGCCACCACACAGAATCGTCAGCAGGCAGATAAGGGAAGACTTAGAGAAAATGCTGTCTTCTAATTACCATCCATTTCTCACTTTTTCTCCCTCCAGGGCACATAAGTCCGGTGGAGCTCTGTGCAGGGTTGCCCCGTCGGCTCCTCCTGACACTGTCTGCCTCCTTTACAGGATGTGAGGTCCCTAGTGGCAGGGCCAGACCCAGTCCATCTCCATCCCCAGGCCCAGCAAAGGGCCGGGTGTTGGGTGGCCCTGAGTGGGGTCATGCCCTCTGAGATGGTTAAGAGATGAGAGATACAGTTTCCACTCAAAAGTCACCCCCGTGCAGGTGAGGACACAGAGCCCACTTGCAGCAACAAAAGAACATCCCACAGGTACAGACTCCAACAGGAGTCCCAGGACGAAGACGTGACGATAGGTAGGTGGCACTTGAAAGCAAGATTTTAGGCTAAGGTGTAGAAATTGAGAAACCTCATTCAGTTTCTCATGAGGCCAGTGGTTTGCACTGTGGCAGAAACAGCCATGCACGGGTCACCATGTTTATTTATTCGTGGCTTCCTGCCTTTTGCCTTTTTCTTTAAGCTTAGTACTTAAATATGTGCTCTCGAGTGCCGGTCCGTAATGACTGTCCAATACATAGAGAGCAACACAGAAACGAAAACCTCTGGGATAATCCCAGCACTTAAGCAGTGGAGGCAGGGGGATCAGAAGTCCAAGGCTAGCCTGGGCTATATAGCAAGTCTGACAGCAGTCTGGGTGGCATGAGACCATGTTTCAATAAAACAGAAACAAAGAAAAAAATCTCTGGGGGAAATAAAGAGGCTCACGTGGGGTGGGGGTGGGGCAAACAGGCTGCTGGTCCCAGGTCTTTAACCTTTTCTGGAGGGGCAGGAATTAGGGTGCTACAGCTGCAGTGGGGTGAACGGATCCCAGGAATCTGGACTGACAAGTTTTGTATTAGGAGCTCAGGAGATGTCAGCCTCAGCGATAGAAACCTTAGCAGCTCTGAGCACTTGCCGTCACTGCTGTGCTGGACAGGGCTGGGTTTCTGAAGGAAGCACCCTTCTTCCCGCTCCTGGCAATCTCGGTGCTGCCCACTGTTTCCCCTAGAACCCCAGTGGGGAGGCTTGCAGCAGTGTCTAGAGCAGCCCAGTGTCTAGAGCAAGGGCAGGTGTGTGTGTGTGTTTGCCTGTGTGTGCTTGGGTGTACCTGTGTGTGTCTGTGTGTGTTTGTGTGTGTGCCTGTGTGTGTGTTTATATGTGTGCCTGTCTGTGTTTGTGTGTGTGCCTGTGTGTTTGTGTGTGTGCCTGTGTGTGTGTGCCTGTGTGTATATGTGTGTCTGTGTGTGTGCCTGTCTGAGTTTGTGTGTATGCTTGTGTGTATGTGTGTGTGTTTGTGTATGTGCCTGTGTGTGTGTGCCTATTTGTGTTTGTGTGTGTGCCCATGTGTGTGTTTTTGTGTGTGTGCCTGTCTGTATTTGTGTGTGTGCTTGTGTGTCTGTGTGTGTGACTGTCTGTGTGTGTGTCTATGGATGGGGCAGCTCCAGCAAGCCTCCTGTCTCTCTCCCTGTGCCGCACTGGGATTGCAAGCCCAGACATGACTGGTTTTCTGAACTCAGGTCTTTGTGCTCACATAGCAGGCTTTTTTACCCACCGGGCCCCCATGTCCGCTGGCCTCCACAGCCCACGTTTCTTTTCTCCTCTTCCAATGCAGATGAAGCTCAGGAAGCAGAAGCCATTCGGATCCTAACTTCCATCCTGAGCATTCGAGAATCTACTTTCAGCAAAGAGCCCCAAAAAACTATCCTTGTTCTGAAGACACTGAGCTTGCTTTACTTTCTGATGATGGATAATTCAAAGGTAAGCTTCCCCAGAAAAGCTCCCGTCTAAATGGAGACAGTGAAGCAGCTAACAGTTCAGTCCGACTCTGTTTGGCTGGCTATCTCCAGGGCGAGCTTCCACTCTGTAACATTTCCAGTCAGGCTGTGTAATGGGTTCTGGGTCTCTTCCCACAGGGGACGTTTTCCAGAGCTGCAGGAAGGCACTGAAGCTGGGCAAGGGAGGTCTGTGTGCAGGAAGGTCCTGAGGATGTTTGTGGAGCCTGAAGTGGCCACTGTGACAGCGCTCCCTGTTTCTGTGGGGAGTTAGGCAGACAGGAATAGCCAGGCAACTGTTGAGAAGGATGCCAGATACTGGCTGAAGCCCTTACATGACCGTCGGGTTTAATTCTCACCTCTTCTTTATAGATAAGGAAACTGAGGCACAGAAAGGCTTGATTTTCCCAGTGTCTTACAGGCTATTGATTAATTCATCTATTCAAATATTTATTGAGCATCTACCACTTAAAAGGCTTTCTGCCCAGACAGTAGCAAACAACCAGACAAGTTACTTCTCTGTAGAACTGAGAAGGACAGTTATGGAGGAAGGAAAGTTACCATAATCCGATAGACATGTAGATGTGTAATATTGTCTCAGACAGTATAAAGTGCTCTAAAGAAAAACAGAACTGAAGGGGGCGGGGCTTGCAGGAGGCCTTTCTGTGTGGGGAGTTCCAGCATGGGGAGTTCCACATTGCCTCCCCACAGCTGCATTTCTTCCCTTCTCCTCTTCAACCAATTCTTCTAAGAACTGGGGACACTGTGCTTTGCAAAAAAGGGTCAGGAGGAGCACACTAGGGTCACAAGAAAGTGTGACAGCACAGAGCACTGTGGGGGCACAGAAGAGGGGTCGCTAATCCTGGAGTCCTGGCAGAAACAGGAAGTAGGACATTTTCCCCAATGATTTTCGTATTGCCATGGGCTAAAGCCCCTTTTCTACAGGGCAGGGTCCATTTTAGGGGGAAGCTGTCACTCCAAAGCATGCTAAGGATGCTGGGTTTACTAAAGGCGCTGAGACAAAAAGGGCGCATCTGTATGCTGAGATTAACACACCATTTCCTTCATGGCTTTCTGCCCGTCTAAACCTGCAAACTCCCACCTTCCTCATCTGGTCCCCATTGTTGTATCAAAACACCAGGACGGAAAGCAGCCTGGGAGTGGAGAGGGTTTATTTCGACCAACATTTTCAGTCACAGTCCACTGAGGGAAGTCAAGGCAAGAACTGAGGCAGGGACCATGAAGGAATGGTGCTTCCCGGCTGGTTCTCTTCCACAACCCAGGCCCACCTGCGTAGGGACGGTTCTGCCACAGTGGGCCAGGACCCACATCGGTCACCAACCAAGACGCTCTCTGACAGCCAGCCACAGGTCAGCATGATCAAGGCAGCTCTCTAATTGAGCCTCCTCCTCTTCAGGTGGCTCCAGGCGTGTTAGGTCTATAATGAAAAGTAAGCAGGACACCCATGATCACCGCTGACACTTCCAACACCTCCTTCCTGCTTTCTTTGTTTCTTTGGTATATATTAATGCTAAGGATTCGGCCATGAACAGCTGAGTGTGGTAGGGTACACCTGTAATCTCAGTACTCAGGAGGTAGAGACCGTAGGACCACAAGTTCAAGGTCATCCTCAGCTACACAGCGTGAGGCCAGCCTGGGCCATGAGAGACTCTGTCTCAAAAAGAATGTAAATAAATTAATAATAAAAAGAGCAGTATCATCATATTTTACTTATTCACTGCGCTTCTTGTCCTTCCTGCTCTGTGTAAGTTTCACAAGGACACGGATTGCTGTGTCTAGTCTGTCCCTGGGAAATAGCAGCCACTCAATAAACAGAACGGGCAGAAAAGATGGGAACCAGAGACCACACTGAGAGAGATATCTATGGAACCTCTGTGCAGGTCAGAACTTTGGGCCTAGGGTCCTCTGGATGTTCTTCTTCAGGCAGCAGTGACCCCCCTGCCTCCTGGTTCGAGACCCTCCCTCCCCAGTTCTCTCTCTGCTAAGGAGGGATGCCTGTCCTACTCCAGTCAAGTCAGAAGAGCTCTCCCTGGCTAGTGAGGGAAGGTGGCCAGTTCCCTTTGCAGTTTCTGAGTTAAACACAAAATTAGCTTCTTCCTGTTCTTTCCTGTGGCCACTTCCTCTCACCACAGCAATTCTGTTTCAGGCAAAGGACTACGCTATGAGAGCCCTTGGCCTGGCCGAAACATACCGTAGTGTGGAGGAGAGAAGGGTTATTCGCAATCTATTGGATCTCATCTACTCTGACGAAGAGCAAGAAGGGCATGCTACCACCTAGAGATCGCCATGCTGCTGCTGCTGCTGCTGCTGCTGCTGCTGGGGCTGTGGCCTGACAGCAGCTGTGCAGGGTCCAGTGCCGCTTCCATCCCTCCCCAGGGGCGGCCTGAGGCACCGTGATCCCATTCACTTGTGATGTATGGAGCTTTGGGCACAGTAGTCAATAAAGCGTTGTTTATCATGACCTTGCCATTGCTTTATCATGACTTTGCATGGCTCTGGTTAATGTAGAGTCACATCGCTAAGATGGTGTTTGTAATTAAACAGTCTGTCATGTTCCCTGCAAGCCTCCCCAAGTGAGGGGATGAGGGATAGATTATATTGGAGCAGTTTCTCTGACCCTGAAATTAAGTCAGCATTAATTGAGGTAGACTATGGGAAAAAAATAATATGTTATAATTCCTAAAGCAATAATTGAGAAAGTAATTAAAAATTGTTAAGAATTAATAAATGGATTAAAGCAATATACTAAAAGATATCTACTTAGAGAAAAAGAATACTTCAAAAGTAGAACAGAGGGACACAAAGGATGTGAAACAGAAATCTGAAGGGCAAAGCATAGATTTAAGGGGGTCCCAGCAAGCACTGGCTGAGACACCATATGAAGAAGGTGTGAGCCTTGTGTCCTGTCTAGACAGACTGGGCCTCACACTTAACATGCCTAATTTAAAGCTCAGGTCTCTAGAAATAGCTTTTTTGCTTGCTTGATTTTTGGATTGTTGAGACAGGGTTTCTCTGCATAGCCTTGGCTGTCCTGGACCCGCTTTGTACACTCCAGTGATAGTTTTCTGACACACGCTCAAAAACACATATGCACCCTGAGGACTTTGGACCATAGCCCATCCTGCTTCGCTTCCTTTCATTGTTAGAATCTACTGTTTCCTGGCTAGTGGTGTTTACCTTTAATCCCAATACTTAGGAGGCCGAGGCAGGTGGATCTCCGTGTGTTCAAGGCCAGCCTAGTCTGAAGAGAGTTCTAGGACAGCCAGGGCTATATAGAGAGACCCTGCCTCAAAACAAACAAAAGAGCATCTATGGGTTTCTTTTGGATTGATGTTTTTTTTATTATTATTATTTTTCTCACTGCATAAAAAAATCTGTTTCATTGACTTTTATTCTGCTCTGTTAGTTTGTTGTGTTTCTGTGTTTTCAGTGATAACCCCCAGAAACTTAAGCATTCATTTGAGTCCTATTAAAACCCAAGGTCGGGGCTATGGAACACGTTGGTAGCATGCTTGACTGGGCCTTCAAGCCCTGCCTGGGGTCGATCCTCAGCACCACATAAACTGGGCATGGTGGTACACATTTGTAATCCCAGCACTCAGGGGGATCAGAAGTTCAAGGTCATCTTCAGCTACATAGTAAGTTTGAGGCCAAACTGGGCTACATGATATTCTGTCTCAAAAAAATAAAAATAAAAGTTAACGGCTGGAGCAATGGCTCAGAGGTTAAGAGCACTGGCTGCTCTTCTAGAGGTCTTGAGTTCAATTCCCAGCAACCACATGGTGGCTCATGACCATCTATATTGAGATCTGGTGCCCTCTTCTGGCATGAAGGCAGAGCACTGTATAGTTAATAAATAAATCTTTAAAATATATGTTATAATCTGGTCTGGAGAGATGGTTCCCTGGTTGAAGGCGCTTGCTGCTCTTCCAGAGGAACTGAGTTTAGTTTCCAGCGTCCACACGGGGCTTCTCACAGTTGTCTGTAACTCTTGCCATAGGGCATCTCTGGATTCTCCAGGCAGGTGTCTTAGTTAGGGTTTTATTGAGGCGAGGAGACACCATGATCACGGCGACTCTTATAAAGGATGGCATTTAATTGGGGGCTGTCTTACAGTTTGGGAGGTCTAGTTTATTACTGTCATGGCAGGAAGCATGGCAGCACACTGGCTGGTGAGGTGCAGCAGGAGCAGCCAGGGAGCTGAGAGTTTTACATCTCCATCCGCAGGCAGCGGAAGGATACTGTGAGCCACACTAAATGGTCATTTAAGACCTCAGAGCCTTAAAGCAGGTTATACCCGCTTGAAAAAAGCCCCACCTCTGTTTTTATGAGACAAGGTCTCACTGCGTAGTCTCGCCTGCTGTGGAACTCTCTGAGAAGACTAGGTTGGACTCAGACTCACAAAGATCTGTCTTTTGGATTAAAGGTGCATACCAGCACATTCACTGGGCCCTAAAAGACAGTCTTAAAAAAAAAAAAAAAAAAAAAAAAACAAACCAACCCCAAAACCGCAGCTCAGTTTCCCACCAGGTCAGCATGCCGTTCCTTTGCATTAAAATCTTCAGCCGCAAAAATTAACGTTTCAAGGGCAGAGCTGAGGAATTACCCCAGGAAGAGGGGGCCAGATTCTTTTCCTGTTGCAAGCACACATGCACTGTTATAAAACACGTGATGCCTGGGAACCCATGTTTAGCAAAGTTCATTCTGAAGAGTTGCTCTGCATTCTTCCTAGCTTTAACTGTGGGCCCACACTATGCCACAGAGCCTCAGACGACCACGATTCTACCCAAGCGGCTCTGGCACCCACAGGTCTCACCGTGACCTGGGACAGCTCCAGGCACAGATGAAGTGGCTTTGTGCCTACGGGGACTGAGGAACAGCTTCCTCCAGGCGCGGGAGCTCACCTGAGACAAACATTTGGCAAAGAAGTGCCTCAAAAATGATGGAGGTGCATCATTTGAGTGACAGAACTTCTCCAGCGGTTCACTTGACATAACGTCTCCCCCGATAGCTATCAGATCGATGGCATTGTGTCGGAGATCCACATTCTAGTTCACGTGTGCTCACATTCAAACATGGATTCTACAGCTAATAAGAAGGGATGATGGGATGGTTCAGCAGGGTGAAGGCCTGACCACCACATCTTCCCACACGCGGCTCCTCAATATGTACATTGCACATGCATGCATGCACACACACACACACACAATGGATACATAAGCGAATGTAATTTTAAAAGTTTTAAAATAGCTGATGAGTATATGAATAAGCAACCGTCATAACTTCTAAAATTATAAGAACAAGGTTATTAACTAAGCCGGGATTATATAGGATGAACATTGTTACTTACTTGCTGGCAATTTTTTTTATCAGGATTGTACATTTGCCCCCCCCCAAAAAAAAATCTTAATAAACAGGGTTGGGAAGTGAGAGAGAGAGAAGATTTTTTTAAAAGCTTGTAGTTTAAAAATTAAATTTCACTACAAGAAACAGAGTTGTATGTGAGGGGGCAGGAGGGGAAGAGAAGCCAAGAGTGACCACTGGAATTGTTTTCTGGTCTTACAAGTAGATGGGCTTGTGCAGCCAGGTGAAAAGCCCTGGGGTGTGGGGGAAGGAATGTGGCTACTGCTAGGAGATAGTGGCTTTGACATACCTAGGAGGGGCTGAGAGGTGAGTAGCTGGATATGCAATCTGACATTCAGAAAGGGAGCCGGAGATCAAGAGAGGAGTTTGAGATTGTCTTGTGCATGGTTATAAGTACCTTGGAACTAGAGATCGCCTAGGGAGGGGTGATGTATAGAGAAGGAAGAGACGAGAGCCCGAGCAAGGAAACTGAACAGGTGATGGAGCTGAGGCAATGGAGCCCTGGAGGCTGACACATGCTCTCAGAACTCCCATGATGCCTTGCTTCCACCAGATCCCACTTCCTGGCTCTATGTGCTTATTCTACCATGGCTTTACAGTTTTCTCTAGACGTATCTATTGTTTTCTGAGCCTTGAAAGTAAGTTGCAGATCTGATGCCATTTTAGTCCCCAATATATATTTTACGTAAGAAAAATAAATAAATGCATTTTCTTACTCTCATCAGGCACTCGACATAAATCTAACACTATGCAATACAAGGTGGACCATGTTCACATTTTTAGTCCAGGTCTTGGAGAACAAGAAGCACCAAGCTACTATAGTTCTTTGGTCATAGACGCTGGGATCGATATGGTATTGCTTCTCAAATGTGCTCTTGCTTTAAGAATTTCAGCCAAGATGGACTAGTAAATGAACCTGTAAGGGAGGCTAAAGATCTGTGAGTCACTGAGCGAAACTATCCTGTGCTTGGTTGAAGGTGTGGGAGAAGTCTGTTCTCCGAGTTAGGCAGTGACAGCAGCGGCCAAGGCAGAAGCAGTGCCTGACAGTGAGCCAGACAGGTGGTACCAGGAGCAGGAAGCTGGGAGGGCCTGGAAGACCACCGCAGGACGCCAGGAGTCAAGGGAGAAGCGGTCTTGGAGGAATCACTCCACGGAGTGGCAGTTCAGCATCTACCAGCTTGGGGAGGTGACTGTAACCAGCCTAAAGGTCTCTCTGCTGGTTCCCACATTACCCATTTCTGCCAGAGCCACAGACAAGGTGCTCAGGCAGCAATCACTACCCCTTCCTAATACCTCTTGCCATGACAAACTTACTGTTCTGTGCTGAAACTCTGTGGAGTTCTGGATGCTGGGATAATCAGAATACAGACTGGGAATTAATGGTGTCAAGCTTATTGCTAATGTCCTCTCATGTGACAACAGCAGATGAAAACATTTATTTATTTATTTATTTATTTATTTATTTATTTATTTTTTAAAGATAGATGATTATGAACCATCACATGGGTGCTGGGAATTGAACCCAGGCACCCAGGGTGCTCTTAATGACAGAGCTATCTTTCCAGCATCCCCATCCTTTTAGGGGAGAGTCCCTCCTAGTAAAATCAGAGCTTTGAAACAGTGAGGGGAAAGTAGGAGGGGGAGCAGAACGAGGGAGCGAGTCAAGAGACAGAGTGAATGAAAATAGCTTGTTCTAGCCCCTACAGGGTCAACAGCATGACAGCCACTACTTAAGTATACAGCAAACCTCTCGGGCAGTCCCTCTCCTGAGACCCTAGACCCATCTTGTAAGCTGTGACCTGAGAAAGTCACATTCTTTGGCCTTTGTCACTTGCAGCCCACTTGTCCTTGGTATTTTTGTTCTCTAGTCTGTGCTGCTGATCCACACACAAGAGCCTCAAAGGAAGTCCCTGGAAGGAGGAGGAGCTGCTGAGAATCCGTGTGGCCAGGTGCTAGTGCGGCAGGAACAGTCGGGCAGCTGAGAACTGGATACATAATTGGTGGTGACACTTCAGCCCCGGAAGACTTTGAGGCACAGGTGGTGGGCATGCCTGAAGTCAGTAGAAACCTCCAGACTCCAGCTGGCACCTTCTCATCCCCTCCACACCCTGACACTGTGGAACAGCCAAGGGCAGAGCTGTGGCAGAGCCTGGGGCCTGGCTAGTCTATGGGCAGAGAGCAAGGCAGCCAAAGAGAGACACTGACTGGGAGGCTGGGGCAGGCTTAGTGGAGACTTATAGAAAGTGCCACCTCTCCCCTCTCCCCAGTGGTGTTGCCAAGACAGAGGTAGCATCAAGGAGGGAACAGATCCACACTGCTCGGCTCAGTACAACTGTATCAAAAACCACATTCTTAAGCGAACTGTGATCACAACCACTTGTAACTCCAGGGGAGTCTGGCGCCCTCTTCTGGCGTCTATAGGAACTGCACCCACATGTCATTCACTCACCCAGATACATAAAAGTAACAAATTTATCTTAGAAAATATAATTTTAAAGAGGACAGAAAGATCACATTCACAGCGTTTGGGGTGAAGGATGACAGGAACAGCTTTGGCTGCAGCGGCTGATGCTGGCCCTGTCTCTCACCTCAGCCAGAGTTTTCTGATCTGCTTGAATGCTTCTGGGAGCAGCTTTAGTTCAGGGACCTCAAGCCTGTCACCCTCAACATCCTTACCCCGGCTTCTCATCCAAGACGCCTCTTGAAATGTTAGGCAGGAGCAGCCGAGATGGCCCCACTGGCCTGTCAGAGCTCTCTGGGTGGGCGTGGAGACTCTCAGGCCCAGGGGACTCCTGTCTGCAACCCGCTGCCATTTTAAACAGCTTTTAATCCCCCACTCGGTTTGAATTGTGATTCAGGCGTCAGTGCAGGAGAGCATGGCGAGAAGCCCAGACAAGCCCACGCCATCTGCAACAGTCTTTCCTCGCCCATCATCCTGACGGCAGGGAGCTGTAACGATTCAGACAACACTCTGCCTTTGAAAGGAAAATTACCGTTTTTCAGAATGCAGCTGGAGAGCTAGTGAATAGGATGAAGTCTCTCCGAGGCGTCCCCCTCATTTTATGATATGAAAATAATAAAATGGAGATTCAACACGCGACTCTTACTTAAAAGGATGTCCAAAAGCCGCAGAGCACAAAGGGGAATGAAGCATTCTGGTCCGAGGTAATAATCTTGATAAGAAAGCAAATCATTCCAAACTAATTTCTCCTCTTTGGGGAGAGTTAACTCTGTTGTTGCTATACAACCCGCTTGCAAACGAGCTCTTTAGTGTCCCAGTTAACATCTGTTCTTTCTTGACAGCACACTTTCAGTTTGCCAGTTGTGCAGGGGAAGCCCCTCAGTGGACTCTCCCCGAGGGAATGCAGCTTAAGTGTTTCCCACAGGGGAGACGGAGTCTCACAGATCACTCCAAAACTTCCCGGGCAAAGGAAACAGATTTTTACCCCCCACACGTGAGAAACAGAGAAGCTAAACAGAATCAGCAGGAAGCAGACCTGGCAAGGGGGTCTGCCTGACGTCACATCAGCCATGCCAGTCACCGGGTCACTGGCTTCCAGGTGAGCCTTCTCAGCCCCCACCCCCACCCTCACCCCTCATCCCCGAAGCTGAGGGAGTCCTGCCCTTGGATGCATACTCTTTCCTCCGTCACCAAGTGGCGCTACTGTGCCAGCCCTAGGAGGACACAAACTTGATCTGTAGTGTTTGCCCATCTCTGAGGTATAGATACTTCCGCCCAGCGGGTTCTGAGCTATCACTGTGATGTCACCAAATAGTGAGGCCGGGAAGAGATACCAAACAGCACACCATTGTGACCTAGGTCCTTCACACAGATCCAAAATAACACCAAGAATACAAATAACAGGGAGACAGCAGTGAGGTTTGTAGGTTTGTTTTTTTTCTCATTTGTTTTTGACACAGGGTCCCTCTGTGCATTTGTACTGGGTCTGGAACTTGCTAGCCTGGAACTTACTGAGATCAGCTAGCCTTTGCCTCTAAGTACTGGGAATAAGTTTTTGAGCTTTGAGCATTTATTTATTTATTTATCTATTTATTCATTTATTTTTGAGGCAGGGTTTTCACGTAGCCCGGCATTGAATGTACCCCAGGATGGCCTAGAACTTCGGATCCTACAGTCTAATTCTCTCTAATTCCTGAGAGCTAGGATTACAGGTGTGGGCTGTTTGGTTTTATGCAGTTCTGGGGATTGAACTCAGGGCTTCATTCAGGCACTTTACTTACCAGCTGGACCACAAACTCAGCCTCTGCTTGAAACATACACGGTTTGACCATAACTGGTGGCTGTGATTAATAACCGTCTCACCAGGACTCTTGGGCCAGGACTGGCCTGCTTCGGCATATCACTGCTCTCTGGGGGATCTCCAGGCACCCATCTAGTCTTGCCTTCACAAAAACGTTATCAGTTCTCCATCATCCAGGGTCCCTCACCCTATATGATAAATCAGCACTCCTTCTACACAGGAGATTCTGGGAGTCCCATTGTGGACCGGCCTAAGCCAGCGGCAAGCAGCATAGCTTGCTCTACTGGTTGTTTTCATCTGACCTCGGGGCTGTCGTTCCAGCCAAGCCCATCAGCAATCTCGGCACAGCTCCCCTCCCCACCCCCACACCCCCTGTGTCTGACAGGTTTAACGCTGCTCGCTGGCACCTCCTCTGCCCATGTGATGCAAAGCCAGCAAATGTAAGACAGCAGAGCCAGGAAAACCAGGTGCTAAATCATGCAAGGTCAGGCTTCCCAGCAGCTTCCAGCCTCCTGGTGTCCTAGGCAGCTTTCCTTCAGGATCTTTCCAAGTCCCATACACCCCCCACGGCTGGGACTGCTGTACCATAGAATCTCCAGGATGGGTGGAACCTTCCAGACATTAAGCCTGCTCTAGCAGCCATCATCCTGTCAGCCCTCCCCCCTGCCCGCACCTCGGCTTGCACTGCTGTACCACAGAATCTCAGGGATGGATGAAACCTTCCAGGCATTAAGCCCAAACAACAGTCTGCTTCAGCAGCCTTCGACTCCCCCCACTCCTCCCTCTCGTTCTCCCAGCTGTAAAGCTGCTGTGTGCCAGCTTTTATCCCTTGGCACTCGGCCACGATCCTGGGATGGGAATGCTTATGAAAGCCAGGCCTGTGGCGCAGTGTTTCACATTCAAGATTGTGTTTATCCCTCACATCTATAGCCGATGAAAGATCTGGTAAGACGTGGTGGCTGCGCCTAGTGTCACACAAGGCTGCCCGGTCTGACACAGATCTCACTCAAATTGGCGCCATTTGCTGTGGTCCGTGTCACCGTCCACAGGTGCAACCAAGGGCTAGAAGTATAAATGGTTGCCGAGGTGTTAACCGAGTCATCGCGGTGAGAATGAAGTGTGCCACCTTCAGAGATGGCATTCAGGTTCCCCAGGGGTGGGGCGCTGACTCTGCTGAGGAATATCCCTTTGAAAAGCCACCACAACTTAAGGCAAAACGTTGACAGAAATTGAGGAGGGAGGGAGGGAGAGAGAGAGAGAGAGAGAGAGAGAGAGAGAATGACTGCATACGGGAGTGCGGACAGATTTGACTTGTTCCAGGCAGTGGAGACAGAGACAGAAGGAAGAAGGTGGCAGGAGGTTCCTCTGTGGCCTGTGAGGACATTCTCCGTGTCGCTGAGCCTGGCCTGCTGCAGCCTTGGCCCTTCCCTCCTACACCACCCACACATGCGCGGGCGCCTGTCCTCCTTTAGATGGTGCTGTGTGTAGAAACGGAGGAGGGGGTGAAGCTTTATGGGGGACAGCACCATCGCTGAAAACAACGAGGTAGCAGAAGTTTGGGGCCAAGCAGGTGCTGCCGAAACACAAGACCTTCAGAAACCACAGAAAGTCGGGGGCTCGGCATAGAAGCCCCGTTACCAGATTCACCCGCTCTCAAGGGGCAGTCTGCCTGTAAGAGTGACACAGACGGGGGGGGGGGGGGTGTCTTGACGTCATTGCTGGCTGCAATTGAAACAACCTGTCACGGGATTCCCCCTCAGCTGAGCCCGATAATAAGTTACACACTTCAAACCCTCAACCTCCAGGGCTTCTTCAGTAAGCTACATCAGCCATATCGGGGCACAGGGAGCCCTTAGTCAGCTTGACCTGAGCCTGTTCCCTCGCATACCACCACCGAGTGTGGGCTGAAGCAAAGATACTCTTCCCTGGTCCACAAAGGGCCCAGACGTATGGCTCTGCAAACCTCCTCCAAGCCCACGAGTGCCGAGGCCTCGGCAGCTGGCTCACTGAACTTGAGAAGAGCAGAGAGGTGAGAGGGTGGGCCCGGGATG
Source organism: Meriones unguiculatus (assembly GCF_030254825.1). Taxonomy (NCBI): domain Eukaryota; kingdom Metazoa; phylum Chordata; class Mammalia; order Rodentia; family Muridae; genus Meriones; species Meriones unguiculatus. The sequence goes on along the minus strand of NC_083351.1, from coordinate 30,002,153 downwards.
ACAGCCAGCCCTAGCTGTGTGGAGGAAGAGCCGCCCCTGGCAGCGCACTAGGTCCAGCCTTGCTGATGACTGGCCCTGAGTGTCCCCGGCTTCTGGAACTCAACTTGCAAGATGGGGAAAACCCTCATCAACCTGGCTCTCTAGGGTGACCTTTCTAATGCTGCCTTGGAATCTCTGAGGCTATGGAGGTCACCAAACAGGGCCGGGAAGCCAGTTTTGCAGCCCACCTACATGTTGGCGGCATAGGAACTGGATCTTTAGGGGGAAGAGGGAATGCTTGAAGGAAGGAAGTGCAGGCTGAGCCCTGTGAAGCGCTGGAGAGACCTCAGGGTTCGAGGGCGGTCCTTTCTGTGATGGTCTGAATGAGATGCTCCTGCCCCACCCTAAGTCTAAGTCTTGGGCCTTAGAACACTCGATCATCCCCCGTTGGTGGCTGTTTGGGGAGGCTCATGTGGCCTTGCCTGGAAGGAAGTGTGTCACTGGCCTGACGTTTTCATTTTGAATACCGCCTGTTTCCTGTTCGCAGCTCAAGATGCGATTTCTCATCTGTCCCTGCCACTGTGCTGGCGCTGCTGCCACGCTTCCCTGCTGTGATGGTCCCTCTGGAACCATAAGGCCCATGTAAACTCTCCTTCTAGAAGTTGCTTTGGTCATGATGTTTTATCACAGCAGCATAAAACCAACCAAGGCGTTTCTTAAAGCAGTTATCCACATGAACCCTGAGTTCCTAAGCCAACAGCAATGCCAGGGTTTTTGTTTGTTTTTCCCTTTTCAATAATTCTTCTTTTGGGTATTTTATTCTATTTTATGTGTACAGGCATTTTGCCTGCATGTATATATGTTACCATGTGCATATACACATGGTACCTGTGGAAGCCAGAAGAGGGTGTCATATTTCCTGGAACTGGAATTATAGTCCTAAGGTACCGTGTGGATGCTGGGACTCGAACCTGGGTCCTCTGGAAGAGCAGCCACTGCTCTGCATGGCCAAGCTGTCTCTCCAGCCACACCACCAGGTTTTCTATCATGTTCTATCACGACCTTTGAGGGCAGTGACAAGTAGCTGTTGCTAGTGTCCTTCTTAAAACATCTGTCCAGACTACCATCAAGTGGGGGCTGGACCTTCGAGGACAAGGAGCAGCGTCCACCTGTGCCTGGTGATGGGCTCACTCCCCACGTTCAGCTCTGTAGATGGTCTTCTGTGACCTGGTTGGCCCTAGAACCTCCCCTGTCCCCCATATTAGCTGCTTCCATCCTTCCCATAGTTGCAGGGTATCCTTACTATGACTTAAGCCCTTTTCTCTCCTTTCCTCTAGAGTTCCAAGTGGTCCTGACTTCACCTCTGCCACAAAACTATCCCAGGCCCTTCCCTTCGGATGCCTGACGGAGACGGCTCAGGGGGGAGTGCTGGGTCAGCAACAGCGACTCACGATCCACTCACCCCGCTTCTCACATCCTCAAGACCCAACATCTCCAACCCGCCGCCCACCCACTCCACACGCAAGCAGTCAAACAAGACATTGAAGGCATTGCTCCCAAGTGCAGAATCATGTATATTCTGAGTGACTGAGCTATTGACATTCAAGTTTTGACCAGTTTCAAGACGTTGTGACCAGACAGTGGGGAGACCGCACACACACCTTGGATCTATAGTACGAGGAAGACATGGTGTTGGCGTATGGGAGTCAAGGGTTTCAGGTTAGGCAGGATGCATCCAGAAGGTTCTTTGGCTGCCCCAAGAACGTTCCTCCTTTCAGGTTGTCAAGTATCTCTGGCTAGAAAAGAGGCCCCCAAGAAGCTGCTTTTTTTTTTTTTAACATCCGGGCCCCTACTACTGTTGAGCTTGCTAATGCCAAGAATTCACAGCCTCTCCCTTTCTTAACTCTCCCAGAGGAGTGATGAGAAACATAAAAACCACGCGTGGGAGGTGCCTGTTACCGCCTCCCGCAAACGGACAGCTGTGCTTACTAACTCACTTCAGCCTCAGAGTGTCTCGAGAGGTAAATGAAACAGGCCGTTTTCTCTGTCTGCAGAATGAAAAGATGGAGACCCAGAGCTCGTGGGGTCAGCTGGCTGGGAGAGCCAGAACCGGACTCCCATTCTGCATCGCCATGTTCTTCCCAGCAAGTGTAGGCAGCGGTGGCAAGCATGGCTGGGCCATGGAGCTGAGACCCAAGTAATTGCCCATGGCCATCTGTGGAATAGAAATCCCAGAGGGGGGCCTAGGATCCAGATGAGAATCAGCTTTGTCTGCCTTTAGGCAGGGTCAGTTCTGGGCAATCACACCAACGGCAGACATCTCTGCTAGCTGGGAAATGGGCCTCCTTTGGCAAAGGAATCTGGAAACACCCTGAGCCCCTCTGCTCAGGTGGGGCCTGCGGTGGCCACAGATCAACGAGAAGAGGCTTGCACTGAACAGGGAATGTGGTGAGTGTGGCTTCCGCGAGGCTACCGCTTGGCTGGCATCTCATCACCTCCGGCAGGTGGTCTATAAACTATGGACTGTAACTACGACCAGACTTCTTTTGGAGCCACTCTGAGCGCTAAGGAGAAGATACACATCTTAGTCTATAGTCAGGGTGAACTGTCGTCATTTTTCAACTGTACAGACACACACTTGGGGTATAGTTCAGAGGGAAGCAGCACCCCAGGGCGAGACTGCATAGAAACTACAGGTGTGGGGTGTGACACCTCTTCGACATTTTTCGGTTGTACAGCTACTGATTGGTGAAATCTGGCTTTAACCGCAACATTTGAAAGGCCAATTTCTACTTAGATGTGTGTTGTGAAAGAAAAAAAAAGTTATCGTTTTGGCTTTCTACACACTTCACACTCAGAGTAAGTGCAGGTATTATGTGCCCGTTGGGGGGTGTTGCCTTCAAAGCGGATACCTTAAGGAAAGCGTGTGTGTTATTCCAGTGTAGCTGACCCAACTCGAATTTCTAGAACCTTATTTGGAAACTGGGAACTTACATGCTTCCTCAGAATGGGAAAATCTTTGTCCTTTGTCTATAGTTCTTAATAGCCGAAGAGCATTACGTCTGGTAAATACAGTGGGTGTTGGAGCTTGGCACTGCCTTGGCAGATAGCAGGAGTTGGGGGAGGAAGGTAAAAGAACTTAACCAAGGCCGTAAGAGGCCTCTTTCCTTTGACGGCTTCTGAGGTAACCCCAAAGAGGAGTCCTCAAGGTTCTTGGCACCTGCCATGAAATAACTCCAGAGGATGGATGGTCTCCCAAGTGGCCACCGTGAGGTAACTCCGGGTGTGTTTGGGTGTATTTGGTCACTGCTTGTTTTCAGTTAGGCCTTCTATAAGCAGAAACACAAAGCTCCATCTCCACCACTCCTCTGAGGGGAAGGATCTCATCTACTGCTTGAAGAGTTAACATGGAAAGCACTTGGTGTCAAGGCTACAATAGCCACACTCACCCCTCCACAAATACCCACGTCTCCATTTGGAAAAATGGGCAAGGACAGGTTCCAGCAGCATGTCCAGAAGGGGGGCCAGTTATCGTCCGGTAACTTTCTGTGGTAAAACCCCTTTGGTTCCGGGTGACAAGTGAACAGAGTCCATTGAGAAGAAAAGTCCACGGTGCTGAGTTCGAGTGCACAAGAAAACGGTGTGTGGCCAAAGCTCATCCAGATGCATTTCCAGCTGAGGCCAAAGGCAGCAAAGGTGTGTGAAGCTGCTGGAGCTGGCGGTCGGGGAAGCAGGGGTATGGATCCCGAGTGACCAAGCAGTCTGTAGAAATCGCCCGTTGCAAAGCAGGACGCATGCCAACCGCTGAGGTCAAAAAAGGCTCCACCTCACTTTCTACGGAGTGGAGCGCTTCAGTGAGACGGGCCCGAGTGCCTGAGGAATGTGGTAAGACCGGGGGTAGCAGAGGCGTCCTCTCACAGCCTTCTCAGAGCGTCCTGACTGTCTGCGCATGCCTCCATCTCCTGGCTGCCCGAGAGAACAGCGTTTCCAGGAGCCAAGCTCGTGCTGGAAGGTGTTTAACAGCCAGGGACCGCAACACAGACTCGGAGCCTGAAAGCCCTGCCATTCCATCCAAGTGCTCACAGTGGATGCTGGGCTCACGTTGATCATTCGGGATGTTGTTCTTGGTGAGTGTTTTTTGTGTGTGAGTGTATGTGTGTGTGTTTTGTTTTGTTTTTGTTTAAATATATGAGTCTTTGTTCAAACCGTTAGAAAGAATGCAGAGTGCCCAGATGGGATTTTCTAATTTCTGTGCAAATGAAATCACATTAGTCTTGATCTAATTCACTGGACGCTACTCAGGGAGGCAGTAGGATTTGGTTTAAATGCTGCCAAAAAAAAAAAAAGCAGAATTCACTGGAATTCTGAGGCAAGCCTGTTAATGCTGTAACCAGGCTCGGGCAACATGGGGAGGCGGGGCCCCCACTGTTTTTGCTGAGGAATCCCGGGCCTCTCCCAGTTCAGGCTCACTCTCACTAGAGGTAGACCCATTGGTGATGGAATAGACATTCTCTGCAGCTCCCTGAGCGGATACACAACCATTTGGTTCATTCTTCTCCCTGGGGCTGGACAGGCCCGGGAGGATGGCCATCTTCCCAGCCTGCCTGTTTGGCAGCAGGGACATGGCATAGTCTGCAATGATCGCCCCCACATCTAGGTTGCATGCCTGGTCGAAGGCTAGGAAGCCCACGTTGGCATTTGCCTCACACACCGTGAAGGAGCCATCGTCCATAATGAGAAGGTCAATGCCACAGAAATCCATGCCCAGGATGTTGGACACCTGAATGGCCAGCTGCTTGCCTTGCTCTGTCAGTGGACACTTGACGCCCACACCACCTGGGAAGAAAGCACAGGAACGCGGAGGTGATAAATGCCACTCACTGATGACGCTAAGGACTTTCCAGAGAGGCAGGACTGGTGACAAAGGTTACAAAGTTGGGGCTGGAGAGATGGCTCAGGGGTTAAGAGAACCAGTTGAGCTCCCTGGGGACCCTACTTTGACCCCCCAGCACCTATTTCACATGAGTCGCCACTGTCTGTAACTCCATGGGATCCAGTGTCCTCTTTTGATCTCTATGGACACCCATAGACCTATGTCATACAAACATACACAAAACATTTAAAAATAAGTATTGGAAAAATCACAGTGCCTGAAACACAGCATATAATCAATAAATGGTTGTTAGGGAAATGAAGAATTATAATCTATTTATCATATAGTAGATAGGAACAACATGCTTTATAATCAGTAACAATGCTGGGCTGAGCATGAGGGTGTGGTCACCCACCCAGCATGTACAAGGCTCTAGGTTCAGTCCCCAGGACCAGAAAACAAAAGATGATAATAATAATAAAAAATAATAATAGACTGTCAACCTCAGGCTCAACACAACGTCAGACTTAACGCAGAATTTGCCTGCGTGGCCAGAGCATCTCACGACTGTCTGCCTGCACAGCTTCTGGACCACGTGCTAGCCCATGGCAAGAACTGCCTCATAATCCAGTGGTCCCCAACCTGTAGGTCGTGCCCCTTTGGGAGTCTAACAACCCTTTCACAGGGCTTGCATATCAGATATCCCACATATCAGATATTTACATGAGGATTCATAACAACAGCAAAAATGGTTAGGAAGTAGCAATGAAAAGAATTTTATGGCTGGGGGCGGGGGAGTGTCATCACAACATGAGGAACTGGATTAAAGGGTCACAGGGTTAGGGAGGTTAAGAACCACTGTTCATAATCTCTGTCCTCCCGGCTCTGTTGGGGCTGGCTGCTTGGGGACTTTTAGTGAAACAGATCCCAATCAGCAAATGAGCTTTTTTATAGTTAATGAACTTGGAGCACGCATCTGCTGAGTCAGGAAGGAACTGAGGGCTTTTCCTTTTCCAAATTATCTCCACAAATCCATTCCCCAAGGTTGACCATAGTCTTCTGTGATGGAGACAAGGATCTATGTTTCTCTTGCGATGTCTCCATTCCCCATGACAGAAAATGAGTTTCAATTAAAATGTGAGAGCAAACTGAACATCTCTACTGGCCACAGCCTTGGTTCAGGGCCTGGCTCTGTGGACCTTTCACACCGTACCATAACTTTGCCATCCACAAAATTTACACGTGAGAGCTATGCAATTAAGTCACACAAACCAGCAAGGAAAATAAATCTTGATGTTTTAAGTAAGTCGTGCTTTTGCAATGGGCTGCATTCACAGCTCTCTTGGGGGCATCTGGGTTGCAGGTTGGGATCGCTTGTAAGGCCTGTGGTAAACCCTCTGAGAGACTGCAGTTTTCAAAGCCAACTCCTCACCTCCCTCCTAATGCCTTCCATGCTTTACTCAGACAAACCTTTTCCCAAACGCTGGTCCTCGTATCCCTCCCTCGTCAACCCCTCATGGATGTCTGTGGAGTCCTGACATCTACACAACAAGGTTCCATACTTTAGTGTCTTGACACCCAGGACTGTCTTCTGGCCCGGCCCTTGACCTCCTGTCTATCACCTGGATGGCAAGGCCATAGGAAAGGTTCCCTTCTCATTCTCTCTGAGATCCCCACTCAGCAGAGGGTTTGAGTACGTGTTCAGTGAGCAGGTCAACTAGCCCAGTGACCTGCTGGGCCCCATCTTACCTAGAAAGCAGTTGCTCTGCATGCGGCCGTCTGTGGAGCAGCGCAGCATGGAGCCGATCACCTGGCCGCCTACCACCACCACCCGGACGTCCTTCCCGTGTGACTCCTTCACGTACTTCTGGAACAGGTAGGGCACATCATGGCGGACTAGGTGGCAGATGTCGGAGAGGTGATGCTTGTCTCTAGCCAGAAAAACAGCTTTTCCTATAAGAAAGATGGAGAGCAGGGGAGAATGCTGGAGGCTGTGCGCCTGTCTTTACAGTCCTACCTCCTCAGCCTGCCTCCCTGCCCCAAACAGGTACCTGCTTTCTGGAACTTTCCGTGTACTGGCTCCTCCTATTTTTGATGAAACTCTTTCTTCCTACCAAAGAGCACTGAATCTTATTTTCTTCAGCTTTTAACCCCACCACCTCTCTCCTGGCACCCAATTTTTGTTTATTTGCTTGTTTGCTTTTTGTTTTGTCTTGAGACGGAGTCTTATTCTGAATATAACCCATGCTGCCCTAAAATTAAACTCCCAATCCTCCTCAGAACACTGAGATTACAGGCTATGCGCTGTGCCTGCTCCTTTTTTTTTTTTTTCCTAAAATTAAACTATAAAGTATTCCAGAAACTCAGATAAAGGGCCAACCAAGATCCCGAGACTCCTAAAGTCGGCGCTTCCCACCACCCCAAGGTGATGCAGGGTTACGTCTCTCAGTTGGTCTGTCTCTCTGTGTCTCTTGTCTCACTCTAAATGCTCTAAACCACACACTGGGCGGACACTTGTCTTTGTATACAGAACATGATTAATTGAATACAGCTTAGAGGAATCTCAAGTGCGGATGGAGAGAGTCGCAAAGGACAGCCACATCGCAGTAAGAGGCCCACAAAGTCTACGATTGCGCCACCAGACAGGCCTCAGGGCTCACAGGAGGGAAGCTCTGACAGACGCCCTCCCTTCATTTTTGTGTGTGGTATGTGCCTTTATTCACGTATGTGGGGGACATGGAGGCTAGAGGTCAGTGTCAGGTGCCTCGCTCTACAGCTCCCCACTCTCATGTGTATGCACAATGCATGCATGTGAGCTTGGTGTCGCGTGCAGCCACGCGTACGTGTGGAGGCCAGAGGAGGATGTCAGGTGGTTTTCTCTGTCAGTGTCTACCTCACCGCCGGTAGGCAGGGTCCTTAACTGAACCAGATGCTAGCCGGCCAGCTCCCAGGATCCAACTGTCTCTGCCCACCCCACCCCCATTGCTGGGGGTTTGGGGCACGTAAGCCATGGCCAGCTTTTAACGTGGGTGCTAAGGTCTCCAACTCAGGTCCTCATGTTTGCACAGGAAGTACAATATCCACTGCACCATCTCCACCATCCCCTCTGCTCCTCCATATTATTTTTTGACACAGGTCTCTCACTGGAAGCCTTTCCAGAGCAAGGGTTCTGGGCCCACTCCACCACACTTAAGCTTTTTAGGTGGGTGCTGGCCGAGTCAAGACAAGATCCTCATGCTTGCTCAGCAGGCACTTTCCCAACTGAGCCATCTTCCCAGTTCCTGTTTCCTCCTTTTAAGTGGATGAAAGTTATTATTTGGCCATCCTCACTTGGTTCTGCAGAGAATGGCTCCCTCTCTGTCCCCGCCCCCCAAGAGCATTCCTCCGTGACTCTGAAGAGCCTGTCTGCTACTGAAATCTCCCGAGGTCCTCCAGCACCTGCTCTCTGCCCCTCAGTGAGCAGGTCTGTCTGCGCCGCATTCCAGACAGGTTTGTCCTGAAAATTCCAGCATGAGCACGCATGACCGAGCATTCTCTTAGGCAAAAATGGAAAAGTTTCCTCCAGGTATCCTGTTACCACCACAAGGGAAGTGGAACAGCTTTGCAATTAAAAAAAAAAAAAAAGATGGGGTTTGGGGGTAGAAAGATGGTGAGTAGAAGGCACACACACACACACACACACACACACACACACACACGTGGCATAAAACACTGAAAAGCAACTCCCAACACTATATAGACAGCATTCAGGGCTGGGGATGTAGCCTAGTGGTACCAAGCACTGGCTTCCATCTTTAGTACCATCAAAATAAAACAAACCATAATATTCAGTCATTTCTGAAATGATGGAATTCTAGACACCCAATGAAATTTGAGGAGCAGAAGTAAGTTATTTGAAGATCTCCAAGCAGAAAGTTACAGGAGATATGCAGTTAATGTCCACTGGAGAGTGAGTATGTGTGTGTGTGTGTGTGTGTGTGTGTGTGTGTGTGGTGTTTGTGTATGCATGTGTGGTATGTCTGTGTATGTGTGTGTGTGTTTTTTTTATTTCTTTTTTTTTTTAAGATTTATTTATTATTTATACAACATTCTGCCTTCACACCAGATCTTACTATAGATGGTTAAGAGCCACCATGTGGTTGCTGGGAATTGAACTCAGGACCTTTGGAAGAACAGCGAGTGTTCTTAACCTCTGAGCCATCTCTCCAGCCCCATGTGTGTGTGTTTTAATGGAATAGAATAACCCAGATTTTAGAACAGAAATGAAGGATAGAAGTTGGGGACAGTGGCATACACCTGTAATCCCAGCACTCAGGAAGGCAGAGGCAGGCAGGTGTCAGTGAGTTGGAGGCCAGCCTGGTTTAAAAAGCGAATCCAGGCCAGCCAAGGCTACACAGAGAAACCCTGTCTTGGAAAGAAGGAGAAAAAGAAGAAAAGGAGAAGGAGGAGGAAGGCAAGGAGAAAGAGGAGGAGAAGGAAGAGGAGGAAGAGGAGAAATAATGAAGGATGGTTCAATGGCTATAGCACTAGATGTTCATCCAGAGGACACAGGTTTGATTCCCAGCACCCACACAGTAGCTCACAACCATGCCCTCCCTGGCCTCTACAGGTACTGCACGCATGTGGGACAGCGTGCATAAACAGGCAAAATGCTCATACACATATAAATCAGTTCACTTTTTAAGAAGTTTAAAAACAGAAATGAGAAAGACTGGGTGAGCTCTGCCCCATTCTTGAGGCTCAAAGAAGCCCGTGGGCCTGTTTATTCACAAACCTTGCAATGTGACAGTCTGCACTGCCTAACGTGAGCTTGAAAGCGACTTGACCGCTCTTTGGGTGTCTACCTTGGCCCCTACACCACAGCGAGGGTCAGCATGCTTCTGTTCAGGCTGCTGCATCTTGTTGCAGGAGCCGTGACCCCAAGTGTACTCTGCCATCTGAGCGACATACAACTAGTGCAGGCGGAGACTACTCTCTCCTACCGAGATCTCTGCCACACCCCTGCTCTGCACTGAGCAATGCAGCAGGCCTTAGAGCAGTGGTTCCCAATCTGTGGGCTGAGACCCCTTTGGGGGTCAAATGACCCTTTCACAGGGGTTGTCTAAGACAACACAGATATTTATATTATGATTCATAGCGGTCTCAAAATTACAGCTATGAAGTATCAACTTAATAACTTTATGGTTGGGCTCACCACGACACAAGGAACTGTACTAAAGGGTCGCAGCACCAGGAAGGCCGGGAACCGCTGCCTGATGGAGACAGGTGCTCGAAGCCTGCTGCTCTACCCTGAGCAGCTTTCAATGCTAGAACTGCCAGGCAGTGCAGCACTGTGCTAGGAGCTATAGAGACAAAAGGAAGAATGAATGATTTCGTCTAAAAAGGTGGTGGTAGTGGGGAGACTAGGGGTGTGGTTTGATAGAGGAAATGATGTCAGGAGCTGGGCTGAAAAAATGAGCAAGACAGTGCTCTAGTGAAGTCAAGAGAGAAGATGGTTCCAGGCGGCACGTAATCAGTCTCTCCGCTGTGTGAGGACAGCATGGAGGAGGCTGCCTGAAGAGGACTTGGCGCCGTGATGAGGAGTGTGGATTTGGTCTAACGGGTAACATGGGTGAAGTGGGAGTTTCTGGTTTCTTTGCAAACTCAGTTGTGTTGTGTATGTTTTTTGTTTTGTTTTCTTCCTAAGTGTGAGATGCTGGAACGTCTCCTCCCAACCTCCGAGGAAAACAGCCCCCATGAAAAGGGATGTGATGTTGCTAGAAACCTCCTTGTGCAAGGGGCATGGTTTTTGTGAGCTGGAAAACATCCCTGTGCGGACTCTGAGGAAGGATGAATAGAAGCCCACAGACAGTGAGGACAATGCTTTTTGCCGTGCTACACTTTACATCGCTTTGTGGGTTTTTGCGGAGAGAAACGCTCCAGAGAAACCGTTCCACTGCTTTGCTGCTTTGCTGTTTGACTGGACTGCTGGTATCCTGATGGCTGAGACTGGTATATCCCAAAGAACCCAACGACCTAATCGACAGGAAGTACCTAAAAGAGGTCTACAGCCCCTTTCCCTGCTAATCTACATAAGATGGGGGGAGGGTAGAGGGGAGATAAAGGCGTGTAAGAGCTTCAAATAAAATAGGTGGTGGAAAATCTAAGCCTACACATGGGGACTCGGAGCGTGTCCAGCAAGGGAGAACAGATTTGGTTCTGAGAATCCACTCCAAAGAAAGAGCAGATATGCTGGCTGGGGACTTAAGCATCTAAACCTGCCCAGGGGATCCTCTGTTGCCAGAGTTCAGCGAGAGATGGGGATCTGACAAGAGGCCAAAGGAGACTGAGCAGAGCGGACGGAACACACTGTGAGCGTGCGCGGTGTCCCTGTGCTGTAGAAGTGCAGCTGCGCGGACCGACCACGCAGCCAGCCCACGCAGCCAGCCCGCGCAGCCAGCCCAGCAGTACGACTCACCCCGGTGTCCCCGTGTGCTCTTCACCACCACCGGGTAGCCCAGGGGCTCTGCTTCGTCGATCATTTTAGAAAAGTCTTCATGCCCACCTGCCAAGAAAAAAGCGAGAATCAGTAGTGTTGGCGATGGGGCAGAGGCTGGACCAGCACCTGCTCCTTTAGAATGCTCTGATGAAATCAGTCCAAGTCCACCCACACCCAGCAGACATAAACCACACCTGTGATGTGCAAGGCGGGAACAGAGGAAGGCCACTGCCAGCATTAAGCCCTGCACAGACAGAAACATCACACCAGCTGTTGTAACTCTCGTGTCATTCTTACAGTTGGGTCCTTCCCAATGGCTGTGGGAGCAGAATGCTAGGATGGCTGCCTGCCTGCCCCTCCAGGTGAACATTCCCTTATGCAGTCCCCTCCCTTGAGTGGGAGAGAGGCCGGTCAATATGGGAGCATAGGTTATCACCCCTGGGATTACATTACTACTCTTTTAACCTTGAGTCTGTCGAAGGTGGGGAGGAAAATGATTCTCGGTGGGGCCAGCTCTACTCAGATGAATCCTTTAAAGGGAAACAAAACTTCAGGAGCATTTTCCGTTGGCCTTAAAGGAGCAAAGCGGAGAGGGCCATGGAGCAGTGCATAGTAGGCAGCCTCCAGGACCTGTGACTGGCCCCCTGCTCATGGCCAACAAGGAAGTAGACCTGCTTATGGTCACCTCCTCACAGGTCTTGCACCATCAAAACATTCCTTTTCTGATCTACTTCCTCAGATGCTCAGTTCTCTCCCATCCTAAACAAATGGAGTCCTGCTGCGGGGCCCCACACTGTCCTGTAACTCCAAGCTGCTGGCAAGTTACAAGTTTTAGCCACTTCCTCACCCTTCAGCTCTTCACACCTCCCACGATGGTTCCTCCCCCACCACTGAGTGGAAGCAAGCTTCTGGTCCTGAGGAGCCACCTGAGCCTTTGATGACACCATCCTTCCCATTGGCCTCTGTGACCTCGCTGTTTTCTCCTCTTGCTTCTCAACTTGCATCTACCCAGTTCCTTTCACAGGCCCTTCTTCAGCCATTGCCTAGAAGATTTCCTTGGAGCTGGAGGGATGGCTCATTGATTAAGAGCACTGGCTGGTTCTTGCAGAGGACCTGGGTTCAATTCCCAGAACCCACATGGTGGATTCTCTCTTTTATCCCCCCCAATTTTATTTTATGTTTTATTCTTTTGTTTTCATTGAGATGATCTCATTTTGTAGCTAGCCTAGGCTGACCTCAAACTCATGATCCTCCTGCCTCAAGTACCAGGATTCCATTCCAGGCATGCATTACGGCCCGGTTTGATCTTTTCACTGCAGTAAATACGTAAAACAAGTATTCCATGTCAAACCCTTTCAGCAGACCCCTTAGACCTCTGTGCTTTCATTCTTCATGTTCACACAGAGTAACCTCCTCTGCCTCTCACTCCGCTTGGCACAACAGGGCTTCCAAATCTTGGTCCCCAGCATTCGGAAGCCTGAGGTTCACTGCTCACTGCCTCTCAAGTATCTTCCCTGTCTCTGCTTTGTCTTGTGTCATTCACTCTCCAACGCGATCTGCAGGGTGACTTGTTGGCACCTCCTGGTCAGAACCTTCCTGTTCCTGTTGGGGTACCGCTATCTCATCAGCACACTATGTGCAGCGTCCTCTTATCTTTCTGATCTCAAGCCTCAACTCTCTCGTGGGGATCCTTCACCTTCTGCAGCTACTAGCCATGCCACCTGCTAATTATGCTCTCTTTACCTCTGCCTCTTTTTCTGTTCTCTGTCCCTGGCCCTTCTTTTTGCAGGCTGTCTCTAGCTGAGATATCTTTTTCTTAGATAAAGGAGGTGGTCCTGGATGTCTGATGGCTTCCATAGGCGCTCACCAGTGAATTCCTGTACCACCCAAAGACAGTGATTCTGTCACCTGATCACTGCTCGTACTGTGTGGAAATTGTCTGTATGTTTGTTTCTGATGCCATGGGAATGCCCTGGGGGCAGGACCCTTCTAGCCCAGAACTTCTGCGGTGGTTTGAATAAGAATGTCTCCCACAGGTTCATATAGCTGAACGCTTAGCCAATAGGAAGTAGAAGAAACTCTTGGATAGGATTAGAAGGATTAGGAAGTGTGGCCTTTTTGGAGGAAGTATGTCATTGGTGGATGGGCTTTGAGGTTTCAAAAGCTCATGCTAGGCCCAGTCTCTTTCCTTGCCTATAGATCAGGATGTAGCTCTCAACTACTTCTCCAGCGTCATGGCTGCCTCTTGCCATGCTCCCCAACATCAAGATAATGGACTAAACCTCTGAAACTGTGAGCAAGCTCCCAATTAAATGCTTTCTGTTGTAGGAGCTGCCTTGGTCATGGTGTCTCTTCACAGCAATAGAACCCTGACTAAGACATCTTCGTATGGTGGCTGGTCCAGGTTTACCAAATGACTTCAAACAGGAAGCGGCCAAGGGACTGGCCAGTATTCAGTACGTTAATTTTCCCCAAAGGTAAACAGACTCATAGGGAAAAAGCTACCAGAAACACGGAAGGTTTCTGGGGGAGAGGAGAGAGACACCAGTATTTTGGGAAGGAGTCACAGATACATTTTTGGGAGACTCACCATAGGAGAAGGTGTCCGGCATGGGGACCCCATGTCCCGCCAGCTCTTGGAATGTCCAAAACTTGTTGATGCAGTTTAAGATGCTTTGAGGACGATTGACCAAACGGCAGCCCAGCTTCTCCAGGTGCCTCAGGATGGTGATTTCACTGTCCGACTGCACAGAGGGCGTGGATACCCGGACAACCACCACATCAGGGAAGGTGGTCAGGGGTTTCTGGCTCAGCTGCAGGCCTGCAAGCAAGGGCTAGAGTGAGCTCAGCGCTTGCCAGTGTTTTGCTAACCGGAAGAAGTGCTTCCAGAGTTCATCTGGCCAAAAGAGAGCCTCAAAACTGCCTCACGGGCATCGTGGCCACAAGAGGGCGGTAGGCACCACTGCCCTCCAGCAAATGGGCAGAACGTGATTATGACACAAGGAATGAACAGAGAGAAAGAGGATGCAGTGCACCAAGAGTGACGCAAGTTAGAAGAGTCCACAGCACAGCTGTAGTCAGGCTCTGCTCCCCTCCTCTGGGGCCAGTGGCTTGGGAGGCTGACAGCTTCAAACAAAAGCCTTAGTGACACCCAGCCCTAGACTCTCCAATGACTGAAAATCTACCAGCTGCAACATTATGCAACCACTTCCAGATTATCGTTGCATTTTGTTTTGTTTGAAACAAGATCTTTGATGTAGCCCAAACTAGCTCAAACTCAAGATCCTTCTGCCTCAGGAGCTGAGACCCATGCTATGTGACACCAAGCTAGAGAATCTTTATGAACATATAGTTGTATTTTATATATGCAAATGTTTTATACATGTCAATGTTAGATGGAGAAACAGGACTCTAAAGATGCTATGCAAAGTGTTTCCTAACATGTGCAAGGCCTGGGTTCAACTCCTAGCTCGGTATGAACTCATTTGACAGAGGGGGGAAATTCCCAACACCACTCATGCGCTCTCCCCCAAATAAACCCACTTCAGGATTCAAAATAACTAATTCGTTGTGACCTCAACTATGTAAACACATGCTGGTTGAAAAAGAAGAAAAGAAATATACACTTTAACAGTAAGAATAGGGTTAAGAAGAAATCTCTCTCTCCTTCCCTCTTTTCCTTTTTCTCCCCGTCCCCCACCCCTGCAACAGGGTCTTTCTATGTAAGCCTGGCTAGCTTGGCACTCACTATGTAGCCCATATGGCTTTGTCTCACAGCAACATTCCTGCCTCAGCACCCCAAGTGACAGGATTATAGTGACAGGCTCCTATGCCAATCCCCCCAACTCTTATTTTTTTTTTTTTTTGTAGTTTCTATTTATCTGGATTTTTCCAGAATGTTTTTTTTAGGTGTATATTACCTTCATGACAAAACAAGAGTTAAAAATGCCTATGAAAAAACAAATCAATACTTAGCAAATACTGAACTCCATCTTCATCAAATGACACTCACTGTAAGCTACTGCAGCATACACAAGTGAAAAGATCTGAGGCTGTCTACCTGACTCTGAGCTAACCGTGGGCTCAGCTTAATGTGAAGACCCAAGAGGATCCTGAGCAGCCTACAAGTTGCTGAAGGACTTCCGTGCAGAAGAATTCTCTGGCTTGCCTCGCATGACACCAAGGGGTAGAGCTAGCCATGAAACGATTTTCGCCTGTGTGTTTTGTGCTGACTCCAGGCCCTGGCATGCTACCTGGTACTTGGTAGGCACCTGCTATTTGTTGAATTGAACAGAAGTGGCAGGAAGATATGTTTGGGCTTCGCCAAGCTCAGTTACTCTTCCACTCCTTTAGAATGGAGTGGGCACTTGAAGGTGGTACAGAGGGAATGCAAGGGGTAGAGGCAGCCGTGCAAACGCTTGGTGTCTCTCAGCCCTGACACCCTCAGGTTTGTCTACTCCAGGCATCGACAGGACACCCAGCAGCTGGGGCGGAGTGAGGGAGGCAGGGCACAGAATGTGTGAGGCAATGAAAACTGAGTTTCAGGACTTCCTGGCTCTGTCTCCACCCTAATCAACCTAAAAGCAAGTCCCCAAATGCTCTAAAGAAAACCTTTAGAGTACAATCTACCAACCCACATCACAGGCTTTAACTTATAGCACATTTTTTTTTTTTATATCTTGCACCAAAAAGCAAAATGCAAAAGAAGTCACAATTTTTCCATCAGGGATTCAGGTGTAGAGTGTTGCTCAGTGGTAGGGAGCTTGCTGACCTTGTGTGAGGGCCTAAGTTCGAGGTTCTCCTAAGCCCATGCAGTGCCACACAGTACTATCTCCTAAGCTAGGCATGGTGGTACATACCCACGATCTCAGCCATCGGGATGTTGAGGCAGGAGGATAAAGAGTTCACAGACTGCTTGGGCTACATGGCAATGGTGTCATGACTACATCAATATTGAAATTCTAAGCTGAAAAAGAAGAAAAAAAAATCTCTGAAACAAAAAACCAACCAGACAAAAAGCAAGCCATCCACAAAAAGGACTGTGTGGATCCAACT
Organism: Meriones unguiculatus; assembly: GCF_030254825.1. NCBI lineage: Eukaryota > Metazoa > Chordata > Mammalia > Rodentia > Muridae > Meriones > Meriones unguiculatus. Next base: position 29,985,768 of record NC_083351.1, on the reverse strand, counting down.
TACAAGCCAGCCATTCCAAATGGTTTCACTGACTACTTTTAAAAAGGTGTGGCTGTAGAGGGACAGTTGTTAAGTCGCATTTTCCTCGGCAGTCCTGTGGATGCCGTGAGCCCAGCAGCTACAACTGTCTCAGGGCTGGTCTGTGAGAAGCCAGGTTAGCCTCTCTCGGCCACCAGAAACAGGACTGCAGCTGCCTTCCCTGCAGTTTGAAAAATCCCCTCTCCCTTCAGCCCTTGGAACAAGTAGTGGGAAAGTGAGGACAGGGCAAATTTGGAAGAAAAAGAAAGGCAACCGCACTGATCAAAATGGTGGATAAATATGGAATGCCCAGCACATCGTGACATAGTGAGACAGAGACCAAAGACCCTCTGAAAACCAGCCAAACATTACACACACAAGGCACCGACACTGTCTTGGCACAGACCTTCCAAAAGCAAGGTAGGACGATTTTTTCTTTTTGACTACTCAATGAGAAAACAATTAGGCAAAAGACAAGCAATTTAGAGAAGCAAGAAGCAAGAGAAGCACCCAGCTTTCAAATTCCAGCACGAGCCCACGGACGGACGGACAGACTTCTGCACAGGGAGAGAAGAATTCAGTCCATTTCTGGGAATACCGACCACAGAGCACAGAGAGAGAGCCCAGCCTCCACAAGCAGCGGGACAGACACCTGGGAAGTCTTACCAGGACTTCATCTCTCTCCTCCAAATGTAAATCTCTGGGCCTGGCTCACTCCCACTGAAGCCTTTAATAAAGGAAGAATGCAACAAGTTAAGGCGGAACCCCAAAGGCTTTGCCAGCCAGGAGGACAGGTCTGCCGCCTGCCTATGCTGCTGTCTGTCCCTGTGCACGAGGATCATGTTAGGTTTGGGGTTGCACCAGCTCCAGGTATCCATGGGTTTCAGATCAATGGATCCAGCCAACTGCAAATAGAAAGTACTGGAAAAACTTAACTTATGTCCATACTGAAAATGTTCAGTCTTTTTTTTTTCTTGACATTATTCCTTAAATAATATGACTTTAGTATAGCAACTATTTCCGGTATAGTTCAGTGATTGACCACTCACCAGTTATACAAAGGCCCTGGGTTTTAATCCCATCCACCTTTAAAAAACTCTACAAAGAATCTACAATTATTTACATAATATTTATACTGAATCGAGTACTCTAAGAGATCTGGGGGTGTGCTAAAATACAGGAGGATATGTGCAGGTGACGTGTTAAGGCCTAGAACATTCATGGATTTTGGACCGGAGCGGAAGGGTCTAGAACAATCTCCTGCAAATACTAAGGGATAGCCAAACATCTTTGACTTCTGACACTCCTGCGCTGGGCCTTTCCACTAGCCCTTGCTTAGTCTCTTCATGTTGGCTATTATCACACTGATACAATGTGACCTCAGGTAGACAAAGCTGCTTCACACTCTGGCTTCAGTAAGAGCAGCAGCCACATGGGGCCAAAAACAATTTGCATTTGGGGCTGGCTCCTTGGCAAACCTGCCTGCAAAGTCTGAGACCTTTAACCACATAGGAATTCACACTGTTGGCACGGACACCAGGTAAGCACCTGCTAAGCCCAATGCAGTTAGTTATACAGCTTCTTGAACACGTCAGCTTTCCCAGGGCCCTTAATATTCTCATTGTGATCTGCTGGCCTCAAGCCAAGGGAATGGAGGACCCGTGTGGGCTGAAGGACAGGGCTCCACTTGGCCATGGTGAATGGAAGGAAAGCTACCCTGGCCTTCAGATAACCAGGGACTTGACATGACTCAGTATCACCTTAACCCAGGGAGGTAGGGAAGGACACAAGCAGTTTCTGGGTTCCTCCATCACTCAGATGCCTGGCTGGGCTTAAGATTTACTATGCTTAGCCTCAAACCACTTTAAAAAAAAAAATTAACCAAGAAGATCACTCTGACCTCAAAGAAGTCAATAAGATAGCATGGGGCAAAGATTAGATGTTAAACTGATTTGTATAATGACCCAGCTAGGATAAAGCAACTTTTTGGAAGCAAAACACTATTCTCCATCTTCTACTTTCATGGGTTACTATATCACAACTTCCTCTTGAATTCTGTTTTCCTTTGGAAATGTTTTAAATGCATGAAAATAAACCAGACATGCTGCGTCTACTGGTGCTAACTGCTGTACTAGCTTGCGGTTTTGTTGCTGCGATAAACACCACGACCAAAACCAACTTGGAGAGGAAAGGGCTTATTTCATCTTGCACTTCCAGGTAACAGGACATCACTGCAGGAAGTCAGGACAGGAACTCGAGGGGGGGGGACCCGGAAGCAGGAACTGATGCAGAGGCCACGGAGGAGTGCTGCTGGCTGGCTTACTCCCCATTGCTTGCTCGGCCTGTTTTCTTATACATCCCAGGACCGACAGGACCACCTGCTCAGGGGTGGTATGACCCACAGTAGGCAGTAAGCTGCCTCCGCATCCGTCACGAATCGAGACAGTACCCCACAGACTTGCCCACAGACAATACGGCAGAGGCCTTCACTCAAGTGAGGTCCCCTCTTCTCGGATAACTTGTGTCAAGCCGGACATTGCAGAGGACCATAGCTTTGGGGCCAGCTTGGGCTACATGGTGAGCCCTGGTCTTAAAGCAACAACAAAACAAACAGACACGACCCAATAATAATGACCCAGAGCGGAAAACGTAGGATTACTTCTTCAAAGAATCAACTCTGCTTCCATAACCTGTATAGGGATGAAATTAAATTCAGCAAAAGTAAACTTTTGCATTTAGTGTGTTCAGTAGCATAGAAATGTGCTTTACAAGGGAGATGTAGTGTTGCTGTGCAAGAAGCAAATCATGATCCAAAGGCAGAGTTTTAAAACTTAAAACCCCACTCTCTGTGACCCACCCAGAGGAAGAGACGCTTGGCTGTTCGTCAGATCTGACTCTGGCTGGTGCTTGGGCTGAGCAGTTATCTGCTCTGTGCTGCGTATTCTCCTAAGAATGTCCATATTTTCCATCTCATTTATCATCCATCCTATGATACAGACCCTAGGAAGAGATTTGACTGCAGAGGCCTGGCATTTACACAGATTTGCACTAGGGACTACCCACGTAAGTCACTTTCCCAGCCCACACATGCAAGTCACTCTCTCTCACACACACACCCTTGGCTTCACAAAAGAAAGCTTCAGCACTAACCTGGATTCCAGTACACTGGGTCACAAAAACCTTTCATGTACAAAGCAAGCAGCAGAAACAGCAGGACACAGAGGGATGAGAGCAAGGGAGGCCCTCGCTTGGGGCAACTTTTAAGACTGGCATTTAGCAGGATCCTGGGACTGTGGCTGGCACTGAGGCTATGGAAGGTGCCAGGAAAGAATTGATAGCCTCCGTGGTCACTCCTGCCCCCCCTCTGGACGTTTGCTGTGTTAGGAGGGAGCCGTGTCATCGGAGTACAGCAGGCTTGGGTCACTGCAGCTTCTCTCCATTTCTCTGGGCTCCGCCCCCACCACCTCCCATGAAGGAGTCATCTGGAGTCAGGGGTTGATCCTGCCATCCCTGTGCTTATCCTTTTGAGGTTCTGTGAGGGAAGATGCTCAAAGAAATCTCTTCACCTCACTGAAACCCAGGGTGACTTGTTCGGCCTCTTTTCCTTCCCCACCCCCTGCTTTTCTGAGGTCACTCAATTCAATGCAGCCTTTATTGGACTGTTGGCTCGAGGCAGACACACCTACCAAGCAGGGCACAAATGTGAGGCAGGCTGCTGCTGCCCTCCAGACACTCAGAGGCCCCTCGTGGAGGAAGCTACGGTCAGACTCAATGCACGGACTATTCTGTGCTCATTCAGCATATATTTATTTGGCAGCTGCTTTAGGCCAATCCCCAGTTTGAGTTTGCCCGAGGATGCCCTGACACCACGATTTAGGCTCTTGTAGCCAAACAGGTGGTAATGCTCTCAGCACAAATGCTGAGAGGGGAGTCTGGGAAGAGCGTGTGGGAAGTTAAGTCTGTGATCTGTGAGTTGGTACCCTCTGGAGGGGAATCCCCCGGCCTGAGTATGAATACACCCACCTGAAGTTATCTGTGCCAGTTAGTAATGTGAGGAATTTTCTTAATTGATGATTGATGTGGGAGAGCCCAGGCCATTGTGGGCAGTGCTACCCATGCTACCCCAGGCAAGTGGTCCTTGGCTGTAGGAAAAGCAAGCGGATGGAGCTGGAGAGATGACTCAGCGGCTAGAAACATACACTGTTCTTCCGGAAGACCTGAGTTCCGTTTCCGGCAACCACATCAGGCAGCTGGCAACTGCCTTTAACTCCCCCTCTAGAGTGATCCAACTCTTCTGGCCTCTGCAGGCACACACTCACATGTATGTACTGATATGTACGTGTGTGTTCACACAAACACACAATTAAAAACAAATCTTTAAAAATACTAAGACAACAACAACAACAACAACAACAACAAAACACCAAGCTGAATAAGCCATGAAGCAGCTCTCTGGGGCTCGCCTCAGTTCCCACCTCTAGGTTCCTGCCTGAGTTCCTGTCCTGTCCTGGCTTCCCTCTGTGATGAATAAGCCATGAAGCAGCTCTCTGGGGCTCGCCTCAGTTCCCACCTCTAGGTTCCTGCCTGAGTTCCTGTCCTGTCCTGGCTTCCCTCTGTGATGGGCTGTGACCTGGGAAATGTAAGTCAAATAAACCCTCAGCTTTTCAAGTTGCTGTGGGAACTTTATCACTACAAAAGAAAGCAAACTAAGCTCCAGACAGGATTTGGAAGAATCCAACTGGAACTGACTTGCAAGCCTCTTCCCTGGGGACTAGCTCTCACACTATTAGAAGATGCTGCCAAGGGAGAGAAGCAACCTACCCAGAGGTAAAGTCTACGGACCACAACAATGACCAGCCCAGCAAGAGAGCCCCAAGGGTACAAGAGCGCCACTTTCATCTTGGAGGTAGCCAGTAGCCGTCTAATTGAACTTCAGACCTGCTCAAAAGGAGTGAATTTGTGGCTGGTACTGTAAACTTCACCAGCTACCCATGGTTGGAGAGGTCACAGACCCCTGACAGAGAACCTACTACGGCCATTTTCCTACACCAATGTTAATTCCAAACTGCATTCTAAATACTTATCTTTACGGCCACAGATATGTGCAGCTCTCGCTCCTCATTAAAGAAGCATCTTTAAAACAAACAGTATACTTCCCGACTTCCTTCAGCTCTTGACTAGAACACACATGTGGGTGAGGACCACCCCAGTCAGCCTCATACTGCAGCCATTGTCCACCTCCTGCTCTCTTCCTGTCTTAGCTGGAGTTTCTATTGCTGCGAAGACCTTGCCAACTCCTATAAAGGAAGACATTTCACTGGGGCTGGCTTACAGTTTGGAGGTTTAGTCCACTATTGTCATGGCCGGAGGCACGGCATGCAGGCAGACATGGTGCTGGAGAAGGAACTGAGAGTTCTAAATCTGAGTCTGTAGGCAGCAGGGAGAGGACTGTGAGCCATTAGGCTTGATTTTGACCTTGTTGGTATAATGTTCTTTTGAAATGTGAACACTTTGTTCATTCAAATGCTGATTTCTCTCCCCCACTCTCTGGTTTCAATCCAGACATTGCATTGTGATACTTTTTCTAAGCATCACCTGTCTTAACTTTGTGTAAATGTGCCAAAATAAAACAACCAGCCACAATGTTGAGAAATAGAGGAAGGAGTAGGTGGGAGAGCGGAGGAGCCAGAAGAGAGGAAAGAGTGGGAAGAAAAGGGCAAGAGAGCTGTGAGAACAGAGGCATGAGGAAAGATCTTGGAACTACATGGAGAGATGGACTGGACCTAATATATCACTAAAAGCAAGTATAATGTGGGAAATCTAAATGTTAGGAAACTATGAGGGCTTGGAGGTTTAGGATGGAGTAACTATTGCCCAGCATTGTGTTCTAGGTTAATTAAATAAATCATAGTCTCTGTGTGGTGATTTGGTTATACAGCTGTTTAGGATCAACAGCAGCTTTACCAGAAGATATATCAATAGTAAATATTAATAGTCACTTACAACAGATCTCAAAGTTCACTCCCAGTGACACACCTCCTCTAAAAAAGCCACACCTACCCCAACAAGGCCACACTGCTTAACAGTGCCAGTCCTTACGGGCCAAGCATGCACACACATGATTCTGTGGAGGCCATTCCTATTCAAACCACCACACCTCCCCTTTAACTTTTTCAGAAATACTCTGAATCGTTTACTTACCTTGTTTATATTCTACCTCAATATAAATGTAAGCTCCTGGAGAGGCAGTGACTTTCCAGTACTTTTATTCAGGCACCTAAAACAATACCTAACACACGGTCAGCAGACAGCGACAGAATAAGCAAACGCATGAATTAGTGAGGGTGAAGACCAGGTCTGCTCTTATTTGCCATTCTATATTTCCAGCGTACTGCCTGGCACTGTGCTCAGTAAATACCTGCTGAGCGAAATGGCTAAAATGGAAATTGGATTGTGGTGAACAATAAAAAATAAGAATAAAATTTAATAGTAGAGGCGCAAGGGAAAAGACTCATCATTCCTATCCAGTCGTCAACACAGAGTAACTGAATTACCACTTGCTGATGGTGAGGTCTCCAGTTACTTCTTTTGGGGAAGAAAAAAAAAAAAAAAAAAAAAAAAAAAAGCTTTGTTTGTAGCCATGGCTGGCCTGAAACGCTTTATAGAGATCGCACTGGGATTAAAGTCGTGGATCACCAAGACCGGCTCCACACCCCCCCCACAGCCCCTCCCCCTGCACTTTCTTTTTGAGGCAGGGTTTCCTGTAGTCCAGATTAGAAAGAGCTTGAGTTCAAGGCCAGCCTAAATTGGAAATGAAGCAAGACTGGATCTTAAAAAAGAAAAGGCTAGGCACGTAGCTCAGTGTCAGGGTGCTTGCCTAATGTTTAATTTTTAGTACCACAGATAAAAGAGAAGCTGACCTAGAAAGTACTTTGCAGCACTGGAAATGTCCGGTGGGAGATCACTTGCCGAGCATCTACAAGACCCTAGCTTCAGTCCCCGGGGCCGCATGAGCATAAATAAATAAATAGATATGGCCACCGAAGCTTGAGCTCCGAAAGCAGCAGGAATGCTGAATCATTCAGCTCCTGGGAGACAAGCGCTAACATGCCCCGCCTTTCCGGGTCAAACTCACTTTCTCTGCTTCTGGTTATGAGCTCATAACTATCTCTTTCTTTCTTCCTTCCTTCCTTCCTTCCTTCCTTCCTTCCTTCCTTCCTTTCTTTCTTTCTTTCTTTCTTTCTTTCTTTCTTTCTTTCTTTCTTTCTTTCTTCCCCCTTGAGTTGGTTGCTGATTCTGACCTGAGGGTGGCCAGAGAACTTAACCGTCACTAGCAGACCTGGCTTCAGACAGCAGCTCACCACAAAAACACGCTCATCTCATCAGGATCTCCTACACGCTGGCACTAACTGCACAAAAACCTTGTTTAACTTTACAGTTACAAGCCTCACACTTCAGACTTTACCTGAAGGCCTGCTATGTACCGGATATGGAACGAATACTCGAAGACTCCTCAACTGGGGGGATAGGAGCCTTGTACACACAGCTAAGTTACGGTGAAAACCCAGTGGGGCTACCCTGACATTGTTTGGTAGCAGGTGGAAGATACCTCCATGGAGCTAGGGCAGGGAGCTTTGGGAAAGACTCCAGGAGACACCAGTGGCTTGAGCTAGATTGGAGGGATATTTGGGATGCTACCATCTGGGAGGAACCAGATGGGCACCTCAGACTGACAACAGGGAAGCCAGCATTGACTAACGCATGAAAAGACCGAAGAATGCACCGAGTATGGCTGTAATTCCCAGCTGCTGTTGTGTGCATAATTACCTCCCTGATGCTTACAAGAATTCATTAGTGAGAAGAACCTAGCGCAAGCCACTCGCTCCTGTGCAAGTACCTACTATGTATGACTATACGTAGTCATGTTCTCACTGTTGTTTTTATTAGTTATACATAGTATGACACTTGTATTTAGGAAAATAAGCACTTACTGAATGGCTAAAGAATTTGCAGATTCTGAAAGGTCTTTAGGATTTTCCTAACGTGAAGCCAGCAGAGCGTAAAGGGGTACGATTTCCATAGGGCTACTTCAGTCACCTGAAGGTCGTTGCTTTTTCCTCACAAGCCCCCACCCCATCCAATCTGGGTTGGTTAGGGTGGATCACTGAAGGGAAAGTAACCGCCACAGAGCCAGGTGTGGTGGCACTGCACTTTAGCCCCAGCCCTTTGCGGGTGGAGGGCAGAGGCTAGCAGATCTCTGGGAGTTGAGGCCAGCCTGGTCTACATAGCAAGCTGCAGGCCAGCCAAGGCTACCTAGTGAGCCCTGTCTCAAAGAGGAAAAAAATAAATAAGTCAAAAAGCCAAAAAATAAACAACAATGAAAACCTGTCTTCAATTTCTCCATCCATCCAGAAAGCATCTATACAGATTTTCCTGTAGCTAAAAGGAAATAACTGGTTTGTGAATACAGATACTTTCCCTCATGAATTCCACTTAATTGTTTAAGTGCTTTCTGAATCACTATGATTTAACTTTCACTTTCCTTACAGTTGATTCTTTGAAATGGAGTTTTAGATACCCAGAGAGCATTTTCAGAATTGCTGATGGGCATGTAAAGACTGAAGAACGATTAGAAAATCTGACTACTGTATCTCAAAAAAACGACATCTCCACAAGCTGAAAAACAAGCAAGTAAGCTCATTGGGGAGTGGAAAGATGTGTAAGCAAATGACTTAGTTTACATCGCCAAAAGATGACTGATCATTCTACTTAAATATGGTAGCAAAAGCACGGACTTTTCAAAATTGGAGAACCTCAACTCTATAAGACACACAATTCAAAGGGGCGGGGGCTGGAGAGACAGCTCAGCCGTTAAGCGCACTGGCTGCTCTTCTAGAGGACCCAAGACGCGTTCTCAGAACCCACATGGTGGCTCACAACTGCCTGTAGCTTCAGTTCCCAGGGGTTACGACGCCCCCTTCTGGCGTCTGCGCTCACTGCATGTACATGGTACACAGTCGTATATGGAGACAAAACACCCATACAGATAAAACTGAGATGCAAAAATGTAACAAAACCCTAATATCAAAGTCAAAGTGATATGCACAAAGCGAAGCCAAGACTCTTGGGAACAGAAAAGCTGTAAGAAGAAACCAGTACTTCAGGAATGTAGTTCACTGACCACTCGAGAGGCTTTTAGCAATCGGCACTTGGGAAATGGTACTCTTTACACTTAAATCACACTGCTTTGAAATGCGAGGTGTCTAATGCTTGCGTACACTCCTCCAAAAGTAGATGCAATCTGATCCTACATATGGAAGACTTAAATACACTGACGGATCAACAATGCACAACTGAGCTGTTTCACTTAGGGACACGTACTCAAAACCTCACTTGTAAGCAGTCTGTTCGGAATCCCTTCCCTTGCTGAGGGACTCCCACTGAACCAAATCAAGATGATATGTAACAGCATTCTAAGAGGCATCCAAGAGGGTCAAACCCTCTTTAGCCCTGGACCCCCTGAAATAGCTGGAAGCTGAGGGCTTGCTGAGAACACAGAATGTAAGCCAGTGAATTTGAGTTTCCAAAGTCATGGACAGCTTATGCAAAACAGGCATGCATTGAAGAAAATAAAAATATCTGAAAACGATGCAGTTAGGTAGAAATCAGAGATGATAACCACGTCTTAACACCCAAAATCCCCCTGGACCAGGCACTGAAAGGATGAGTAAGGTCTGGAGGGCGTGTACTTAATCTGGGAATCAGAATTTAACGCGCCATGGAAGGTGGACGAATTAATGAGAATCATCAATCGTCTCTCCTCGCCGCTGACACTCCAGAGACAATCTCAATCTTTCTGGGCTGTCTTCCATAATTAGGCGCCCACTTTGGGAACAGTGTTCTGCCTGGGGGCGTTCATCCGTGGTGCACGCATAGTTCTGGAAAAGTTTCCCAAACATCTGCCCTAAGAGCAATTTTGTGGATTCTGGGTTGGCTCCTTACATTTCGGAGTCCAGCCTGGCAGGGCACCCGTGCTGGGAAAATCTACAATTTGAGGTCTGGTGCCTTTAGCTTCAGATGAACGTGAATGCCCCACTAACCCGTCTCCTAAGTGAATTAAGCACCTTCTTAACTCTTGACCTCAGGATGCTGCAAAGAGGGGGTACCTCGGAGGAGGGCTCCATGCGGAGGAGCCGCTGGCTCACGGGATCCCGGCGTTCCTCCCGCCCTTCTGGGACTGAGCTCACCTAGGTGGCCGCCGACGACGGTGACGGCGATCTGGTCCAGGAACACCGCCCGGAAGCGCACGTCCTGCTCGGAGCAGCGCTGGCGAAGCGCGCGCAGGATCTGCACCTGCGGGTAGTCCTCGCGGATGAGCCGGTCGGTCAGCAGCCAGACCTGCGCGCACATGGCGACGGAGGCGGCGGCGGCCCGCCCGCGCGACCCCCTGGCGCGTCCTGGGCGAGCACCGCGGCTCCGCTCGCGCCGCGCGCCAGGCGCCTCTGCAGCCCCCGCCGGCGAATGCGCCCGGTCGCCCCGCGCCGCCGCCGCCGCCCAGCCAATCAGCACGTCGCGCCGCCCGGGGAGGACGCGGCCGGGAGCCTGCGGAGATGCGCAGCCTGCGGCGGCCGGGCGGGGCTGGGGCGTCCCCGGGAGTCGGTGGGCCCCAGGCGGGGTGGGCGCGGCGCTGCTCCCCCAGAGAGGCGCGAGTCTGAGATGCTCCGCTATCCTCCTCCAAAGACGACTCCCAGCCGGGCAAGGTCACACGGCGGGCCTCCGGAACTGGATTTGACCCTTAGAAGAGAGAGCCGTCTACCCCAGTCCTGGCCTGCAGCCTGGGCTGGGAAGTGGAGGCAGCTGAGTCTTGGCAGCCTCTTCAGACAATTCGAAGATGTTTATGCTTTTCTCAGGGCCTCCGTCTCTTACACTAGGCATCCTCTCCCGGTTTCACCAGCAATTGGCCCTCCTGACCTCAGTGTCATAAAAACAGGTCTAAGACCTCCTGGAGTTAAAGACCCCTGGTGTGTCCCTCTTCCCTCGCAGTCCTGTCACTTCCCCTGCACCTACAACTCAGTCATTTGTACAGGTTGTCCTTGGTCCTAGCCATTTGCAAATTCTGCCTGGAAACAATAGCGCGAAACCTGGTGGTCAGTTCTTGAAAAATAAATAAATTATATTTTTATTTATCTATTGTGCACAAGGAAAGCCGGTGGGGAGCTACCACGGCTTGCGCATGAAGGTCTGGAGCTTGTTCGCCTACCTCTTCCACCCCAGGGGTTCCAGGGATCAAAATGAGGTCCTCAGGTTTGGCCACAAGTACTATTACCCTCTGAGCCATCTCACCAGCATCTAGCTAGTCACTTCTAAATAACTATGACATTGACTTTAGCCATTTGAGTTTCCAGTTCATGAGAACATCTTTTAAAATTAGGATTATTTTTATTTTGGTTTTTCGAGATAGGGTTTTTCTATGTAGTCCTGGCTGTCCTGGAACTTGCTCTGTAGTCCAGGCTGGCCTCCAACGCACAGAGATCCACCTGCCCCTGCCTCCCAGCGCCGGGATAGAAGGCGCGCACCTGCACCACCTGGCTTAAATTGTTTTTTTGTGCATCTGTGATGTGTGTTTGAAGTGCAGGGGCACATGAATGCCACAAGAAGCTTTCAGGACTCACAGAACAACCTTTGGGAATGGCACTGCCCATTTGGACTCCTGAGGTGGAATTGGGATCACTAGGTTTGCCCAGCAACACTTTTATCTGCTCAGCCATCTTGCTGACCCTAAAACATCCCTCCCTTCCTCTCCCCTTCCTTCCCTCCTTTATTTATTTATTTATTTAAAAGGAGTTTTACAGTTTCAAGCTCAACTCAGCAATGGCATCTCTGAACAGACAAGACAACCCGGGTAAGGTGCAGGTACTGCTGGGAATATCATGTCCACTAAGATACACCTCTGGAAAAGTTCTGTATAAACAAACTTTCAAAAGAAATTTTTTTGCAGCAATAAGTTTGCTGCAAAAACATTTCCTCCCTGGTCCCTGAATTAATTTCCTGTAAGTGATGGAGCTGTAACCCAGCCCCTTGAACTTTGTGCTTTCAAAGAGGGTGCTGTAACCACAGCTCCACCACGAAGCTTGAGGCTCTGTCCTGCCTGCTGTTTCCTTGAGGTTGCATGGTTTGGGGGATGGGGTGGGAGGTACAAAGGGTCTCATTATGTAGCCCTGGCTGGAACTCACTATGCAGACCAGACTAGCCTTAAACTCATAGAGATCTACCTGTCTCTGCCTCCCACGTTCTGGAATTAAAGGCGCTGTGTCACACCACACCCAACCAACCTTCCATGGCATTTTATCTCACGTAACCCAGACTGCCTAAAACTTGCTGTGTAGCCAAGGATGACTTTAAACTTCTCATCTCCTGGCCTCCACCTCCTGAGCAGTGGGATTGCAGGCCTGGGCTGCCAAGCCTGGCTTTATGCCAGCCCATGGTATGTATTTGTGTAGCTTTGTTCCTACAGGGCTACTACAGAAATACTTATCAGGTACTGTTAGGGTTCGGGAAACTTTGAAAGGGAAAGAAAACAGAAGCAAATTCTTTTCTGACCTTCTGGCCTTGTTACTCTTACGGGGGCCTTTCTTCCTCCAGGCAGGGTATAGAAACAAGCATTCTTTTTCCCACTGCAGGTCATAAAATCTGGAACCCCTCTTCCCAGAAGCCAGCTGTAAAACCTAAAGATGTGCTGGTAACTCCCCCTCCTTGATGTAAGTACAGGCCATAAAGACCTGACCTTCCTTGTCTAATGGCCAGTCATATGAGCCTCAGTCCAAGATGGGTCCTACCCCAGCCCAGAAGGAGGAATTGCTACACTGAGCATCCATGATGACTCTGGACAGACCTGGCCAAGTTTCCCCACCAAGTCTAGTAGCATTACATTGTTTTGTTGACAAACAAAACAAAACACAAAAATCTCTGCTTTTAAAAGCCATGAGAAATTTGCTTATTCTGAGCCCAGTATGAGTGACCATGATCTGGAAACATGGAAACATGGGTTCAACTTACCTTGAATGACATATTCTGCCATAGAAAAGGATAAACAAACTTTTACAGCCACAGGACGAAGAAAGTCATAAATCAACATATTTGATAAATAAAATAGGACATCCAATAGGTGAGCTATAGCCAAGCACAGAAACGTTTGCTATTGGTTTCATGTGCTATCTTTTTTTTTTTTTTTAAAATTAAAGGGCAATCATGTGAACACAACCTTCTACCACAAAGTATGCAGCTGAGTTTCCTGTGTTTGGGAAAGTTGTGGATCAGCACATCCCACGTGCAAAAGATAAGTCTGACTCTGGGAAATGACTTTCTCGGCCACAAGATCTTCCCTCCAGTTAAGTATCATGTGCTATCAGCTTTAGGTTTGGTAGCGGTCTCCTAAGCTTACCAACACAGTCCAAGGGTTTTACCTAGTAGTCACGAGGACATTGGGTCAGTCACCGAGCCTGAAGGCGAGTAGCTATTAGAGAGACTGAGACAGACCGGCATCCAGCTTGTGGCATTCCGCTGTCCACTAGCCCTGGATGCTTCACTCGACCAAGCTCAAGCCGTCTGTTTGACCTTCAGCATGGCTGCAGCTTCCTTCCACATACCCTTTCCCCAAGAATATCTGGGAACTGATATTCTTCAGTGTGGGATCTGGTTACCAGTGAAAACTTGTTGGACAATATATGAGAATCAACAAAGTTCAAGCTGCTTATAATCCGTTTTCAAAGCCATCCACACAGACATTGCCACGAGCAAATCACTACCAAGGTAAACACAAACACACCCCACAGAGAAACCGAAAGATCACCTTATTCTCAGCTTAGCTCACAGATAACCATAGGCAGAGTTCAGCCAGAAGCCTGAGTCCACGCATATGGCAGGGAGAGAGGGATGCTTATATGATCTGCAAAGCAGACCAGCTGTTTGGTTTGCTCTTGAAATGCGGCCCTTCTTATGCTGCCAGACTAGTTTCAGACTCTGGGATTCAGTGAGATCCTCCCACCTTGACTCCAGGGTAGATGGCTTTAGGTGCAGAGCGTCCTGCCAAGCCCCGCCAGAGCAGCCTGCTTTGCTCCGCTGAGCTTGTGCTATTTGGAGACCTAGTTTGTGTGGCACAGAGAACGAGAGCCGTGTTCTCAATTTTGAAGTGAGGGCCCAATTGAGCCTGTTATAGCCGGACTGCGCCACGGGCACTTTTGTATCACGGGACGAAAACTAGTAGCCTCTACTGGAGACAGTGATCCTTTCAGCCATTCTCAAGGGCACACAGCCTTCACTCTTGATCTCTTTCCTCTTTGCTGAAGAGTTTGAAATGCCAGCCTGTCCTAGACTAGAGACTCTGATATTTAGCATAGGCATGCTTGAGTCTGAAAGGGGGGAGGGGGCGACCCTGCTTCCAGGGTCAGTTTCTCAGTGAGCTAGAAGAGCACACGACAATCCACAATATAATGAGCATTACAGGATTGGGCTGGGTTTAACTGCAGAAAATGGACAATCCCTTTTTAATACAGTGACACAATTTCCTAATGAAATGTGGACTAGTTAAGTCTTATACTATGATATGATATGATATGATATGATATGATATGATATGATATGTTTTAGGAGCTGGCAAGATGACTCAGCAGGCAAAGGTACTTTCCCTCAAGCCTGACAAGATCAATTCCCTGGACCCGCAAGGCAGAAAGAGAAAATCTGCTCCTGCATGTTGTCCTCTGATCTCCACCCACTCCCTATTCCACACACAAGCTCCACACCGAATCAATATGTAAACATAGTAATAATTAAAACAAGCTCCTATTTTAGTCTTTGTTGTAGATTTCTGACACACTTCCTAAAGCCCTTGCAATTTATTAAGTGATAGGAACATCTTTGGCCACCTCTGACTATTTTTAGTTGTTTGTTTGTTTATCCCCAGACTCTGAAATCAGTCTCGGGTGTGAGAGAAGTGAGCAGAACATGGGTTATTGCTCTTAAGGACCACATTTTAGTTTATGTTAACGAGGTGACTTTGGGAATGCCCAGTGTGGGGTCTGGTTACCAGTGCCATCAACCGAATGGTTAGAAGGTGGGATCATGCAACCCACCCACATCCATCTCTAGGAGGATCTGGGTTTAGTCACCAGTGGCCAATGACATAACTGACCGTGCCTACCCCATGAACACTCCCAGAGTGCTGAGTTGGGAGACGGCACCTGGTTCAAGTTTCTCACCTCAGATGTGCATGCCTCTCTTCCACCTGGTTTCTTCTCAATTGGATCCGTTATCATAAACTGGCAACTGTGAACAAAATGTTTCCATGAGTTCACTGGGCCATTCTAGCAGGTTATGAGACCTGATGACAGAGTGACTGGGAAACCACAGTTTATAGCCAGAGAGTCAAAAGTGCAGGAAGTAACTGGCACCTGATGAGATTACAGTCTTGGGGACTGAACCCATAACCTGTGAGATCTGTGGCAATAAAAATGCTATGTGAATAATTTTGATTCTGTATTAAGAAAATAATGAACAAAAAAGATCTGTATAAACTATTTTCCCTATTATTTTCAATGCCCCGTTGGCTGAATCCATTGATTTAGAACCTACTGCTACAGGAGGTGGCTGGGTTGGGGGTGTCGGGGCCAGGGCTTTTTACACCCAGAAGTTCTGGGCAGGATTTCCTCTCATTTCCAGGATTCATTATACATTGTCAAAGAAGATTACTGAGATGAGGATCCAGACAAAGCAAAGTAAAAGAGTCTTTATAAAAATTGCCAATGATCCCAAGCAAGAGGATTTGACAAGTATGCAGAGGGTCAAAATTCAGTCGAGTCAAAATATCCTATAATAAATGGAAGGTGATACATTTAAGGAGTGAAGAAGTTCCACACATGCATAGATGCAAAAGAAGCAAACTAGCCACATGGAAGCAAATATAGCCAAGGAAGAATGGATGGGTGTGGAAAAGCAATGATGAAAGGCACAGAAGAGTCAAAGGATGCTACGTGAAGCCTGGAGGGTCAAACAAGTCTTTATATTAATGGGACCAATCACGGAGCGCCTAGCATCCAGCATTTATTGATATATCATTTTTTTGGGGGGGGCATCGACATAGCTTTGCAGGGTAGATTGTAAGGAAGACGTTGAGGTGGCTGCGGCGATTGGTAATATTTGTAATTCTGCCCTAAACTTGTTTCCTGAAACCAGGCAGGCCAGTGGTTCTCAACCTTCCTAATGCTGCAACCCTTTAATACAGTTCCCTATGTTATGGTGGCCCCGATCATAAAATTATTTTCGTTGCTACTTCATCATTGCAATTTTGCTGTTATGAATCGTAATGTAAGTATCTGTGTTTTCCAATGGTCACAGGTTGAGAACCACTAAGGTAGACAGTTACAGTTTTCTAGGGGCTTTCCCTATCTCTCCCGAGACTGACCCAGGATGGAATGCAGAATGAAGGATGATTTTAGGAAGTAAGTCGGCTTGGAATGCTGGGTGGCAAGCCTGGCCTCCCTTGTCAACATCGGAAAGTTGGTTTGATTAGAACCTACTGTAATCATCGGCTCCTGCTACCCCCATGCTCACTGTTAGGAGATTAGTATTCATTAGTATTCATTCTGATTTGTTTGTTTTTAACCCCCAAGGACTGTTGGTAGAATGACCCCCAAAGCTGAAAGCTTCAGTGCCCCAGTCTGGGCCTGTAGCTCCGTAAGCTCGGACTGCGGAGCAGCTGCGCTGATGCGGAGAAGCTGCACCTTCCCGCGAAGATCCACTGACCTGCTGTCCCGCCCGTCTCAGCCTGAGGTATATTCAGTGAAGGCAGGTAGCTGGGCTTCTCAGAGTAGAGAAGCAGTTTAAGAGCAGAAAGGTAGAGGAAATCTAGAAAACAACCGTCTCCATACAGATGTATCCCGCGGTGTGAAGGGAGAGGGCACAGGACCCACAGGCATTCGCTTATCCCGCGATTTCCGTCACTGTGGCGAGCAACTTCTGCCTGTTCCGCAGGGTGGTGAAGGGCTTGGGGAACCGTTGCCTCCTGCGGGAGGGAGGGTATTTCTTTCAGAAGCACTGACTATCTCAGAGTCCCAGAAGTCTCTGCCCCGCAAGAGGCAGCCTCTGGTTTTGTTAGGGGACCGGTTGGCACTTATTACTTGAACTCTTACACCGCACTAGTGATGTCCACCACATCACTGAGCGGGAGACCAAGTTTCTCACACTCAGAGTGAGGACAAGGGAGTCGATTTTGCGCTTGATTTGCAGAGTTGTATGGACACACTTGAATGTGTAACACACCTGCTTCAAGATAGTGTCAATCACCAGCTTGGAAACACTCTCCTGGTTTTCCCCATGAAGACACACCCAGGATTCTCTTGTTTGTTTGTTTGTTTGTTTTTGTTTTTTTTTGAGACATGGTTTTTCTGTGTGTAGCTCTGGCTGTCCTGGATTCGCTTTGTAGACAAGGCTGGCCTCACACCCACTGAGAGCTGCCTGCCTCAGTCTCCCTGAGTGCTGGGATTGAAGGTGTGGGCCACCACCCAGGACTCTTAGGGCAAGGTACAACAAAACTGCATACCATCCCCAAACCTTTGTTCTTGCCAAGTACTCCTTTACACATGTTTCCTGCCACATCTCTGCACCCCCTGAGGACCCTACTTGTGTAAAGTTGGCAGCATCATTAATTTCACATAGGAGGTAGGTTTGGGAAACTGGACAAAACAAAAAACAAAACAACAACAACAACAAAACGCTGGAGAATCCAAGATTCCAAGCCTCTCTGGCCATATCCCCTCTTATCTTTTTTTTTTTTTTTTAATGGTCAGGGAGGCTGATGAATAGCGAATATTCATCACAGCTATCCAGCTGTGGGTCTGGATGCTTCCCTGACAGCTTGACCGTTGAACTGCTCACTGCCTCCTTCTTTTGTGGGAGGTTATCACTTCTGAGACCTGTCATGGGTGCCAAGTAGTCAAGAAACTTGCTGACTGCTGGCTGCAACCAGGACGGTGCTCTCCAAACTGTGGTCTTCACCTCTGCTGGAGCAAGGCGTGGCAGTCAGCTGCTCCTTTTGGAGGATGCTCTCCCTACCCAACTCAGAAGTGGGAGATTCTGCCTCCTGTCTCTCCATTCTTCCTACCAGATTTACAGTGTTAGTGGTGCACCTGCCCTAAGGATGCTAATAATAATAATAATAATAATAATAATAATAATAATAATTAATAATAAAGTCATGGCAGCATGACTTTAGTTATTAGCCAGGCAGCATTCCCAAGTCAGAAGGGTGATTTGGGAAGCCACATGATCTGTTCTTTTGCATGCCCGACCACAAGCCAGATAAAGAGAGTTGTGGAGCCCAATCTCAAAACATCTAGGAAACACTTTCACATCTAAGGCTCAAGGAGTGTTGTAGAAGGAGGGGAGGGGGACTGTGAGAGTCAGAGGAGCAGAAGCTCCGCTGGAAAAGTCTCACCAACATGACTGCCCAGATGTAAGCTGAGTAAGGGTGACACCGACAAACTGGATGGGGGAAAAAGCCCACGAGGGCCTGCTCTACACAAAGAGCTACAGGCAATTAGGTAAAGCTGGGAGCAGGAGAGGGGGTTCTCCACAGGGAGGAGCACACCAATTGGTTACCCAGAGCCGGTCTGCCCTGAAAACATACATACAAATAACATTATACAGACACAACACCTTATATTTAGGAATACGTATGTATGTACAAATACATACGTGCACACAATCACAGCAGGTGAAAAAAGAGGCCACGAATTGGAAGGAGAGTGGGGAGGGTATGTATAGAGGAGGGTTCGGAGGGAGAAAAGGGAAGAGAGAAATGCTGTAACTAAAATTACAATCTGGGAGAGGGAGGGGGTAGGGAGGGAGTGCTAGCGTTCTTAACAAACTGAAGATTGATTGTCCACATAAGATAGGTTCCAACTGGCTAGCTCAGGTACCCGGATCTCTACTTAGAAGTTGTTCATTTACAAATGATGGAAACAACTTTAAACCAATGCAGGAAAGAGGGAATTGCTGGCTCACAGTCCTTGGAAGGCTGGGGAGGCCCCAGTCTCAGCTGACCTAGGACTAGAAGGTGTCCACATTGCCCAAATTAGGTTGCTCCTGCTCCTCCGTCCCTTGCTCTCTCTGGCTGGCGCCGTTCCCTTCTGTGGTAGTTACCGCCTTCCGCATGGCAGGGGAGGTGCCCCTCTTCACAGTCTTGTTTTACTTTTGCTTGAGACCGTGTCTTCAAACTCTCAATCCTCCTGCCTCGGCCTCCCCCGTGCTTTGTGTTACAGGAGTGTGCCACCACACCTGGCATCTGGTTAATGCAGCCAGTGATCCTCGTTCACAAGGTCCTCCAAAGCTGGAAGTGGTGGCAAGCACCCACAGTCTCAGCGCTAGGAAGGCTGAGGCAGGAGGATGGCCAGTGGAGGCTGACACGAAATAAATAAATAAATAAGCAACTGCTCCATGAAACTTCCTTTTGGGGGAGGGGTGGGGGGGTCTTGGGCTTGAGAGCTGGTTCAGTGCTTACGAACACCTCTTGCTCTTACATAGGGCCTGAGTCTGGTTCCCAGAACCCATGCTGGGTGGCTCTCAACCCCATGTAAACTCTAGCCTCTAGCTTCGGGGCATCTGACACTGACCTCATGACATCAGCTCAGGAGACCCCTCTAAGCCTCCCTGTCCTCTCCATCTTCACCATTTGGCTAGTTGAAGCTTCATCAGAAACGCATAGAGATAATGCAGAGCAGATAAGGTGGATGTGCCTAAGGGTAAATAATTGTGATTTTTTTTCCAAGCAGAAAAAAATGGAATTAACATAAAAAAATTATTAAAACGTTCTTTATTAATTGTCCTTAATATTGATATCTCCCACCTTCCTGTCTGTTGGTACATGCTAGGGGACAACAAAGTAAATAAGCAGGAAGGCAATTAATATTAATAGAAAAAAAGCAGAGACAAAGAACAACAAACTTCACAGAGCTCAATAGCTCATGGTGTTTTTCTGTAACTGTAACTTTATGATGTACATCGCTAGTGGAGAAATATTTTGTAGAGAGCTCCGTCACTCTCCAGTTTGGAGAAAAAAAAAAGATAAATAGCTTGCCCCAAGTGTGCTGGAGCTAACTACAGTTTCGTCAGTAAACTGAAGACTTCTTTCAAAATAGCTATTTCTCCCACCGTGTAAGTGAAAAATGGACTCCTGGAGGGAGAACAAATAGGTCCTTCTGAATGTGAACACCTTAACAGGTAAATGATTTTTTACTGTAACATTTATCTATTTGTTACTTTACTGTGTGTGAGTGTTTTGCCTGCATGTCTGTGCACCATGTGTGTTACTTGGTGCCTACAGAAGCCAAAGGAGAAGCTTGTCAGATCCCCTGGAACTGGAGTTACAGGTGGTGGTGAGCCACCACGGGGTCCCCTGCAAGAGCAGCAAGTGCTCTTAACTGCTGAGCAATCTCATCACCCTCTGAATACGTCATATAATGGAATACTTTGAATTAGTTGGGTAAAACATTTGCTTCAACATCATTTTAAACAGCAACAAAACCAAAACCTTATTTCTCCCTCAAAGCGCAGACAGCTCAGGATTGCTGTGGTGGCTTCTCGGTCATGGAACTTCCGGGTTCCTCCTTTCTGCGGACCATTTGTCTCAAACACACAGCTGTCCATCACTCACAATCAGACGTGGACTGTGAAGCTGGAGCCTTCTCCGATGTCCAAGCAGCAAGAAAAGAGATGAAGAGGTGAAGGACAATTCCATCTTCCTCCGAAGTCCTTCCCAGTGGCTTCTGCTTCCGCTGAATTGATCAATCTGCAAGAGAAATATGAACCGTGGCTTTCCATCTGGGCACACGACTTAGCATCTGGAAGGAGGACATCACGTGCTGGACACAGTAATGGACGTGCCTGTGACCCTCCATTTTTATGGTGTCTTTCTTTCAGTCATAGAACCACTACCACCCCTGATCTGACCTTGGCCATGGAGCCAGAGGTTACATATTTTTTCAGCCTCCTTTGCGGTTGATTGCATCTTAAAACCATAGGAAGTGAGTTGAGGTATTTGAAGGAAATTGCCTGTCCTCCATTCTTTCATGTCTTCCTGCCCGCAGGTGGTACACTGATGTGGCAGAAGAGTCAGATATGTACACATGAGGCCAACATGTGTACATGTATCTACCATCGGGTTGATGGTGCAGATGCCAGACAGAAAGTACTGTTTCCACATAACTCTGCAGGGTGGAATTGCCTACCGCTCTGGACCTTCTGCCTGTCGGTTGTAGCTTGAGAGAAATAAGCCAGCACCTTTTCTAGTCCCTGTACTTTGGTATCCTTTTGTTCTGGTGGCCTTGCTCATATCCAAATACACTTTCTTTGCCTCACTTTATTTTTCTGCAAGATGGCAGTGATGTGATGTGTTCTATGGAGTTACTGGGAGATGTGGCAATAAGGTAGCCTTGGAGCATGAGTTTGATACAAATGTTGTTGCTATGATTTGATCCTTGACTTGGAAAAGCATGAGAATATAAATGTCTTAGATGTAAACAGAAGCATAAAATCTGTCATTGAGACCAGAATGCATGCTCCATTCACATCCTCAACTCCCCTGAGGTTAAGCAAGTGAAAATGTTCTTACTTTCATGGCCCTGAGTTTGGCAGTCAGCGAGTGGGCCTCAGGGTGGCTGCTGGCTCTAGCCTGTCTACTATGTGACATGTTAGGAACTGCAAGTGGACAACGCCAAGGCAGGATTAGCTTGAAGAAATCGTGATCTTTGTTCTTGAGAGTTACGGAACTGAAAAGCATCTCTCAGCTCCGTCTTAGAGAATGGGCTGTGCGTTGTCCTCTTGGCCCTCCACTGTGACAAGCGGCCCTCCCCCTCCCCCTCTCCATTCCCCCACCCCAGTCTAGGACCATCCATTTGCTGCTGCACATATAACCACTCCTCAGTCAGCTCACCAGAAAGATGGGCTTGGGATAAGCGTCCTCTGGCTGCTGGTCCAACTGGCTTTTAGGATAGTCAACTTCTTTGTCTCAACACATTTCTCAACTTAATTGCCCTGTTGTTTGGTAAACGTCCTCATCTGATTCCAGTAATGAGTAAGTGAAGGTATTTTTAGAGGAAATCCTCCACTGTTTGGGTTATTTCCCTACCATTCTCTTGCCTGAGCTATTATCGACTCAGAATAGAACACAACAAATGCCAGCTAGGAAGAAAAAGAGACCTCGGTAGAAGAGGCTCCAAAGAAACAAACAGAGAAAATAGAAAGTTCCTTTGGTAGGGTGAGTGTGAGTCAGAGACTGGGAGGCAAAGCACAGCCGACGTGGGAAATCTCAAAAAGTGGCCGCTGTCCACTTCCTGTTCTTCAAGGGAAGGGATCCAGGCCCCTTGAACAATTCTGCATTGAGCTTGGGTACTGAATCAAGGTTTTCTTGGGGGGCGGGGGGACACGGGGAGAGCTGGAAATGGTAGCACACACCTTTAATCCCAGCACTCAGAGAGGCAGAGGCAGGCAGATCACTGTGAGTTCAAGGCCAGCCTGGTCTAAAAAAGTGAGTGCAGGATAGCCAAGGTTACACAAAGAAACCCTGTCTCAAAAAAACAAAAAAAAAATTTTGGGGGGGTAGTAATGGCAAGGAAAGAAAGGTCTGAATGTCATCTCCCAGAATCCACCACCAACAGGGTTGAGAAGAAATCAGTCAACAGTCCCTTGGGTCCCTGAGGGGACAGAGAGGCCCTAAGAGGAGCCGCATGAGGAGCGGAAGAGTTGAGAGGCCTCAGCAGTTACACATTAGCATGGTGGCGCACACCTGTAGTCCCAGCTACTCAGGGGCTGAGGTGGGAGGATTGCTTAGGCCCAGGAGTTCAAGGCCAGCCTGGGCAACATGCTGTGACCTAAAACTAAGCAAACGAAAGGAAAAGGTGGCCTGGTGAAGCTAGCCTCTCCTGCGTTTACATCATAAGTTGGACAAGGAACAACTTTTCCTCCTCCTCCTCCTCCTCCTCCTCCTTTTAATGTATGTGGGTACTTTGCACACATGACTACAGACCAGAAGAGGGCATGGATTGTGAGTTACATTGTGGTTGCTGGAAACTGAACTCAGAACCTCTGCAAGAGCAGCCGGTGCTGCTGAGCTGTCTCTTCAACCCCAGTTCGTTTTTTCTCTCTTTTCTCTCTCTCTCTCTCTCTCTCTCTCTCTCTCTCTCTACCTCTCTCTCTTGCTTTCTTTTTTGAAGTCCTGAGGTTTGAACCCAGGACCTTGAGCATGCTAGACAAATCCCCTTCTTCTGAGCTATGCCTCTGGACAAGGAACTTCTTAAGGAAAGCTGCAAGACAGTGTGAGGCTTTTCCTCCTCTTATGAATGGGGGTGAGGAGCTGACATTGGTTGATTGAAATGATAAACAGCAGGAAGCATGCTTTCAAAAAAAAAACACAAAGATTTGCTTTAATTTTAATCACGTGTACATGTGTAAGTGTGTCAGTGTGTATACAAGTGCATGCTGTGCTTGTGTGGGTGCTCATGGAGACCAGAGGTGTCAGAGCCCCCAGGGTCACGGGTGGCTCACTTGGAAATTGATCTCAGGTCGTCCGGAAGAGTAATACATGCTCTTAACCACTGAGCCATCTCTCTAGCCCCAGGAAGTCTGAGTTTAGAACGAAATTAAATTTCAAACCATAGAGCCAAAACCACACTTAAACCATTTTTCCCCTTGGAAGAAAGGACACGTTATAGAAAGTAACAAGTGTTCTCTTCTTTGCGCATCTGAGTGGTAATGTGCAGGGTTTTCTCCTGTGTGCACAAAGCCGGTATTTTTTAAAAGGGTATGGATAGGGCAACGCACTTAGGAGCACAGATCCCAAAGTCCTAAGTGAAACTGGCAAACGTAAGCCATCAGGAAAGGAAAGGAAAAGCCACATCGCATCCAAGAAGTCTTTAGCCCATAAACGCAAGAGCAGTAGGAGTGATGTCGGGAAACTCCTTCCCTACCAGCAAACCGCAAGGAAATAGGTATCAGGAAGAGTAAGGTCAACAGACCACCTTGTAGAGGATTCCAGCAGAAAACAGAAAGAACAAAAACCAACCAAACCAAACAAAATCTCCGCATGCTCCCCAAACCATTGTCTGGGGGTCCGCACAGTCAGCCCTCCGTGTTGCTGAGGGTACACGCGTTTTCTGGTCATTATTCTCCAGTGACCCTTTCTTGAGCACCTCTGGCAGAGGCAGCAGAGATGCACTGATCTAGATGAGCAGTGGCAGTGGCGGCGGCAGCGTCAGCTGTCAAGTAGTTGCCAGGCCGAGCCGCGGAAGGGGCGTGGCAGCCTTCAACTTGACGGCTGAAGGAGGGGCAGAGCTGAGTGGTCCAAAGGCCGAGCTGTGGAGCTGTGAGGCAGAGACACACTGACCAGTCCACGACAGTGGCCCAGGGCAAGAATGAGGGCGGGGGAGGGGGCGGACGCGGAGCGAACGAACTGCTGAGGCTAAAGAAAGCTATAAATAGACAAGAGAAAAGAAACTGCGGGTCCCGGGTGTTGGAAGAGTTCCAGAGGGCTGCCAAGCCTGTAGGGCCGCAGCCAAGTATCTCAGAAACCCCCTGGCCCGGGAGATAAAACACGGGTTGTGTCAAGTGCTGAGGAATCCCAGTACACAGGCCTGCCCAGAGGCCTGTGTACGCGGAGAAATCCTGCGTGTGGCATCTGAACACGCGGTCCCCCGCTGGGCGCGGCCTAAGAGGTGCGTCCCTGCTGGAGAAAGCGTGTCACTGGGGTTTAAGGGTTCCTCCATCCTGAGCTGCTTCAAGCTCGTGGTTGAAGATCCGAGCCCTCCGCTTCTGCTGCCAGAGCCACGCCTTCCGTCTGTTGCTAGGACGAGCTCTCACGCCAAAGACCCGTAAGTCAAAACAAACCCTTCCTGCTAAGAGTGGCCTTGTTCAGGTGTTTTATCACGCCGACAGAAAAGCAAACTAGAATACTAGATCTGCACAAGACTTACGGGTTCCGATTCCCGAGGCTTCAGGGAGCTGTAACCCCGGAGTCCCCACTGCTGCTCCTGTCTGACTGGGGCTATCCAGCGCTCCTGTCAAGAACTGAGGGACACAAAGCTGCCGAAGGTCCGGGAAGAGCTTCTTTCTCTTCGCTTACCCATGACTCCTACCCAGGGAGAGCAAGAAGACGTCAGCCAACTGATGGGTAACACGTTAAGTCATTTCTGTCAGGCACTTGGTTTCACTTGACACGTGTAAAGGAATTTACATAGGAGCCGTGAACGTGATCTAGATCTAGACGCGACCTGCAGCCATGAGAGGACATGAGAGGGGCTTCGGGAATTGAACTCATGTCATCAGGCTTAGAAGCAGTCACTTTCACCCACTGAGCCATCTTGCAGGCCCCAACTCCATTATTTTGTACTATACTAGAGTATAAAGCATTTTATTTTATTGTTAATTTAATGGTTTTACTTTTTGAGTTTTGTTTTGTTTTGAGACAGGGTCTCACTATGAAGCCTTGGCTGTTCTAAAACTATGTAGATCAGGCTGACCTTAACTCATAGAGATCCAACTGCCTCAGTTTCCCCAGTGCTGGGATTAAAGGCGTGAACCTCCATGCCCGACCCTTTTCTTTTGTCTTTCTTTTTTTTTCTTTCTCTCTTTCTTTCATTCATTCATTTTTTTTTTTTTTTGACTAGGTCTTGCTGTGTAGCTTTGAACTTGCTATGAGGATGAGGCTTCAAATGTATAGAGATGTGTCTGCCTCTGCCTCTTTAACACGGGGATTAAAGGACTACGCCATGGCTAGCTTTCATTTTCTTGATTAATGTTTGATATGGAAGTGTCTGGCTCATTGTGGGCAATGTTACCCTGGGCTGGTGGTCCTGGGTGCCACAAGAAAACCAGCTGATCAAGCCAAGGGGAACAAGTCAATCAGCAGCACTCCTCCATGGCCTCTGCTTCAGTTCCTGCTTCAAGCTCCTGCCCTGACTTTCTCTCAGTGACTGAGTACACTTATAAGATGAAATAAGCTCTTTTCTCCACAAGTTGTTTATTGCAGCAGCAGAAAGCACACTTATCTCACACTTGCGCTGTTGCTACACTTCCCCAAAGCGTTCTTCTTGGGAAAAAGAAGAAATATCGCAAACATGAGATAGACTCCTGTTCTCATATTCATCCACACGGATGCTAGTATTTTATACCCACACTTGCTTTAGATTTTTCAAAAAGGAATAAACATTGTAAGTAGAGGCAAAATCTGTATATGCCATGGTAATTTCACTTCTGTTCCTCTCCCACTTCTAGCAACTATCATGAATTTGGTGTGACTTTGATACTTATGTTTGTATGTGTGCCATAAACATGTTTTTAACATGGCTGTTTCTTTATGTAGATGGTACCTTACTCTACATATTATTTTACAACATGATTTTCTGTCTCCTTAGCATGTTTGAAGTGTACCCTTGCTGATCTCTATCACACTGATTACTCCATTTGAATGCTGCACAGTAAACTATATTGTGAATGTGCTAAAACCGCACTTTTTCTTTTATTGGACACATGAGCTGTTTCCTTTTTTAAATTACAAATAATACTGCACTGTTTCATGATGCCTGTGTATTTGTGTATGGGCTCAGGTGGTACTGGTGTTTGGACCCAGGCTTCATGCGTGCTCAGTATGTATTCTACCAGTGAGTTGTACCATCAGCCTGATCATTCACATATGGAACTTTGTGCACATATGTGTGAGGGTTTTTATAGCCTGACAGAATAACCAAAAAAAAAGGGGGGGGGGGTGGAGGTGGGAGGAATGTGTGAGTCAAATGGAATGCCGGTTTTCATTCTCACAACTATACTGGCAGGGTTTTTCTTTCCTTCTTGAGACAGGGCCTTGCTAAATCACCTTACCTGTGTGATCCTCTGATCCCACACCCCTAAGCAGCTGGAATTACAGGTATGCACCGCTGCACACAGCTGTCTATTTATTTCTGATATGGTAGAAGTGACAGTCTGCTCACCAGAGCCCGGCTGTCCACCTCCGACATGTGGACCTGCATCATCTCCCACTTTCCTACTTCGATGGGTGTGAAATGCTGTCCCATGGGCTTTCTTCAGTTGTCTGATAAGGGATCAGGTGCATTTTTTTTTAATATTTATATGTCACTCAGAAATCATCTAGAAATTACCTTCCCCCCTCTTTCCTGTTGTTTCATATTTATTATTAATTTGTAGGAATTTCATTATAAATTTGTGCGCCTAGTCAATAAACATTTCTTCCCCCGCCCTCCACTGTTTTATACTATTTTATGTGTATGGATGTTTTCTCTGCATGTATGTCTGTGCACCATGTGTGTGCCTGGTGTCTGCAGAGACCAGAAGAGGGCACTGGATACCATGAATGTGAAATTACAGATGGCTGTGAGTCACCACGTGAATGCTGGGAACTGAACCCAAGTCCTCAGAAAGAACAGCCAGTCTCTGAATTGCCAAGCTGTCACTTCAGCCTTTTGTCATTTCTTCTCTGTGGAGACTTTAAGCTCCTCCCCTGTTTCTTCGCAAATATACATCAGGCTGTTATGACAACAGTCGCCGTGCTGGGCTGTAGAACATTAGAACCTGTGGCAGCTCTCAGTCTGTTTGGAATGTGCTGCCTGACCTATGGTCCCTCTACTCTACCCCTTCTGGCTTCTTTTTATCACTGTTTTCTATGTTGTCTTGGCTATTCATGATGACTCAAGCTGCAGGGGAATCTTTTCCTGCTGTGGATAAACCCTCGAGGCAGGAAGGTGACCAGGTCCTTGCCTGAAGAGCTCCAGCAGCCAGACCCCTCCCCCGGACCTCTCTAACAGTCATAACTGTGTTTCCAACCTCTGTAGCTGTCACAAAGGTCATCTCCAGCCCCGCAAAAGAACCCTTCCCAGTTATGAACAAAAAGCCACTAATCCCTGAGCATGAAAACCCGCCAATCCCCGAGCTTCCCACAAAATCCCACCAATCCCTGAACAAGAAAACTAACCAACCCCTGAGGTCCCCCAAGCACAGGACTTGAAATCCCCCCATCATCACCCTGGAAAGCTCCAGCCAGCTAAGAAATCCTCTATAAAGGCTGTGTCTGCTCTGTTCCCTGCTGTCCTCGCCCTGGAGCAGAGGCAGCCAACCCTGAATTTGTTCCTCCAATACATCTTTTTTTTTTTTTTTTAATGAGATTTGCTGCCTGGTGTGACTCACTCGTCAAAAGAAGTCTAAGAAGCAAGGAAGAGAAGAACGGAAGAAATGAAGAAGTGGGGGCTGAGGCTCCTGAGCACCGCAGCTTAGCTGGGGATCACCCCTTCCCTTGGAGCTGCAATGCCTCTGCTGAGGAGGCTTCCTTTCAGAGCTGTGTGGTTCCTGGGCTCCTGTGTGTCTCAGGATACTGGGATACCTTCTCCCCTCAGAGCTGTGTGGTTCCTGGGCTTCCGGATCCCGCAACACCTCTCCACCTGAACAGGAAGGCCAACGTGTTGAGTTCAACGTTTAAGCTCCTGCATGTGCAAGCAGCATGCAGTGTTGGGCCATGGTGTCTCCTGCTACGCTGAGGTATCCATCACCGATCACCCCAAAGACAGATTCTCCTACCATAATCAATTTTCTCATTTATTTATTGAGTAGTTTGCTCTTCCATCGATATTTTTTTAATTTCTTTTTTATTTTTCCCTTTGTTTTTGTTTTTAAGATTATTTATTATGTATACAGTGTTCTGCCTGCGTGTACACATGCATACCAATAGAGGGCACCAGATCTCATGGTTGTGAGCCATGATGTGGTTGTTCTGAACTCAGAACCTTTGGAAGACCTGCCAGTGCTCTTAACCTCTGAGCCATCTCTCCAGCCCTCTTTTTTATTTTTATTTTTGTGTTAGGGTCTCTTTATGTAGTTCTAGCTGTCCTGGAGGTCTCTGCATAGATCAGGCGTCAACCTCACAGAGACCCACCTGTCTCTGCTGGGATTAAATGAGTGCAGCACCGTACCTGACCAAAATTTACTCCATATTTTCCAATGGCATATTTGAGGCGTCAAGTCTACAAGCATTCAAAGCCTGGTTTCTGGGGTCTTCTTCTGGTTTTGCTCACCAATTTGTCTGGCTCTATGCCAACATCATGCCATCTCAATTCAGTAACTTGATGGTAAGTTGATCCTGGCAGGTCAATCTTTTTCAGGTTTTTCTACATCTTCAAGATGCCTTGTCCTTTTCTGCTTCAGGTTGAATTTTAACATTAGACTGCTTTGTTCCATAGAAAGTCATGTTTGACTTCCTTTTCATAATGTGCTTGAATTCATGGGTAAATCTAGGGAAGAATTTACATCTTTTGACACCGACTCCTGCAATTCATGAACCTGTCTGTGGTCCTCTCCGTTTCGGTGGTCTCTCTGTGCGCTTCTACGTGCGTTTCTCATGCTGTGTGGTGACTGGCACATTGCTTTATGATTAGGAGACAGATTTCTGTTTTCTTCACAATGAGTTTATCTAATTCCAAGTCATCTTTTTTCAAAGATTTTTCTTACTGTGTGCGCTAATCAGTGTGTGCAGGAACACACATGCACACGAGTACTAATAATGACATTTTAAAAGTGAAAGAATAGATTTCTTGCTTTAATTTAAAAAAAATCACAAAAAAAATCACAATTAGTCATGAATGCAGCAACTTTTCTGAACTTCCTCATTAGATTTAACAACACCTACTGTAAGGGACTTTCGGGTCCAGTTTTAAAGATTTTTTTTTTTTTTTGAGACAGGTCCCTCTATGTAACCCTGGCAGTTCTGGAACTCACTATGTAGACTAGGCTGGCATTGAATTCACAGAGATCCACCTACCTCTGCTTCCTGAGTGCTGGGATTTCTGCCTTTACTGAAGCCGCCACTCTATCAGTAGAGCTTATAGAGCTCCGTACTCCATCAGTAAATTTAAGGTTGCTGTGTTTCCTTATGTTGTGGGGAGTCCTCAACTCTTTGTGTAAATAATTCTCATCAGTTTGACACCGATAGCATTGACACTGACTTACATAAACTTAAACTGAGCTATATAATTATAATTTGACTGTCCGTGATATCACAGCTTATGTTAATCCTTGAATGAGCGTAAAACTCAAGTGCATGACAGCCCATTACCTACAAGAGTTCACGCTGATGGTCATTGTAAAACAGAAATGATAGTACAAGTGGAAGCTGGTGGTGGAACAGTCAGATGTTTTAGGACGCCAGTGGCTGTGACAGCAAGCACGCCAGGTCAGCATATGCTACCTCTATTTCACTAAACTCAAAGAACAGGTATAGATAAACTACCACACATCACGTACTATGCTAAGCATCACTGCTTACAGGAGATCTGCATCCTAAATCTAAATGCACTTGCCTCTGTGGACCAGAAGCACTTATGTCCAGCAGCTCACAACTGTCTAAAGCTCTATCTGGGGCGGGGAGGTAGATGGCTGAACACAAAGGTGGCCTAAAGGCCTTACAAGTTGATAGACATATTCAGTTCATGAATGTAAATAACCATAATAAAAAACAGAGACAGAATTCAAGGACATACAGTAGATACCATAGATCCCAGAGTAAAAAAGTAAGATGAAGAGGGATCAGAAAAAGAGATGGACTATTGATGTCCACACCGGCCAGCTGTCTTAACTTTTCTCCATCATCAGTCACTTTGAAAACTCTACCGGAATCTGCTTGAGTTATGATTTCTTTTTTTGCTGACCTTGCAAAAGCCCCCTTCAGCCTTTCCAATGAGATGCCATTGAGGTCTGTGTCTCAGTCTCTGTGACTATATCATGCTACAAGGCAAGGACAAATTAAGATTGAAGGTTGGAGACTGGGCAGATGGCTCAGAGGTTAAAGTGGTTACTACCGTGCAATCAGGAGGACCTGAGCATGATGACTAGAGTTGGGGTTCCCAGAACCCCAGCCAATGCCGCATGCATGCGTATGGCATCAGCCTTGGAAGACAGACAGCTATCTCCAGAGCAAGACGGCTATCGAGGCTTGCCATGCTGTGAGCTGTGGGTTTGACGAGAGCATCTGCCTCCTTGAGTAAAATGGAAGAGCAATGGAGGATGATTCCTGATCAACACACGCACACACACCAACATGCATGCACACTCATACATGCATCCACACTTGAAACATACACTGCACACACATACACACAAAATGCCGGAAAAATGGAAGCCTGGCTTAAGGTTGCTCATCAGCTGACACCGAGATGGGGAGATTGTCCTGGAGTGTCTGGGTGGTGTCCTTGTGATCACAGTGAAGGACAGAGGTGACAGGGAAATGACAGAGACTTTTGCTGGAGTGAGGCCTATGTGACCTGACCATCGCTGGCTTTGGACGTGGCTGTGGACGTGAGCCAAAGCATGCTGGCCGAGTCTAGTAGATGGCAAAGGGAAGGAGACAGAGTCTCTCCCACTTCTTCCAGAAGAACCTAGCCATGGAACACTGTGTTCGTAGACTGTGGGACTGATTTCTGACTTCTAACCTTCAGGATTATTAGACAATAAGCTTGTGTTATTTCATGCTACCATATTTATGACAGTTATTTATAGCAGCAATAAGAATTCATGCAAAGTGTACTGAAGGCAATCATGGAGACTCATGGGCACACGAAGACACACAGATGCATGTCAGTAACCATATTAAAAACACACAAAAGAAACAGCTGAAATTAAGCTTCAACAGTACTCTTTATTATACTAAATATGTCCTGATTGTTGTCGCTCTAACATTTAATCTGTAAAAGATTACCAAAGAGCTCTTCAACATCAATTTTTTTTTTTTTGCAAGTCCTTAAAACTCACGCAACCTTATACTTGCAGCAGCAGAGTCCAGCACATCTGCATTAATTTCAAGGGCTCAGTAACCTTCACGTGGTTGGTGTAGCGGCTGTATCAGGCAGCGCAATTAGAAGCAGAACAGACAGCAAGTGGAGCCTTGGGAGACACCTGCATTTGGGAGATAAAAGGAGGGAAAGGAGCCAGTGAAGGAGCCGATAGAGGCAGGAGGATAATCAGGAGACAGCACTGCGTCTAAAACTCCAAGCGTCTTTCCTAGGGAAGCACAGGGAAGAAGGTCGTCACACACCTCACTCACTGCGAAGGGTCCTTCGCTCTTGCATTTTCCTCAGTGTAGCTCTGCACTACACAATCACTTGCATAACAGGGTGACTAAAGGAAAGAAGAAAGGAACAGTGAGGTGGTACGAAGCTGTTAGGGGGTGTGATGATTTAAAACAGGTGCCTGGTGGGAGTAAGATGGAGATCGGGTTACCATGACAACCGATTATTTCATCGGTTCAATGACCAGTTGCCATGGCGACAAAAAATCTTTGTGTCAGTGACATAGATCCCAAGGGAGAGGATGCTTGTGCAAAGGACCCCATGCTCATTGGTAAAGCTTTCACATCTGCACTAATTTCTGCATTGCTTGAAGTCTGTCTCACAGCTAACATGGGCGTTCTCCTCCCCTGCCATGTGGTCACCACTTGCAAAATGTACACATTTTCATGTTCTACATGATGTCTTCCCCCTTAATAGTCTTTAATTGTTTTGGTAATCTATCATTTTCTCTCAAAAGACATACTTCCATTAAAGGCGGGGGTCATTCTTACAACTGAGCTGTAGTTTCCAAGGACTCAACATACTATGCTCACTATACAGTGAGCTAATACAGAGCGGGGGTGGGGGCCACTGGGAAGACACAGACCTCGGGAGGCAGCCAGATTTGGGTTGAGTATCTTTTCTGCCTCTGCCACCTGCCAGTTGTGTGGCCTTCGAAAAGTTTTTTTTTTTTTTTTTTTTTTCCTCTCTGTAGCCTTGGCTATCCTGGACTTGCTCTGTAGACCAGACTGGCCTCAGACTCACTGCAATCTACCTGCCTCTGTTTCCATGAGGCTGGGATTACAGGCGTGTACCACCACACCCAGCAGAAAAGTTTTGTTTTGGTTGTTTTTGTTTTTGTTTTTTCCCTCCTCCTCCTCCCTAAGAAAGAGTCTCATTATGTAGTCTTGGTTTTCTGGAACTCACTCTGTAGACCAGGCTGGCTTCAAACTCATAAAGATACACCTGACTCTGCCTCTCAAGTGAGGGGATTACAGGTATGAGCCACCATGCCTGGTTCCAGAAGTAACTTTTAATGTTTTTTGTTTTTTTTTTTTTTAAAAAAAGATAGAGGACAAACCAATTTTCATGTATAGATCTTTTTTGAGTTTTGATTCAAACACATTTTAAGAAATTCGTAAAGTGACTGGATGTGTAAGTATTGGGAGGGATTATCAAAGATACATCTTATGACAAATAGGATGACATGGACCTATCAGCAGTGTGGACAGGCTATACAGAAACTGACAGGAAATCTTTGCTAGCTGTACTTCAGACAGGGCATCAGTAACCAGAATACATAAAGAACGGCATAACGTAATTAAAAACAAAACAAAACTGCCAATCAATAAATGAGCCACTGAATTTAATAGATACTTCTCCAAAAAGGGGATTCAAATGGCCAATAAATATTTTAAAAGTGTTTAACATACCTAGAGTCATCTGGGAAGTGCAAACTAAGACCCCTTTAAGATTCTAGTTTGTCCCAGTCAGAATAGCTACCTCCACGAAAACAAATTATAACAGAGAATAGATGTAGGCGAACCTTAATCCTTACTGTTGTAGAAGTATAGACTGTAGGGAAATGAGTGTAGAGGTTTATCAAAATTTGCAAACTTGAAGCACTGTAGGACCTAGATCTACTGACCCTGGGGTCTGTCTGTCGGTCTATCTATCTATCTATCTATCTATTCTGCCACAAGGGCATTTGCACATCATTCTATTTATTGCAAGAAAATGAAATCATCCTAGGTGTCCATGAACAAATGAACAGAAAGTGAAAAACTGGGCCATATATTAAAATTTATATTTACTTACAAAAAAACCCCATAGAATTATGAAAGTTTCAGGAAAATGGATTGAACCGGAAGATAGTATGTTAAGTGAGGTGAGCCAGCCAGGCATAGAAAGGCATACACCACACACTTCCCCTCATCTCCAGGTCCTAGCTTCCCCCTTTTACACATGTGTGTTTATGTGAGAGTGAGTGTGTGTAGTGGTCAGGAGAGCAGAAAGGGACCCATGAGTCAGGAAACACAGGGTTTGAGGAATCATTGTGAGGAGGAAAATAGAGCACATGTGAAATGAAGGTGGCAAAGGGACTCCTGGTAGGAGGGTACAAGTGGGAGGAGGGAGCAGGCTGGTGGAGGGAAGAGACGAAAGGGCAACCAAAGCTATGTATATATGAAATGACACAAAGAAGAAAAGGATACTTTTATGCTAATTAAAATAAATGTATAAAAGTACACATCTTATAATTTTATACGTGAGGCCCTAAAGAATACTAGGAAAACTAAGATACGGTTAATGCTTTCAGCAAAGTGGTAGGATATAAAATTAAGATATAAAAATCAGTAACCTTTCTGTATATAAGCATGCAGAGAAATAATAAAAAAAGAAAAAAAGAATTTCACTCAAAGTTGCAGAAAAAGTGAGGGAAGAGGAGGAGGCAGTGGCTGTCGCCTATCTTGGAATATACCTAACTAGAGAAGTAAACAGTCTCTAAAATAAAAACTTTGAAAGAAAAAGAGGAAGATACTAGAAGGTTGAAAGACCTTCTGTGCTCATGGTTAGAAAGAATTAATATAGTGGAAATAGGTAGCTTAACAATAGCAGTCTACAGGTTCAATACAGTCCCATCAAAATTTCAGCAGCACTTTCTCTTTTTCTCTTTCTTTCTTTCTTTCTTTCTTTCTTTCTTTCTTTCTTTCTTTCTTTCTTTTTTAACAGAAAGAGAGATAAACAATCTTAAAATCTACACAGAAACAAAAAAAGACCTCAGGTTCTGAGCAAAAAGAGTAATGCTGGGAATATCAGTATATCTGACTTGAAGTACTTCAAAAGAGCCATATAACAAACCAGATGTGTAGCTCAGTGGGATGGGATGTAGGGCCCAGATGTGTTTATTGACCGTTTGTATTTCTTCTTTCCAGAGTGTCCATTTCATTGGTGCATTTATTTACTTACTCATTTTTAAAATTGTAAGACAGGGTCTCACATACCTCACGCTGAGATATGTGACAGCTGCTTGATTTTTTATAAACATGCCCAAAATATACATTATAAAAAGATAGCATCTTCAACAAATGGTGCAGGGAAAACTGGATGTCAGGATGGAGAAGAATGAAACCAGGCCCTTACCACTCACCCCAAATATAACTCCACTCAGATGATGAATCAAAAACTGTAACATAGGGTATGAAACTCTGATACTATTACAGGAAAAAGTAAGAAATACACCTCAGGTAATAAACCACAGTTATCAGCAAGGTCTTCCTGAACGGAAGTCTCTCAGTAAACAACGGACAAGTGTAGTGACATTTTTGAGAATTCTGGGATTTTGGTTTAAAAAAAAAAAAACAAAACATAGACATATTAAGAATGGGCTTTTGTTTTAATCCCAGTGTGGGGATTTGGCGCTGCTCCGGGATGGCCATAGCTGCTATGATTTGCCTCGTGCTCTAGCAGAAGCATGGTTTCTCCAGCTGCAGATAATTTCCGTGATTGTGTGGCGTTTGGAATTCTGGGTGGGATCGGTCGTTTAGGAAGATTGGTTTCGGTTTGTTAGTATGGGTAGTCAAAGAAGAAGCAAAAGGAACTAGATTCAGGGATTTTTGTAATTCCTCTCTCCCCTTTATCTTTGTTTCTCTCCTATCTAGTGTTAGGTGTTGAAACTGGAGGAAATAGAGGGTGGGAGGGAAAAGAATACACAAGGTAGCAAAATTCCAGCTGCTGAAAAGTGGAATTTTGTGAAATGAAGGCTTGTGCACAGCAAAGGAAACAGCTACTAGACGCAGCCCACGGATTGGAGGAAATCTGTTAGCTGCACATCTGACAGAGGCTTGCTGTGTAGACTCCACAAAGGACAAGGACAAGAAAAGCCTCAATAAGAAAATGACTGGGTTAATGAACCAGCTACTTGGGTGTGGTGGTACATGTCAGGCACCTGAGCATTTAGGAGGTGGAGGCAGGAGGATCAGACCTTCAGGATCATCTTCAGGTACTTACCTTTTTTTGTTTGTTTTGGTTTTGTGTTTTCAAGACAGGGTTTCTCTGTGTAGCCTTTGCTGTCCTAGACTTGTTTTGTAAACCGGGCTGGCCTTGAACTCAGAGGGATCAGCTTGCCTCTGCCTCCCTCAGCCCTGGATTAAAGGCGTGCGCCGCCAATCCCGGCTTGCAGGTACGTATCTGAGGTATGCTAGACCTTGTCTTAGAAT
Organism: Meriones unguiculatus; assembly: GCF_030254825.1. NCBI lineage: Eukaryota > Metazoa > Chordata > Mammalia > Rodentia > Muridae > Meriones > Meriones unguiculatus. The sequence goes on along the minus strand of NC_083351.1, from coordinate 29,949,389 downwards.
AAATAAATGAGTGAATAAGCAAACACATGTGCTAATTAAATGGACAGAAACTCTCAAAGGAAGTAAAAACGACCAATAAATCTATGAAAAACGTTCAAACACCCTGGTGACCAGACCGGAGAAACACAACACTGCACTGAGATTCGATCTCTGTCCAATGAGAATGGCTGTTACCAAGAAAACAACAAACACAGCCAAAGGCGCACTCAAACAGAACCTTTATGCACTGCTCTTGGGGATGCAGACTAGCCCAGGCGTGATGGGATTCAGCATGAAGGTTTCTCCCAAAACTAGTGGCTCTATGCTGATCCGATCTGTATCGTTTCTGGTCATTTCTCCAGAGAACTGCAGGTCAACACACCACACTTGCAGACCAGTCTTTATTACAAGAACATTCACAAGTCGCTAGTTGTGGGAGCCACCTAGGTGTCCGTCATCAGAGGAACGCATAAAGAAAACGTGATGAACAAATACAAAATAGATTTTTTTTCTTCATGAAGAATGAAGTCACATCGTTTGTAGGGAAGTGGATGTGTCTAGAGGCAAAATGAGGCGGTCTCAGAAAGATGGATATTGTGTTTTATCTTGCTGCAGTTCCTAGATTTTATGTGGATGTATAAAATCACAGATGTATATATGATGTGACGTGTAATTGTTAGGGGGAAAAAGGTAGCTCACAGGACAGAACAGAGTTGAGAAGAGGAAGGGGTGAGAAGGTGGAGTGGGGAGATATGGAGGAATAACTCAAAGTACATTGTGTGTAAATGTCCTCAGGTAATCAGTACCATGTAAATCAATATACACCGATGAAAATAAAAATACGGTAAAAACATGTATCTCAATACCAGAAATTAAAATCGAGTTAAGATTGCAAACATGATATTTTGCTGTAAAGAGAATTCACATCTTTTGTAGGTATATTTGAAAATATGAGTGCATTAATTTGTTTAATGTCTGGAGTTTGCTTCAAAGTAACACAGAAGGGGCAAGATGAGGGTGAGGGCAGGCTGGAGATGAATTTGGACTGCCTGCCACTTGGTAGCTGTTTCAGCTGCGTGACGAATATAAGGAGTTCCTAGCATTTCTTGTCATTTGCATAGGTGTTTGAAGTTTTCCAAGATAGATAATATGAAATGGATAAGGGACAATACATTTGAAATTATGTTAGTTGTCTTTCTCCTTGCCATGACAACACCCCCAATGCAGCCAACCTGAAGGAGGAAAGTTTGTTTTGTCTCACAGTTCCCATAGTTTCTTGGTCTTTTGCAGTTGGGAAGAATCTCATGGAGATGGGAAGTATGGAGGAGGCTGTTCAGCTCCTGGCAGGTGGAGAGAAAGAAGGGGTAGAGACAAGGTGGATAACCTTTAAGCACACCCCTCCCCCCAGTGACCCGTGTCCTTCATCAAGGTCCTACAGCATAGTTTCCAGATCCTCTCCCGAAGGAGGGGGTTTTTGTGAGCAGCCTTAGGGGGGGAATGAAATAAGTAGGAATGAGCAGAGGAAGTACAGCTGTGATGTAGTGAGTCCCACTCACCTCCTCACCGAACCCTGGGCAGTGGTTGAGAGAGGGACGGAGCCTCAGTTATATTTCACCTTGAAGAATAAAGCCAGGCTTTATTCTACCTTGATTTTACCTTTATTCTACCTTGAAGAATAAAGCGAGGAACTATGCTCCTGTGTATCTTGCTTTAAGCCCTGATGCATTTTTCTAGACTAAGCTCAAATGTTCACGTATAAGCAAACACTTACTTAAGACCCTCATCTCTAGTCAGTTTGAATTCCTTCCTCCATTCTCCTTTCTCCTTGACTCATACAAGGAACTAGGAACAGCTAATACAGCTCTTCTGGGTACTCTGAGTGTTGTGGTTTCTGTTAATTCACAACACACCTATCTGGCAGGTACTATCATTATTCCAGTTTGCAGATGAGAAAACTGAGCTCAGAGAAATTAAGAAATTTGCCCAACTAGAGTTATTGAGCTCAGGGTGGATTTTAACAGCAGGTGGGGAGCTCATGTTCTTGATCCAACTGTGCTATACTACCCCCTAGCTACTGCTTTTGTCTTTGCAATAGCTTAACCTTTTTTTTTTAAACGTCTGTTATTTATTAGCAGTTTCTCTAAAAACACAAACACGAGAACTGCGCACCTGTGTAGGAGACACCAGGACAGAGGCTGCAGGGCATTCCCTGCAAGTCCTGGCTTCTTCACGCCCTCCAGGGCTCCGTTGCCACCTCTGACAAGGGAAAGGAAACTGCTCAATCCCTGAGCACATAAAGGTCACAGCCACCTCGAGGCTACAGTGCTAACTGCTGCACATTCCAGCCCATAACTCTCCCAACAATAGCAAACCCACCATCAAACAGCTGCTCCCCGTGACCCTTGCCGTCTAACCCACTGGCCTCCAGCCTGCCTCCTGCATACTGCCGAGCACCAGCGCTAACCCCCACACGCAGTGTCTGTGTTCAGGCACAAAGGTTTGCTCAGGACAGCCCAGGGATCTTAATATTTTAAGGGGGCAGTAATGAACAAGCTGAGTCGTCCTGCTTTTGAAGTATTCATCCACAGGTTTGGACAGGCTAAGTCGGAGCTGTTCTCCTCGATGGTTGCATCGACATCATCCCTTGGAAGCTCCCCCGCCCCCTGCTCCCTACGTCAGTACCAGGGATTGAGCTAGAGGCCTCACACATTTGGGAATGGCAATTTAGTCAACCATACTGTCTCTGTGGTACTTGGATGCTCAGTACAAGATACTTGGGACTCTCTGCCCTCATGTTCACCTTAGTTTAGTGTTAATCTACATGTTTTTCTTTATCTAGTCTCATTATCAACTTGACTAGGCTAAATTTCCAATTACCAAGCCCTCTGGAACCTGTCATGTTTTTCACAGTTCTGTGTTGCCTCAGGAGGGTGTGTGTGCCTTTAGTGAGCTCCTCCTTCACTCCAGGCCCCTGAGCCCACGTCCCACTCTTCATTTGTATAACTTTTAAATGATGTAGAAAGTACGACATAAGAACAATAATCCCCTAGCCCAAATTAGCAACAAACTGTAGCATAGCAAGAGCCTTTGTGTTGAGTTAGGAGATCCAAGTTACAGTTCTAGATCATTATACAACATTAGTTTGACAAAAATATGGAGAATGCCTAGCAGATGCCTGGTCCAATGATGGTACTGTGTTTAGAAAAAAAAATGGGCATACTCTGTCTCAAAAAATATAGACTGAATTCTAACCTTCATTATTTCTCTAGGTCCTGAGTCTTGCTTATGTCCACAGATCAAAATTGAATTTAATTTTGCTATGTCCCATTTCCTTTTTCTTTCATTCTCCCCGTGCAATTTCTTTACCTGGAAAAGATACCTGAGCTGTGAGAAACTCCAGAAAATGTACCAGTCGCTATAAGCTTTGCTTTGCTGCTGTAACGATCCTCAGATGGCAGTGGTCCAATGCGCTGAGGTTGTTTTTCTCATTTGCTGGGTCCTTCCCAGGTCTGCTGTGGCTTTGTTGTATGTGATTTTCATTCTGGGTCTGGGGCAGATGGAACAGCCTGTACCCTGAGCAGCGATGGTCCTCAGGACAGCAGGAAAAGGAGAGCATGTGCCTGGAGGCTTAGCTCATCCGGCTACTCCCATTCTACTAGTCCATACAGGTCACATGGTCAATTCTGCTCTTGATGGGAAAGTCTAACCCAACCCCAAGAAGCACTGTAAGCATCTGGGAATGGTAATATAGTCAACCACACTGTCTCTGTGGTACTTGGATGCTAAGTACCACAAAGTACAAGATACTTTGTCATCTTGCAGTGGCTAGCCCCAGGAGGTTGCAATTTTCCTATCAGTATAAACAATGATTGGGGATTTGGAGAGTCTTTGAAAGTGGTAAGAACAAATGCTAAGAATCAGATGGTTCCAGGTTCAAATCCAGCCTCTGCTTGTTCTTCTTCAAAACTGAGATGAACATTTCCAAGTTTGTTGTTATGATTAAACAAAAACACACAAAGTCAATTATGCAGTCCACAAGGAATATTCGATAGGTGATAGCTACTCCTTCATTACTCTCCCCACAGCACTGGAGCTTCCAAAAGGTTCCCAGTAGTTCATAAAGCCCAAAATCAGCCAATAATGTCATACCTTGAAAGCTAATAATTTAATTTCCAAATCTGTACCCAGAAGGTCAAGTTCCATTAAGCTGCAAACCTTGCTGCCACTTCTCTGCCAGCCAGATTCCACTCAGTCTAACCCTGTCTAAAACATCACTGGAGGAGAGGAGAGCTCCCTTTTGGCCACTCTGTGTGAACGCCATTGACTTACCCTTCCAAGAGCCACCATTTCATCTACACTATTGCTTACATCTAAGGTAAATAATTCATCCAATCTACTCATTGGCTCATGTTTGCTCAGCTGTCTTGGTGCCTTTGTGTCTCTCATTATGTTTTTAATTATCTCAGTTGATTCTGAGAGTGGAGGTAAGCCGAGGCTTGAGGCAGGTTTCAAGGAACAGAGTAAGACTGTGCGAGCATGTAACACACCAGTGCAAATTTAGTATCAGACTAGCAAATAAATTCTTTTGGCTTTTACTGGTGGTGGTGGTCTTGACCACCACTGGTGATGTAAGCCAGACCTTTCTACAGAATGCTTGGCTCCTATAGTGTGGGAAGACTACCTTTTGTTGGTAATTACCGATTGTCAGAAGCTGACGCAAGCTACCAGAGTGAAGAACCCAGTTTAAGGACAGTTTACACAGAGCAATGTGGTCTAGCTCCAGGGGACAATTATTTGCCATCAGCCATGAGTATTTAATGACCATTCCTAAGACTCATATTTCTGTGGCTTGGTTCTTCTTGTATCCACCCAACCTTCCCCACTCTGTACAAGCTGTTCCCTCCTCACTTCAGTTTTCCTTTATTCCCAAGCTTGCTGCTGTCTATAGATAGCAAAGTTCTGCTCATTTAGTGACTTAACCCCACCCTTATCTCTTAGGGGGGAAGCTCTGTCTCCCAAGGCCTACAGCTTCCTGCACCAAACTGAACAGTTTGCCTTGCCTCTTCCCCGTTTCCGTGGCACAGATACAAGTCTCTGCCGACATGCATTGAAACGAACTGTTTATCTATTCTTGTTCAACTCCTCGATATTTAGCACAATGCCCGGAATAATAGGCACTTCATAACTGTTGACCACTCTTTAAGTATGCACAGTGACTAATACTCAAGTGTTGTCATTAAGTCGCTGTAAGCGGTTCTAAGAGCTTCCCAATGGCCTGTATGTAACTTTTTTTTATTTTTTTGCATCTAATACAAGACATGATGTATTATACAAAGATACCCAGGGAATCTGGAAGGCTCTTCAAGGGCTAAAAATGAGAAGGCCCTGGCTCATGTTCTTTCTTCTCCCTCCTGCAAATCTTGGCTCATTTTACATTCATTTCCCGTTTCCCCCTTTGTTTTTGCCACAAATACAGAGAAAAGAATCAGAAGGAATCTTGTTTGTCTAAGGAGTTACACTTGTCAAACATTCTGCCATTAAGTACTTCCTGTGTCCAATCTTTGGTGTGTAGGGTTCTTATAGCTCGGCACTGGACTGTGTCCTTTTCAGGGAATGTACAGTCCACGTGAAGCTGGGAAAAGAATGCAAACAGAACACCACCACCTTCATCTCTCTGCTTTGCGCAATCTGTCTCAAGTATCTGTCCCCAGACTTAACCATCTCCTCTTTGAGAGCTGGCCTCTACATTCCCTCCCAACCTACCTGCATCTTCCAAGACAGGAAACTGCTCTTTTCCTAGGCTGACTCTTCACCTTGTATATAGTGACAGCTGCCTTTGGGGGCTTTGACTTGACAGCCTGTGTACAGTCTCTTTGGCTAGGCTTCTGTGACTAAAATCTCTAGTTTGCAGATACAGGTAGAGATGGAGAGAAACTAAACTTGATATAGGTAACACAGAAATAATTAGATTTGTACCTAGGTCAGCCCTTACAACCTTGGTTTTAAAGTTTTCTTCTTTGCAAGGTCCCAGAACATTTCTTGTTGCTATGGCCATTGCAATCTTGTGTGTGTGTGTGCATGTGTGTACTTTTCCATGTTAATTTTTAAAATTAATTTTATTGTGTATGTTTAAGGTATACAATGAACAGTTATGGGATGAAAAATCCATGGTGAACAGGTTACTATAGCAAAGCAAATTGACACATCTGTCGTCTTACAATTATTACATTTTTTTTTTTGTTTGTTTCTGTAGCCAGACTAGCTAGCTACAGTCTACCTACAAAGTAGAAATCCCATATAAAGTACAACCTTATCGGTCATCCATCTTTTGAATTCCTGTGACTTCTAGTTCTGTTCCTCAAAGGCAGTGGCCACCCTATCCTGCAGGTATGTAAATCTGTTCTTTCCCCAGTTCTATGCCCCCTGTAAACCAGAATGAACATTCTGGAGCAGTATCTCAGAATTCCAAATCAGGGAGAAGTGTCCTGTCCATGACTTGTAAGAGGAGGTGGTGAATGGGTTTGGAGCCAAGTCCATGAGTGTTCTTTGTACTTTTTACCTCCATTTTCTGGTTGACTTTACCCAAGTGTTTCAGGGACATTCCTGGCTGTGGTCTTTCATGATCCTGATCTCAGCTTCAGGTTAAACCCTGTGACTCCTGACTTCAGTTTACCTGTCCACAAATGAGAACAGCTATACCTACCTCTTTAAATATGTGACCTTTAGTATTGTTCTGTCGATAGCCCAGATGGGGAAAGTGGCCTTTGAGATCTCAAAGGCTGGGATGGCTAGTGTTAATTATGTTCAATTGAAGATCCACCCAATAGACCAGCAAACCAGGCAATTCCAATTCCCTTGATGAACTGGAGCTCTGGGACAGTCTACTCTTTCTCAGGAAAGCTGGCAAGGTGGGTGGGTGGGGGGCATCTTCTTTGGGACTATTTTTTGCTTATCATAGTGTTATGTAATCAACCTACTTATTTCCTACTAGACTATGAGCTCTTTCTTGTTGAGACAGGGTCCATGTGAAGATCAAATTCACGATCTTCCTGCCATAGCCTTTCCAGAGCGAAGTTATATATAAAAATGCATCTAGAGGAATTATTTTAAAATTTATTGTGGCATGCACATGCGTGGAGGTCAGAGGACAATGCTGTGGAGTTGGTTCTTCTACCTTTACGTGGGTTCCAGGGATTGAACTCTGCTCAGCAGGGGTGTGCAGTAATCTCCTCTACCTGTTGAGCCATCTTGTTAGTCCCTAGACTAAATGCTTAAAAATATAGGGCCTGTATCTTATTTTCCAGCGTGGTACTGTCCTGGTCTAGACCATCACCTTGTCCCTGGGTAACGTCACCTCTGCCTTCTTGCCCTGTACTGTAAGCGTACCGCTCACTTATGTTTAAAGCTCTCCACAAGATCCCCCTCTGTCCTCATCTTTCACCTCTCCTGGCTCACCACAACCTCTAATACTCACAGGGACGGTTTAACCACAACTACACTGAATCCCTTCACTTCTTTCCGTCTGATTCCAGTCGCCTTATTATTTCGGCTCACCCAGGCAGCGTTCTTTAAAAGAACGGTCCTTCTAGCGGTCCACACAGCCCCGTCCTGACCCGTTTTGTACCCTGCATCTTTCTAATATATTACACAATTCTTTTTCTTTTTATCACCTTTCTCTGTATCCAAGAGGGAATGATAGTTTCCCTCCCTCTCTTCTGTACAAGTCATCTCACTGGGCACCACGGAGATAAGTGAATACTTTGAATTCCCATTGCCAGGAGATGCCTGGCAAACCAAAGTGTTCAACACTTTGATGAAGTAGGGAGGGCTTCGCACTGTCTTAGCTGAGCAAAGTTGCCAGGGCCGATTCTCTCAGACCTTTGCCTTCTCATTATGACAACCAGACTCACTGAAGCCATCTCACCGTCGAATGCCCAAATACTGAGAACCTGCTGTGAGTTCACAATTGTTCTTGGTGCTGAAGAGGGAGTCCATGACTTAACGCACCATCCACAACAGCAAATAATACCTCCCAAGGTAAGTACATGTAAAAGGACTGGGCAGATCGTCAATGCTAATAGTTCAGAGATAGGATCAGTGAAGACCGAAGGAAAGTCCAAAGTTTACCAGAAGTCTGAACAACCCTGCTAAACTGCTCCACCTGTTGATAGCAAGGCCACGACCTGGCCAGTGAACTTGAGATGGGGGTTGGGGGTGGGGGAGAGATGACGCGGCAGGGGTAAAGACAAGATGACCTGCCCTGGCAGGGAGGGACCTCGAACCCGGGTTCTTGACGTTCCGAAGGACGCTTGTCCCCAAGCAAGGTCTAAAGCGCCCCGGTGGCGGCCGGGAAAATCCGCTCTGCGTACTTGTCAGGGCCGAGCAGTGGCAGAGGTTGGAGGGCGGGGAGGTCACGAGGTGCATTCCTCAGGAGTTGGATTCCCGGGACAGGCCCCGGGGCCGCCTCGGCCGCCCTCAAGCCTGAGGCGCAAGCGCGGCAAGACGCTCCGCACTGCCCAGCGCTGGTTCCCGCCGGCCGCAGGCAGGAAGAACGGCGGGAGCGCAGAGGCACTACTTATCCCCGCGGAGGGATCCCTCGCGCAGCGCGGCCGCAGCGACGGGGCGGACCGAGGCGCGGAGGACGCCGGGCCGGCCGCGCTGAGACGTCGCGGGAGGAGGAGGTGGGAGGGAGCTGGCCGGGAAGTAGTTCCGGGTGCGCGGCCCCGGATGTTGGCTGCTCCCGCCGCCGCCGCCGCCGCTCTCGGCGCCGCTCCGGGCCTGGGCCGCTCTCTGAGGGCGCCGTTGGGATCTCTCGCGGGGAACGGAGACGCACGCAGCGGCCGGGGGCTCGGCCGGGCCGTCCCGGCCTGCGCAGCCTGAGGTGAGCACGCGTCGCCGGGGGCTCGGCCGGGCTGGGGCGGCGGGCGGGGAGGCGGGGCCGGGGCATCTCCTGGGACGCGGGCGGGGGCTGCCCTGGGCGAGCGGCGCTCGCAGTCCTCGGCGCGCGCTCCCCGTGGCCCGCGGTGGGCGCTGGGCCCCGGGCCGGGCCGGCCGGGGTGGCGGCCCTCCCTCGCCCGCGGCGCCGCTCTTCAGCTGCCGCTGCCCCTCAGCCCGCCGCCGCTGGCGCCCGCCCCTCCCCCCGGTGGGCCCGCGCCGCGGGTGCCGGGGCCGCCGAGGACCGCGACCGGCGCTCCCTCATCGCTTCGTGACCTGCGCCTGGCCCGGGCTCGTCCCGTCCCCGGCGCGATGCGCCGTCCTCTCTTCGCGCTCCGGGCGCTTTTCTGCCCGGACGGCGGCCCGTGTCCCGTGCCCCGTGGGTGCCCGGAGGGGCCGAGGAGGTCGGGGCGAGGGTCCCAGCGTCTCTCCCAACCCGTGGCCGCGTCCTCCTCCGGCACCGGGGCAAAGGCAGCCTTCGCATGCGGACGTGTTGCCGCTGTCCTGCGTGTGTTGCATCCTGCCCACGTGGTAGTGTCCCGTCCCTCCCACCCCCTCCATTTTTGCAGTTGGTCAAGAGGGAGTTAGCAGGATGGGTTTTCCCCCTCCTGCCTTTCCCCCTCCGCCCCGCCCCGTGATTCCTTCCGGGCAGCGTGGAAGGTGTTAAGGTCAGTTTGTTTGGCCGAGGATGGCTGTTGTTTGGTGGAAGAACCAAGAGTTGTACTCTTACGAAACTGAGACTCGTAGGGGGCTTACCAGACCTTAGTTCATTGACATCTTCTCCACCCCGGTTGCTTTCGTCCTTTACTGCTTAATCCTCCGGACAGCAAGCGCTTGCTACTGCTGTGTTGGTGTGCAGGGTTTTCCTTTCTTTGCTCTACTTTCTGTGCGTCTGTGGCCTAGTGTTTTCTAGTCTCTGTTGATGCAGTGCTCTGGTTGTTGCTAGATTCCTGAATGAACCATGTCAAGAAGCTCGAGATTGCTGGGCTTCTTTTCCTCTTTCACTGTGCCTTTTTTTTTTTTTTTTCTCCTTCCTTTCTGTGTTGTTCCCTAACGAAAAAGTATGCACGTTCTATTGGGCATTAGTAATATATATATAGCTTTTCTCTAGCAGAAGGACTAGGTAATTGTGCTTGCTGTTCTGAAAGCTCTTTTATTCTACTTTTCTAAAATGCACTAGGTACTACTATTGGGCTGGTTTTAAATTGTTTTGAAATACGTGGTCCCGCCCACCTTCCCCTTAATATCTCTTCCAGATTAAGGTTTCCATTTTCCTTTTCTCTCTCTCTTTCTTTTTCTTTTTTTCCTTTTTTTTCAAAACAGAGTTTCTCTGTGTAATCTTGGCTGTCCTGGACTCGCTGTGTGGACCAGGCTGACCTCAAACTCACAGTTATCCACCAGCCTCAGCCTCCCAGAGTGCTAGGATTACAGGTATGCGCCACTGCACCCTGCATGCTTTTTTTTTTTTTATTTTTTAAAGGTCAGGTGATCCCCATCTTTATGTTATGTAAATGTAGATAGGATTTAATTTTTGAGGCTTTTTTTTTATAAGCTTGAAGCTCTTTCCTGTTTGATTTGGTATTGGAGTTGAAGTGACTCGTTTCTTTTGTGCTACTGGGGAATTTCTCATGCCTTTATTAGGTGTTTTGTGGATGAGGTTAAGAATGTTTATTTTGGCTTTCAGTTTATTAGTTTGGGTGAAATAAAACTTTGAAGTCACTCTTTAGATGTGAAAAATTTTAGTATTCTCTTGTTTTCCACACTGAAGTTTTTCCTTTTTTATTTTACTTTTATTTTAGACAGTTTTATATAGACCAGGCTGACCTCTAACTCAGTGTGGTGAGGGCTGGCCTTGAACTCTTGATCTTGCCTTTACCTCCCAAGTACTGGAATTACAGGTGTGTGTCACTATTACATTGTCGCCTTAAAATGTAATTTTGATACTTCCTTTTCCCTTTTTGTCTGATACAAGGTGTCAGTATATTTTTCCTTCTGTGTAGAGTAAAAGTATTTAAAATACAGATTCTATCTGCTTTCATTATGCTATGTATGGGTGGAGCTGTGAAAAATAGAATGTTCTGATATATGCTGAGGCACATTTTTATAGTAAGGAAGTCAGCATTTGTATACTTCTGTAAAGTACAGTGCTGTGAAGTTAGATATGTAGACACAAGGACTAAAATATGGGTGTCTGAAAGCTTCAGCTTGTGTTGAAAAAGTAATAGAAATTTTCTGTGCTTTTGGAGACATGGCTTTATGCCTCATTCATTTGTGTGTACTAAACAATGGGAGACTCACATTTGAAAAAATATAAGTAATTTCCAATGGTGAAGAAGCAGGTGTGTTCAGGGGATTAAGGTGATTTACAAAGGTGGAAAAGTGGCTGGTTACATGAGATCTATCACGGAGGATTCTAGGGCACATTGGTTGAGGATCTGTCAAGGATAGAGGATTTGGTTTGTAGGGTGCTGTAGTGCTTTAAGACAGTGAAATGATGTATATTGTTTCTGTGTCAGCTGAGTGCAGGAAACAGGAAACTGACAGGAATTTTCTTGGAGAGTTTTAGGAATAAGAGGATGGTCTGGCATAATAAACTGGTTGTGAAAATAAAATCAAAGCATTTATTGAATGCTTTAGAGTATTCCCAGAATTGTTGTAAGCTCTTTATATATATTTAATTTATTGTCTTCATCTTAAGGTCTTGTAATCATGAAGTGACTTAGGGCATGCTCTTAACTGTACTTATTTAATCATCATTTATGGCGGGTCGACAGGTGAGATGTAGATTTGAAGTGATGGGCCTGTAAGTAGTAGTGAGGCACCTGGACAGACATTTGTCAGCAGGGATGCAGTATAGTGGGGAGCTTGAGGAATTTGAGATATTGAGAATTCTATCAGCAGGCTGATAGAAAAATAAAGCATTCTGAGAAGAACCAGGAAGTAATTTCTGCCCCAGAAGGTAAGAATTGGAAGATGTTCTGTAAGGTGGGATCTTGACAATATTTAGTAGGGTTTTTTTTGTTTGTTTTTTTGTTTGTTTGTTTGTTTTCTTTCAAGACAGGGTTTCTCTGTGTAGCTCTGGCTGCCCTGGACTCACTTTGTAGACCAGGCTGGCCTCGAACTCACAGAGATTCTCCAGCCTCTGCCTCCCCAAGTGCTGAGATTACAGGTGTGCATCACCACACCCGGCTGATATTTAATATTTAATTCACTTTTAAAATTCACAGACAGTGACCTTATTGCAAAGGTAATTGAACTAGAGAAGAAATTTTGAAAGGAAGGTAACATGGTGAATTAGGTTTTCATAGGATCCGTAGAGATTGTATGCTGGTTAAAGTTTCCTCTCGTGTTATTATTGATCATGTCAGAGTTACTCAATTATCAAAAACTAGTTTATCTTCAGAAAATAAACTAAAGCCAGGCTTGTGGTGGCATGTGTCTTTTATCCAGTACTTAGGAGGCAGAGGGCCAGGAGTATCTCTGAGTTTTAGGCCAGCTTGGTCTACAGAGGAGTTCCAGGATAGTCAGGCTACATAGTGAAAATCTGTATCAAAAAGCCAAAAAAGGGGGGGAGGGGCATGGTCATCCCATCACTGGTGAGGGCAGCCAGGTCTATAAGGGGAGTACTAGACAGCCAAGGCTACACAGAGAAAAAACAAAATAAACTAGTGCTCTGAAGAGTTACTTTCTTTTTTTTTTTTTTTTTTTTTGTTTGTTTGTTTGTTTTCCCTTTCTGCCTTTCTGCATTTGAAACAGGTTCTCTCTATGTAGTGCTGACTGTTGGGGAACCCTCTGTGTAGACCAGGCTGGTTTCAAACTCATGGATGCCCCTGCCTCTGCCTCCTGAGGCCTGGGTTAAAAGGCCTTCACAATCATGCCCCTAAGTATTACACTATTTCACATTGAGAGTCTTTTTTGTCTGACTTTGGCCTTGTTTTAAGGGTGTTGGTAGAGTATGTGTTAGTGTTTCAATCCCTTTTATTGCCAGATAGTTTAAAGTATGGATATGTTTTTGTCCATTCTTACTCATTTAAGCCCTTCATCGTCATCTAATCTTCACTCTACCAACTTTTCTAAGGCTTAATTTTTAGTTTATAAAGCCTATTATGCTCTACTAGTCATTAGGGATCTAAAGGTGAGTAAGTCATAGTTGGTCCTTGAACATGTGTAGAGCTCTCATGATTTATGTGTGTTTTCTAGTATATTATCTCATTGGTCACAGAGCAAACCTGTGTTGTAGGAAAAACATTTTTAGGATGAAGTCATGTTAGGTGACCTTTGTACTTGAAGTGCTGGAGCAGGTGGTATTATTGGTTTTTGGGGGGTGTTGATGGGGGGGTTAGCATTCCCACCACTCTGCTATTTAAAGGCTTCCTGTGTAAATTTCTGGAGAACTAAGGGGACTGGGAAATCTGTATCACCCAGAAATCACCTCATTTTATTTAGTGACCCCTCTTTTTGGAAAAAACGTTCTGCTGTTTTGTACGTCTCTGGTTGGCCTGGAACTTGAAGCTCCTACGTTGTTAATGTTGGGATATATTATAAGTATCAGCCACAACACCCACCCTGGAAGTTACTGACTTTTTATGATGTCTCTTGGAGTGAAGATTTAGCAGAGTTTTGTTACTTGTTTGCTCTGTGTACAAAAGAGTTTGTTTCTGTCCTTTCTTTTAGAACCTTAATGATGTTTACTGTGATGATAATAGGTAATGTTAGTAATAACTGACATTTTGAGATCTTACTTTAGCAAAGAAATATTTAGAATACATTCATTATAGAATCCTCACAACAATCCCTAAGTAGTAGGGGTTTTATTAGGAGATTTTTCACAGATGAGGAAATGGACACTGAAAGGTGAAATAACTTTCGTAAGGGTACATAGGTAGGAATGAAAAGAACCAAGTGTTGACGTTTCCGGGTCTAGTTTCAGAACTCAGAGTTAATCACTACAGTTTTGCTTACTGATTTATTAAGTCATATTAATAAGAGCTAACATTTCAAGGAAGAACGTGACCAGAATATGAAGATTGGATTTTGAATATAGTTGGAGAAGCAGTGAACAATTATTTGACATTGCACGAGCATTTCTTTTAATGGGTCCTAAGACAACATAGATGCTTAGACATCAGTGTGTTTTGTTTCATTTGTCGTAACAGCTTTTCAGCTGAAAACTACTTACTTTCAGTGCTCTTCACTGTCATTGTTTTCTGTCCTGTAGCTCCCTCTTTGACAGTATTTAGAAACTTCAGCTTGGGAGCCAAAACTTATTTGTACCTCTCTCTGGACTTTTCTCTTGGTTCAGATTTTGTTTTTATTTTGAACAGTTAGCTTTTCAGTTTGACACTCTACCTCTTTCTCCTCAAAACTCAGGAAAACATCACAGTGGCATTTCATAATAACTTTCAAAATTTTTGACCATCTTGTCATAACTGTACTTCAGTGTACAAAAAGAATCAAAGTACAGTGTTTTTGCTAAAGAGATTGACTTATACTGAGATTTGGAAAGGCATCCTGCTATACAGGATTTTTGATTTAATGGAATTTGTTATAACCAGATCAGCAAAGCATTACTACTGTGGGCCATCTGTTGGGATATGGAAATAGCTTTGTTGCGAAGAACCAGATGTTGTACTTATATTTATAACAATGGCACTCTACTTATTTTAAGTAACCTTTTGTTGATAGGTACCTTTAGCTGCTATTCTAGTTGATATATGATAATTTGATGTTTTTCAAACTGATAAATACTCTTGTACAGTCAGGTCAAAACAAATGACTTACAGTGCCAAACTTTAATACTATAATAAGATAAGAACTTTTACTCTGATTTATTTTATTTTGGTGTGATTGGATCTATATTATCACCACATTGTCTTTATTTTCCATCATCAGTGGGTGAAGTACTCTGACAGAGCAGACTTAGGAAGAGGAACTGTTAGGATATAGTCTTAGATGGCGAGTAGCTCAGAGTTGAGTGTTTGCTGCAGTTATGAGGACTGGGGTTTGGTTCCTAGCGCTCATGTACAAGCCCTGTATCCCCGCATATGCCTTTACTCCAGCTCCAGGGGATTCAACACACTGCCATGTGTTCGAGCTTAAGTCACAACTTGTACACGTTTCCACACATCCATACAGACACATATACATGAACAAAATGAATCTAAAAAAAAAAGAAAGGGCTGGTAAGGTAGTTTAGTAAGTAAAGGTGTTTGCTGCCAAACAGCCTGAATTTGGTTGTTAGAATGCACATGGTGGAAGGAGAGAACTGACTTCCACAAATTGTCCTCCATCCATTGTATAGGTACCATGGCATGCCTGTACTCCACCCCATGTACACATAAAATATGTAATAGAATGTAGTCCAGGAGAATTGTTAGAGTTCTCACAAGTTGCTTGTGCTTTTTAAAAAATTTTTTTTTCAAGTCCTGTGTAGAGGAGAGTCTTGTGCTCGGTTGAAGAGTTGGCCATCACACTATGTCTAAAGGAGGCAAAGTCAACCGACTTTCAGTCAAAATTTTCATCTCAAGTTGAAAGCTATGAGCTGCAACTGAATTCTTCCTAGCCAGTAAGAGTCCTGCTTAGTGGAATAGGATCAGTTAGAATTAGGGTTTAGTGCCAATGTATATGGGTTAAAAAACCTTAGAAATTGGAATCTACTTTTGCCTAAGGTTAGCGCTGACCTTACTTTTAAACCATCAGGAGATCTTATTTTCTAATGCTAACTGTGAGATTTGGGAGAGAAACATATTAGGGGTGAGACTGCTAGCATTCAATAGTTGTGTCACATTTTATTTACAGAGAATTAGTTTGAGAGGAGGTCATAATCTAGAAATAGCTTATTGTTTATACTCTAGATTTTGGGTGATTATTATTAAAAATAATTTAAATAGAGTTTCTTCTGCTTGGTTTTAGAACTTTTGGAAATTAGTTTAGTCACAGAAGTTTAACATACAACAATCAAGGGTAGGATGAGTCTTTGAATGAAGGTAGGGCATACTGTTGAGATTGGAAGTGAGTGGTTTTTCTGTTTTCCTTGAATATATGAATCTGTAACACTTTATACAGGCTAGACAGGTAAGGTATGAAATAGATGAAATTGATGGTTTTATGTATAAATGGTTAGCAAACACCATCAGAAATACTAACTTTGTATGTTAGAAAAATTATGTTTCATATTATTTAGAGCATGTGTGCTTTTGAAAAATTTCCACTTTACATTTGGATGATGATTGATGTTGGATTTTTGGAACCTTGCAACAGTGCTGTAATACAGGTAGGGTAACACATGAAGTCTATTGACAAGAATGTCACTTAATTACTATTAGGAGAGCTGACACTGGAACCCATTTCATATATGCTCCTTCTAGTTTTTTTGTTCTGTTTTAGTTTTGCTTTTTTTTTTTTTTTTTTTTAAATAGAAAACTAATGAAGTTATAGTAAGGAGCAGACCTTAGGTTTTTGAAGTGGAAGTGAAAGGCCAAGGAGCTCCCAAATGATCCTTTAGATAGACAAGAGTGTATGTTATGATGCTGTGAAGCTTCATGTGAAATTAGCAGGGACAATTCTTGTTAGATTAGGTTCATTTCTAATCATTGGACTCATTCTTACTTGAGTCTCGATCCCTGCTGTTAGTACTCTGGAGGTAAGATATGAAGAATCACAACGGGAATTTTAAGGCTTGCTAAGGAGTTGTTAGGTCTTTCACCTGCTTTCCCTCTAAATGGAAGCATATGCCAATATATTTTAGAGAAATTATACTTGTAATACAGTTCTAATGCAGGTGTCTGGGTTACTGTTGTAAATTGAGACCTGTTGGTAGGTGAGAAGACTGATCATACACAAGGAAGTTTTACTGAATAGAAATCAAAACAACAACAGCAACCAGACTGGGAGGAAAGTATGACATTGGGTAATTTAAAATATCTTTTTATTAATCTTTCTGTACAGTGAGCATGTTTCACTCAGAAAATTTGATTTTTATGGTTCAGATAACAAATTGGAAAGTAAGTCTTTGGAAGAACAGTTTAAATACTTGTTTTTGTTGAACTATTTGCTAAGAAGTTATAAATAAGTTGGTTTGATAAATTATTTGACTATAGTATTATGGGTCAAGTTGTGAGTATATGAGATGATTTCAGGTTTTCTTTGCGTTAGAATTTGCTCATTTCAAGAAATTATTATTTTTTGGTTTCAGAACCAAACTAAAAATCTCAGCTTACTTATAGTAATTATTTCTCAATTTAATTACCTGAAATGGCAATCTAGTTTGAACTGAAAATGAGACCTAAGTATTTATTTACCTGCTTCCATTACTTGGCAGGTTTTTAATAAGAAAAACCAAATTGTTAATGTTTGTTTAAGGTACTGTTTTCAATCCAGGAAATTGACCTAATTTCTCTTATTTATTTGCTCATATTTTTGTTACTTTTTTATGTCTAGACAAGTGAAAAGAGTCCTTGCCAGCAAAGACAACAGTTGCTTAGTTTGAGAGATATCACAGAGCTGTCCTTCCCAGAATACTGGTGCCTGTGATTGCTTCTGATGACTAGTTCTGGAAAGGCATTGTTTAGGATGTTTGAAGAACTTAATGCATTTAGGGTTGAGGATGAATGGTTTTAAGAAGAGCTGATGGCCTCATGGTTATTTACTTACAATAAAATGCTGAGAACCATTTATGTAAAATATGCCCTTGAACCTGTGAGATGTCTTAGTGGATAAAGACAGTTTGCTCCAAGCCTGGCAACCTGAGTTTGCTCTCCAGGACCCACATGGGATAGAAAGGAGAAAACCAGCTCCTGAAAATTGTCCTCTGACCACCTCAAGCACACACACGGCATACCCATAAATGATGAATGTCAAACAAACAAACAAACAAACAAACAAACAAACCCAAAACTGCCCTTAAGGAGCATTTCTTCAGCACCCTCTTCCCTGTTTTTGAGACAAATATCTTGGTATAGTCCAGGCTAACCTTGAACCCACAATCTTTCTGCTTCAGTATCCCAAGTGCTTGCTTTATGGTATGTGCCATGAGGCTTGATCCTCTAAGGGACATTTGTTGCTGAGATAGATAACTTAGGCATTCTGATTCTCTTTTTCCTTTGAGGGTTGGTGCGTTCAAGACAGGGTTTCTCTGTATAGCATTGGCTGTCCTGGACTCACTTTGTAGACTAAGCTGGCCTCACACTCACAGAGATCCACCTGCTTCTGCCTCCCAGAGTGCTGGGATACAGGCCTGCCCCACTGCACCTGGTTTAAGCATTCTGATTTATGGAAGATTATCAGATTTCTTTTGATACATGATGAAGAAATCTTACTCTAATATAGAGGCAGGATTGTAAGTAGTAAAATCTTGCTTTAAAAGACAAGCTGACCCCTTTTCTTGAGAGAATGGAGACAATTTCTTTCTGGTTTTATCCTCTCTGCAGTTCAGTTATCTAATGAAGGGGCACCTGTTCTGAGAAATGTTAGATGACTTTGTCACTGGGGACAATCAGTGTACTTAGGCAAAGATCAATAGCTGTGATGTTACTGGTGATATAATCTGATGAGACCACCAGTGGGTATATGAAAAATGTTGAATGCTAAGTGACTGTATTTACTTATTAGAACATGTTGTTGGCATTTTTACATATTCAGTCTAGCAGTACATAAAAAGGCATATATATATGTTTGTTTGTTTTTTTTTGTTTCATCCTCACTGTGTTGTTTAAAGACAGGGTTTCACTGTGTAGCCATGGCTGTCCTAAAACTCGATTTGTAGACCAGGCTGGCACAAAGATCAGGTGGATCACAAAGATCCACCTGCCTTGCATCTCCTCCTATTGCTGGGATTAAAGGTGCGAGCCACTACCACCCCACTTTTAAGAATTTTAATATTGCTGAAAATAGCATGTATCAAGTTACCTTTCCCTAGTATGATGAAAAAAATAAATTGTAGTTCCTAGATTATTGAGTTAGTCATTCAGGCCAATGAATTTTCCTACTAAACACTTACAAGGTATGGCCATGTAGCTATTCTTCCCGAACCTATAGTCAGTGGCAGTTGAAAGGTAGCCAGTGTGGTGTGCTGTACACCTATGCTCCCAGCACAGGAAGGGAGGCAGGGGCAGGAGGTTTGCTGTAGATTTGAGGTCAGTCTCGAATGTATGTAGTGAGTTGAGTGTAGCAGGAGTGCCAGACTCAAGACCTTGTTTGAAGAAAAATAGGGTAGTCTTTTACGTCGGTGCTAACTGAAACAAAATGTGCTTGTAACCACTGTACCTTTTTTCCTCTGCGAACAGTAGAGCCCGTAGTCTGCCTTTTTTTCACAAGATAATCCTCCAAACATTTAAATATTATTTTAACATATAATTTGAGTATGGTGTACATAAGGCCTTGTCAAATGGCAGTTAAAAGGCAGGTTGCCAATGACAGGTGTAGATAAAGAGCCATGGATTTACCAGAAAAATAATGGTTTTGCTTCTACTGATGAAGAAAGCTTCACACAATACATAGTATTTGAAATGAGATGAGATATGTGCATTTTAGGCTGAGAGAATAATCAGAAACTAAAGAGATGAGGTATAATGGAAGTTAGGAAAAGAAGCTTCCCAAACTGTATACCAGGATATTAAAAATGTTCATTATTGTTTCCTCAATACTTGTAGCTTGGCAGGAATTGTGGGAAATCAATAAATTGTCACATTTGGAAAAATACTAAATACCTTTTCACATACATTAACAAAGTATTATGGAACTTTTTTTGTCTTTTGGAATAAAAAATATGTTTTTCTCACTTTTTGAGTACACATTAGCAGCTAGGAAGCCTCAGGAAAATAATATTCTCAGTCTGTGTATTAGAAGTGAGTTTCAGAGCTGGAAAATGTTTTCTTCTCCAAGCTAAATAGACCTAACTTTGTGGCTTCTTCAGTGATTCTACACTTGATAGGGTTTCCTTATTTTTTATTTTATTTTAGTAGAGACAGGATGTTACTACTGCTCGGCCCTGGCTGCCCAGAAACTTGGAATGAAGACTAGGCTGACCTCAAACTCACAAAGCTCCCTTTCCCCCTAGTGCTGAAATCAAAGGTGTGCCCTACCACAGACTACAGACCTTTGGTTTCTAAACTCTTCACTTGTATTATGAATCTTTTTCCTCAAATATTCATCTTTAAAAGAACTCTTAATATGCCCTGCTTAAACAGCACAGTACTCCAGTGTGAACTAAGTGAGGTGTTTATGAGGCTGTTACTCTCCTTGGTCTGGATACTAGCTTTCTAATGAAGCTTGAGACTGTATTTACTTTTTAGTAGCTGAGGCACTACCCTGGCTCAGTCGGTTCCCATGTTGATTTACAAGAATTTCTTTGAGTCTATTTAGAGAGAATTTTTTTTTTTTTTAAGTGGAGCTATCAAGTGAGTGCCCCATTTTTTTCTGGTTACATATATGTTGTTATCTCAAAGGTAATGTTAATTATTTGCTTCCTGAAATTTAAGAAAAGAAAGATAATTGTACAGATACTGGAGTTGAATAAATAATATCCTAAGACTACAGACTACCTGTTCTATTGAATATGTGCAGAAGTATATAAAATAGAAGCTGGGCCTGTAATTTCAGCTGCTTGGGAGGCTACGGCAACAGGATCACACACTTGATGCCTGCTTGGGCTGCAGAATAAGTTCAAGGCCAACTGGGAAATTTAGTGAGACTCTGCCTCAACATAAAAAGTAATAAGAAGTCTTAGCATATAGCTTAGTGAAAGAATGCTTATCAAACGTGTGTGGGATCTTGGGTTTAATCCTTGGTACTGTTGCCCATCCCCAGTAGATAAAATAAAAAGAATTTTCATTTATTGGGGTTCAGCAGTTGAGAGTTACTTCATATACCTCAAGTGTCTTTTATTTCTTTTGTACTGATGTGCTACTTTTTATTTACTTTTATTATCATTACTCAGAGTTTTTGAGACATGGTCTCACTGTGTAGCCCAGATTGTCCTGGAGCTTGATATGTAGATCAGGCTGACCTCAAACTCATGAGCTCAACCTGCCTCTACTGGGATTAAAGGCATGCACCATCACTTTATTGATTTGACAAAATGTATAGTATTTTCTTCTCATATGTATGTATGTGGGGTGCCTTTGTGTGTATTTGCATCCGTGTGTATGTATGTGTGCATGCATGCACATACATGTGTATGAATGTAGGACCAGGGTTGACAGTGAGTCTTCCTTAATCGCTCTCCTCACTCATTAAAGCAGGGCCTTTCAGTTGAGCCCAGTTTTTTTCCATAGGTTTGCTTGAGGGAAGTCCTGTCTTTTCCTTGTAAGCACTGGAATTCTAGATGGGAGGTTATTATGCCTGCCTGGTTTTATGTGGGTTCAAACTCTGGTCTTCGTGGTTGCACAGCAAGTCCTTTAACTTCTTAGCCATTTCTCTAGGTGTGGGTCATCTCCCAAATTTAAATTGACAGTATTTCATGGATGTCACTTTATTTCCAGTACACAATCAAATTCCTGATAATTTTTAAATGCCTTTACAATTGGCTTTTAATTGAGTCAAGGTCCAGGCAAAGTCCACACATTGCGTTTAGTTGTTTTTAAAATAAATTAAATTAAATTTTTAAATTTTATTCAAACCATAACTCCCTTTACCTTTTTTTTTTTTTAATTTTTTTTTGTTTGTTTGTTTGTTTGCTTTTTGAGATTGGGACCTCACTATAGGTAGCCCAGGTGCCCAGGCAGTCTGTGATGGTTAGTACCTAACAGAATCTAGATAGCTGTCAAGGAGGTGGGCCTCTGTTTATGCCTGTGTGTGTGGATTTATCGTGATGCTATTTGGGTGGCACTGGGATCTTGGAACTGATTTAAGAAGTAGGTATTTATTCATGCTTTCTGATTGTGGATGCTATGTGACCAGCTGCTTCAGGCTTTCTGTCACTCTGACCTTCCCTCCAGGATGGGCTGTGCTTTGAACTGTAAGCCAGAATTAAGACCCTTCTCCCTTAAGTTTCTTTTGTCTGTTTATTTATCACAGTATCAGGGAAAGACATAGATACTGAACTAGAACTTGCTATGCAGCTAGGCTAGCCTTGAAGTATCCTCTTACTTCATTCATCAGGTGCCATCATTATATGCATGAGTGAGCATACCTCACCTTCTTTCTGTTTACTTTTTGTCAACATTTGACACCTTTGGTTCTGTTATCAGTCTGTTATACAAAATTCTTTTGTATTACTTTTGAAACATGTAGCTGACTTTTTTCATCAGTTCAAGTGTTTTGGGAAGTTATATACAAAGCATATGCCAGGCATTGTGAGATGGATGGAAGTTATTTGACATGTATTAACCTACTAGGAACCAGAATTCCTGGGCCAGAGACAGGTGCATAGTGAAGCAGTATAGGGTAGATTTTTCTGCCCTCCAGTGAGTCATGCCTTAATTACAATAGCCTTCCTTTCCTCTTCTTTTCTCCCTCCTCCTCCCTCTTGGTAATGCTGACAGTGGAGTGAGTCTGCCTGCCTGCCTGCCTGCCTGCCCATCCGTCCGTCTGTCCATCCATCCATTCTACTGATCCTGCCTGTCTACCTCCATCCATCCATCCATCCATCCATTTTTTATCTATCTATTTATTTGGTGAAGCTTCATGTAGTCCAGGATGACTTTGAATTCATATAGCCTGGAACCACCATGAACTTCTGATCCTTCTGCCTCCACCTCCCAAGTGATAGAATAACAGGTCTGTGCCATCATGCCCTGTTTTAGAATCACCTGAATATAGAATAACAGGTCTGTGCCATCATACCCTGTTTTAGAATCACATCCCTTTAATCATGTCCTTATTAGAGAACCATGATTGAATTTCTCTTGAATGAATCCAGATTATACCTTTCTGGTCTGTCAGTTATGCTTCTACTGGCTGTTTTTAAAAACCACTTTAATTTAGTTTTATTATTGTGGTGCTGAGGAATTGGATCCCTAGCCTCACATGATAAGCATATGCTGTTCCACTAAATCGCATCCCAGTTCTCGCTGAATCTTACCAAGTTTATACTATACCTGTAGCATTTTTATTCTTCACAAGTTCACAAGCCTTTTAGAGAGGGAAAAATTTGTGTGTGGTTCTAGGAAAAGGAGTATTCAGAGAATCCGAGTTGATGCTCCCAGCCTGTTATTCCTACTTCCCTGATCCAGAGTTTCTGCCAGGTCAAAGAGAATGCCCTCATGTGGGTTTCTTGTTCATTCAGTGGTCCGAATCAGGGATATCAGGTGTTGAGTTTACATGTCAACTGCTTTGCCATCACTATAGCTGTGGCTATTGCTTTTTGGTTGTGTTCAGAAGTGACCTCAGGCAGCCATTCCTTCGTAGAGCTGAACTGAAAATTATGGGGAACTTTTCTGATGATTTTGCCCTAAGCCTAAATTAATGTGTCAAAAACTCCTGATAGAACTTTTAATTAACAGACAACCTGGGTTTCACTTGACATTAATAAACTAGGATTTCTAGGAATGGGATAGAAGTGATAGCTGTGGGGGTGCACAGCTTTAATCCCAGTACTTGGGAGGCAGAGGCCAGCCTGATCTGATCTACAGGTTGAGTTCCAGGGCAGTTGGGACTTTTTTTTTCCTTGGGGCGGGACGGGGGGGGGGGGGGGTCAGGAGTGGTTTTTAGACTGATTTTAGGTAGTAAGGAGTTATCTTTACTTTTTAGTTCTAGTATTGAAGACCATAGTTTCCTTTCTTTGGGGCATATTACATTTATTTCTCTTGAGATTCAGAAAGTCTGATAGATTCATTTTACTTTTCAAAGGTATGATAGACTCTCTTGCTTTGAATTACACTAGGCAAAGCACATAAATCCAATCCCAAGATAAAGACACAGGATCCAAAGAAATGGCATGTTAGTTTTCTAAATATAACTGAGCTCAGATTTAAAGCTCAGAACCCTCAGCTCTCTGAAAGCTGGTTCTGTCTTTTAGTGAGTACCATTAAAAGTAATTAAAATGGAAGGGCTCAATATATTTCAAGTGGATAGTTTTTTAGATTTTGAATATTTCATGTATATCAATAAAGGTGATTTGAACAACATGATTTAGCTTAATATACTTTTGTTATATTTTCCATGAAAATAAATATATAAATTAGAAAAAGAAGTGTTTTTTTTATTGGATCACATGATTTGATTTTGGGTTCAGATGTTGTGGTTAAGTTATTGAGCAGAAGAGAACAACTGAAGCTTCGGGCTTATCAGTGAGTTAACGGCAGACTCAAAAATAGAATCCTCTGCTCTTTGCCTGGGTATGATTTTGTTTGAAGAGAGAGGCCTGTGATCTGATTATATAATTGCAGGAAGTAAGGTTTGGGTTTTGGAAGAAGTTCCAACTCTGGTGTTACCACCTGCCTTAAGACCCTGGTTTGAAGCAGAGGAAAGAAGAGAGGCCAGTCTTAAACTTTTGTGCTCTTAATCTTAAAAAGCTGAAGCTAGTGGTTGCTCCCTCCCTCACCTTATCTTGTTTGTCTCTTCTTGGACTTGTCTTGTTTCTGGACAAGGATATACACTGTGTAATTGATCTGTAGGAAATACTAGTGGCTTCTTTCATAATTTTTTTTTGATGTATGAACCTTAAAATTTATTTATTTGACAATGTTATACATACATACATTGATCATACCACCCAACTCTCCCCTCCCACTTGTGAACTTTTGTATGTGTATCATTGTATAGTGAATAAAGAGTATGGTGTGGAAGTAGTGGAGACTGCAGAGCACACTGTTGAATAGCTTAAGGGGTTATCAGCTTGAGACTCATCAGATTGTTGCTGAGAGCTGCTTTCTGATTAAGTCATTGCTTTACTTCTGTTCTAGCTTTGGCTCTGGTGGCAGGTACTATATAGGAAAAAAGCAGGAACTTGGCAGAATAAAAACATTTGTCTATGACTGCTGAATGCTTCTCCCTAAAAACAGATATGATGGGCTGCAGTTCACAGCATGTAGCTCACCCACCCATTTAAAGTGTAAAAATCAGTGTTTTTTAGAGTATTCACAGGTGCGACTAGCACTGCAATCTAATTTTAGAATCCCTTCTCCCTTTCTAGGACACTCCATACTTTCTAGCTGCCAATCCTGTCCTCCTTTTACTTCTCTCTTTGGTAGCCCTAAGGAACTACTAATAGAATCTATTTACTAATTCAGATTTGCCAGTGTTGGATATTTGTATAAATGGAATTATATGCTGTTTAGGTTTTTGTTTTTGTGTTTTGGTCTTTATTCCCTTTAGCATAATATTTTCAAGGTTGTATGTGTTGTACCATTTGTCATTTCTTGTCAGTAGCGGATGGACACAGTACTTTCATCAGTTGGTGGGCATCTGGATTCTTTTTTGTTAGGATTTAATCTTCTGTTCAGGTTTTTTCTATGAGTTTATATGTTCAGGAAGATTTTCCTTTTTTCTTTCTCTCTCTCTTTTTACTAAGAGTGGAATTGCTGGTTTATATGGCATAAGTCAGTGTCTAGCTTTTTGATAGGCTGATGTGCTTTCAGAGGAGCAGTGCTACGACTAGAAGATTTTAAGAACTTTAAAATTTAGAAATTATTTAACTATTGGTTTATGTGTGGGTGCAGGTGTACCTGCTCTTTCCATCCTGGCTTGGGGGGTGTCAAACTCAGGCAGTCAGGTTTTCATGAGCTTCTACAAGCCAGACTGTCTGCTCTGATTGTGGTTGTGGTTGGGTTTCTTTCTTGTGAATATGCTGAATGCCTCTCTTTGTGAGGCAGCTGCCTGTCCTCTTTGCAGCTAACTAAGGTTGTCGAAACCCTTGCCTGTTTTTCAGTTAGGTTGTTTTTTGAGTTTTGAAGATTCTTTGTATATTCTGGGTATAACTTGCTCTTCTAATTGGTCCTAAATTATGTGGAGATAGAAATATAAGACACAGAGACTGGGTTAATGATCTGGTCAGTTTCAGACAGATCTTATTTTAACTTGCTTTTAAAAAAAATTGTGTGTGTTCAGATGTACATGTATGGAAGTCAGAGGCTGATTTTATGGAGTTAGTAGTTTCTGTGGGCTCTGGGGATTGAAGGAGGGCGCCAGGCTTGCAGGACCATTTCATCACACCATTATTTTAACTTTAATTATTTTAACATTATTTTAACTTGGAAGAAATGGGTTGATAGATTCATTGAATAAATATGAATGACAATAGTCAGATTCTGGTGATAAAAGAGAATTAAGCAGACAAAAATTTCTTTTGTTGTGAAGACTTAAGCAAGGCCGATGAAAGTTGTAAATTATTCCCTACTTTTCTCGAATTCTAAGCTTGTGACTTTCCACTTAGTATACAGTTTGTAGTTAACCTTTTTCTAACCATTTTGCAGTCTAAGTTAACTATTAGGTAATTCTTCTGACCTTGAATACTCCCATGATAAGTTAAGGACCCCTGGAGACTTAATTCTTTTGTGGGAGTGACGACATGGTAGCTTAGGATATTATACTTCATGCTTGGCTAGTGGGAGTGGGATGGATAACTGATGGCTTCTCAGCAGAATTTCTTTTTTTTTTTTCATTGCACTTGTACATTTCTCCTGTTCTAGTTGATTCAAATAAAAATTTCCATGACTGCTTTAATAGTAAATACCTTTGACAGATTGTTTAATTTACTATGCTCAAGTAACTTGAATTGAAGGTTCTTTTTTTTTAAATATTGATTTTATCATTTATCTATGTGTACGTATCTGTGAGCACAAATGTTCTACTGCATGTTGGTAATGGTGGACTTCAGAGAGAGGGGACAAATCCCTCAAGCTGCAGTTATAAGCTGCTGTGAGCAGTCTGATGTGAGTGCTGAGAACCAAACTCAGATCCCTTGCAAAAGTAGCTTTTAACTTTTTTTTTTTTTTTAATTTTAATCACAGGTCATCCACTTGTATCCGAGCTGTAGCCCCCTCCTTCTTTCCCTCCCAGTTCCACCCTCCCTCCCTCATCTCCTCCCTGCCCTCTTCCAAGTCCACTGATAGGGGAGGTCCTCCTCCCCTTCCATCTGACCCTAGCTTATCAGGGATCTTCAGGACGAATTGAAGGTTCTTTATAGGTCTTGGTAAAGTTTATGCTTGTGAAACTTTTTAATTCAAAAGTAAAAAAAATAAAGGACTAGCTTCTTGACCTAATATTATTTATTTTCAACAGACTTAATTATTTGAGACAGAATCTCTATGTAGCTCTGGCCGCCCTGGATTTGGCTGTGTAGAACCAGGCTGACATTAACCAAAGATCCGCCTACCAGTGTTTCCCAGATGCTGGGGTTAATTAAAGACATGAACCACCACACTTGGCCGATTTTGACTCTTAATCTTTGACTCTGTTCAGATGCTCTCGTTCAGGCCACTGTCCTCGTAGCCCAGGGGTGAAGTTTTCCTTCTCCCTACAGCAGAGGAAATCAAGCCTCTGAAGTTCACCGTGTGTCTAGGCTCACACAGTGACTTTCAGAGTTGGAATTCCAGCTGAGGTCTTTAGCCACAAATTCTTTGTGAATTACAAAGCGCTGCATCTGTGGGTGGAGGAGGGGAAAGGGATATTGAAGATAACAGTTCGGTTTTACCTCTGCCCCAAATCATGCATTGTTATACAGATGTTTTGTACTAACAGCCGCATCTTAAATGTGTTTATAACTCGGTTTTATGTATCCTCAGGATTGCTTATATATGATTCCAGCCTCTCCTGTAGGTTATGTAATGCAGTAAACAGCATGAATTGGAGTATAATCATTAGCCAGTGATTGGTCTCTATACAAACTGATAACTTGGGTTAGTTTTCAAGGGATTTCGAGAAAAATGCTACTGTTAGCTATTGGTGCCAACCTTTTTAATTTTTGTTTTTTATTATGGCTGTAATTTAAGGAGTTACTTGCTCAGCTATAATTGATGTAGTAGAGAAGTAAGTTTGTAGCTTAGAGTACACCAGCTGTGAGATTGCCTGACTTTGGTGTGAACCTTAGATTTTACAAACTTTCCATATTGCTGATTAGTTACTTTAACCAAGATTGACATGTTTGTTCTTTTAGTCATGACACTATTTAAGGCAGTGATCTAGAGGGAGAAAATGGAGAAAATTGTAAGTTAAGTCATTGGGGCTAGAGCAGATTAGAGTGATAAGGAACTGGAACTGGTTATAAAAAGGAATGGATAGCCAGGGTTTCTGAGGATGTGATGATTGGAGATGCAATATAGAAAATCATTTTTCCCTTCCTGAGTTCTGAACTGCTTGTTAAATAAAGCAAGAATCAACAGATGAAGAAAAAAGATACAATATATTTTGAAAAATTAATTTTCTGTTCAGATGAAATTCATAGGCTTTAGTATATTTACAAGATTTTATAGTGTTTGTTACCATCTATTATAATATTTTTGTTTGTCCTAAAAGAAACCTCTTAGCAACCACTTCTTACATGCTGTCCTCCATACCCACCCTCCTGGCAACAACATTGCCATCTTTTGTCATGTCCCTAGCTAGACTTTGCCTATTCTGGATTGTGTGTAAATGGAATCATAAAATGTGTGAGCTTTAAGTTTTCACTTAGCATAGGCTTTCAAAACTCATCTATGTTGTAACACATAAAAAGATGTCATTCCTTTCTTTTTATGGTGGAATAATATTGTTACATATGTTGTCATTGATGTATTGATATATACATTTTGCTTTCCTATTCATCAGCTAATAGTCGTTTGCTGTTTGTTTGTTCATCCGTCTTCCTTTCTTCCTTCCTTTTAGTTTTTTTGAGACAGGGTTTCTCTGTGGCTCTGGCTGTCCTGAAACAGGACTTACTGT
The DNA here is from genome assembly GCF_030254825.1 of Meriones unguiculatus. Taxonomy (NCBI): domain Eukaryota; kingdom Metazoa; phylum Chordata; class Mammalia; order Rodentia; family Muridae; genus Meriones; species Meriones unguiculatus. Next base: position 29,920,679 of record NC_083351.1, on the reverse strand, counting down.
GTAGACCAGACTGGCCTTGAAATCAGAGATCCACCTGCCTCTGCCTCCTGAGTGCTGGGATTAAAAGCATGTGCTATTACCGCCCAGCTGTTCTTCTTTTACTATGAATAGCCAAATGCTATGGAATGTTTATGTACAGATTTTTATAGGAATATGTAAGTTGACTTGGAGATACGTATGTCTTTAAATAGAATTGCTGAGTCTCTAGTAGCTTTGAACTTTGAAAGAGCTCTGTATGTGTGTGTTTCTAGAGATTGAATTTAGGGTTTTGTGCATACTAGGTAAGTATTCTTCCACAGAGCTGTTATCTTTAGTTTCCTTTGCCTTTTAAAAAATAAAATAGGAGAATAGGAGAATATGACTTCTAAAGAGTTAAAAACTCAAAAATGAGTTTTGGCTAACTCCAACACTCTTCATTGCCATCTACCCATGGGTACCAGACTACTGTGGGTGATGTTTGGGTCAGAAGAGCAAATGCACCCAGATTACTGCCTCGCAGAGTCCAAGGTGGAGAGGGAAGAGACCAAGTTCTAGATGTTCACAACTTTTATTAAGTTCTAGCCACTTACAAAGTTATTTCTTTGTAGAGGAATAGAATTAAAAGGCCAGGACTGTTTAGAGAAGGTGTACTTCATAGAAGCCAAGAGTTGGAAAGAAACAATGGCTCTAACAAAGAGTTGAGATAGAGCCCTGAGAGCCAGCTTACATGAAAAGAGTGCTATTTTATCAAGATGATGGAGTCACTTTTAGGAATGGTAAGTTTAGGATTTTCAAGAGGCAGTGTTTTGTGTGTGGTTGGAGAGCTGAGGGCACCCTTCTGAGACAGACAAGGGTTTGATCTGCATATTGGCTTTAAAATACAGTGCTAGTGTTTTTACTTGTGTAGTAAAAACATCAGAAAAAGGTTTTGCTTTATACTTGAACTCTTGGTTTGACTGTGCTGATATTTCTGCTCTTTCTTGCTAAGGGTGACCTGTTTCTGGTTTTTATATTTCAATTGTGAATTCCTTTAGTCACATTCATTTATTTTGAACCCCTGTTTGGGGGGTTCTTTTTTTTTTCCCCCAGACCTAGATCAAAGGTGACTTCCTCCTATATCCTACAGGCACTTTAAGCAAAATTCTAGCTCTGAGCTTGTGTGCTAGGGAGATGTCACTACATTGTACTAGCCCCATTCCCTTGTCTGCATTTAGTGCCGAGGAGTTAAAAGACTTTTCCTTCATTTCTCTTGAATAAGACCTATGTTTTGGTGCTTTTACTTTGAGAGGTCTTAAAGTGCAAGTTGTAATTCTTAAGAGTTTGTCAGAATGTCCAGGAAAGACTGGTTTTAGTATTCCGTCTCCCTCTATAGTTTTCTTATCGGCATCTAGTTATACTCTCATCCCTCATTTCATACCAAGTATTTGATTTTTTTTAAGTGTTTTAACATATGTAGCCAGTATTTAAATTATTTTCAGTGGTTAGGGTCATCAGACCATCCATCTTGTTTGTTATCCCATAGAAACAGAAGTGTCTGTCTCTTCAGTTAGTTTCTGAGAACCCATTAAGTTTCTTAATCAAAGATTATAAACTTAGAATAAAATCTAGGTATTTATTTGGCCATTATATTGTTTAGAAAATAAGAGTCCAGTTAAGGATTGAATTTGTTCTTTTGAAAACCTAGAAGTTCTTACAACACTGTCTAAAATGCTGCCTAGCAGCATTGTGTTGGAACTGGGAAAAAAGCGGGCTGTTCAGGATAAGCATTGCTTTCAGTTGCTCATGTCTCACCGCACGCACACTCTACACATAGTGTACTTAACCTCTTTTTATCTTTTATAGTACCTGTTCACCTAGGCATTTGTGGATCGATTATCTTTGTGTCTAGTAAAAATACTGGCATTCTGCCATTGTTCTATAGTAGTGCTAACAGATACATTTATTCATTGGTTCTAAAGAAGTCTGTAATGGCTACTACATAAAATTAGATAGGTGGTATTATCCCCAAGTTTTAATGAAGAAAATAAAAAAATAAGCCTTAGTAGTATATAACAATCTGAACTATTCAAGTCCCCTTTCACTCAAGTGCTACTCTGCTCTTAACTGATTTTTAAAGCACTGCAATTTTTTTCTCAGATGAAGTATTAGTGACATTTGTTATGCAAAATCAATAAAAATAGCACTTTTTATTGAAGACTAGTTGTGTTGGGGAGATGATATGGGACCTTCAGTGCTAATGGTAGCTTTCAGGTTTCTTGCTGGAATGCCTAAGATTCTACAAACACTTTGGACACACACTGTGCTATGACTAATCTGTTAAATATTAGGAGGTCTCAGCACCTTTTGGTGTCAAAGTTACACTGTGTGTTTTCTGTGTGATTGATATGTGTGTTTTTGATACTGTCATATACTTTTCATTCATACATGTTTTAATAATGGTGATTGTTCAGCATTTTAGTTAGAATTGTGTTATAGTTGAATTTACTTTGAAGCATCTAATAGTGAATTCTTTTTTACTTTTAGATTCTCTTTGTGGCCAGATGGGTTTGTATGGACAAACTTGTCCATCTGTAACTTCATTAAGGTGAGTGCTTTTTTTTTTTAACATCTAATATTTGAAAAGTTAGTTGGTTATGTCACATTGCAGTGAATTTCAAGGTGAGGCTCAGAGTAGCAGTGTTGTTATAGAATGTCCTCATTCTGTTTCCCCAGAGAAGTACAATAAATCACCTTTGCTGTAGAAAAAATGCGGCTGTTTTGTGAAATAGTGCAGTTTGATAGAGTAGGGGTATTTATGCTTACAGAGATTTTGAGATAATGGGATTTAGATCTGTTCTTAATCTCCAGGAATAATCTTGAACATGAAACAACATTACTACACTTTTTGCTGTTGTTTCTTAAACATCTAATCTGTTTTCTACATGCTTTAATTTAAAAAATGCATTTTGGTTGCTTTGTAGCAGATTATTAAAAACTAAATTACTGACAAACTTGTTTCTGAGGAGTGGTTAAGCATATTCTTTAGATGACCCTTTTCTACAGTAAGCAAATAAATGTAGAAAGTAGGAATTAAGTTTAATACAAGCTAGTGGTCTCAGATTTTTAAAGTTGCCAGAGTCTTTCTTTGAATCCAGTCTCATGTTAGGTTCAGTGAGTAAAGCAGACAAATAAGAAACTCTCCATGTTCTGTTCTTTTAGTGGCCTCTGAGGGATTGTTATTGGTTCAAGAACAGGGTTTGAAAAGTAACCTTGCTTGTTATGGTGGCTCATGGCTTTAAATCAAGCATCTGGGAAGCATTTTAATTTTTATTGAAGGCTTTCAAATTAAAATATAGAGTTTAAAATGTTAATCACAACAGCTATAGTTACTGGATGCTGTAGTCAGTATCATTTATTCACCTGGTACATAAAGCATCGTTGCTGCTGTTTTGCTTCCTAAGCAAATAAGTAGAACTATTTGTCAGATAGTGAGTTGGCCGAGGAGGAAATGGAAGAGACTAAACTAGAGAAGTAGGCTAAAATAATCTGGGGAAAGCTTCACTGAAAAGGAGACATTTGAGCGAAGAGATGGAAGAGTGATGGAAGAGCCGTGTGTGTGTGTGTGTGTGTGTGTGTGTGTATGTATATGTATTGGTATGTAGAGAATGGAACACTAAGTAGAGGGAATCTAGGACTTGCCACAGTAGGAGGCTCTTCTCTGTTTGAGGAACATTATTCTGGCCAGCATTTCTGGAACAGAGTATATGAGGAATAGAGGGCAAGAGGAAGTGACAACACATTGCTTGTGTCATGAGTGTGAAGTTAAGGATTATGTAGGCTTGAGACAGATTCTGGTTTTCTAGAATGATAGAGAAGGAAAGTGAACAGTGAGTTTGCCTTTTTGGATTTTCAGAACAAGTGTTCATTGGAGCAAAACTGTTTCTGGAAAATTTCATGCCATTGTGGCAGTTTTCCCATGAGAATGCATTTTTCACCTACTTAGCTGGAGTGTTGTATTTCTTTTCTTTCTTTTTTTTTTCCTTCGAAGGCAGTGGATACCTGTATTGTTCTGGAAATAGTTTTGGGGGAAAAAACCTGTCAATTTCTTTTATCTCAGAGCTGATGCAGAACTAAATTGACTTAGTGGTGATTTTTTTTTTTTTTTTTTTTTACTATGATGGGAAGAGTCAGTTTTCTTTTTTTTAATACTTAAAATTTTGGGACTGTCAAGCTGTTTTGTAGATTTTGTACTTGCACTGAATAGATTTAATTAAAAATATTTTATAATGGGACATGGTGTAACAATCATGTAAAAAGGCCATTGACTGATATTTTTAAATTGTTTGGAGTATTTATGATTAAGTTAGGGTTTTATTTACTTGATAAGGTTATAGAACTAAGATGGGTCTATATTTACCCAGAGTGTGCTGTAATTCTTGTGTAAAATATTCTAGAGTCAGCTTTTTTTAAATATAGCTATAAATCTATCAGCTCAGACATTGAAGCCCAATAACATCAGAGTCAGTAAAGACTCATTTCTATAGTGTTCTGTATGGCTCCTCTCAAAAACAGAAATTTCCATTCTCAGAGGTATGTGTGCGAAGAGGAGGACTGTTTGTCATTGGTTTTTCTCAGTGGAAGCTCTTTTCAGATAAGAAAGTAGTAGTAGTCCCAGCTCTTGAGAAATGGAAGCAAGAGGATCACAAGTTCAAGATTATCTGGTTACCTAGTAAGTTCCAGGCCAGCCTGGAACTACATGAAACCCTGTCTCAAAAAAAACAGACCAAAAAAAATTACAGGATGATGATATCATCATATGTATATATATATATATATGTATATACATATATATGATATGTATATATGATATACACATATCATGTATACATGCATACTGAGATTGTTTTACCACCTGTGGTTTTATTTATAAGTTAGAAACCATACCAGATATCTGGACAGAAGATACCTTAATAGAAACAATCTTAACTAGATGCAGTTGTTAACTAGGTAACAGAATGATAAGAGTAAAACTCTTTAAGGCATTTTGAAGAGAGACTTAAGACACCAGATACTCAAAGGACTTGGTGCCTAGAGAAAATCTTAGTAGTTTTGAAAGATGAGCCTTTGAAATGGGAGTGCAGGAGAGAAGTTGCTCCATGACCGCTGCTGGTGTCTTAGCTTGCAAGATAAAGTGTATGGACTGAGACCTAGACTTCCGAGGAAGATGCTGGTGTTTCTGAATTGGTTGCAACAAAGCTAGATCTCAAGTGTTAGAAAAACTGAGAACTGGTTTTACTTGTGCTTTGGGCAGGTCCTGGGTGAAAGAAGCCTTTGTTAAGGGAGAGTAGGCATGTGTGGGTGCCTGTCTGTCTGCTTGCTTTATTTATTTGTCATTCATTCATTCATTCATGCATGCATTCATTCATTCATTCATGTCTTACTATGTAGCTCTGGCTAATCTGGGATCTGTTAGGTAAACCAGGCTGGCTTGGAACTCATGGAGATCTGCCTGCCTCTGCCTCCCTAATTACTGGGCTAAAGGCACATGCCAACCTGGCTCTGAGAATGAAGATACAATTCACTTCTTCCTTTTCTAGCCTTGCAGTCTGTTTTTTTTTGGACCTTTTCTTGGTAGACCTTTTAAAGAAGCCAGCTGGCAAAGCAGAAGTATAGTTTGCAGAGAATCCTAGCTCCAGATTGGCAAAGCAGAGTAGAGTGGGATAGTGTTGGAGTTTGCAGCTGAGGGGCAATGACTTAAGAACTGCCTTACTTGTTCCAGAAGACTGCTCAGAAATGTGGCATAAAAAATGTTTTCTAAGATCTCTTTTAGCCTGTCTTAATGTGATTTTGGTAGAATGCCTGCATGTTGCTGAAAAACTTTAGTAGGTTTTGAAAAATCATGTGAAAACATTCAAAAAGAAAGCCTCAAGATTAACAGGTACTTGTGAAATCTGAATCTGCTGCCTTTAAGTCCTGAGTTTGGCTGAGAGTGAATGGTGAGGATAACAGGTCTTCAGCATCCATTCAGTTCCTGGGTTTGAGATGGCAAGGGTGGAGGTCAGGTCCTGGTGGACACAGTTTCTCTCAGAGTTGAACCTGTTTGGTTCCTAAGTTTGATTAAGGTGGATTTGAATTTCGAGATGTACATATATTTTATATCTGAGTACTCAGCGTCAGTGAAAACTTCACAACAAAGCAGTTTTTCCTTGAGTATTTATTCTCTATAAACAGATGTCTACAAATCACATGACTTTTTTCACCTAATGTACCAGTACACTTGGAATTTGGTTTTCTCAAAGCAAAATAGAGTAATTCTTTTGATCAGCATAATATTGAGGTATGTCTGTGTTGCTGGTCTATCAGTAGTTATTCTGCTTTGGCTGTGTATACTCACAATTCATTTATCCATCCACCCATTGATGAGCATTTGGGATGTTTCCAGTTTTATCTATTATAAATAAAAATGCTTTGAAAATCTGTGTGCACATATATGTCTAAATATATGGTTAGATTTGGGTAAATATGTAAAAGTTGGATTGGATCATGTGATAGATTTGTACTCAACTTTAAAAAAAAAACAAACTACCAAATGTTTCTAAAACAGTTGCACTATTTTACATCCTACCGTCAATACTTAATTCTTGCTATCCTCTGTCTGATGTGCCTAGGCGTCTTTTCAGGTGGTTATTTGACATTGTGAACGTACCTGTTCAGATATTTTGTCATTAAAAAAACTGGTTTGTTTCCTTACAAATATGTGAGAGCTTTTTCTATTTCTAGATACAAATTCGTTTTGAGATGTTTTTTTATAGATAACCCTGCCCTGTCCATATGTGTTTTCATTCTTCAGACAGCGTTTTTGAAGAACATAAAATTTTAAACTTGCAATTTATCAGTTTCAGCTTATGAGCTCTGTATGTCTGTGTGTTAGCTATGAAAGATGATAAAGTTTTCTTTTACGATTTCTTCTATAACGTCTAGATTGTACATTTAGGTCTATTATCTATTTTTTTTTCCTGCTTTTTTGTGTATGATGTCAGAGCATCTTCCCCCTCCATACAGATGAATCTGTTGTTTCAATATCGTTTTTTCAATTCAGTGATTTGTTTTGGAACTTTTATTGAAAAGCAACTGAATATGTGTTTGCGTTTGTTTGCTCTCCATTCTGTTGAGCTATCTATATTGCAGTTTTGGTGTACGTGTTGAAAACTGCTAGTCATGTATTTTAATTGGGAGGGGGGAACCTAACATGTCTATAGTAGTAACTTGAAAATTAGATAACAACTGTAGTGTTCTTGAACAGATGAAGATAAGTTTTAGAAGAATTTTAGCTAGGCTTAGGACTTAAGCCTAAAATCGCAGCACTGGGAGACCGAGGCAAGAGAATTGCTTGATTTTGAAGCCAGTCCAGGCTACATATTAGGGTCCAGAAGATATTTTTGGTTGCTAGGGATCAGTTGGTCAGTGGGTAGGGTGTTGCAACTAGATAGGAGTATATTTTAGTGTTGTATTATGCTGCATGATTATAGTATGCACTGGGGATTGGCATTTCAAGGGGGCAAGGGATAACAGGCTAGGGAAGAACTCTTGAGAGTTCTTACAAAGAAATGGATGTTAACAGTGATAGATATGCTAACTGCCCTGATTTGATCATTGTGTGTATCATTAAATAGGTAGACTCTGGTTGACTTAAAAGAAAACTTAAAAACCTAGTGAGAAAATTTAAGAGAAACTTCATTCTATTTTATTTGCCATTTTGTAGCCCCAACATTTGAATATGATTTAGAAGCTTATCCATTGTACAATTTTCTTACAGCTGTGTTAACCTATCACAGTCTTTTCACTACTTGATAACATTATTAAGTTATGCTATTTCCTTAGGCTTTGTTTCTTTTTCCCATCCTTTAACTAGTTTATATATGTGTATGGTTTGTGTGTGTGTGTGTGTGTGTGTGTGTGTATGTATGTATGTATGTATGTTCACGTTCCAGTAAACATTTTCTTTTATTGGAGCGGCAGTGAGTTTGAGATATTATCACTATATAATCCTGGGTATCCAGGAATTCACTAGGCCAGGCTGTTCTCCATCTCACAGAGATCAAAATGCACAGAAAATATAATGTAAAGTCCGAATGGCAAAGCTGAGAAACTCTGAAATGGTGGCAAGAAACAACACAAACAACTAACAGTCTTGAAAGGATAGGTCTCCAGGGACAAATATATTTTAAGGGATAACATCTTTACCTATGGTTTTTTTTGGTAACCATTTCAACCCAGATAGCGCTGGTACTTCCATACCTTTTCTTTTTTTTTTTTTCCATACCTTTTCATACAAAGTATTTATAGTGGTGATGAGTTGGTGTAGCTGACCTGTGTGGGCTCTTCTTTATCCCACCCTTAATCCCCATTTCATCCACATCACTAAATAGGAGAGAAAGGATAGGGAGAGAGGAATTAGGAAAATTCCTGAATCTGTTTTTTTTTTTCCTTTTGTTTCTTCTTTGACCATGGCTACTAGCAAACTGCAAACAACCCTCTGACCTACCACCAACCTCTCCTGTTGAGGTTTTAGCATTTATATAACCTCTGGAAAGTTCCCAGAATTCTAAACATCACTATTTGCAGCTATCAAAACCACACCACCGCTAGAGCATGAGGCAAACAGCCTGAAGGAGCCCCACATCTCTATACCTGGAATTAAAATGAAAGCACATTCTTTAATATTTGTGTTTAAAAAAAAAAACAACAATTCTCTATAAAGTGTTTTCATGAACAATTTATGTTGTATACTCATTTGGTCTTTGATTTGTTGATAAAATTATTTGTACTTTCTAATCTCTTGGACTTTTAAATGTTTGAATACATTTAATTTAATAAAATTTAATTGCCTTTCCTTATTTTCCTTAGTACCGTTTTAATTATATCCTTAAAGTTGTTTTTAAAAATTGTTGTTTATATTCTTGTATGCAATTACAGAAAGAAGTGTGAGAAAGTTATTGGAGGGGATATATTGTTTGCTCTGAAATTTCTAGTATTTGATAGATTATCTTTTCAGGGAAGGACTTAGATAAAATTTCCTCTGGTTCAGGAAGATTTTCTCTCATGACATTTAAAAAATACCTAAGAAGAGAGTTCTCTTCTTCCTCTTTGGTTTTGGACATGCAAAATGACAGACATGTGTCTGTCATTCAGCAGCCATGTGCTATATGGTGTTTTTTTAAGTTTTAAAATAAGTGTTTACTTATTTAATGTGTATGGAAAAAAAAGAAACCAAAATTCCAGATTTTTTTTTACTACAAGTTGATGTTTTATGTAAATTGGTATCTGCTCATAGAGCAGAAGTTCTGCTTCTTGAGTTTTTAGATTAATGTTTATATTTATTAAATTTAAAAAATCTTTTAGGAGTCCACATGAACTTCTTTTTTTTTTTTTTTTTTTCTCTGAGACTGGGTTTCTCTGTGTAACCCTGGCTGTCCTGGACTCACTTTGTAGACCAAGCTGGCCTTGAACTCACAGCAATCTGCCTGTCTCTGTCTCCCTGAGTGCTGGGATTACAAAATGTGTGCCACCACGTCCTGCTCATTTTTATTTTTAAGTCAGAGTCCTTGAACCCAGAGTCTTGTCTATGCTGTGTAAGCACTCTATCACTGACCTACATCCTTAGCTCTTGGTTTTTGAAAGTGTCTTCCTATGTAGCCAAGGCTGGACTGGACCTGGAGATGGAGATGTGCCTCACCATTTTGAGTGCTAGGATTATAGGTAGTGTGCCATCATGTCTGACTCTATTTTCCTTTTCATCTAATGTGATGGTTTCTTCCTTAAGTCATCATAGTGTTGAAGGAACTACATATCTGTCTTCAGCTTCAAGGAAGACAACATCATTTTCTGAACAACATTTGTGGGCAACATTTTCTGAAATTCTAGTTTTAGTTGAATGTCTTCTCCACCTTGATTCTTCCCTCTGTCTACCCCGTTAAGCTTTTGGTTCATGTCTTATAAAAAATTAGAGTGCTTTTATGTAGTAGACTAAATTTTATCTGATTTTTTTTTCTTTTAAACCAGTCTTGAAATTGAAACAAGGAATCTAAAGATAGATAGTATGGAGTGTATGATAACCTTCTGGAAATGCTTTTGAAATAAACATATTTTTCATGACAGTTCTATGAACTGATACTATAATATAAATGATAGTAAATAATATAAACTTCTTTTTGTCACACTCTGGTGTGTCACATTGCTGATTTAAGACTTACTGATAAGTTGGAGATTTTAAAACCTTCCAGGTTTTGTGTACTGTGTGCAAAAGCCTGCTATTTTAATGACTTCTTTTGGCTAGGAAAACTTTCATAATAGATAGCAGGGTTTTTTTTTTTTTTTTTTTTTTTTTTGCCTTGGTTTTAAAATCTATAGTGTGGAATTTTTTAGCCTATGAACGAGTTCTGACTATTTACACCATCATGAGAGAGCTTTCTGGACCATATTCTGAGAGCTGTTGAACTATGGAAGTTGCAAGCAGCAGCATAAACTTTGCATTTAGTGCATCATCTCCCGATCCCCTTTGTTAATACTAATAATGCCGTGGAGGCAGAATGTTTAAGAGATGTTGGATAATGAACTGAGGCAGTATGGTTTGAACAGAGACAGGGATAAAATTTAATGGGGAAAAATGACTGTGAGCACAAGTAACCTAGCGTTAGAAGTATTAATAGCAAATTCTGTTTTGGTTTTTAAATATCAGCCACAGAGATGGTTTGGGTGATAAGTGAAAGGGATTGATGTTCAGTAGCCTATTTAGCTAATTTTTTTTTTTTTCATATAAATATTTTCCCCTGAGACAGGGTTTCTCTGTGTAGCCTTGGCTGTCCTGGACTTGTTTTGTAGACCAGGCTATCCTTGAACTCACAGAGATCTGCCTACTTCTGCCTCCTGAGTGCTGGGATTTCAGGCGTGTGCCACTATGCCCGGCCTACTCATATAATTCTATAGGTAAAGTTTTAAATGGAGAGTGTATGGCATTAATGGTAGAATAGTTTATTTCCCCACAATTTTTTTTTAAATATATATAAGTAAAATAGTTTTTTTTTTTTTTCTTTTGAGGCAGGGTCTTGATACGTAGCCTGGATCATTGCTTCCGAGCAATATTAAAGGCATGTACTACACCCAGCCTAAAGTAAAATAGTTTAAAGATAAGAATTGTATGTATGTAGAATAAAAATACTTTGGGGACTGGGGTGATGGCTCAGTGGATAAAGTGCTTTTCCATAAGTATGAGGATGTGAGGTTAGATTTTCTGGGGGAGGAGGGAGGGGCTTATGGGGGAATACAAAATGAATAAAGTGTAATTAATAAAAGAAAAAGAAAAAAATGGATTTTTGGAAAAAAAAAAGAATCCATTTGAAAAAAAAAAAAGCTAGCTGGAGAGGTGGCTCAGCAGGTAAGAGCACCAGCCACTCTTGCAGATGACCTGGGTTTGTTTCCAGCGCCTTCCATGGTGGCTCACAACCACCTGTAGCTCCACTTCCAGAGGCTACAACTCCTTCTCCTGGTGTCCTTGGACCCCTGCCTTCATGTGGTGCACATACACTCACACAGGCCTACACTTTTCACTTATACACACAAGTAAAAGCTGGTGGGTGTGATGACAAGCACCTGCAGTCTTGGCACTGGTGAGGGAGAGACAGGCTCCCTGGAGCTTCCTGGCCTGTTAGACTCTCTGAATTAATGAGCTCCAGGTTCAGGAGAGACCTAGTCTTAGCAGGGAAAATGTTAGTGGACAATAGAGGAAGGCACCTGACAGTGACATCCGGCCTCCACATGTATGTATCCAGGTGTACATACACATACAGATGTTGCACACACATGGTAATGAATTTAAAAAAAAAAAAAGGCATTTTGACCTGTCTTAGCTTTGTACCTTTAACAGGGTTCTTGGTGAGAGTATGGTTTGCATGGATTAAGATTTGTTTTTGAATCTAAGACTAAATAGTTGAAGGGTAATTTGCAGAGCATCTAGAGAACAGTGAATGTGTTGTGCTTATTAAATTCATAGAAAGAATTGGAGTAGTTAGAGTTTTAACTTAGAGAAGAAACCCACATGACATTAACTTGTGTAAAATGTGGGATCACTATGAAGAGAGCTTTGACTAAAGACATTTTCCTCTGTATTCTCCACAGTAGCAGAGATTTAGATTATCCTAAAAAGTTTTTTTTTTTTTTTTTTTTTTTAGCACAATGAATTCCCTAATCCAGAAAAATTGATTGTGTTGTGAATTTACTTCCTTTGCAAATATTTGGGGTGGGGCTTGGGGCTGGGGTCTCATGTAGCCCATGGACGTGATAAGGAGTTGCGGCTGACTTTGAACTGATGCTCCTCCTAACTTCTGAGTGCTGACATGGTAGTACTATGCCTGTCTTCCTGTGGTGAGCTTAATACTGTTTTCTAAATATCAGGACTTTACAAAAGAACCTTGCAGGATTCTTTTTCACCTATTTTTGTGAAACGTGCTTCTGAGACCCCCCCCCCCCATTTTTTTCTCCTAATGGCAGTTCTCACTAAATCTCACTAAAAGTTTTTACATACTTTGTATTGTAAAGATTCTTAGGACTTCAGAAGTGGAAGAAAATTTATGAAAGCTGAGTTTTGGTGAGTGACCTTTTGTTATTTATTTGCTGAATTACCTATTTGGAAATACAATTTTTTCATCTTGTATTTTCAATTTAGACCAACAAGATTTTTTTTTTTCTTTTTTTTTGGCGTGTCTTTTGGAAAGGTCATTTCTTAAAGTTTTAACAGATTAGTTATGCCTTAGTGGAAAGTAGTTTACTGCTGTTCCTTCTCCTTAATGGAACAGTGAATAGCTGCTTTGAAAAGATTTTGTGGAAAGAAAATAGAAGGCAAAAGAAGAAAAATACAGAAGGAATTTAGAAACTATATTTGTCAGGATTAATCAGGTGGTTCTGTACAATGAAAACATCTCCTTTTCCTTGTTACACCTTTGTCTTTCCCTGTAAGATAACCAGCTAGGGCTTTTATACCTGAGAGCTATGGATTCAGAATTCCTTTATGGAGTAAGGAGGTCTTGGGGGCTGTTTAAAGGATCATTATTATGGAATAAAGGTCTTATTTGTGCAATAAGTATATTCTCAGTTTTCATGTGCTGTCTACAAAAATTTGAAATCACCTCCTGGGTGACTTGAGTAGTCTAGTCAAATGAAGGGCTCATTTTAATGAGGTCGCTTGATGATTTTGTAAGGTTGGGTATGTGCATTTAAAATCACTGAGTAGCAATATTTAAAATTCAGACTTAGTATAAGTGGTTTTCTTTGTAATCTTAAGTAGTTAATAAATTGTGGAGATTATTTTAAGAAGGGTCCATCCACTGCTGAAGAGGTTCCATTACATCAAAAGTAAATCCCTGAGGGAAACAGAGCTTTCTAAGCTGGTCTGAACTCAGGGATTTGCCTGCCTCTGCCTCCCAAGTGCTGGAATTAAAGGTATGAGCTACCGTGCTTGGCAACATTTCTTTTGCTAAGGTGTCAGATTGCATTTCAGAAGCAAGAGTTTGTCTTTCAGTCTTACAGAGCTTCAGGACACTTTATAGGACACATCAGGCCATGGACAGGCTTGTGTTTAAGCTAAGGATCTGTAGTTTATCTCATTTCATAACTCTATAGTCAGTTTTCTTCTCTCTTAGGGCTTTGTTTCATGTGACAAGAAGGAGCCAGTGTCTGTTTCACATATTTCATTTGAATTCTCCTTTGTGCAATTTTTCATCTGCTGCCAAATCTGTAGGTGAAATACAAGTTCCAGGAATGAAGGGTTCAGTACTATTTGGGGTTGCAGAATCATCACCATCATAAGGCTTATTCTTTTTACTTTTCCTTGTGTTCTCCTCTTACTCCGCTGGATGCAGCATCTCCATCATTCTGTTTGCTGTTGGAATTGGAAAGCTTTCTGAGTAAGCATTGCTACTCCTTGGGAATGAGGAAAAGTGCAGGTGGAAGCCAAAGGAGTGTGATAAGGTAGTAAAAGCCTATGTGAGATCATTTTGTTGGTGTTTTGTAAAGGGAAATTAGTTTCCCATCTCCCTACCCACATGTCATGACTTAGTTTTGAGAAGTGTATTGTTTGAAAGAGACCGGATCTCATTCAGTAGACCCAGCTAGCTTTGAACTCAGTACTACTGCCTTAGCCTCTTAAATGCTGAGACTGTGGGTATGAACTACCACACCTGTTATGTTGTTATACTTTGATACTCTATAATGCTTTAAAAGTTGAGAAAAATTCCTTTTGGAGGTTCTTTTAAGTAAAAGAGATGCCATATCAATTTCAGAACTTTAAACCTCAGTTCTTTTTCATTCCTTTTTCTTCATTTCCATTTCTTTCACAAGCATTATGTTCTTTTTCTCTATGCTTCTATCTTACCATTTTCTCTGGTATTCCAGTCAAACTGTTGGTGTCAGTCTGTGTTGGGTTGTACCTTTCCCAGGTTATAAAGGATGTAGCTGTTGTAAATGTTCTTCCATATGCTATCTAAGCTACTCTGTCCTTGTTTTCTTTTAGTCTCCAACAGGTGTTTGTTTCTTGACAGGTACTCTGGTGTGATTAAGTGTGTGTGCACTTGTACCAACACAGACTTAGACACATACACATGCATACACACACACACACACACACACACACACACACACACACACACACGCTGTTTTAACTATTGAAGTTCCTTCTTTCAAGGAGCTAAGGGTCTCCGTGATACAGGGTATTAAACTTGGATATAAAGCCTGTGCTATTTATTTAATCTGTGCCTTGTAAGAAGAGGTTCTCCTTCATCTTAGGAGGTATAGAATGGAAAAAAAGTAATTGACTGGGCTTTTGTTTTGGGAGATATGTTTGGTTTGAGTTTTGGAGAAAAACCAGGCAGAGAGAAAAGGAGAGGCCATTTCAGAAAATGAATAGGATTACTTTTTTTTTCCCTTCCAGATAATCTGTACCTGCATGTTATTAGGTAGCACCAAAGATACTAGTTTATGGTCACTGTCCTCAGTGGGGATGTGTGCAACAGGAGTGAAGGTAGAATGCTTAGACATATGATGAACTTAAATGAATTGAGTTAAATGCCAAATTTAAGCTACAACAGCTCTAGGAATTTAGAGAAGAATTCATAAAACAATAATAAAGGCTAAAAATTTTGAAAATGTGTTAAAGGTGTAGTGTTGGGAGAGAGACATCAGAAGTGCTCGGCTGTGATGACATGAGAAGGGTGTTGCTAAATTCTCTTTGAGTGTATACATGGGACTTGTGATTAGTAAGGAAGGATGATGAGAAGTCAGTCCAGGAGGCCAGCAAGGAGGCTTCTGGAATGGGGTGAGGTAAAGTGTCCTGACATTTCTTAACCAGATTTCCATAGCAAGATTCCTTAGAGCTTTCTATGTTCTTTTAAAGCTCACTACCATCTGTCTCTTACACAAGTGAACTGTCATCACTGTTCCACTAATAGGTTTCTTTCTGAAGCTACTGGTATTCTGACCAAATTTAATGTTCATCTTGTTTATTTTTGCAGCTTCTAGCTTAAGTATCAAAAAGGAAGCACCTTTTAACCTTATTACCAAAAGTATGTAAACTTTAATAAATTAGAAACAACTCCCTCCTCCTTTTCAGACTTTGTATTTGAGAAATTTTATGGAATACCTAATGTTTGCACTAGCACGGGAGATAGAAGTGCAACGTGATATAATTCTGACACAGTATGTCCTTTTTGGGCTGTTTAGATCTTCACTTTCTTTAAGACACAGATGAAGACTTTTCTTTCCTGCCTCCAGGGCTGAAGTCTATATTTCCTTCCTGAGCCTTTATAGTAGCTGCAGTTAACATTGTTCCTTCACTCAATTTTTTCATGTCTGATATTGATTAAGCCGTCGTTTCCCAGAGGGCAAGAAATTGACAATGGTTCTCTTGTGTGTTTATTACTCAAGCATAGTCCCGTACATAATACCAATTATGAAGTCTTTTTAAATGTGTTGCTGCACATTTTAAATACCTCTTTCATGCTGACATATTTTGAGAGTGTTAAGTTCGTATTACTACTGACAGTTATATTTCAGTTTTAAACACAGCTTTCTGTTAATGTGGGAAATGTGTGTAACAGCTGCCTTAAAATTTGGACAAGGTAAAGCTGTGTGCAGGGAGCGTCCTGGGGCAGCTGCAGCAATAGCATGTAGGGGCATAATAGCAATGCTTCTTTGGTGACTGCACGGTGATAATGGCTCCTGTTTTTATGATTTTTTTTTTAAGTTTTTTTACCTGACATTACTTTAGATCAGTCACATAGGTATGGCTGTAATTATCATCCTCATTTTACAGAAAAGATATAGAAAAACTATTGACCTGGACAGAAGAGACCTAGGCTCTGTTTTTTTTTTTTTTAATAATTATTTAATTTTTATTTTATGTGCATTAGTGTGAAGGTGTCAGAGCCCTTGGAATTGGTGTTACAGACAGTTGTGAGCTGCCCTGTGGGTGCTGGGAATTAAACCGGGTTCTTTGGAAGAGCAGACAGCACTCTTAACTACTGAGCCATCTCTCCAGCCCTGGGCTCTGGTTTTAATTCTGTTAATTACCTATATAAAAGCAACCTCTAACATCAGCGGGCCTTTAGTTTTTTTTATCTATAAATTGATGGTCAGAGGCTGTAAGCTCCAGGTCCTTTCCCTTACTCATTTGGTATAGTATCTTGAAATCAGCACATCCTTATTTCACCCGAATATAATATACTCACACCAGGCATGAGCATTGCTACAGTGTATGGTGGAATAATATGAGTTTGTTTCTTTGTTTGAAGACTCCTGAAGGTGCCCTTGAGGGAAATTTACCTTTGGTTTTCAGAAAAGGAGGAGGGACTATGAGAAGCAAGGTAAAACAGTGGCTCAGAGCATTAGGAAAATAAGATGATATAGTAGGGCTCTAGGTCTCTGAGTCTTTGTCTCCTCCCTGCCTTTCCCTTCCTCCTTTTTACCTTTTTTATTCCCATCTCTCCTCTTCTTTCTTCCTCATTAATTTCCCTCTCTCCTTCTATTTCCACTTTCTCCCTCTTTCTGGGACTCAAAGGTGCATAGTATGTTCCCAAGATGCTCCTACACTAGTATTATTAATATTTACATGGTGTTTTCTCTGTGCATGTGTGGGTTGCTGATTAAGGACTTGGGCTGCTGATAGGAGTTTTTATACCAAGATCCTGGCTGCCTTCTTTCTGTCTTTTTCTTTTCTTCTCTTTTATCTTTTCTTTTCTCTTATCTTTTCTTTTCTTTTCTCTTTTCTTTTCTTTTCTTTTCTTTGGAAGATTGACATTAGCAGTTGCTGTCTGTATTGTATTTTAAATCCTTCATGATTTAGAGAGAAAAACATAAAAAAAAGGAAATGTTGATCCCTTAAATATTTAGTTTGTCTGTTAATGTAACTCAATGTTTTCCTTCCAAATTTAAATCAGGCTTTTTCTTACTTTGGAACACTTAGGTTTGTGACTGTTGGATTATTTTGAGCAGAGTAGGGGCTGTGTCTCTGAAATTCATTAAGGAGTCTCTTTCCCTTCAGGATGACATCTGAACTGGAGAGCAGCTTAACATCTATGGACTGGTTACCACAGCTCACCATGAGAGCAGCCATTCAAAAATCTGATGCTGCACAAAATGCACATGGAACGGGAATTTCTAAGAAGAATACACTCCTTGACCCAAACACAACGCTGGATCAGGAAGAAGTCCAACAGCACAAAGATGGAAAACCTCCCTACAGCTATGCCAGTCTCATCACATTTGCAATTAACAGCTCACCCAAAAAGAAGATGACGTTAAGTGAGATTTACCAGTGGATTTGTGATAACTTCCCGTATTATAGAGAGGCTGGCAGTGGTTGGAAGGTATGTATTTTATTTAAATTATAGATTTTTATGAAATAAACATTGATAATACTGTTAATTGCTATTGAAAGTAAAGCTTGGAAAGCTATAAAATTAAAGGTTAGATTCTGACCTAACCATATTTAGGATGCCAGAAATGGGAAAACTTTTAAACTTTGTTGCTTGATTGATGGTGTGTGTAATGCCACTGTGCGCACATGGAGACTGAAGGACAACTTGTTAGAGTTAGATTTCTCTTTCTACTCTATGGTCACCAGAGATGACCTCAAATCTTGAGGTTTTTCAGCAAGTGTCATTACCACTGAACCTTTTGCTGGCCCTAGAAATGTGTAGTTAGGGATTGCCTTATTTTGGGAAGTAGCATGTTAGGGCTTTGTTCTGTCATGGGACTGATGTAACATAGAATGAGAGCACTAAGGATGTAGCAGTCAGTAGAAAGCGATACTTACTGTGCAGATGGGCTGACAGTGAAGCTATGGTAGAAATAGTAAAATAGGACTGCATTAATACATGGGTTTTTATAAACTTTTGTTTTGACTTGGAGATTTATAAGAGGTACAAAAACATTTTCTCCATATATTTGACCAGATTCCTCTGACGTTAATATCTGACAGAACCACATTATGATCAAATCCAAAAATGTTTATGGGTAGAATACTGTTGATCAGACTAGGCTTTTTTCAGATTTCATTGTTTTTCCTTCAGTGTCTTTTGTGTTTCAGGATCCCACATTGCAATTCAGTTGTCATTTTGTCTCCATTCCCCTCTAATTTGTAAATGTCCCATACTACTATCTTTTGTGACTTAGACGTTGTTGGAAAATCTTTGTCAGAAATGTGAATTTTTTTTTTCTTTTTGTTTTCTTTTTGGTTTGGTGGTGGTTTCTCATGTGAGAATTAATGCATTTGGGGCAGAATAACAAAGAAGTGGCCTCCCTGTTTTTACCACAGGCATCAAATGTCACCGCAGCCATAGTTTCTTGGTCAGTGTGATGTCTCTGGGCAATTCCACTGTAAGGTGGGGAGATATTTTGAGAGCATGTGAACACACTTTTTGTTTTTTAAACTTTGTCCATGAATTTTAGCATTCATTGTTGTTTTGTGTTTGTGCACATCACCTTCAGTCTCAGTAGTAGGGAAGCAGAGTCAGGCATGCTTTTTTGAGTGTGAGGCCGGTCGGAGAGACTCAAACAAACAAACAAACAAAACAAACAAACAAACAAAATCTGATGTTTTCTGGCCTTGGAGAGATGGCTTAGTTGTTAAGAGATGGCTCTTGCATAGGGCTGGAGTTTATATTTCAGCAGCCACCTGTAACTCTAGCTCCAAGAAACCCAGCACTCACTTCTGGTTTCCATGGATACCTGTACTCAGGTGCACATACATATATACAGGTGGACACATAATTCACATTTAAAGAGAAAGGTTTTTCTTATTTGTTCAGTCATGTATTCATGATAGTAAGTGCTTGTTTTCTTGGTTTTTTGTTTTTGGGTTTTTTGTTTGTTTGTTTGTGCTAGCATTATCACCCTTTTTATTTTTTGCTTGAGCTAAACTATCTTAGTCCTTCGTTTTTCAAGACACAGTCTCACAATGTAGTCAAGGATGGTTTTGAACTTGAGATCCTCTGTCTCTGCCTCCCTCATACTGTGATTAAAGGGGTGTGTCATCATGCTCAGCAAAAACTTTATATGGCATTTTCACTTTTTGTTACTGGTGATTGAGCCTAGAGTCTGCAACATTCTAACTAGCAAATGCTTTACTACGAGCTACATCCCCAACCCTCATCATCCCCCAAATCATTGCAACTTTGACCATTGGTAATGCTTATCGGATGCGTTTATTCTTGTTTCCAGAATAACCCACCCACCCCTTCTCAAAACCCCTCAATTTTTGTTTTATTTTTTGTTGTTGTTTTTTGAGACAAGGTTTCTCTGTGTAGCCATGGCTGTCACGGAACTCTCTGTAGACTAGGCTGGCCTTGAACTCAGAGAATCTACATGCCTTTGCCTCTTAAGTGTTGGGATTAAAGGCATGTGACACCACTGCTCATGTTATACCTTCCTCTTGCCAGCTCTTGAATCAGCCACATATTTAAAGAGCCTTTTGATATACCATCACATTAGTTGCCTAGTGACTATATGATATAACAAGTAATCTAGCTTGCTTTCTTTTACTTCTGCACATGTTTATTAATGTTTTACATAGGAGTTACTCAGTTGTGCGCTATCTGGGCTATGTGCATGCTTTTGTGTGTTAGTGTGTATGTGTGCATGTTTGTGTGTGCAAAAAAAAAGTTTATAGAGTTTTAGGTTTATATTAGATGATAGTTATTCCAGATTCTAGTAAACGGTCCCACTTTACTACCTTTAAATTTACTACCTTTAGTACCTAAAAATTCTCATACATTTTTAGAGATCTTTGCTTGCATACCCTGCACCTGCGAGGTGCCATGTGCTGTGGAAGATAACCAGATGTCTTGAGGAGAAGGATTGTGCCGCTCTGCAGCTTCTCTTGTCTCTTCCGTACCACAGCATGGTGTTTCTGTTTAGTAGCTTTAGTTAATGCAGCTTGAATTAAAGTGTGATTCCTGCTCTCAGCTTTCCTTTCTACCTTCCTGTCATCTTGCTATCTGTGAACACAATTTCTTGCTTTGTTTTTCTTTTACCTTATTGCTTAGGCAATAAGGTAATCTTATTTGAATTCATGTGAATCTTTTTTGTGTTTATACATGCTTTATTGATAAGTTCAATCTTACAGAACTTATTTTTGTTTAAATAGCCTGTCTTCTTCCTTTTTTCCTGTACATAATTACTCAAATGATAGTCGCATTTTTCGATTTTCTATGTGCCAGACATTATTCTAAATGCTTTTATACCATTGTCTTTTTAAGTCACACAGCAGCTTTATTAAGTAAATACTCTTTTGTCCAGTTGTAAAAGTAAGAAAACAAATTTCCAGAAATTTTTAGATAGAGAATAGTAGCATCGAGACTCAGTACCAGACATGGTAATTTGGGAATTTCAGCACTTGTTCTTAACCAGCAGCAGTATATAGCCTGTAATTTTACCAAAACTGTATGAATGGTTGAACTTAATTTACAGATATAAAATTTCTCTTAACTGACTTACTAGTATGAAAATTGATTTTTAACAGTATACTTTGAGTGAATCTAACAACATTTCAGTGGGAGAAGTACATTTTTAAAGACTTAAAAATTATTTTTATTTTGTGTATTAGTGTTTTGTCTGTGTGTATGTATGTACACCACATGCCTTCCTGTTGCTCGTGGAGGGCAGAAGAGAGTAGAGATCCCCTGGAACTAAAGTTATAGATGGTTATGTGTCACTATGTTGGTCTTGGAAACTGAAGCTGGGTTTACTGGAGGGAGCAGCCAATGCTCTTAACTTCTGAGCCATTTCTTCAGCCTAGAAGTATATTTTAAAGTTGGACCTACAAAATCTGGGGATAGAGCTCAGTGGTAGGTGATTGCCTAGGAAGCATAAAGCCCTAGGTTTGATCTCCCATGTCTGTACACTCCTACCCACCCACCCCTTCTCAAAAAAAAAAACCCTCAATTTTTGTTTTATTTTTTGTTGTTTTTTGAGACAAGATTTCTCTGTGTAGCCATGGCTGTCACGGAACTCTCTGTAGACTAGGCTGGCCTTGAACTCAGAGAATCTACATGCCTTTGCCTCTTAAGTGTTGGGATTAAAGGCATGTGACACCACTGCTCAGCCAAATTTTTTTTTTTAAACCTCAGAATCAAACATCATTGTAAAAAAGTGGTAGGACTTTATACAAACTATATTTTCTGTTTTTATTGCCAAGCATTCTAGGTGCTTGTTGCCAGGGTTTGGATTAGGGAAATAGAAATCTGTTTGACAGCAGGAAAAATATGGTGTATATAGAAAGAAAAAAATGACTAAATTAAGTAAGAAAGCCTGTCAGAGCCTTGATTATTTATCAGTGGATGTAAAGCTGAATTCCTGAAGGTACCAGACAGGTAAAACACAAAGGTATGGAACCAGTGGCTGCATCTCTAGTGTGCTCTGGCTCTGTGTTTCATATTAGGTCACATAGTGGGCATTTCATATTTTTCCTCCCTAAGAGAAGTAAGAAGTCTGGGGTTTTGTGTAGAATTTCCCAATTTCTAGATACTTCTCATTCCAGGATTCTTTATCTGTTGTATAATAAATGTGTCTGTTTTGATTTTGTGTGGCCCGTGGTCTACCAATCTTTTCAGTTTAACTTCAAGGGCTTACTTTCTCCTCTTCACTGCATGTGGGTTTAGAAACACTAAGAAAGTTAGTACAGGGTCCCTAAGATTGTTTATTCTTTTTATTAAATGACGATACATGTAACACACAATTAGGAAGCTATATAAAAAGCACTTCAGAGAATTGTGGAATCCTGCGTTACTGTTGACACAGTTGGTCACAGCTACAATTTCTAAATCATAATTATATCCATTTTTGTCTTTGGCTTAATAAAAAGTGTTAACTCTAAAGGGTGTAGTTACTGAGAACTAATGGGGAGTATAAGATTCTAAAGTAATTGGTACAAAGAATAAAGTGTTACTAGAGTAAAAGGAAGGGGAATTTTTAGAAAGCTATTAAGGGAAACTAAATAGCAATTAATTTTGAGGATTTAGAGGGCTATTTTAATGTATTTTTAAACACATGATTATAGGAGCTCCTAGCAGAGAGTTGGAATGAACCCGATTACAGAGATCTTAATGTATAAGACCGCCCATCTGAGAAACTTAATGCTTTACTTTTTAGAAACAGTGTATAAATTTTGATTATGCTCCTTATCAACCTGCTTGTCTTCCGTGGGTGGAGCGGGGAGTGGAAAAGTGTGTTTTGGTTTTTGTTTTTTCTGTAAAACTATAAAAGATTCCCAGAAAGATAATCTGGTACCATCTGCTTCAGGCAGACTTAAGTATCTCCAGGGACTACTGTTTCATATTCATTAAAATTTATTCTTTCACTGAGTTTTAAAACACTGGATGCCTAAAATTTACTGTGCTCAACTTTTAATTTTCTTTTTTGCAGACCTAGATATATTTTGAATATTTATATGGAGACCAAAAGCTGGGTGTGGTAGAATATGCCTTTGATCCTAGCACTGGGGAGGTTAGAGGAAGGTCTCTTTAGTTCAAGGCCAGTGTGGTTTACGTAGTGGATTCCAGGACAGCTAGAGCTACACAGTAAGACTGTCACAAATGAAAGAGCAGGAGACCAAAGAAAACTACTTTTTTCTTCTTTGTAGAGGCCTTTGTTTTTATTCTCCTTAGATTTGTTCAGCAGTTCTGTGTCTTGCTGCTTCTGTCCTTTTGAGGTATGGATGAGGTAGATTGAGGCAATTGGAAGGGCATTTACAGCTTGTGAAGTCTGTATTGATTGAATAGAGGGTAGAAAAAAGATTTTTATTTCATAAATTGGGTCACTCAGGGTAGGAAACCTTGCCATGTCAGATAGAACCTTAATATTTAGTTAAGCTCCCTTTCATGTAAAGGCATTGAAGGAGATTGCATTATTAAAGATAACTCTGAATATTTCATAATTGACTTATTTTATAACCTGAAATAGAGGGAAAGGAATTAAAATTTTTGTGCTGATCACTTTTCTGAGGAAGATTAACTTTATAAGTCATTAGGATATAGGATAACAAAAAAGTGAAAAAAGGAAACCTTAGAACTAGTGTAAGCAGTAGTAACCATGCCTAATCACTTTGAAGAAACTAGTCTGTGTATGTGTGCATAGATGTGTGGCTCTGCTTGCTTGGATGGGTACCTGTGGGGCTAAATATCTTCCCTAGTCACTTCTTCAGAGTCTTTTATTGATGCTGGAGCCTCAAGCCCCCGGGAGCCTCTCTCTGCTCCCTGGCCCCCAGGACTGGTCTTACAAGCGTGCACTTCTGCACCTGGCTGTTGTATTTGCATGCTGGGGGCCCAGACTTAGGTCCTTGTGCTTGTACAGCAGACACTGTCCATTGAGCATCCTTCCCAGCCTTTGAGCTTTTGACTAGAGCAATCTGACAGTGTCATACTTTCTCGGGATACAACCTAAAGTCAGAGATATCAGAGGAATCGCGATGATCTCAGTAAATTTGTGTTGGATGGTTTTATTTGAGTAGGGGCATTCTGTACTTCCACTAACTCCCAACAAAGAAGGTTGGATGGAAGAACTTTAGAACAATTTTGAAAATTCTATGTACCTGATAAACATTCTCTCTCTGTGTCCTGCTTCCCACAGAAAAGGAAAGTCACAATGGAACCAAAAAAAAAAAAAGATACAGATAGATAAATCTAATGTTGATTGGATTAGAGGTGCCAGTTTAAGATAAAAAGCAGTAAAATGCTTTTAGAATTTAGGTTCCTGGATGGAAACTCTCAAGAGTTTTTGAATTAATTATTTTGAGTGGAACCTAGAAATCAATATGAATACATAATGATGTTTTTTAAAAAAATATTTAAAAAATATTTATGTATATGGGTGTTTTGCCTGCATGTTTGTGTTGTTCACACATATGCCTGGTGCCTGTGGAGGCCAGAAGAAAGTTTTAGATTGGCTGGGACTAGAGTTACAGACAGCTCTGGGTGCTTGGAATTGAACCTGGGTTCTCTGCTAAAATGACAGTACTCTTAGCCACTGAGCAATCTCTCCAACCCCATATCTTGAGCTTTTTGATAAACTGTTTTGGGGGTGGGGTTTTCAATGCCAAGCAGTATGTCTTTAATATTTACCCTGAGCCATTTTTCTCTAGGCCAGCTTGGATCATTCTAATCGCTACTCTCCTAACTTTTCTTGGGGTTATTGGAGATAAACACCACCCAGGTTGGGAAGCCTGAAGCAGCAAAGACTGAAGCAGTGACATGTGTGGTGTATGTATGTATGGGTGTTTTTATTACGCTTTTGATATGTGTTTGAACAGATTTTTGATGACTACAGAAAAAGCATTGTAGTCTAGGTTCTAGGTTGATGGCAGAGTCTCAATCCTTATGAGGCCTGTTTACATTTTGTTTAAGAATGCAATGTGAAATAGGAAACCTATTAAACATAGTTGCAACATGATGAGAAATCCAGGAAGATAAAGAAGTTAGGAGATCTGACCTAAAAAGGAAAAGTCAGCCAGGGCTTCTGGGAAGAGGAGAGATGACTTAGTGGTGAAGAAGACATGGTAATTTTTTAGAGGACATGAGTTCAGATTCCAGTACCCATGTTGGGCAACTCCTAAGCTCCTGCAACACTATCTTCTGGCTTCCATGGGTTCCTGTATACATGTGGCATACAGCTACAAACACATAACATGTAAATACAAATAATGCTTAAAAAATAACTGATAATTTAAATTAAGAGCAGATAAATGTTGGGTATATTCATGTGGCTGGAAAGAAGTAAGGCTGGGGGCAGTAATTTTGTACATTCAGCAACTTAAAAAAAGCCTCAAAAGTGAGAAAGGCCATCTCCGTGGAAGAATGTAGACAGTAAGGTAGTTCAGAGCATGCCTTTGAATGTTTAAGAATATTGGGTTTTTATAAAATCGATAAATAAATGGCTGGGATCAGACTTGTAGTGCTCAGACATAACTGCCTGCACTGTGGGGAGGCAGAGAGGGTGTGGGCACCAGGTCGGAGGGAGGCTGTACTAGTGTTAGGGAGCTCCTGGACTGACGAGGTAATAGGAAAGATGGTGAAGCAGGTGAGTGACTGTCAGCTAAGCAACCTAAGACTTGATAGAGTTGTTTTGGATGGTGAAGGAGAGAGGTGTTAGGGGTAACGAAGTTTCTTGAGATTGGATGGGAGCAACAGTGTAAATATTTTTGTCTTTTAATTGAAGGGAAACTGGGAGACCACATTGGGCAAAAAGATCGAATTTAGTTAGTTTTAGCCAGGATGAATTTGAGTGGCTTCTCCGAAAGCCCAATTAACATTTGAAATAAATTATGCACTTGAGAGAAAGGTCTGTAGGGAGATCTAGATCAAGTATCATAGATAGTCACTGACACCATAGCTGTGCATAAGATTGACTAGGCAACAAGTACACAAATGAAGAAAGGATGGAGAAGAAACTTGAACATTTCTAACATGTAAGCTCTTTTAAGGGAGGAAGACCAGGTAGAAGTTTGTTCTTTCCTGAAGAAGGGGAATCTCTTCACTTAATAGTTATTCTTTTTTTCCTTAACCTTATTTTAAGTTTGTTTATTGCTGTTCTTGTTTATACAGGGTCTTATTTTGTAGCCAAGGCTGGCCTCAAAATCATGTTTTCCTGCCTGTGTCAGTACAGTAAGGCCTGTATCCTATGGCTGAGCTTTGGCCATCTTGGTTATTAGAGTTTTTACATTTTGAAAAATACTCAAGATGGGTAGATGAAGTCTACAGTTTGTTTGATTGTATATTTGGATTCAGCATTTGATTTCATGTTACCTACATTTTAAATTTTGCATCTCTTTTACTCCTTTTTAGAAATAATTTTAAGGTTTTACTATATTCATCTGTCAGAATCCATCCATGCTGCTTTAACAAACACACAACAAACAAACCCCACAGTTGACAAGGTGGGTTACACACAACAAACATTTATTTCACAAAAGTGTTGGAGGTGGGAAGTGCAGGATCAGGGTTTTGACAGACGTGATAGGAAGCTTCTTTCTAGTCTTGGTTGAGGCCTACATCCTGGGCTCATGGAGGCTGTCTTGTGAAGTCTTAGGTGGTAGAGCAGGAGTAGATGAGCTCCCTGAGAATTTTTTTTTTGGGTACTAAGTCCTTTCCATAAGTTTTCTTCATGATCTAGCCATCTCTCAGTGGTCTTACCTCCAGGTATTACTACATTGGAATTAGATTTCAACACAGGAATTTTAAGAGGGCTGAAACATGGATTGTCTTTAACTGCATGCCATATTCCATGTAGTACTTCAGAAACTGAATTTTTCTAGCTTTTTATACATTTTGTTTTAATATAATTAAAATTTCATGTATTGTGTGTTTGTGTGCACCATGGTCAGAAGTTAACTTTGTGAAGTTATCTTCTCTTTTCACTCTGTATGGGCTCCAGAGGTCAGGTGTAGACAGAAGTAGGTCAGGGCAGGGTTGTTGATGAGCTATCTCACTTGGCCCTCTTTTTTTTTTTTTTAATAAAAAAATTAATATTTGTAAGAGAGAGATGGAGATAGAGAGTGCAGGCATGGATGTGGAGGCTAGAGGGTACATCTCCTCTATCCTGTGTTCTGGGGTGAACTCATGCCATCCTTCTTGTGCTGTACAGTACAGTGTCCAGCTGTGTATTACAGGTGCCTTTTTCTGCTGAGCCATCTTACTGCCCTATATTACTTATATCTGTATATTGAGTCTTTTAATCAACTACTAGGTTTTCTTTAGATATTTAAAAGATATTACAAGAAATTTAAAAGTTTTTTTAAACATACTTCCATTTTATTTTTAACCATTTCTGGTACTTTTAATTTTTGTAGATCTTAATTTCCATTTAGTTTTATACTTCTCCCTAAAGGTGTTTCTTTTAACATTGTCAGCCAGCTGGAGATATAAGAAGTACATTCTTTCACCTTAACCTTCCTTTTGTTCTTTTTGATTTACTTATTTTACTTGATGTGTGTGGGTGGTGTCTTTCCTGCATGTATGTCTGTGCACCGTGTGTGTACTGTGCCCATCGAGGCCAGAAGAGGGCATCTAATTCTCTGGAACTGAAGTTACAGAGGGCTGTGAAGCCACCATATGGATGCTGGGAATTGGACCCATCCAGGTTCCCTGGTGAGCAACGAGTGCTCTTAGCTGTGGAGCTATCGCTCCAGCTCCTGCCTTGTTTGTTTGTTTGTTTGTTTGTTTGTTTGTTTGTTTTTTTAAACCAGGACCTCACTGTATATTCCTCTGACTTGTAATCAATCCTCCTAACTTGGCCTCCTAACTGAGGTACACATCATTACATCAGACTTTGCCTTAGTTGTTGTTTTTAGTGTTAGGAGTTTAACCCAGGCAGGCACTCTTCCACTGAGCTACATCCTCAGCCTTTTTCGTTCATTTTTAATAAAGATTATCTTTGTAAATGTAATTGGCTTTTCCCCCCCCTTTTAGTCATTTAAAACATCACTCAGTTGTTTCTGCCCCACATAGTTTTGAAAAAATGCATTGAAATTCTTATCTTTAGATCTCTACGCACAGTCTTTTTTTCTCTTGAAGTTGCCTTCAAGATGTCTTCTTTTTGTTTTTCAGCATTTTAAGTATCGTCCCCCCCTTATTTTTTGAGATATTGTATAATGTAGGTGGGCCTTGCACTCCTGATCCTGCGTCTGCTTCACAAGTACTGAGATTATAGGTCTATTCTACCAAACCAAATAGGAGTGTAGGGGAGTGTGTGTGTGTGTGTGTGTGTGTGTGTGTGTGTGTGTATACGCTCACGTGCCTTAGGAATCTAATCTAGGGTCTCATGCATGGCAAACAAGCACTCTGACCACTGAGCTATATGCCTTCAGACTTTTAGTATTTTTGTTGTTGTTGTTGCTTGATTTTTTTAAAATTTTGCTTGATGTTCTTTGAAATTCTTGTGTTGTGCGGGTTGATATCCTGTGGTGTTCTGTAAGATTTTCCACTTGTTTGAATTTTCCTTCTGCTTATTTTTTCTCTGTCCAGGAGTCTTCTAAGGATCATAATTGTTTGTTTCAAATCTGTGCGTATATGCTGGTTCTGTCTGGAAAATATTTGCTGATCTGTCCTGAAGTTGCCCAAGCTTTTTTTCCAGTGTCCAATTTATTTATAGGCTCAGCTGAGGAATTCTTTTATCTTATGGGGGGGTCATTGCTGGGGATAGAACTCAAACATGTCTAGTGTGTGCTAGAAGGCTTCTTTACAGAGCTATATACCCCCTAGCATTTCTGTTTTTATCATTTATGTTTGTTTTTTTATGGTTTCTAAATCTATTAAAGTTCTTCATCTCTCAATGCAAATTGTTTACTTCATTTTCTGCTGGGTCTGAATATATTAATCATGCTTAGAATTTGTTTCTGACAGTTGTAAAATTTCATTTCTCTCTCAGTTGGGTTGTGTCTCTGACAGTGATGTTTTCTTTTTCATATACACTTTGACCAAGTACCAGAACAAAAGAGATCAAATAAAGTGTTTTTATTTGTAAATAGATAACATTTTTTTATTCAGTCTCCCTCAGGGAAACTTGGTCAGTCTTAATCGTTGAACGGAATGTGGATGGTGATACTGACTTTGTCTTACGCATGCTACAGGCTTCTCATTCTTCCAGCATTGTGCACCTGTTGCCTTGCACTTCAGCAAGGGGCTTGTATGCTGTAGAACCCCTCCTCCCCCCTAGTTTTCTTGTCTCTTTGGAGTTTAGGTATTTAGACCTTTAACAAGCAGGAGTCTCATTGGATACTTTTCTCCCCCTCAGTCATCAAACTGCTGTTATTCAGTGTCCTTCTGGTTCAAGTCAGAGTAGCTTTAAAGCTGTGGTTGCTTTTGGATGGGAATCCCTGCACCTTTCTGAAATGTAGCTGACCCATCATCTGTATGGTACCAGCATCAGTTCTTAGAGTGTAGGGCAGCATCTTTATACCTCTCCCAGAAAAGAAGGGTTTTGCTTCTACTTTTCCCTGCAGTGTACCATACAGGAACTTATGTCCTGAAAAAGGGTTTCCTGTCCCTCTGTAGAAGTGCTTTTTTCCATAACTTTTCCAAGTTATGAAGCCTTGGCAAAGGGCTATGGAGGCGGGATTTTGCTGCCATTATCCCAGACTTAAGTATTTATGCTTTGTTAAAAATCTATGGAAAGTTGGTGGGCTTAGAGGTGTCTGCTCTTCACTCTTCTACGGCTGACACTCACTTCCTTATTTTCTGTTATCATGGGAGACTACTCTTCTGGGTACTTTATCCTACTCTAGTCTTGCTTTCTTTCTTTCTTGCCTTCTTGCTTGCTTGCTTCCCTCCACCCACCCACCCCCTTTTTATTTTTTTATTTTTTTCCTTTTTCGCTTTTTGAGATAGGGTTTCTCTGTATAGCCTTGGCTGTCCTGCACTTGGCTTTGTTGACCAGGCTGGCTTCGAACTCACAGAGATCTGCCAGCCTCTACACCACGCCCCCTGGCTACAGCAATCCTTCTAGTGAGTACATGGTAATCTAATGGAGAAGAGACTGAGCATGAGAACAACTTTTTATGTCTGGGGTTCTTCTTAATGTAAACTGACTCACTAGCCCAGTAACTTAGTCTTTTAAAATTTTAGTAAGTTTCAGCTGAGCGTGGTGGCACACATCTCAGCAGGTGAATCTATGAGTTTGAGGCCAGCCTGGTTTGCAGAGAGAGTTCCAGTATAGCCAGAGCTATACAGAAAAACTTTTTCTCAGAAAAAACTTTTAAAAATTAAGTTTCTTAGAACCTGCTTGACGGTGGTCAGCTTGTCAGTGTTCTGCTAAAGGTGAGACAGCTTTCATATTCAGTTTCCCTGGAACAGCCTTGTTCTTAGCAATGTGGTTTTCTTTCATTTTGAGAATTTTATACATGTATACAATGAAATACATGAACCCCCCCCCAGGATTGCAATCTCATTAGTTGCCTTGTAATCTTAGATCTGATACAGTTCCAAAATAATTGATTAAAAAAACAATAAATGGTGTTCAGTCATTGTTTGAGATGAAGCATTCTTTGTAGTTGCTTACATTCCAAGTAGAGGTAGAATTAACATTTTTAGATTTTTTAATTTACAGTTGGGTAGTGAGATGGTTTTCAAAATATAGTCTGTATATATCTCTTGATAAAAATGCATACAATATATTTTTGAGAGAATATTTTGAGATGTTATATTCTGTATACATAAACTTTGGAGAGGAAAGTTCTACTGTATACATTCTTTGTAGACTAAAGAAATTTTTAAAAAATTTTGAGAATTTTATATACTGTATTTTGATTGCATTCATCCCCATCTTCTACCTCCCTACCCATCGAAGTCTTACCTTCTCCTCTTCATTAAAGTCCATTGAGTTCAGTTTGCATTTTCTGACTGCTCTTGGACATTGAGTCTGCCTTAGCTTGTAGTCTCTATACCAGGTGTCATGCCATTGAAGAACACTGACTTTACCTTCTCACAGCAGTGAAATGTCAGTAGCTCTTCAGCGAAGCGTAGGACTTCGTGCCGACCTCTTTTTGCCTGGATTTTTGTCTGTTTTGGGCTTATATAGGTCTTGTGCATGCTGTCACAATCTCTGTGAGCTCATAGGTGCTGCATCTAAAGTCATTTGCCAGCTCTGGCTCTTAGAATTTTTTGCCCCTCATCGGTCCTTGAGTCTTGAGGGAAGGACTATGAGATTGATATCTCATTTAGGGCTAAGCACTCTGAATAGACTTCAGAAATTTATATTAAAATATAGTAGACATTCTGCCAAAAAATGTGACCCCTCCACCCCCAAAGATAGCATTTTAAGAAGTGGCTAAATGTAGTTGGAGTCTCTCTCTACTAAACATGTGGCCACTTGAGGGTAAATGGATAAATAGAAGTTATTTGGGTATGTATTTTGGAGCATTTAATTGGGTAAAAGGAAGCTTTGGGATATTTTCTGTTAACAGTCATTCTCCAGTCCTATTTATTCATTAATACAGTCCTATTTATTCATTAATAGATTGTTTGTTTCACAAATACTCTGAGTCTCCAAAGGCATTTTCCTGTCACCTAAGTGACACATAGTTCTTTTCTGCTGTATTGAAGAAGTTGTCTTTTCTTGGGCTTCTGTACTTAGCATAGTTTTATCCTACTGCTTTTAATTCTTTGACAGATTATTGTATCCTGATGCTATCCATCCCAAACTCTCTCCTCCTCCCAGACCCCCCCCCACCTTCATGTCCTTTTCCTTCTCTTGTTTTAATAACCTTGTATCTTCTTACAGGTTTTTTTTTTTTCCTTTATAGATAGAACCTTGTTGTTTCTGCATGCCTTTGTAATAAAGCAGTGGAATTTGTTTCTGTTTTAGAAAATTTGATTTTTTTTCCATTTTGTCAGTTTGTATTACAGAGCAAGGGATTTCATTATGACATTTTTCTCCATTAATGTACTCTTATCATGTTCACCACCTCTGTTACTCCTTCTCATTCCTATTATCTTCCCAAAAAATGACTGTGAAGGGCTTTGTGGGTCTGTGAGATGGCTAAGTGGTTAAATATACTTAACTACTGAGCTTGTTTACCTGACTTTCATCTCCAGGACCTTTATGAAGGAAAGAGAGAGATGACTCCCACAAGTTATCCTCTGACCTCCATACATGCATACTCTTGTGTGCATATAGAAATTAAATAAATACTAGATGTGATTCACTCAGAAATGGTCTGTGTACTTTCCCCAATAAGAAAAATTAAAAAATTAATCATTCAGTTAAAAAATAACTTTTAAAGGTTAAAAAAAGGGTCTCAGTTCATATAAAGTGGCATGTATATATCTTTTTTAGAAGACATTATTTCAAGATACAGCTATTTGTGAAAGTCCTAATAGTGTTGTTGAAATGATAGCTGTATTTGCCTAATTTATTTAAAGTTCTGAAATTTCTATCCACCATAGGATAGTTTGTCTTCTGATTCCAAGCACAGTGGCATTTTTACACTTTTTTTGTTGCAGTGCTGAGAGTGAATCTGACTTGTGCGTGCAAAGCAAGTGCTCTCCTTCCTGTTCAGCTATATATCCCTGGTCTTAACACTTTAAAGAAAGTCACTGTAAGCCATTTGGACCTTGTAAGAAAGTAAAAAGAAGGAAAAAAATTATCACCGTAAAACCTATATAAAATAACTTCTGACATTTGCCCTTCTGATGTATTTTCAAGAATTAACCACAGTTAAGGGATTGAAATTATGGCCCAGAGGTTATGAGCACTTGGTGTTCTTTTAGAGGACTTGGGTTCAGTTCACAGAACCTACATGGTGGTTCAGAATCTGCTATAACTCCAGTTTCAGGGGATCTAATGCCCTCTCTGGCTTCTATATGCACCAGGTATGCATACATGTGGTGTACAGACATACATGCAGATAAAAACACTTCCACGTCTAAAATAAATCTTACATACACAGTTAAAGCATAATATATGTGCAGTTTTGTGTTTGATACTTAGTGTTTAACATTGCATCCTAGGCATCTTTTTACATCATTAAGGTTCTAAATGCTAAATATATATATGTCATTGAATCTGCTGAGACTTGACTAGTCCAATAACTTATTTTTGTTTGCAATATGCTATGCCTAATTTGAAAACCAGAGAGGTTTAACTTTGAAGCTCATTTTATTTTTATATTAAAGTATGTATGTGAGTCCATATAGGTATGTGCACGTAGGGTGGATGCTCGTAAAAGACCAGAACAGGAGTAGGTTCCCTGATGCTGCAATTACAGTTAGTTGTGAGCTGCCAGATGTCGGTGCCAAATTCTGGTCTTCTGCAAGTGCAGCAAGCACTCTTACCACTGAGCCATCTTTTCAGCCCCTGAAGCTTATTTTAAAAGTTGGCTCTATTTGTAACTTATTCCAGTTCATAAAACTATGTAGGTTTCTTATTTTGTTTTTAAAGATGAAGTAGGGTTTTAATAGTCCATTGACCCAAAAATGGTTTTCTTTTTTAATTTCAGAATTCCATACGACATAATCTGTCACTGAACAAATGTTTCCTTAAAGTGCCTCGATCCAAGGATGATCCCGGAAAGGTAGGACATTTTCTTAAATTGAAGTGATATGTCTCTTAGCACATGAATCAAGACCTTATCTAGTTCATTGATCAGGAGTTTTGGTGAAATAGCAAAGTACTCCTGCCCAGCCTGGCTGAGGGGATATGTGATAGGGACCAAGTCTTTTGAAAACCCCATTTATTGATTGATTGATTGAATGATTGCTTTTTGGGAGCAGGGCCTCAATATGTATCCCTGGCTATCCTGGAATTCACAGATATCCACCTGCCTCTGTCTCTTGACTGCTGTGATTAAATGCTTTGCTACCACCCTCAGCTTGAGAGGGCCTTTAAAGTGATAAAGAAGCCAGCTAGAGAGTTGTGTGCAGTGGTGCACATCAGTAATCCCAGCACTTGGGGAAGGCAGATCTGAGTTCGAGGCCAGCTGGCTCTATAAAGCCAGTCAGGATAATCAAGGCTACAAGACAGACCCTGTCTTGAGCAACAAAACAAAACAACAACAACAAAAAAACACAAACAAAAGAGAAGCCAGCTAGAACTTGTCATTGATAGCTTGCCTTGCTTTATTTACCTAGCTTTTGCTTGGTTTTCTTAGTGTTGCGTGTGGAATCTAATCTGATGATGAGCTATTTATCAGGGCTGTTACTCTCTGGGGTTGAACTGTACACTTGGTGAGGAAAAAGTGCTTTAATGAAATAAAAGTTTATTTGTACTCCACCCTCTTAGTTTATTATCTTCTGATGGCATTACAGTTTTAGGGTTTTATCTGGAGACTCCCCTTGTTATGTTTCAGTAGCTGTGCAACAGTAGTGTAGCTATAAGTTATGTAGAGTCAGTTCTCTTCTAAAGCTTGGATTGCTGGGTGGGATTATGCTTGGTTGTCAACAGAAGTTGCTAGATTTGGATGGTGAGACACCTGGGCTTGTTGGCAAGATAACATTCTTATGAAAGTGGTTAGATGTTCTTTGTTAGAAAATACCCTTTTCAGTTTTACTCTGTCATTTCATTTGTAGCTCATTCATGTCTTACTCTGAAGATCATCTTTAAGTTTCTAAGCATGTCTTTCACATGGTCCTGTATGGTTCTTTTCCTCTCATACTTTTGGCCGTCCATGCTTAGCCCTCGGGATTGAGCTCCAGTTGTATTTCATTGAAGCTTGTTTTCTCTTCTGTAGCAACTGTCTAATTACATCAGCTACCTGGTCTCTGATTTAGGGCTTGCTGTCTCTGTTCACAGGATCTTTCACAAAGCAGCCAGCAGTCTTGCAGAAATGCTGATTCCATACCCCAGGCATCACTCTTCATTAGTTATCTACAGAGTCTAAATTTTTGAGGGTGACGATCATGTGTATCTTGCTCACTGGTGAACCCCAGTTGCTTGCACAGAGGTCAGTGTCATTAGGAGGTACCCTGGTTGATAATCATTTTACATCTTCTTCAAGGTCCCTAAGGCGTTGAGGGTAAAGGTGGAGAGCTAAACATTTATTTCTTGACTCCCGCACTCATAAGTAGCTGTGTTTCAGAGCACTGTCAAGGACTTGCTTTCCCAGAGGCTTTCATTAAGACTGAATGGATTATTAATGATGGTCTTACTTTCTACTTTTCTTTTGTGTTTTTAACTAATACTGTGAATAGGAATGGGTAATGAAAAAAAATGTTCTTTGAAATAGTCTTATTTTAAAAAGAACTAGTTATTTTTTTAATGTCCTTCCCTTTTTTAGTTTTTATTTTTATTTTATTTTTTTTTTTAAAGATAGGATCATACTGTATAGCCGTGGCTAGTCTAGAATTTGCTATGTAGATCAGTCTGGCCTCAAATTTATAAAGATCTGCCTGCATCTGCCTCCCTTTCTGAGTGCTGGGTTTTAAAATTGTGTATGACCACACCCAGCAATTTTCATGCATATGACTCAGGTTGAAAATTATCTTTAAAAGACAAATAATTTTAAAATCTATGAAGGCACTAGTTGGATTTTATAAACATGTGATTCTGATTTAACTTGTTAAAAATGTTTGTGTTTTGAGATAGGGTCACACTATGAAGCCCTGCTGGCCTGATGTTTGTTATGGAGACCAGGCTGGCCTTGAACTTATAGCAGGCCTCTGCCTCCCTAGTGCTGGGAATGTAAGCATGTGCCATCATGCCTAGTTCAACTTTTTAAGGGAATAAATAATCACTAAAATTAATACCTGTTTTCTAACTATTTAATTTAACTAAATTGTAACCATTTGGAAGGCCATTAAATACTTGGCTGTCAGTTTTATTTTCTTTTGCACAGAAGATAAAACCCTTTCCTTTTTTAATTAAAATGTATTTTGGAGTAAGGTTGCTGTTAAAAACATAGGGTTCATTTTGCAATTACTTTTTGGACCGTTTAACTCAATATGTAGTTAAAGTACAAAGGGACTGGAAAAATGGCTTCATTGTTAAACACATGTACCACGCTTGCTGGTGGCCTGAGTTCAGTTTTCAGTACCTGCATTAGGCAGTTCCTACCAACCCATAACTCCAACTTCAGGAGCTCCAACACCCTCTTCTGGCCTCTGTACATTCATGTGCACAAACCTATGCACAGAGATACACATGCACAAATTTAAAAAGAGAATCTTTGAGAATGGATTGAACACTGAGAAGTAGGAGCTTTCAGCTTTTACCGTTTGTCTCTGGTTTTAATGTTTTATATTCAAACCTTCTGTTATTCTCATTAATTTTATTTAATCTTACAAACTAGGTTTATAATAATACAATTGCTTTCACTTGGGATCCCAAAGCTAGGTTTGAGTAATAGCCATTTTCTTAATGATTATGGTTAGAAGTTGATGTTGCAAACTTGATCTTGAAACTAGTACGTTTCTGTGAATAAGTCACTTTTATTTACTACTTTAAGTGTTTATTTACTTAATTTATTGTATGTATTTGGGTGTTTTATCTGCATATACATCTGTTTACTATGTGTGCCTGGTACCCCAGAGACCAGAAGAGGTTCTTGGATCTCTTGTGATTGTAGTTAAAGATGGTTGTGAGCTTCCATGTTGGTGCTGGAAATTGAACCTGGGCCCTCTTTAAGACATCTTATTTTCAAAATTTGTAGAGAAACTATAAAGATTTGAGATCATAAAAAAGAACATTAAGAGTTTAACAGTTTAGCAAGAATCAGGTATTTGTCCCAAAGAAGGAAGACAAAAGTGTACTTTAACACCTGTCTTAGGGCTGGAGAGATGGCTCAGAGTTTAAGAGCAACCACATGGTGGCTCACAACCATCTATAATGACACCTTGTGCCCTCTTCTGGCATGCAGGTGTACATGCAGACAGAATATGCATACATAATCAGTCAATTTTTAAAAACAGCTGTCTCAACATAGTGCATGTATTTTATGAGGAAGTTGACTGTTTATCTGTGTCTTTGTGTAAAGCTTGAGAAAATAAGACAAAGGGATAACTGAAAGTTTGGTTGGATAAAAATAAACACATTGTATTTTTTAGAGTAAGGAAAAAAACCCCATGGGAGTTTGTAAAAGATACTTTAAAGTTTGCTGGTTTTGACCTATATGAGTAGACTTAATGGTTTTAAATCATTGGAGCTAAGAGCCCCAGTTGCTATCTGGCATAGGAAATAATCAAGTGTACTTGAAGGGGCAGTCTGAACAAACTTTAGGTGAATCAGTGATTAAAGGAATTAATAACAAGGTTCAAAAGTAAAGAAATAGATGGTGCTAGTGATGAATGTCAAGGCGAAGGTCAGTCATTGATGTCATATCAGTCATTAGACACAGTGAGGTGTGAAAGCCAAAGATATCTTGGCATGGTGCCATGTGTACTTACAGTTCTACCTAGGAGGCTGAAGCCAACCTGAGCAATGGAGTGAGAAGCTTTGTTTAAACAACAAAAGGCTAGAAAGATTGGGTCCTGTTCTTGCAGGGGACCCAAGTTCAAGTTGCTAGCACTCACACCTGGTGGCTCACAACTGTCCATTAATTAACAACTCCAGGGGATCCAGCACTCACTTCTGGCTTCCATGGGCAGCCTCTGGCACTTATGCATATATGTACAAAAATAAAAAAAATCTTTGGAAATCAAATGCCAGCATTGATAATAGATAGGTATTCCAATAAAATACTTATGAAAGACTCATAAAGTAGTTTCTGTTCCAGCACTGCGGTGTTCTGTGAACTGTTATTCTCAGCGGCCTGTTATTTGCACATGCAGGCGACACCTTGTTGTTGTGCTCCCTCTTTGTGGAGCTAACCATTGTACCAAGTATTTAACCTAAAAGTTATTTTTTTTATACGCATAAATAAATTTTAGTCTACAATTCTAGAAAAATTAAGAAGTGTATAATATAACCATTGTGATCAAGATGTATTTCATTCTGTAGGAAATCAGGCTCCCCTTTTCTGAGGCCCTAGCCATTACTGAAGAGTTTTTGATTCTTAAAATTTTGCCTTTTCCAGGTTGGTATGTAATAGGACTCATACAGAACATGGTCTTTTTAGTTAGCCTTCTTTGATTTAACATGATGTGTTTGAGATTCATCCATGTCATGAGCAAAACTGTTTGTTTCATCTTATTGCATGTATTCCATCCTGTGGGTTTCTCACACACAATGACCATCTGAGGGCTATGAGAATTGTTGCTCTTAGATCTTGAGATTCCTTTCTTTTAGGACTAGTCCAAATAATGATAAATATTGAGGTTTTCAAAAACTGATGCAGCTAGTAGTTATATTAGGCTGCTGTTTTAGTGGGTCACATATTAAAGATAGGTGAGCTGGGTGTCTCTTAGACATCCAGAATGATGCAGTGAAACATACTTAACCATAAAAAAATTCCAAATAGTTAAGTTAGGGCACTGATTAAAGAAAAGCACTTAAGGTACTTTTACATATCTTTAACATTTAGAAGAGCCATTTATTAAATCAGTATGGTAATTACATATTTTAAATTTATTAATTTAGGAGTAAATTACTTAGCTGTCCTTTTAGGTATCATTTACCTAATTTGATAATTAATGTATTTAAAAGTGATGGACTCTGCATTTGTTCCACAAGAATGTTCCAGGAACCTAAGTTGGCAGTGGGGTAGTTGTTTATGCATGCATTCATTCATTTAGCCAGCCAAGCAGCCTGCCTTTGAGTGCCCACTATTTAATCATTAATAGTCTCCTTTGTGTTTGAGAGAGTGAGTGGCTCTGGTGCTTAAAGTAAACACTTTGGAGAAAAAAATGATGTTTATTATATTGAGGCAATAGGAATAAACCAGACTCACTGGCAAGTATAGTTGCTTTTTATATGGGACATGCAGATTGCAGGAGCATCCTAAGAAGTTGTGGGGAAGGAAGAGAGATGGCTACATATAAACTGTGAATGAGAAAAAAAAGATTTAGATGTGATATAAAACTATGGAAGTAGGAATGAAAGGGTCTGGTGTCATTTCTGAAGTTCTGTAAATAGGTGTGCATTGAGAGCTAAGGAAGAGCAGCAACAGTGAGCATATGCTTGACAATTTAGTTATTTAAAATATGATTTGTTAGCTACTTAGTACAGCACTTAGGATAGGAATTGCTCTCCCTGGAATATAAAGTTATTACTGTTTCTACCTAATCAAATAGTAACATGTTTATTAAGAGTATTTTCAACCTGAGGCTTGTATGTGATAAAGCAGGGTACTTTGAATTAGTAGAAGATGCACTTTATATAAGGTAATACATACTTTATTATGATAATAAAGTCTTTTAAATTACTTGTTGATCTATGATATACCTTTATTTTTTCTGTTTTTGGTTTGTTAAATCTTTAGAGATAGAAGCTTCTTATTGCTCAAGCTGGCCCAGAACTCAAATTAGTCCTCCTGCCTCAGACTCCCAGGTGCTAGGATTATGAGCATGAGCCACTACATTTGCTGTTCCTTTCTTTTTTTCTTTTTCTTTTTTTTTTGGTTGGTTGGTTGGTTTTTTTTGTTTGCTTGTTTGTTTGTTTGTTTGTTTGTTTTTCCCTCTTTGGAATTAACTTTAATTTTAGTACACCTTGAAGTTTAGGGGATTGATTTTTGGAAAATGTAGTCAGTGGAAGCTGTGATATTTGGGACTGTACAGATTAACCTGTTATGCTCTTTCTCAGGTTGGGGAGGGGCGCAGGATGTGTGCAAAAGTGTTGTTGGTATGACTTGATCTTTATATTCGTATGTTGTCATATAAAAGAGCCCAGAGCTCTTTTATATGACTGATTTTGATTCCAGATGAAATCAGTCACACCTGGTTTTAGATCTTTGAGTTCTTCATAGGATTCTTTTCATATAAGGGAACTTTCAGAAATGGCATTGTCAGGCATATGGGTGTGTATGCTTTCACACTGACAGTGCTGGCTGCTTTTCACCATCGGTGGCTTTTTATTGACTCATGTTCTAATTTCTGAATATGTAAAGGCAGTTTATTCATTTATTTATTATTAGACAAGTTGGGGTCTTTTTAGTTTGGGACTGTTTAAAAACTACTAGGAATCATCTACGTGTTTTCTTTGAGTCCTCTTGGCTAATGAGTGGAAAGATTGCCAGGCTGCTGGGTAAGTGGGAGATGACGCATGTTATTCTTCCTGTGGTTATGCTACTTTAATTTCTTACAGCAACGCTGGAGGCTTAGGGATGGCTTTCACTTTAAGTGTGAACCAGTATCTCACCATAGTTTTGATTTGTCCAATCCTAACCACCACTGGTTTTTAAAAAGCATCTTTTCAGAGACATGTTCATATCTTTTCTGAAGGTTTTCTTAAATCTTTTTTAAAATGTTGTTTGCTGACATATTTTTTTTAAAATATATTTTATTGTGTTCTTATGCCTCTATCTCCCTTCCAGCCGTTATTCCACTCTAATCCTTTCTAGCCACCCATCACTAGGTAGGAGAGAAAGAAGGTTAAGAGGACAGGAGAGAAGACCTCCATAGGTTACTTCCTGCTGATTAGGGACATTGAGTTCTTTGAGGCAGGATTGATTTTTGCCAACAGGATATCCCCAACTTCTCATCAAACTGTAGCAACAGCAATCAGGAACAACAAGAGGGGAGCAGCAGCTGCCTTCTTCAGAGTGCCCCCACTCTTCCTCCTGTGTTGGGGCTCTGGAATATCTTCTCCAGAGTTCCCAGAATTAAACTTATCTGCAGCTGGAAAAACCACACCCTTGCTAGTGCACAAGGCAAGTCATAATCACATACTGTGACGAGGCCTCTTATCCCACACCTGGGATTAAAATAAAGACAATAATATAATATAAATGGTTTTTAAAGAAACCAGAACTCTCACTCCAGCACTTGTGTGCGTGTGTGTGTGTGTGTGTGTGTGTGTGTGTGTGTATGTATGTATGTATGTGTTCCGCATGGAGATCTTTTGGTATGTTTATGTTGTGACAATATTTTCTCAGACTGAGGTTTGCCTTTTTATTTTTAAATTATGCTGTAAAAAGAGTAGTCATGTTAAATGTTAATGAAATAGAATTTATTTTTAGTTTACTATTTAGTGATTTTTGTGTGCTCTCCAGACAGTCAAATGGTACCTAAAGATTTTTTTCATTTATTCTGTAAGTTTGATGCTTTACATTTACATTCATGATTCATTTCAAGTTAATATTTATGTATGATCCTTTTAATTGTGCTTTTGTAAGTTATTCTTTAAATTGGTGCGGGCGCGCGTGCGTGTACGTGTGTGTTACACTGGGTCAAGGCATTCAGTGCGTGTAGCAAACACTCTTGTCGTGTTTTAGTACCCACATTGGACAGCTCACTACTACTTATAAATCTAGTCGTAGGGTATTTGACCTCTGGTCTCTGGGAGCTGCATACACATGGTGCACACACATGCGCACAGGTGCACAAGCTAAAATAAAACTCTGAGCAAGAACGCTAGTGGCTCGCATAGTCTAAAGGAAAGCTAGGACTCAGCCAGAAACCAGGAGATAGGAATTCCTTCCAGGCAGTGCCACTGACTTTGTTTTCTGACAGTGAGTTGGCTATGTCATGCATAACTAGTATTAGGCTAGAGGCCTCTTAATTCCTTTTTCCCTGTCGTAGTTACTGTTGTGTTGACGAGAAGGCCATGACAAAGGCAACTCTTACAAAAGGAAGCATTTAATTGGGGGCTTGGCTTTAGTTTTAGAGGGTTAGTCCATGATAGTTTTGGTGGGAAACAGACTGGCATAGCACTGGAAGAGTAGCTGAGAGCTTTATATCCTGATCTGGTGTGGAACCTCAAAGTCTACCTCCTATGACACCCCTCCTCCGGCAAGGCCACATCTCCTAAACCTTCCCAAACAAGAGCGTGTGGGAGCTGTTCTCATTGAAACCACAGTATCTCCTTTTAGATACACATTTTCGTTTAGATATGACTTGTATACGGTTACCTTATTTGTGAAGCTGAACTCTAGTACATTTCTATTTCATCACCTTGAAAAGAAAACAGTATCTATTAATGTGTCTCCCCCTCCCCCACCTTCTCTCATTTCAAGTACCGGGCAACCATTTATTTATTTTCTGTACTTACGAATTTTCTTAATCTGAATAGGCCATACAGAGCATTTCAAGGTTGTTTCTACTGTGCGTTATTATTTGTAAAATAATATTTAAAATTTTATAACTATAAGGAAAAGTTTATGGTAAACTGTAATACTAATTTTCTGGATACATTTGGAAGTAAAGTTGTGATAATTTGTTTTATAATCTGACCATATTAGGGATTTGAATAAAGGTTATGGATCAATACATGATCTTATTGTAACTTAGGACTCTCAAAATATTAAAGTAGGTTTGTTAGAAATCAACATGATGTATTACTCGGAATAATCTCCTGGTCCACTTGCTTAAAAAGATGAGAAGCAATGATATGACTAAAGTAAAATTTGAAAATATCTTATTTACTACTAAATCAAGTAGAAGGAATAAATGACCTAATTGAGGAGACATAAATTTCAAAAGAAACATATGCGTCCGTCTGTATTTTCACTGTTGGTAGAGCACATATGAAGTCCTGGTGTCAGCCCCATAAAAGCATCCTCCCTGCTCGGTAGTTAAGATAAAATACATTCATATAATTTTGAGCAAATAGAAAAGTGTAGAGCTGAAAAGTTAATTATCTAAAATGAAAACTTCATTGCCTGACACATTGAAGATAGCAGAAGAGAGTAGGTTGGTGTATCAGGAATGTCTAAAAATTAGAAATGTGTCCAAAACCAGTTTTTTTAAAAAGCTGAAGTCAGAAACCTTCTGAAATGAAAAAGAGAAGTAGGCAAACCCACAGTTACTGCCAGCAAATTTAATGGATTTCTGAGCAAGTAATTGAATAACAAGACAGAAAAGCAGCAAGGATCTGAACTCATACCTGTCTGTGTCAGGAATAATTTCTTTGCTGATGAGTGTGGGAATGCTCATGAAGGTAGGCCATAAAACAAACCAAACGTTAGTAGATCTCTAAAGGGGCACAATAGAGGAACAAGGAAGAAAGTAAAATTAGAAAATAAACATTTAAAAAATATCTCTGGTCAGAACAGAAATTACAGAAAATATTGGAAAACTATTTTGGACTGAATGATAATAGAACTGACTATTATCATTTTGAGACTTAGCTAAGGCATTATTTTGAAAGATGCTTATAGCTTTAAGTGCTTTATGAAGAGAGATGAGAATAGAGCTGGCAAGATCAGGTTAGAGTGTTTACACAAAGTCTGGCAACCTGAGTTCAATTTTACATGATAGAAGAAGAGAACCGGCTCCCACAAGTCTTCCCTGTGACCCTTCGGGAGTGCTCTAGTGTGCATCTCCCCAACAAAATGTAAAAATAGATTGTAAAACAGGAAAATAATAAAGAGCGGTAATCTGAGTCAGGTCTGGTGGTGCAGGCCTGTGATCCCAGATGCTCAGGAGGCTGAGGCAGGAGGATTTTAAGCGTAAGGCTAGCCTGGACAAAGGTGAACCTGGATATGTCTTGATGATGAGGACAATGATATGAACAAATCAGAAGCAGTGAGACTAGACAGTGAAACTTTAGGAAAAAGTATTACCCACCCTACACATTTTTACATAAACACATACACTCGTGGGAGAAGCAGTTTCTAGCTTATTTCATGAGGTCACCATTGCAGTCGCAGTAAAGTCACACGAAGAGGAGATGAGGAGAGACTGTAAACCAGTATTCATAAATACAGACCCCAACTCCTTAACTAAAAGTTTGCTGCTTAAAATTTTTGCTGTATGAAAAGGAGAAAATTGTGATCAGTGGAATTTTTCTCAGCAATAAAAGGTTTATGTGCAGGCCTCAGGATATCCCTATGTAGACAGAATGTGTTCAAGCAGTTGTCTTTATAATTTTTTCTTCTTACATTTAGATTTGTGGAGTTCTGGACTATAGAGAGTAGAGTATCTTTAACTGTAAAATACTGTTAGGTGTAAATCTCATATCAGTAACAATTATTGAGAATCGGTTACAGTGCCAGGGAAGCTAGGAGGTGATAGTGCTTGATCTGCAAGCATGAGGTCCTGAGTTCAAATTCCAGCTACCATAGACAAAGCTGGGTATGGTTGCATGTTCTTGTAACCTCACCATTGAGGGATGGAGACAGGCAGATCTAGAGCACCCACAGCCAGCCAACCTACCCATGTGAAGTACTGAGCTTCTAGGTCAGCGAGAAGCCTGTCTCAAGGTAGAGCATGA
The DNA here is from genome assembly GCF_030254825.1 of Meriones unguiculatus. Lineage (NCBI taxonomy): Eukaryota > Metazoa > Chordata > Mammalia > Rodentia > Muridae > Meriones > Meriones unguiculatus. The sequence continues at coordinate 29,876,450 of NC_083351.1, read as the reverse complement.
TAGAGGAGACAGCTGATGTGGTACGTTGGCCACTTGTGTGTGCTTGTGAATGCACACCCGCATACTCACCCCCCATTTTTAAATTAAAAATAATTAAGAATGAGTCACATACTAAAAACACAGTTGGCTGTTGGTTTTCTCTTGATTCAGTTGTGACAAGAGCCCTCAGCCTGAGACCGATAGGAGTGTTTCTCTAACAATTCAGCTGTGAGCTTCCTTTTTCTCATTTTAAAACTAGAGTTTTGCTGGGCACAGTTGTACATACCTATAATCACAGCTGTTCATGAGGCTGAAGCAGGAGGACCACAAGGATGAGGCCCATTTGGGTAACTTAATTTTGGGCTGGAGACAGGGACCCTTTCCTGGCAAGGTGAGGCCTGATGCTCAGTGCCTGGGGCCACCAACACAAATGAGCAGCCGTGTTTCTTCCTATACTTTTTGTCTGTTACAGTTTCAAAATGTTTGGGTTTGGAGTAGATTATAAATATTTCTTTAAATGTTTAAAGGTTTACTGTAATATACAACTAATATTATTTATTTCTTTATCTTTAGGGTTCTTACTGGGCAATAGACACCAATCCGAAGGAAGATACACTGCCTACTCGGCCAAAGAAGAGGGCACGATCTGTAGAACGGGTAAAGCTCATTATCATGATTCATGAGTGTTGAGCATATAAAAAATGTAGACTCTTAATAGTTCATTTCCAGTAGAGGAAGTGCAATCACACGCAAAGTAAGATTTTGTTTTATAGTGTTGTGCACTTCCACAGCACTTCTCAGACCCACTTTGTTTGATCTTCACAGTTGGAGCAAGGGAAGGCAGTTTAGGAATTGCTTGAAGGTTTTGCTCTATTAGGACACACCTCCTGTGTGAGACTCACACTCTAGGCTTCTGAGCCTTAGTCTGGTAGCTTTGCTCTGTACTTCCAACACTGAGGATTGATTTTAAATAACAGCCATTTCACAGATGCTCTACCTGGTTACATCAACTCTTCTTCATTGTCCTCAGAGTGCTTTCCCCTACTTTAACCCATGTAGGGGTTACTTTGTATATAGTCTGTGTGCCTGTGTTGGTATGAATCCATGGTTACAGCTAATTTACAGTACTGAAAGAGAGAAAGACCTTTGGTTAATATTTCAGTTGTGTGTGTAATCATACGTAGAGTCAGCACTGCAGCTGCCATCATATGTTGACCGGACCTCAGTTTTCCTCAGCCTTTCTCCAGTTGTAGCATGTCAGCTGACCGTTCATCCTCATCCTCTTCTGTTATTGGACTCGCTTCTGGTGTTTACTACTAATTAAAGCCTTTCCTTATGTTTGCATTTGTGGTTGTGGAATTTTTATGAAGTTCTTTTGTAAAATCACACATACACTTTATATTAATTTTTTCCTATATTGTCCCTTCACTAGACTAATCTCCCCTTAAAGACAAAGTTTTCATATCTCTAGCAGTAGTATTTTATGCAGCCTCTAATATATATTACATGTTTGCAGAGTACATTAGGAAGAAAGATTGTAATGTGAAGAAAACTGAGTGTGTGGGGAAATATATTTGACATATGCCTGCCTGTTGCTGGTAAAGGAATATAATTTCTAAGTCTTTAAGATAATGGACTGAGGCTTTATATACAGTGAGACTGTCTTTTAAAAAAAACTAATAATAATCAGGATCTCAGACTAGGTTTGAGCTAGGGCCACATGAGCATGGCCACAGTAGGCAGCCTTGTTAGAGTCAGGCATCAGCTGTGTAAAATTAAATTTGGGTCCTCAGAGTTTTTTTGTTTTTTGTTTTTTAATGAACCAGGGTTTAGAAAGAGAGGTTGCATGCCTGGATATGTATAACACAAAACATTTACTATCTGTTGCCAGAAGTTTGAAGGAAGGGAAACGTGTGCAGTGTTTGTCCATGGCATCACCAAGCTGACTGTGTGGGTAAGATGAAGGAGCTGAGAGATTGCAGTCTTTTCTCTGCCACTCATCTCTTTGGAAGTTGGATTGGCAGCTCTGCACTGTGTTTGGATGTCAGGCCTTCCCTTTACTCTGTTACTCTTAGAGAAACCTTGTTTTACTTTTGAGAGGCCCAGACTGCTGGCAGTTGTATAGTCACAGTATAAAACACAAGACTGAAGTCGGAGAAGCAGGTGCTCTTGCATGTGCCATGTACACGTGGTACTTAATAAATGTGCTTTCTAATTTTCACTTTACAAAAGCAAGACATCCACATGTATGATAGGTTCTCAGTACCGCTGATGCTTTATTTTGGCCCAGGTTGTCTTGGGTGGCAGTGTGGGAGAGGAACTTCATGTGAGGAGATGTGCTGACAGTAAGGTACATGTCATCGTGTGGACACTGCTCAGTAAATATTCTCAAAGAGGATGTTCTTCAAAGTCAGAACTTCCTGCCCAGAAAAATCACTCTTTCTGTAGTTTTCATCTGAAAGTACTCATGGGGCTGATTGTAAAGTATGTACTGTTTTTCATTAGAAGGTTTTGTAGTATATATTTGCTTTTGTTAGAATACTTTGCGTTTTAAATAACTATTGGATTTAAGGAAACCCCCTACTTCATGTTCTGTTTTAGTAATGTTTGTGAATCTAAAGTTTCTTAATTTAGTTTATTACAGAACAAAAATGAGGAACAAAAACAGGTTACATTATGAAGTTACAATTTGTCATTCTTTTAAATTGGGAAAACTTATTTTAAATTGTAACTTCTTGATTTAAGATATTTAGCCTTGGCCAAGAGTGGTGGCACATGCTTGTAGTCATCTTTTTGTTGGTGTGTAAATTTTAAGTCAGTTGTCAACTGATTGGGGCTAGGAAAGAATTTCTTCTGAGATCCTAAAAATAAATGTGAGGCTTCTGAAGTAGATACGTACTTGAGATGATGCAAGGAGGAAGGACTAGCAGGACTACAGAAGTTAAAGCGGAAGCTGGAGACAGGGTCTTCTTCATAACCCGTTGTAAAGATGGGATTTTTTTGGGGGGGGGCGGGGAATGAACAGGATGTGTTAGTAGTGTCATTCTAGCGCCTGGTGGAGTATAAGCTTTCAGGGGGCAAAGTCGTATGACCACTTAGGGGAGATTGTTGTGATGGTTTTGTTTTAAATTCTCGAAAACATACAAACTATTTGAAGAAAAAATGGCCAAGTAGTAGTATATGAACTATTTAAAATATTTTGGCTTTAAAAAATATCTGTAATTATCCAGGTTTTTTTTTTTTTTGTTATTTGTTTTTGTTTTGAAAAAAAAAAATGAAGTTGAAACAGTACTTTTTGGTGAAGAAAAAAATCTAAATTGTGTGCTGTTAGGAATCATTGACATTTGAATAAGGCAAGAACTGGAAGGTGGACAGGTAGTCAAAAAAGGAATAATCTTTCTTATAGTCACTCATTTATTATTTTGCATGAATGTATCAGGGCACACAAGTACGGGGACAGGTACCGTGTGTGTGGAGATCAGAGGACAGCTGGATTTACTGTTCTTCCACCAGAGTCTGAAAATTGAGTCAGGTCATCAGGTTTATGTGGCAAGTACTTTTTATCTGGTGAGCCATGCTGCTGGCTCAGGATAGTCTATATTAAGATTGTTGTCATGGTACTGCGACTCAGTTTCTCGGTTGAGTCTGAGAAAGAGTAAGGCTGCCTTTGAAAGAAAGGTAACCGTGAGCAGAGCCACCCACGTTCCTCTCTTAGCTACAGAATGCAAGATAATTATGTTGTGAGAGAATACCCAGGGTGCACTACTCGGGAGGTACTGCGTGTTGCCTTCAGTGTATAACTGTAAATAAGATCTCCTAGGGGCTTTAAACAGGTCCTGCGAATACTGGAAGGTTTCATGCACATGAAACTTATTTAAACAACTGGGTAGGATTTTGTGTGTTTGGTTGTTTGTTTTTGTTTTATATTTGTGGGTTTTTTGTTTTGTTTTGTTTTTCAAGATAGGGTTTCTCTGTGTAGCCTTGGCTGTGCTGAACTCACTTAGTACACCAGGCTGCCCTCTAACTCTGCCTGCCTTTGCCTCCCAGGTGCTGGGATTACAGGTGTGTGCCACTGTGCCTGGAAGGATTTTGATTTTTCAACACTATTTATGGATAGTTTGTGTATAGCTAATTGCATAAAGTCTTAAAACTTGAATGTTTTGCTATCTGTACTGTTTGTGAAATTATTATAAATTTTGTTAAATGAACATTTTCATCATTTTCAAAAATTTTTCTAATCTGAAAAAAAGCCTATCTTTTTTATTTGGCAAAATGGTTTCTCTCCATAGTATTGGCTGTCCTGGACTTGCTTTGTAGACCTGGCTGGCCTTGAACTAACAAAAATCTGCCTGTCTTTGCTTTCCTTAGTGCTGGGATTTATCACCATGCCTGGCTTTGAAAAACTATATCTTGACATTTATTCCAAGTAATGAAAGTTAAGTTCTGCATCCAGTAGAGATTTTTTTAAAGATTTATTTATTTATCATGTATATAATGTTCTGTCTGCATGTACACCTGCATGCCAGAAGAAGTCACCAGATCTCATTATAGATGGTTGTGAGCCACCATGTGATTGCTGGGAATTGAACTCAGGACCTCTGGAAGAGAAGACAGTGTTCTTAACCTCTGAGCCATCTCTCCAGCTCCCTCCCCCCCCTTTTTTTTTGTCAGAGGTGATTTTAGTTTTCAGCATAAAGGACTTGTATATTTCCAGTTAGACGTAATAATGAATATTTTGTTTCCTGATGCTATTATAATTTGAGTTTTAAACATTTTCCAGTTATAAGTATATAAAATTGATTTTTTTTTTTTTGTTAACCTACTCTGATCTTGTTACTTGTAATTAATCATTTTTTAAAGACTTGGAATACACTCTGAATATTTACATCATCTACAAAGTCTGACAGTTTCCCTGCAACTCTTTTTCTTTTGTTTACTGTGTTAGAAGTTACTGCATTTGTAAGTCACACTGAATCTTGCCCTTTTGTCCTATTGGGTATTTGCTGCTTTTTTATTGAAGTATTTTCTAAAGATTTGATTTATTTGGTTAGTATATAAATCTATAGTATGTTTCTGTTGAAATTTTTTTTTTTAGTTTTTTAGTGTTCTGTGCTAATTTATGTATTGACTTTTTAACTATACCCGCTTATATATTTCTATTTAAAGAAACAATATAATTTCATACTCACAGTTTACTTAGTATTGTACTTTTTCATCTTTGCAACTTTTCTCACCACAAACCTCCCTTGTTGTAATATCTGTATACATTGACAGTTCTTATAAAGACAGTGTTATAATTTTTGCATGATTTTTTTTAAACTTAAGAAGAAAATAATAGTCTTCTGTATCATCTTCCATTTTTAGTGAATTGAGCCAAAGCCAGTCCTCTGGTGCTTTAATGTCCCAAGTTGACTCTATGTTATAATTTTCCTTTGAGCAAAAGAACTTTTAGGTATGTCTTTTACCAAAAAAAGGAATTTTCCCCCTCTCTGAAAAGAATGTCCTTTTCTTTTTTTAATCACGCGTATATGTGTGTATAGGTGTGTTGGGATAAATTCTTGCTTTGTAGCCTTCAAAGTCCTTGCATCAGCCTTCCAAGCACTGGGATTCACGTTATCACATCAGTGTGTTGCCTTTTTGAATGTTTACATTAATAAAACAGTATGGGTTGGCTTACATTAATTTGCTGGAGTTTTGGGATTTTTCACTGTGATACTTTCATATCTGTTGAGAAAGCCACAAGTCACTTTCCTACAAATATCCCTCTGCATGTAGTATATTTTTCTTTGGATGCTTTCTGTATTTATTTTTCAGAATCTGATGCATATAAATACGATTTTCTTTTCCCTTTGAGTTTGTCCTTATAGTTCACTGAGCTGCTCAAATTTTCAGATTTGTCTTTTGCTAGATTTCTAACTGTTCAAATCATCAATTAATTTTTTTCACGTCCCTTTCTATCCTTCTCAAAATCATACCAACTAGTTACGTTTTAATTGTGTTGATTAATGGTGTCTGCAGTTGTGTTTCCATGTATACGTGGGTCATGAGTTGCTAGTGCATGAGTTGCTTCAGCCTTTTACTTAGTCTCCTGTATTTGCTCACGCTTCTACTTGAGATTGAAAAATCAACTTAAGGAAGGGCTTGTTTTAGTTTTCACATATGACAGTAAACATTACGCTTGTCTTTCTTCTGCCTTATTTCACTTAACATGATGTCCTTCATTTCCTGCAGATGATAAGATTTCATTCTTCATGATTAAAAGATACTCCATTTTGTGTATCTGTACACAGATATGTGTATGTGTGCACACTTACAGGTATACTATATTTATCCACAATTATCAATGGCCGTCTCTCAGATTAATATCTTTGATGAAAATGGGCAAATAATAGTGTGTTGACTTCATTGTTGTATACCAAGGAGTAAGAGAGCTGAGTGATGTGGTTCTGAATATTGCTTTTAGATTTATTTATTTATTTTTATTTTTGGTTTTTTGGAGACGGGGGTTTTCACTGTGTATCTTTGACTGTCCTGGATTTGCTTTGTAGACCAGGCTGGCCTGAATTCTGCCTCCCAAGCGCCAGGATTAAAGGCATGCACCACTGTGCCCAGCTGGTTTATTTATTTTGTTTTGTGTTTTTCTTGTGTGTATGTCTGTATTACATGCAAGCCTGGGACCTAGGCTTACAGCCAACAGTTGTAAACTGCCATGGGAACCAAACTCTAGTCCTGTGGAAGGACAAAGAATGTTTTAAATGTCTGAGACAACTCTCTAGCTCCTAATTTTTTTGAGGAAACTTCATACTGATTTTTGTAGTGGCTTTATTTACATTGCTGCTGACTGTGTAAGCATTCCTTTGTCATTACATCTTATCATTTGTTGATTTCTATGTTTTGGTAAGTAGCATTCTGAATTTTATACCTTTAATTTTTATTTTTCATGTCTAATCATAACATTTTTATATATTCATTTTGTTTTGTGTTATGTTTTTGAGGCAGGGTATCTGTGCACTCTGGCTGGCCTAGAGTTTGCTGTGTAGACCAGGATGGCCTTGAATTCACAGAGATCCTCCTGCCTCTGCCTCCTGAGCTCTGGGATGAAAGGTGTGTGCCACCACAGCTTTTTCATGAATTTTTTTGAGAAATATATTTTTAGAACATTGACTACCTTTTCATTGGACTAATTGTTTAGATACTAGCCCTCATCAGACGAACAGTTGACAGATACTTTCTTCTGTTGTATGGATATCTCATCATTCTCTTCTGTTTGCTATGCAGAAAGAAGCCTTTTAGTTTGATGTGATTTCATTTTTTTTTTTTTTTCAATGCAGTTTATTCAGGAACCTTGAACAATCATATGACCCTGGGGAAAGCCAGCCCACAACTTAAATAGCCTCTGGGTAGCCAACCCTAGCGTGCCATGTGGGCAATGCAGATAGGTCCACATACATGGAAGCAAGCCAGATCTTTGGCCTTAGCCAAATGTGGAATTGTTCGTGACAGAGAGCACTCACCATCGGGAAGGTGGAAGGCGGAAACCAGCTCCATCTTTAAGGCGCAGCATTCCGCAGCTCTCTACTGATTTCATTTCTTAATTATTGTTTTCTATAATTTTCTTCTAGGATTTTCAGTTTTAGGTCTTACATTAAGGCCTTTGACCCATTCTGGGTTAGTGTTTGTTGGTCTTCAGTTTCAGTGTTCTACATACAGATACCCAGTTTGTCTGACTATTTGTTAAAGAAGCTGCACTTGGTCTATGTACTTGGAAACTTTGCTTAGATTTGGCTAGCTCTATGTTCTAGTTTACATTCTGTTGCTTTGAGAAAGACCACGACCAAAGGCAACTTGAAGAGGAAAGGATTTGTTAGGCTCACACATCCCCACCACAGTCCATCACTGAGGGAAGCCAAGGCAGGAACTCAAGCAGGAAACATGGAAGGAGGGATGCTGCTCAGTGGCTTGTTCTCTGTGTCTTGCTTTGGTGGTTTTGTTTGTTGTTGTTTGTTTGTTGTTGTTTGTTTGTCTTTTATGGCACTCAGGACCACGTGCCCAGTGGGCTGGGCCCTTTCATCAGTCATTAATTAAGAAAATGTACACAGGAGTACCTGCAGGCCAGTCTGATTGGCGGAATTTATCAACAGAGGTTTTTTTTTTTTTCCTCCCAGATGACCCTAGTTTGTTTCAAGCTGATAGGGAAAACCAAAGTTAATCAGCACACTGAGGCTGGGTGAATTTATTTCTGGGTTGTTTGGTCTGGTCCATTGACCCAGGTGTCTGTTATTATATTGGTACTGTGCTGTTCTGTTACTATGGCTCTATTGTATGTAATGAAATCAGGTATTGTGATATCTCATCCTTTGCTCTTTTTGTTCAGAATTGCTTTGTTTGGCTAGAGTTGGATTTGTTTGTTTCCATATGAGTTTTAGGTTTGTTTGGTTTTCTCCCCTGGTTCAGTGAAGGATGCTGTTTTGTATTTTGATTAACATTGCATTGAATTTATAACTTACCTTAGGTAGTACGAACATTTTAGCAGTGTTCTTTTCACTTATTCAGGCAACAGGTCCTTCTGTCTCTAGTATTTCCTTCAGTTTTTTTCTAAAGTACTTTGTAATTTTTGTTGTAAAAGTTTTTCACTTTGGTTAGCTTGATTAGCATATTGCAGTGGGGGGAGTTGAGAATTGGATTGCTTCATGAGTTTATGAAAATTCATGATTGCATTAGAGAAAAGCTATTGGCTTTTAATATTTTTGTATCCTACTTTATAAAGAGCACTTATCAGTTCTGATATTTTGGTAAAGTCTCTAATTAGACCTTTTAAGAGTCACACAGCTTTCTGAAGCTCTCTGCTTTCTTTAGTTTTTGTTTATTGTTCAGTTAGATTATTGGTATTGATAAACCCTTTCTCTCGTTCTTTTCTATTCTTGTATAAAGCTGATCATACTGATTATTTTTTCTTTCACAAATAGTATTAATCTAGTTTTTATTTTATTTATTTTCATCGTTTTATTTTGTTATTGAACTCCTTGTTTTTGTTCAAATGTTTTATTTCATGAGCATTTTAGTAATTCATCCCAACATCTTAATCTTAGATGGGCATCTGTAGATTGTTTGCTGTTGCTTTGGTAGGTAGGATAAGTCCAGGAATTTGGGCCTTGTGCAAGCACAGTTACTATTACCAAATGATGTCATTAGCCTCAAGTATGAGCTTTTAAGAGTTGGTGCTCAGGGCTGACCAGTAGTGGTGGTAGCACCTGCCTTTAATCCCAGCACTTGGAAAGCAGAGGCAGGTGGATCCATAAGTTCAAGGCCAGCCTGGTCTATAGATCCAGGACAGCCAAGGCTACACAGAGAATTCCTGTCTCAAAAAAAACAAAACAAAACAAAACAAAAAAAGTCTGTGCTCAGTTGTGGCTTGTGAGGGTGAGATTTCTTGCTAGAGAAACTGGCACCATGGTCACAAGTTATTCATATTTGCCTTTCATTTTTAACAGAGGGTGAATTTTTGAGACACACACCCTCTTTAAATGCAGACAACATTGTGTATGTTTTGGAGACTCATGTTTAACAGTGCATTGGACATATTATTTAGGATATTTTGTCATTTTTTGTGCAAGCAGTAATAATACGGTAAGAGAAGAGATTAAACTAGAGAGAGATGTATTTCTCAGGTGAAGACAGAAGTGTAGATTGAATCAGAGGGATACACAGTCCTCTTGTATGTAGTCATTTAGTTGTCCAGACTCTTTCTAGTCTTGTTTTTCCAGGGTTTCTCAATTATTGCCTAACTCAGCTTTCAGGCTAAACAAGACTGTTCCCACCATGTGTATATTTCAGTGCGTAGTGTGAGGGAGAGAGATTGCAGGCAAGCAAGTTCCTTTCAAAGAAATGCTACAGAAGTTGTACGTATTACTCAACATTCCATTGACCATGACATAGTCACATGGCCACAGCTAGCTGCAGATAAGTCTGGGAGAGGTAGTTCCTAGCCTGCAGCTACAAGTAGATAACTTGCTGAAAAGAGAAGTGAAGAAGGTTGTTAGGCCAGCTCCACCCTTCCCCTGTCATGAGACTCACTGAAGTTTTAAGGGAGTAGCTGTACCAGTAGACTTGGAAGGATTGGGTCAGTAGCATGCCAGAATATAGTAAGAATATAGAAGGGATTTTAATAGCTACGTAAGCTACGTATTTTCATATTAAATAGCACAAAACTGGATATTGGAGAATTTTATAAAATCCCGTCAAATTGTTGAATATATGAGCTAATAATTGTTTATTTTGTTCTTGTATTTTAGGCCTCAACTCCATATAGCGTAGATTCAGATTCTTTGGGAATGGAGTGTATTATTTCGGGAAGTGCCTCTCCAACTCTGGCAATCAACACTGTGACTAACAAAGTAATTCTACTTTTTAAACATTCTTAAATGTTCTTGAGTAATATATTTAGTTTGCTTTTATGATGGCAGTAGTTCTGTATGATGAAGTTCAAAGATGATATAAATTTGTTCAATCCATATGTGACAGCCTGAGACTTGAAGCTAGAATGTTTTGAAGTATGCATGAACACCAGGTCTGGTGGAGCTGTCCTATAATTACAACTACAAAGGAAGTTGGCTGGAGGATCGCAACTTCAGGGTCTGTCTGCGCATTAGAGAGAGGTCTAGGCCAGCCTGGGCTACTTAGGTAGACCTTGTCTTAAAAGAATGTATGGTCTGGCAAGATAACTCAGTAGATAAAGGTGCTTGCTGCCAAACCTGAGGGATTGAGTTCAGTTCTTGACTTGAGACCCATGTAGTGGAAGGAGAAAATTGACTCCTTAAAGTTATCTTCTGACCTCCTTGTGCTTGGCTGATTTCCTTACACACACACACACACACACACACACACACACAGCTAAACGAAACAGGAAGTTTTTAAGGAGCTAAAGATAGATAGCTCAGTATTCTCCTAGCATGTCTAAGATGTGGGTTCAGTTCCTAGTAGTGTCCTTTCCCACTTTTCTAGGAATAATGATAACACATTAAAACAATTAGAAGAAAATAATTTGTCAAATTTTATGATAATTTTCCAAAGTTTTTTCTTTTTTTCTTTTTTTTCTTGCTGATTTTATAAAGTACTCTGACAAATAACTTGAGGGAGACAGGATTTATCCTGGCTCACAGTCCATCATGGCAGGTAAATCAGAGTTGCAAGTTGCAGAGTGGTGTGTGTCAGTTGATTTCTCCATTTTATGCAGTATAGGATCTGCACCCAGGGCCTGGTCCTGCCCAGTTAGGGTCTCCCACATTAGTTCATCTAATCAGGATAGTCACAAGTATGGGGAGTCTCCATCTCCCAGCTGATTGCTAGATCCTATCAAGTTGACAACAGCTGTCAACAGATTCTAACAAAACAAATGTTTTGCATAATTCTGACAGCCTTACAGAGTTCAGGGTAATGGTGGTCAGCCTGTTTTGTGATATTCAAATCTAGAAATGTACCCAGAAATTGCATTTGGTAGTCTGCTGTAGTTTTGGTGATGCTGGAGATGAGGTAACAGTGGAGTGCAAATGCCTCTTCTTTCAAAGATATTTCTGTGTCCTGTGGACCACAAAGGTCTTGAGACTGTGCCATCCTTGTAACCCGTGCTCACCACACTCGTCACTCTTCTTGCTTTCGCCTTGTCCCTGAAGCTTTTGCGCTCTTCTCTTTCTAGCCGGTGTCTGCACGGTGTCTGCTTTTCTCTCCTTCATTTTTCTCATGCAGATGTATATATCATTGCACCTATGGGATCTGTTTGTAGAAAGACAAAGATTGTCAAGAATTTGTTCATGACATAATTAGATTTCAAATTTGAAAGGACACTGATAGTGGAGTACAATAATTTTTCTTCCTGTGTGGCAGTCTGGAATGATCACTGTCATTTAGGGGGAAGGAAGTATTTGTGTGTGTTTCCTGATGTGGTGGAGTTCGGTGAAGTCCTAACAGTTTGATTACTCTATCTTTGTGAATTGGGCCTAGGCAGTTGTACATCTAAATAGCATCTCTAATCATGGGCAGCTAAACTGAAAATTTCAGATGCAGTGTTTGGTTTCAAACCAGAAATCTCTAATACAGCTTTTGCATTAATCTAAGCAACAGTGAGGGCCTAAACATGGACAGCTAAAGGTATTACAATCCAGGAAGAAATATGTTAGAACTTTCTGACCAAACTCAGAACAAGAAAATTATTACTATGATTACAAACAACAACAACAACAAAAAAATTCCATTAGAATTGTAGAATTTGAACCCAAATTAGAAAAGCCAAATTATGTCTACTGTTGTACCAACCAGTTGTAGAATATACATTTGAGCACCCATGGAGTAGTTACCAAAATCAATCAGATGATGTTAATTTATCTTTAAGTCATAGAAAAGGTCTCAGCAATATTTGGAAGGCATGTTATACAGATCATATTTTCCAATACAGTGGAATTAGGACTAGAAGTCATAACAAAAAATGAGTCAGAAAGTTCCTCCAGAATTTAAGTTAAAAAGTATGCTTCTAACTTACCTTATGGATCAAAGAAATGTGATATAAGTTAGAAAATACTTTCAGTCAGTGAAATGTAAGTGACTTCAAAGCTTGTGAGATATAAAGAGATAGCTTCAGTTATATACTATAGTATTCATTCACAAACATTAAATATTGTTATTTAATTATCTGGAAACAGGCAAAACAAATACTGTGAAGGACGACGGTAACAAAATGAAAAGTCAGTGAAGTAGAAAGTATTTTATATAACAATAATCAACAAATCAGAAGCCAGAGAACATTTATAAAAGATACAAAAGCACATGTCTGAAAAAGGTGAAAGCATAATGTCTGAGGTGAGAAGGTACCAGGCAGCGGCTGGGTGTGACTGTGTACACCTGCAGCCCTAACGCTGGCCTCAGAGTCACAGAAAGGACCAGGGGCAGAGAAGTAGGAAGGAACAAACCACCCATAATTGGAGGAAATTAACAACCAGACTAGAAATAACATGGATGGTGAAACGAGTCTAGGAAAGATTAAGATAGTTACAAATGCTGTTCACAGAGAAGCCAAAAGACACCTTGAAAAATAAACTATTGAGTTGTCATTTATGGATATGTTGGCTGTTTATGTAGAAAATACAAAAGAATATACAGGTAAAGCCATAGTGTTCACAAAAGAATGTACAGATAACGCCATAGTGTTTTAATAATGAATTTAGCGAAACTCTCTTGATAGAGAGTCAGTATTTGGTCTTGGAAATCAGTTGTGTTGTTACACACTAGCCACCACAGACAGATTTTTTTAAATTTTAATTACCTGTAAAGAGGAAGATGGCACACAGGCCACACTGCACATGTGTGGAGGTTAGAGGACAGCTTTCCAGAGCTGTTTTTCTCCTTCCACAACAGGGGTTTAGAGGTTAACACTTGGCAGGAAAATGCCTTTTCCCATTGAGTTATCTTACTGGCCCAGGGGGGTTTAAGAGAAACATTTAAGTTAGCATTAAAATATAACAAGTACCTAGAATTACATAAAAAGTGAATTATACATGAAACTTTAAATTATGATTGACAGAAAATAAAGCCGTAACTGAGTAAATACACAGTCTTTATGTAGAAGACTGTTGTGAAGAAGTCAGTTGATCTGATTTATTGTAGTTAAAATCCTGATGTGCTTTTGGGGAAGGAAGGTGAGGAGGGAAAGATGTAGATAAATGACAAACTGAGAAATGTGGGGAGTCAAATGGCCAATAGGGGGCTAGTGAAAGCCAGGCCGTGATTGTGAATGCCTTTCATCCTAGTACTCAGGAAGCAGAGGCAGGTGGATCTCTATGACTTCAAGGCCAGCCCGGTCTACAAAGCAAGTCTGGGACAGCCACCACTACACAGAGAAACCCTGTCTTTTTTTTTAAAAAAAAAAAGGCCAAAAAGAAAATACCGGGCCTGCAGATGACTCAGTTGTTAAGGTACTTGCCCTGTGTAGTGGGTACTTGCTCATTCATGTGACAGAGTACCTGTCTAGAATGAATTTAAGGGAGGGAGGGTTTGCACTCATGGCAGCAGGTCACATTGTATCCAAGTTCAGAAAGGAGAATGTGAACAGGAAGTGGTGCAACACTGTAGAATTTCAAGGTTCACACCCTCGAAGGCCTCACAACCTTCTCAAATGGCGGTACCAGTTAGGAACCTAGTGTTAAACATGTGAATCTGTGGGGGACATTTCATATTCACACCATGGTGCCTTGCAAAGACAAGTGCCGGAGTGAATCCTAGAACCCGTGTAAAGACGTTTAACCTGGCAGTGTGAAACCCACATGCTGAGGACGTGGAGAAAGGAGGATCCCCACATGAAGGGCCAGGCAGTCTAGCCTAGTTGGTGAACTCCAGGTTAGTGAGAATCACTGTCACCAAGAGGTGGATGTTATTGCCGAGCTTTGCACCTGTGGTACTCTGGCCTGCGTGTGCATATACATGCGCACGTGCACTCACACACAAATAAGGATTTAAACAAGAGAAAGCTTACTATAAAGAAAACTGTGGCACTAACATAAGACCTAGACAGACTGAAAAAAATCCAGCAATGTCTTCAGTAAGTGTACAAGAAAAAAATCATCTTCTGTGTAGAACAATCAGTTTTAGATAGATCTTAAGTCTAAATTATAAAGTTCTCAATCAAATAAAAATATTTTTAATCAGAGGAAGGCAGTAATATTTAGAGCAGATAATGCAATAGGAAACAAGGCTTTCTGAAAAAGTAACTATAAATGATTCTAACTTGGGAAAGCCTGTTAGTGGTAGATGTCCATATAGTGAAACAGGAGATGAGAGTGGCTTCTGACATGGGCGGTTAGGAGGAGCAGCAGTGGGGAAACTAAGGTAGTGTTATCTGTGGATGTCAGAGTAACTCAGTCCTTCGTGGTGAGTTCTTTGAGGTCAAAACTGGCTTCACAGTAGCATATATTTGTATTTCATTGTCGTTCCAAAACCAGAGGTGGGTAACGTTAGCTACTGGTATTTAATTGCGGCAGTGACACCCTCTGTACTAGTATTCTTTGCTGCCACAGATCTCAAGCTAAACAAAACTTAAAACTAGGCTTACTTTGGTAAAACAGGAAAAAGTTTTATTAAAAAAGCACATGTTTGTTTAGTATTTCTTAGGGAAAATGCAAAACAGTTCTGTGTGCTGAGTAGAGTGTCTCAAAGAAAAGCATTGTTTGGTTGAGTTAGAAGTTACTGTGTTCATGGATTACTGTTTTCACCCGAAAGAACAACTGATAGTTTACGTTTGAGTATTGGCAAATAATTTTTTAGTAATGAATACAGTGATTCTGCTGTTTCGAGGTAAACAGCCAGCATTAGCTGGTTCTTGTAGTAAAATCTGAGCTTTCACACAAACAAGAAACACTTAGAATTTTAGGAGCCCCCACTACAATGACTCTGCTAGCTTTAAGACATTAGTGAGGTTGGGGTCAACAGGTGCAGTTTTATTTATTTTTTATGTTACATAGTGAAATATGTCAACACTTAGACAGTCACTTAAATCATTATTTTCTAGATGGTACCATAACATTATGTGTAGGTAGTAAATGGTTAGTTCAAAGTACAAGATAGAACAGTAGATTTTAACTGAGTATAAAGTTATTTGCCATGGTTTCTCCTTCCATATTGTAACTTAAGTTTTTTAAAACATGATACTTGACATGTTTTGATGTATCAAAGACAGTTACATGAGAATTTCATGTTTTCTGTGCTTATACGCTTGCTATTTCCCATCCAGCCAGACTTCAAGATGTTAGAAACGTGAACATCACTCTTCATCTTAACTTGTTTACTGGAATGAAAAATTTAATGTTAACATGTAGTTGCATTAATGGCTATTTTAAATTAACAAAATAAAATTATGGTATAATTTTTACTAGGCCAGATATGCCAATTTAAAAAAATTCTGTCACATATCTATTGTTTTGTGAGTAGGTGTTTTTAGTATCAGAGACACAATGGTGCCTCTGATGTTTTCTAAGGGAGCACACTGTATCCATATATTGACACATACATCAGATATAAAACTGCATGTGATAGATTTTTTTATTACCTTCTGATATTAAATGTTTATTAATTACACCTGCTAAATTTAGTTTATGTTTTAGATAGGCATGTACTTCAGATTGAGAGTAGTAAGAAAACTGTTTCATGGTGAACAAGGAATTAACATTTGAACATGAACTTGACAGGAAGGAAAGGCCACTGGCATTTTGTTTCTTGCTGTAGGCTCAGTTGTGGTTTTGTAATGCTACTTTACAATCCTCTTCATTGAAGGAGCTATGTATTGAGGTATATTGCTTTTCTGTCATTCCAGGTAACACTATACAACACTGATCAGGATGGTAGTGATAGCCCTCGAAGCAGCCTTAACAACAGTCTCTCAGACCAGAGTTTGGCATCTGTTAATTTGAACAGTGTTGGAAGTGTACATAGTTATACACCGGTAAGTTCTGATGAAGTTGGGTTTTTTGTTGGATATTCATTTAGTATGAAAATTCAACCGAGCATTCTTGACATGCCTATTAAAAAATGTAGATATGGTCTAGTGAAGTGCTGTGGATTCCATCCCCAGGATCTGTATAGTGCAGAGAAAGAACTGACTCCTGCAAGTTATCTTCTGGCCTCCACATGTGTGCCATGGTTCATGCATGCCCTCGTGTGTGTGTGTGTGTGTGTGTGTGTGTGTGTGTGTGTGTGTGTGTGTGTGTGTGTAAATGATAAATGAAAGATGAATTGTGTATTTCTCACTAATCAGTTAATAAATTGACCTGGTAGAGCAGACTTATTCTTTATTCAGTCTGGAAAACAAAGTCTTGCGGTGAATGGTCTTGAGTGTGAATATTTTTACTCTTGTACTCACTTGTTACTTCTAAGGAGAAGATGACTCAAGGCCGCAGGCCAGTTGAATGGAGGCACCTTCTCAGTTGAGGTTCCCTTTTCTCAGATGACTCTAGCTTGTATCAAGTTGACAAAAACCTGCCAAGCACAACATTCAAGTCACTTATATGTAATAGTGTAATTCTTGCAATGACCTACACAGTTCACTTATTTAAAATACTCAAATATTTTGGTGACTTAAATACCTAATATAATGTCGTGTGATTGGTAATAGTTAAACTCTGTAATTTAGGGAATAGTAGAATAGAAAAAGTATATTCTTTGATCAGTGCAAAAGAATTTTCCCCCAAAATATTTTTTATTTGATGGGTTGAATCCACAGACATAGAAGCCATCAGTGTGGAGAGCCTACTATACTTAGGTGATTAAAGATAATGAGGAGATTGTTATATATGAGAATATATGTAAAAATAATAAAGTGAAATAAATATTTAATGATTTTAAGTTTTAAGTGTAAAGTGTCTTGATACCAAAGAAATCAAAGAATAGGGCTTAGTATCGTAAGGTAAACATTGAGCATTTATTGGGTCTGAAGCAGTAGCTCAATTGCTAGAGTGTTTGTGTATCATGTGTGAAGCCTTAAATTTGGGCAGGTGGTAGTAGTGTGTAATCCCAGTACTTGGAAGGTAGAGGCAGGAGGATCTGAAGCTAAAAGGTCAGTTTAGATTTGGGCTGGGCTACCTAAAACCCTGTCTCCAAAAAGGAGGCTAGGGGCATGACAGAACATTCCTAAACTAGAGAACAAAAGAACTAACATATCACGCCTGTTGTGTGAGTGTGTGAAATGGTTCAACTAGATGTTATAGATTGCTGTTTTCACTTAACAAAGTGTCACCTCTGGGAGGTGGTGGTACATGCCTTTAATGCCTGCACTCCAGAGGCAGAAGCAGGCTGGTGTCTGAGTCCAAGGCCACCCTGGTCTGCAGAGCCTAGGCTGCAAAAAGAAATCTGTCTCAAAAACAGACAAACAAACAAACAAAAACAACCTGAAAACATAAACAAGCAAACAAAACCCAACAACAACAACCAAGTGTCAGTCAAATAGTTCTCTGAAGCAGCAGTGGACAGTGCTCCTTGTTACAAAGATAGTTTATATGTGATTAAGCAGTTTTATTACTTACATAGATTGACTTTAAAATCTACATAAAACTTAAAGTAGGTAATTCTGAATAAGTAATATAATGCAGTTTAAACCAGATCAGAATGGTGTCGGTTCCCTGATTCTCACATGGCAGTATCAAACTAGAATATCCATGTGACAGACTACATGAATAATGGGTTGCTATAGTGGAGGAATAGATTTTATGTGGCAGCTGAGCAGTTTTATGACATGCAATAATGGCCATTTTGGGAATAAGACAGAAAGACCCATGCCTCACTGAACCAGGGAGATGGATGAGAAGCTGCCCCATAGTTACCTTACAAAGTAGAAGGGCAGATGAAAGTTTGCTCGTCATAAAACCATGACTCATCTCATATTTGGGGATTATCACAAACTATGCCATCAACATCCTGCCATT
Source organism: Meriones unguiculatus (assembly GCF_030254825.1). NCBI lineage: Eukaryota > Metazoa > Chordata > Mammalia > Rodentia > Muridae > Meriones > Meriones unguiculatus. The sequence continues at coordinate 29,858,016 of NC_083351.1, read as the reverse complement.
GAGCTTCCTCTTCATGATTTGTATGGTGATATATTAAAGTCACCAGGATATAATTGATGGAGCTAGTCCCTTTCATCAAAATTTTTGTTTATTTATTTTTGTCTTATATGTGTGGGTGTTTTTTATGCATGTGTATCTGAACATCTGGAGGCCTTTGGATACCTTAAAACTGGAATTAAAAAAATAAGCAAAAAAGATTTAACGTTTTTCTTGTTGTTATAAATGCTTTCTGAGCACCATTTGAATAAATTTTTAGTAGTGTATCAGTTTTTGATACAGTCTTTCAAAAATACAGTTGATGGAGAGCATTTTCCTAGCATATGCAGGGCCTTGGTTCTATCCCTAGTACTACAAAAAATAAAAATAAAAGATATGTAGAGGAGGGGTTCTGTTTTTTGTTGTTGTTTTTTAATCTCATTTCAGGTTGTGCTGTTTTCAAAGATAATTCTTGCTGAGAGCTGCACATGCCAGACTAGTTGACCTTTGAGCTTCCCAGCACTCTCTGTCTTAACTTAGGCCTTCTGGGATTGTAGGTGCATGCTCCTTCATCCAGCTCTGCTTGAGTTCCAGGGATCCAGGCTTCAGTCCTCATGATTGCAGACCTGTCATGTAGGCAGCTAACTCACACAAGCACAAATGGACAAATAACGCCCTTTAAACTTAATGTACATGCAATGCTTCTAATTTTTTGAGGTTATGGTGATACTTCTCTGCAACCTGCATAACTCAAGGCACCTGACTCTTTCTTTTCGTTAAGGATCTCCTTTGGAAGTCACTGTTTTAGGTCTCTTTAGGGGGCAGGAACTGGTATTAGGATTGTTTTCAGGTCTTGTCCATGCTGTGCAGGGCGTCCACCAAGGACCTGCAGCCCTGTCTTCGGTAATGCTCACCTCTTCCAGTCTTATTTTCTTCAGCCAACCTCCTTTTCTCTGAAAACAGAAGTGCTGTGTGGGACAATGTCACATATATGCTGATTGAACTTTAAGATGATACAAAAAGATGGAAGCCGTGTTGGTAGCTTTGTAGTGTAGGGCAGTCTATAGAAATCATGATGAAGAGGGTAATAATTCCAGTGCTCTCTCTCACTTGAATCATCTCCACAAAATTTCTTTGAACTCATTGTCTCTCTCATACATGTCTCTCCTCATCTATAAGAGATTTCTGTGGTTCCTGCAGATCCATGTCAGTGATTTTTTCTCCGACACTTAAAGGGGTGTGCCTTGGTAGAGAATGGGATAGCCGCAGGTTACTGGCTTAGATTCCAGAATTGGCACTGAGTCATTATATCCATTGTTTTCTTTTATTAGGTGACTAACCATCCAGAAACAGTCTCTCAGTCATTAACGCCTCAGCAGCAGCCACAGTACAACCTTCCAGAAAGAGATAAACAGCTACTCTTCACAGAATACAATTTTGAAGATCTCAGTGCCTCATTTCGGAGTCTATATAAGTCAGTTTTTGAGCAGTCACTTAGTCAGCAAGGTGAGCTGCTTTTTAAATGTCCTTTAAAAGAACAAAAACAAAAAACACAAATGGTTTAATTTCATCGACCAGCTTGCTAATTTTAGAGCCGCTACGGTGAGGTTGGGGGTGTTGATTGCATTATGCCACTTTTGGCTTACTGGTCTATATATCTGTGTTGTGGCAGAGAAACAACACATTGATTTCAACTTGCAAGCACAGTTTACTCAATTACAAGGACATCCTGAAGCACTGTGCTAATTCTCATACCATATCTGTGGCACATGGATGTTGGGGTGGGAGGGGTTTTGTTTTTGTTGTGACTAACATTAACAATGAGGTAGCCATTAGAGTTTAATAGCACCAAGTTTGTGGTTTTGTTTGTGGCCCTTTCAAAAAATTGTGTGTCTATATGTACACGACTTCTTTACATATGCCTTTTTCTGTAAATAATACTACTGTAAATGTAATATGATAGAAGGAACTCTAACCAAAACGATTTTACTCTGTTTTTAGGTTTAATGAGCATCCCCTCCGAATCTTCCCAGCAGTCCCACACTTCATGTTCCTATCAGCACTCTCCCAGCAGTACAGTGAGCTCTCACCCACACAGCAACCAAAGCAGCCTGCCCAACAGTCACAGTGGCCTCAGTGCCACAGGCAGTAATTCAGTTGCACAGGTCTCACTGTCCCACCCTCAGATGCACACACAGCCTTCTCCACATACACCCCACCGACCGCATGGTTTACCACAGCACCCACAGCGCCCCCAGCACCCAGCACCACACCCACAGCAACACAGCCAGCTCCAGCCGCCTCACTCCCAGCACCCCTCCCCACATCAGCACATACAGCACCATCCAAACCATCAGCATCAGACGTTAGCACATCCGCCACCCCCACCCCCTCAGCAGGTACCTTGTAATTCTGGTAAGTTTCCTCTGCTTGTGTTTGAATAGCTGTGTGAATTAGGCCTGTCCTTTGTTATTTGGGCCTCGTATAGTATTTACTACTGAAACCCTTTTTACTTGTTTCATCTTTGCTTTCTGTAGTCCTGTAGTTACACTTCATTCAATCCATGGGTGACCTGAAGATTTCCTTAATTAAAATGCATTGGAAATATAGGCAAACCCAGCCTTGCTTACAGGTTTTAGTTTATGTTCTTGTATTGCTCTGATATAGCTTCTAGTGATACGTGAGAGAATGGAATACATGACCTGTTTGCAGTCTTGCTATTCTATGGAAATGTAAATGAAATAGCACAGGTTATGCCATAAAGACGGTGCTTGAATCCTCAGTCTAGCTCTTATGACTTGGAATAAATTACTTGTTGTTATTGGGTTTTGTTTGTTTTATTTGTTACTTTTCGTTTTTTTAGGAGTTTCTCAGCAGGTCTGAACTGGTCTCAACTAACTTACCTTTTATTTATTAAAACAAACAAAAAAATCAAATAAGTAAAAAAATCTATCGGACAAATACTTTTTAATTTTTTTGTTTGTCTTTAATGGTTGGTTTTGTTTCCCTAGTTAATAATTCATAGTAGATTCTATAATAGAATTGAAATTTTTCAATAATAGAATTGAAAATTGAAAATAATAGAATATTTTTGAAACATTTTACAGTTACTTTTATATACATGCTTTGAGAAAGTTGTATAATAGCACTAAAACTTTTCAGGGACAAGGCAAATGCATACCTTATAGATACCAATATATCTTTTAGAAACTTAAGCCTATTCATATGTTCTTGAGGGTATTGTTAATGAACAAATTGGGTGATTTTCAGGAAATAGAAGTCTGTGGTGCCAGGGAGGAAAAATGGTCCATTTGGAATTGAAACAATTGAATGTGCCGTGGTTAGACTTCTTTGCCAGTGGCACCTTACAGAGAGAAGAATCCCTAGGGTCAGAAGTAATCATAGTGGCCGTGATAATTCATTCCTGTGAATAACACCTCTCAGATGTGTGAGATGGGACTAAACAGATTTTCCTTAATGCCGAGGAGTGGAAGGATGAGAACTGTCCTCCCGTCTGTATTCTCCCACCATTCACTATCCCAGAGCTAACAGTAGTGTCAACTTTACCTTTTAGGTGTGTCAAGCGATTGGTATGCAACACTTGATATGCTGAAGGAAAGCTGTCGAATCGCCAGCAGTGTTAACTGGTCAGATGTAGACCTTTCACAGTTCCAAGGTAAGAGTTGGTTCCTCTCCCATAGAACTGTTACCATGAATATTTTCTCTGGAGCATTGTTCTTTGTAGTTGAAATCAGCATCTCCTTCCAAGTGTATTGGTATCTTAGCACTTGGTAGGCTAAGGTAGGATTGCCAATAGTGAGCCTAGATAGCAAACACTCCTCCAGCCAGAAATATGTAACAAGATTCTGTCTATGAGAGAGAAAGGCATTCTATAAAGGCATTGTTTTTGCAGTGGTAGTATTCTTAAAGGACACATAAAAATTCCTACTAAATTGGAAGTTGATACTAGGAAAACATTATATCCAAGAGTTCTGTAGGAATATTGGCCATATTTAAAAGAATCAGATTTTGCGTAGTCTGTCTCCCTGTCCTTGCTGCCCCCCTAGTTGCATTTTTAAGCCCATAAGACAATCGTGAGTATTGTTCCCTATTTGCTGTCCACCTTTTACTTTTTAATTTTTTTCATTTATTATTGTATGTGTATGAAGAATGCTAGCGTACACTTGTTTTACGGTACATATGTACAGATCAGAGGTTGATTTTGGGGAATTGATTCTGTCCTTTCATGGACTCTCAAGGATTGAATTCAGTCATCAAGCTTGGACCACAGACACTATTACCGGCTTAGAGTTGTGTTCACTGTATTTTATTTGCTTTCCTTGTAGGTCTGATGGAGAGTATGAGGCAGGCGGATCTCAAGAACTGGTCGTTAGATCAGGTTCAGTTCGCTGATCTCTGCTCCTCTCTTAATCAGTTCTTCACACAGACTGGCCTTATCCACTCGCAGAGCAATGTTCAGCAGAACGTCTGTCATGGTGCCATGCACCCAGCAAAGCCTTCCCAACACATCGGGGCAGGTATGGGCTTACATACACTTACATAAACTCACTGTCCTAGGCAGTAGGCAATGTGTGATGTGTCACTCAGGGGGACATTGATCTATTTATACTGTGTTGTTTATAAGAAATGAATAATGGCAGCTGATTTTTGTGGTACGTGAATAGTTGAAAATCTGAGGCAAAGCTGGGTGGTGGTGGTGTAGGCCTTTAATCCTAACACTCCGAAGGCAAAGGCAGGTGGATGTCTGTGAGTTTGAGGCCAACCTGCTCTACAAAGTGAGTCCAGGACAGCCAAGCCTACACAGAGGAACTCTCAAAACACAAAACCAAGAAAAAGAGAGAGAAAGAGATAAAAAAGAAAGGAGAAAGAAAATTTGAGGCAAAAGTCTATTCTGTTGTGATTTCTTTGGATTATTTACTATTACCCTTTCTGATACTTAACTTTTTGTTATTAAACAAATCTCTGAAGGATACTTTAAAAAATTTCATTTTAAATTAGTGTAGACTAGCAACAAATATCAAAATGTTACATATATTGAGGATGTTAAAATTAAAAGTTTAAGGTCCATTTGAAAAATGCAAATAATGGCAAGTTGTCATTATGCAGGCTCTGTAATGAGGGCATGGGAAAATAAATTACAGTGTCCCTTGTCCCCTGTGTCCATCCATCATGTGTGTCTCCCTCTCCCCCTTGCTGTGAAAGTAAGTGTTAGGACTCTGACAGTTTCAGCAAGGTATCTTAGAAGTTATGACCTGGGCCTTTTAGAGGCTTTAGAGTCTGTTCCCTCTTGTCAAATTTTTTCTCTGCTGTTTCCCATGTGTAAGTAGAGGGGGTGTTGGGCTAGGTCATCTGAGGGAATCTCAGGTCTGTGGCTAGTAAAAACTTGGGAGCAGCCAAATCCAGTGTGCTTTAACTTACTAATAGTAAGGATCAAATTCCCTTCCCTTCCCTTCTGCTTTAATAATCCCTGAAATCTTATTTGAATTGGGTCTGTGCTTCTCATCTGCAAATTTGTGATGCATTTTAGTGACTTTGCTTGGCTTAGGTGTGCCATTGTGCAGGTCTTTGCTGTTACTTTGTGCCTTGTGCGCTTAGTCAGCCCGTGCTCACTCACATGGTCAATCAAGGGGAAAATTCAGAGCTGTAAAAAAATGGGCAACAGCAAAAAGAGCCTTTGAGCCAGGATATCTGGATTCTCAGTCCTGGTTTCTGCCAGATTTGTGCTCTTAGGCAAGCCTGCTTATCTTTTTAAGCTTCCTTTGACTTCTTTAGAAAGCCCTTTTGTGTGTATTGTGGGAGGATCAAGTGAGGTCATGGATGTACAAGTAATTTTGAACTTTAATGAAGTGATAACTGTAAATGTCCTTGCCTATGAGCTTTTGCCAGTGTCCTCAACACTAGTGCAGCACCCGTTTTGGAAGCCAACTCAATTTCATAAGGAGTAATTTTCCTTCCTCCTTCTGTTTGTCTTACCTCTTTGGCTTCATGTAGGTAGCCATTCCATTAAGATTCTTGTGCTTGCTCTGTTTTGCTGATAGTGCTAACATGTTTTCTCTTCTATTTTTAATTTGTTAGGAAATTTGTATATAGATTCCAGGCAAAATCTCCCTCCTTCGGTAATGCCACCCCCTGGTTATCCTCATATTCCACAGGCGCTCAACACTCCAGGAACTACGATGGCAGGTAGTGTCTGTGTGCTGTGTTTGGGACTTAGAGTTTTAACACTGAAAAGCTTGAGTTGCCCTCAGGTAAATGGGGCTGTTTTGAGAGGGCATGAACTCTCTTTATGGCCTGGGGTACAGAGTATCTTTAAGGTTTTTTTTTTTTTTTTTTTTAATTTGACAGGACTTAATGCAGCTTTCAGGGGTCTGTTTTAACTAGCTTCTTTGGATTCTGTTCATTGATTCCAGAGAAGTAATCCATCTATAGTTTCCAGGCTAAAGATATGAACAGTTGAAAATAGCTAGGAGACTCGGGCATGCTGTTGGAAGTGGAAGGAGTCTTTATTTACCTTTATTTTATGTGCATTGATGTTTTGCCTGCATGTACATTTATGTGAGAGTGTCAGATCTTAGAGTTACGGACAGTTGTGAGCTGCCATGTGGGTGCTGGGATTTGAATCCAGGTCCTCTGGAAGAGCAGTCATTGCCCTTAACTGCTGAGTCATCTCTTCAGTCCTGAAGGAGTCTTAAGGATCACCTAGATAAGGAATTGGGGTCAGGAGAGAAAAGCTGCCCAGAACTCCTGTGTTAGTATGCAGTTAAGCCAAGACTCAGGTCCTGACCATGCCCCCTTCTTTACATGAGAAAAAAGACAGTAAGTAATATCTGCCAGGGTGGGGTGTATGTGAGACCTGGAGTGAGCTGTGGCAGTGCGGAAGGGACTGTACTCAATGATATGTTCTTGGATGAAGTAGAAGGAATTTGTCTGCTGCTACACTCCTCACCCCACCTCACCCCATTAGTGATTTCCAGGTGCTGTGCTATAGTGGCTAGAGCTCAAGCCGATTTCCAGTCTCCTGCTTTGGTGCCTAACACACAGTGAAGGATTTATCTTTTTTTGTTAAATAAAGACACGTCGACATTTCTGATACAGTAATAATATACTGAAAATCATAGCATTTTGTGAAATCATATGTTAAAGGATTCATGAGAAAAATAATTAGTGGGTAGCTTAAAATTTTTGGTTTTAGAGTACAAGCAACAATAATAATCCAAAAAGAATTTTATAGCATTTCAAAGGATATGCTTAAGCTCTAGTAAAAGAACCACTATTAGTAAATTTTCTTATGTCCCAATCTAACTTAAGTGGTACAACAATGACTCTTTTTTTTCTTCCTTTATAGTTAAAACATTTTAGGTATATGGGTGTTTTGCCTGAATGTTTGCCTGTGTACCACTTACGTGCCTGGTCCTGAAGGAGGTTAGAAGAGGGCGTCAGATCCTCTGGACCTGGAGTTATAAGCCACCAGTTGGGTTGCTAGGAATAGAACCTGAGGCTACTGAAAGAGTTGAGCCATCTCTCCAGTCCTCTGATAATCATTCTTGCGTTTTGTATTTGAAAACACATTAGAGCAGAATAGTGAAATGGTTGTCAGCATTTTTCTTGTGCCTTCCTTACTGTATAAAATGGAAGAATGTTTTTTGGAGTCAGGTAGACTTGAGTTTGTTTGTTTTTTTAAGTCTGTGTAGTATAGATTGACTTTGAATCCACTTCTCATGTGTGTATCATTATACCTGGGTTTTTGTTCAACTTCTTGTTGGAAGTCTTTTGGGTGGATTCCAGGCAGTGTACCCAAGTCCTAGCACATAGGACATGCTCTAGGAGCTGCTGGTCTCTTCCTGACTTCCCTGCCCAGGTCACTGAGACCCTGCCTTCTTCCTTCCAGGCCATCACGGAGCCATGAACCAGCAGCACATGATGCCTTCCCAAGCCTTCCAGATGCGGCGCCCTCTGCCTCCAGATGACATCCAGGATGACTTTGATTGGGATTCCATAGTGTAGGCCTGTTTCTGCAAGACAGCCGACTCCAGCATCCTTTCTGTTCAGTGAAAGAAAGGATTTAGAGTCCAGTTGAAAAAACAAAGCGATGTTACCAGTGCTATCTAAATTCCTTTTGAAGACAATCAGAGATTCTAGCTGGGTAACTTACTGCTTTTCTCCAACCCAAGCAAGAACTACGTGTTTGTCTCCCTGCCAGTGCCCTCTGTAGCTCCTAACTGTTGTGATTTGGACGGCTTTTTGCATATTTGTGTCGGTTTGATGTTGACCACAAGTGCCAGACTGATTTTTCAGACAGAGCCTATTTTGCTGCAAGCAGTTTATAGATACATAAGTGTAAATACGTGTACAAATGTTAGTGAAAGGCTTCAAGTTTTTTCTAATTGGATTATTGTGTCTTGACAAGAAAGTTACTGTCAGTTTTTATTTCTTGTTAGGCCATTTCTGCAGGATGTTTTCAGATGATATAGGGAGCTGAAAGGAAATCTGTTTTTTAAAGCCTGGCTTCCTTTATTTAATCTTCAAAAATAGGAATAATCATGAATTCCACTGAGTAAGTCAAGGAACCTGGAGTTGGTACTCTCAGCGATGCGAGGGCCTATTCCTGAGCAAGGTTGGCATGCAGGGACTTGTAGAGTGTGTGTTGGACCTCGTCAGCGTGTTTCCTCAGCTGCATTTTGACAGCACTGAAATGTGTGGGCTGATTGAGACTGGGTATTGCTTGGCTCTTCTTGTCTCCATATTCATTTACGTATTTATTATTCAAAAGTGTTATTTTAATATTTATTGCTACTTTCTGTGAATGCACAGCTCTGTGGGATTCACTAGGGAAAAATTTGTCTGAAAGCATGGTTATTTTTCTGGATAAAGTTTACAGACAAAGACAATCAGAAGCATTTGTCATTATCTTTAGCCTCACTCCTTTTACCAGGTGAATATGCTTCCTGTCTTAATTAGTCTTCCTGCTGATGGAGACTTAATAGCTACATTGGAATTTCCTGGCATTTGAATCCATCTATTTAGGCCACAGGGCAGGGAGGCAGGTTTTATACAGCAGTGTCCTCTATTCAGGTGACCCTGGAAGGGACTACAGCTCCAGAGCCTGTCTGCTTCAGTCTTGCGGGCAGTGACATCTGTGTGCGCCCAACAAAGAAGCCCCTCAGAGCTTTTATCAGTTGCTTTGTTTCCTGTCATATCACAGCTTGCATGGGCTGATTGTTTTGATTTTATAATGAGGGGGGAGGAGGGAAAAAGATTTTATAATGAAAGTAGAAGAAAGGAGATTCTCCTACACAGCAAATAGATTTTTAATTGGTTCTTTATGGAAGGAGAAAATCTGTTTTAATGAGGAAATAGATTCTGTCAAATCAAGAAATAAGTGCTCACCAGTTGCTTGTTAGTATCTGGGCTCAGCAATGCTAAATCACGTTAACTAAAGCCTCTGTGAGTCTGTGGGTGAGTAATCTCTACTTGAACAAAGAGAGGTGTGTCTGAGTGTGTGTGTGTGTGTGTGTGTGTGTGTGTATGAATCACTGAAAAGCCATGGGGAGAGCTGGGGAGAAGTGAGAGAGAGCTTTGTGTTTCTCTGTTGTTTGGACCCCACTTGGCATGAAAAGGAAGCTCAGGTACAGCCCCTCAGGCCGGTGAAAACCAGAGGATTCTCAAGCAGCAGCCAACAGGTCTCTCTCAGAAGGACCCGGCAAGATGAGATGGCTGCCTGCAGAGGAAAAGCTTGTAAAAATGAGGTTCCCAGCAGTTTACTCAAGTCTCTGTGTTCTAGACACCCAAACAGCTGCTCCGTGACTAGGATTGCTGTGCAGCAGTGTGCACTTTAAATGACTGGGAGTACTGCAGTCTCTGAAACAGCATGGTTTGATGATGATTTTATAAACTTTGTGAAGCTAATTTCCCACTTGGCAATTATTTACTGATTTGCAGTGATCGATTTATTTATGAATATTTAAACTGACCAAGGATGGCACTTGAGGCCAGACTCATCACTCTTCTGACTCCCTGTTCCCCAGGGTCTCAGAGCAAGTGCCAGTGGGCCGTGCCCAGGCAGGGCTACCTGGTGTGTGCAGAGTCCCTCTAGTGGCCATTTCTGTTGGTAATTGATGATACAGAGCAAGTTCTCTTGGGCTTAAATTGGCTGGAGACTTTGGGGTAAAGACTAATAAACGTGCATAAACAAATGGGGCGCTCTGTCCAGGAGAAGAGTCCGACTGGCATTTGTGGCAGTGTTTGGAATGTAAATGTATTTCTGTGTGCTCCTGTAAATATTTAAAACGTGTCTCTCAGATGTCCTTTGAAGTGGGAGGGGCTCGATCTTGGGCTAATTTCAAATGGAATAGAGTATTTTGATATGTTCATTGAGAGGGTGGTGTGTACATACCTATATTGTATATATGTGGTGACATGCATTGGCTTTTGTGCAGAAACAACCTGCTCTCTGTGCTGCTGTTGGACAGTCAGTGTTTTAATGTTTCTACAGTTTTCCTATTGCACGATTTCATATTCTGCCAATGGTGAGTGGCACCCATTCTTTGTAACCGTTTAGTGCTGTAAAGAAATACTTCAAGTGTCATTAGGGATTGTCGCTGCCAGAACTGATATGCATGGATGGCACTTAAAATAAATATATTATGATAACTGTATTTGCAGCCTGATGGTCTCTGTCATTTGCTGCAGTTGAGAAAGTAAGGTTGGAACCTGTGGCCAGGCCACGGAGTCCTTGGGAGTTTGAGACTGTGCCCAGGTGTTGCTGCCTTAGCCCTGAGCTTAATGTTGTTTAATCTCTGTGCCTTACTTTCCTGAGCAGACACTTGGGGCAGGCTCTCCAGAGAGAAACCCAGAGATAAGGTAGCCACCCTGCCTTTAATGAGTACAGACTTGCCCAGTACAAAGAGCAAGCAGCACTTAGCCAGGGAGGTCACCCCAGAAGTTTCCCTGGGGAGGAGCAGTGGCTGAGTGAAGCCCTTTAGAGGAGCAGGAGGGCGGTTTCCAGAGGGCCAGCGGTTATCTCTCTGACACTGCTGCTCTGCTGGCGCAGAGTGGAGAATCGTGGCTTGAGATGTGAGCAGGCTCAGAAAGACTTAGCAGTGGACAGGCAAGAAACTTGGGGACGTGGACATGGAGTATTGTTCATCTGAGAGAGGAGAGCTTCCTACCACTCTGTCAGTCTGTCTGGAGCATCTAAGTTATCTCACACAGCACTGCAGGCGCATCAGTGTTTATGTTTACAGATGGCAATGGGATCAGAAAGAAGAGCTTGCCCCAGCTTTTACCTCTAATTGTGGACTTAGGATGGTTCTGTCTGGGGCAGACTGCAAAGCTCTTTTCAAGTCCATGGTTTGTCAAAGCCAAGGGCAGTTACTACTGAGCATAACATATGAGCGTGCATACACGTCTTTACAGGGCAAGACTGGCCTGTATCCATGGCAGGCAAGTTTTGTTCACCCGGTGCTGCTTAGTGTGCCTTTTTCGGTCAGAGAAACCAGAAATACTGTCATTATGCTGCTTGTATGTTTCTCAGCTTTAACACGTAACTGAGGGCTGCTCTTTACATATGACCCTTACTAAGCTCAGGAAGTCTTCATAGAAGGGACATTCAAAACTTCACACTGATAAGGGCCTTCGAAAAGTGGTTAATGCAGCCATATTTTGTTAAGCATTGAGACCCAGTTAGGAAGCGACTTGTTCCAAGTCTCACAGCTACTTGGGGAAAACTAGGGGAAGATGGGAGAGTCATTGACCTAGGAGCAGATCAGGCTTCCAAGTATACTGCTGGGAGGAATGGCTCAGGAGAGAAAGCCACTTGCCCCGGCATTGATGACCTGAGTTCAGGCCCTGTAACTAGTGCTAGAAGGAAAACCAACTCCTGCCGGCTGTCCTCTGACCTCCCCGTGTACGCATTTCCTGACTTGATCTACCACAACCTGATGGTGTGCTGTCACGGCCCTGTTGTGTGGAAGAGGAGTTGGCTTTGGTGAGGTGAAGGATGCTGCAGCTGCAACTTACTCTTCAAGAGCAGAGGGCGTGTGCATGATGGAGCAGTCGTGAGCAGAGCATCTCACTGGGAGTATGTGCCAGGGCTGGTGCAGTTTGCTGTATGCACTCACTCCCCTTGGAGGCAAGTTGGCAGCCTCTTTTGTAGCTTAGGGACAGGTTGCAACCAAGCCGAGTAGGCAGCATGTTGGCTTACTGAGAGTCCCTGCACTGGTTTCTTCTTAGTCAATCCGAGAGATTTTTGAACTTCCTCCTTGTTCCCCCCACCTCCTTACTCCAGGTCTGATAATTGCTGAGGCACCATGGGAAAAGTAACTGGCTGCATCAAAACTTGGTTCTCACTCCATCTCAAGGCAGGTTGCTTGTTCCCAGCTCTCGAGCGGTATCCCAGACGTGGACGACTGCTGTTCATGAGTACTTGCTGCTTCGTGTTCTCCCACATAGCTGGTGTAGATCGTCACATTCACTCTTAGGAAACACCGCTGGGCCTGATAGTGGTATTGCCATCTTGTAAGCATCTGGGCCAGGTCTAGTGGCAGAGCTGGTAATAATAGCAAAAATGGGGCTGGATCTCAAAGCTAGTCCAATTAGCCTAGGACCTCTGTTCTCAGCAGCTTGCCTGGCTGCCCCAGGTCTTCTAGCTGCTCCTGAGTAGAGGGAAGAACTTGAGAAAAAAATGGGAGCACAGGAAAGACGGCTTGGTGCCTAAGAGTGTGGTGCTCCTATGGAGGACCCTAGTTTCTTTCCCAGCAGCTGTGTTGGGTGGCTCACATCCACCTGTAACTCCAGTCCCCCAGGGGATCCAGTGCAGTGTGCACATACACGAAATTTTAGAATAGTGAAAGTCTCTAATAAAATCCTGTAAAGCAAAGGCTGCAGGGAATGCCTGTCGTCACCAGGGGGCAGCACTGCCAGCCATGTGCCTCTCCTTTTGGGAAGGGTTCCTTCAACTCTGGGCTGTCCTGCCCCTTTGCAGCCCCCAGAGTTTACAAAGGAAGAGGAGCCTTCCTTCCCTGTCCGTGACGACCCCCCCCCCCTCGTGTGGCAACACTGCTGACTGGAGATGCCCGGCCCCTTGCAGTTCTCAGCTTAAGCGTCATGTGGGCTCACCCCATAGCTGCCTTGGCTGGACCCTCAGGAATGTCACCCCAAGTCACCTGCCCACCTAGCACCAGCTGATGAAAGGGCTGACATTCTTCCCACAGGCGTGGCTCAGGCAGGCCCCACACCTTGCCCTCTCCAGCCCTGCCTTTGAGCCTGAGCAGGCTTGGATGGTGCCCCATGCACTGCTCTGTCAAGTGCATTACGATTATTGCCACCATTTGCCAGCTCCCTGCCTGGTACTTGACAGCCATTATCTGCCTCAGCACTCCCAGCCATCTCGGAAGGTCAGTGCCATTATCTGCCTTTTACTGCTGGGTATTGCCACTTTGAGAGGTAGAGTGTTGGCCCAAAGGTCACAGCCGTGTGAGGGGGAGGACGGAGCCCAGATCTGCTTCATTCTGGTCTGTGCTCATGGAGGCTGATCTCCTCTTCCACGGGGTCCCGGGTACCTTTGACTTCCCTCTCCCCAGCCCACCCTGCTTTAGAACCTGCCCTTGGCCCTATCTCCTGATTGTGGAATGCCACCTTTTTGCTCTCAGGCCCCTCCAAAGGTCAGAGGGCAGCTTCCTGTCGTAGGCAAGTAATAAGTCAGAGGACACTTTTCAGCTTCCCTTTGCATGCCTGGGTGATGCTCAGAGGCTAGGAATGATGTTCACCAAAGCATAGATGTGTGGCTGTGTGTGGGAGTTACAGACAGCGTGACGGTTGAGTGAATGTCACTATGTAGTCTGAGTGGCTGTAGCGGATGGGGGGGAGGGTGGGCACAAATGTGGATGCATGTTTATGTAGATGTGCATACGTGTGCAGGCCCCGGCTGATGCTGGGCCAGTGAGACAGGCTCTCCGTCATACCCAGAGCTCACAGATAATGGCTAGTTTTGCCACTCAGCTTGCCCTCGGGATCTGATCTCTCCCTTCCCAGGCTGCCAACCCAGTCTATGTGTACTCTGAAGTTCTGGGGCTGGGGAAACTCCCCAGACTCTCCTTTTCTAGGATCCTGAATCCCAGGTGACACGCACTTGGGGTCAGTCTGCAGATTGTCAGTGTTGAGCCCTCTGAGTCTCCTAGAGATATTTTTTCTCTCAATCACATACCTGACTTGTCCCCCTTGCAGCTCTCCTGGGGTGGTGTTGCTTTGAGCTAGATCGCAGGTGTATATCCGTGCCTGCCCAGGCTTCCTCATCCTAGCAGAAGCTGATCCCTTGTCATTTGGCCAGTGGTCAGGATCTCTACAGATCTCAAGGGCCCAGCACAGCTGATGCTTAAGGCAATGAGAAGAATATGGCTTTGGAGGTAGGTCCTAGGATTTTTTTTTTTTTTTAAGGTGGGCAAGATGCTACCTTTCCTGAGCCTCCGTTTCCCCTTAAACATAGAACAAAACACCTTACCTCCGAGTGGTGCTGAGAAGCCAGCTGGAAAGCACATGGCAGCTTGGCACAGCCTATAGATCCAGGGGAGTTTTTCTCCTTCCCCTCCCTCCCTCCCTCAGCTCTGACCAAGTTGTCAAAAACAGCTGGTACCTGCCCCTCCCCCCACACCCCTCCGCCCCTGCTGAGATGGAGCACCCCCTTCCCTCCTGCATGCTCACCAGGTGCAGCCTGTCCCGCCTTAGCCCTCTGCCCCAGTTTCTGTATGGAGGCTCTGCCAAAGTTCCAGATTGCTTCTCACTGTCATCACCCTAATGCCCGAGCTTGAGGCTGGTGGAGCCCTGCTGTCCTTTAGCCCGGACCAGCTCACCTTCCCTGTGCCCCCAGGTCTACATCTGTCAGTCAGAGGCCACTTCAAATATCCCTTCCACCAGCAGGCACACTGTGGCCTGGTCCCAGGGACTTGAGCTCTAGGCGCTCCTCCCACAGCTCCCAGCATGCCCCACAAGGAGTCCAGTGGAGTCTGTGTCCTATGTCAGCTTGGGCTTCTCTGAGGGGGTTGGGGGCCACTCCTGGGGGTGGGTACCCCAGCTGAATCCTTCCTGCCCTCCAGGGTGGCAGATAGTCTGAGATGCAGGAGGAGGAGGAGGAGGAAACAGCTGCTGTGTTTGAATGGGAGCAGATGGTGAATGAGAACCCATTCTCTCCTCCCGGCCAGCCATGGGGAGGCAAACAAGCAGACACACCCTCTCCACTCCCCAGCTGCCCCCTCGAGCATCAAGGGAAGGCGCCCACCAACCTGGGTCCTGGGGGAGGAGAAACTGGGCTTGGGCTCTGGCCAGGGCCTTCAAGCCCCACTGGCTGCCATTTCCTGTGTGACATGAGTGCTCTGGTTATCCATTTTCTGCTCTGCAGTGGGGGCATTGCTGACTCTTGGTGGGTCACTTCTCTCTTCCCTTGAAGGGCAAGTGTGTGTGATGCCAAGAACAGAACAGGAGGCCCCACATTGCACCGAGTCCTCCAGGTTTTTCTTTGGCACTTGAGAACATTGGATTTGGTTCTGGAATTTATAGCTATATGACCACTGTTCTCACCAAATCCACCTGGCAGTAAATCTAAAAAAAATGTGCCTTTCTCTGGGCTGAAGGTGTCCAGAGCCTGTGTTTACACGTGTGCCGTTGTACCTGTGCCTTTCTGCCATGCACAGTCAATACAGCCAGATCCCACAACTGTGTACATGTATACTGCATGTACCCTTGGGAAGTCATGGTTTCTTAACCTTACTGAGCTTCAACTCACCACTCCCATCACTTAAAATGGGGGGATTGTCCAGTTATTTCTTACTCGTTTGTTGGCAAAGCAGACGCAGGAGTTCCCAGATAGTTATGGCTTCTTGTGGGCTCGCGTTGGCAACCGGAGATTGCTGCATTCTTTAAAGCACATTTACAGGCCTCACAGGTTGGACCAAAATGCAGACCACACCTCTCTCATGGTCCTACAGATCAGTTCTAGTATCTTCAGGCTCTTTCTGGGTCTTGTTCTGCTTAGGCCTGTGGGCTTACAGGCAGGAGTCCTGTGGGAAGACTAAGTCTCTAGCGGACGTGACCTTCGTTGAGAATCACAGTGAGGTCACCCAGACACAGCCTTTAAAATGGATCTGTTGGCCAAAAGGGATATTATCAGTCTCCTTGGGAAGCCCAAGGTGCCCCCAACACCAGGCAGAACCCCCCAACTTCCAGCCTTGGAGTTAGGGCCAGTTGTGTTGGGAGTAGTGTCACTGATACTCACAGTGGCAGAGCACTCCGCCTGGGGCTTGGCCCAGCCAATTGCAGAATTGTTGGCCACAGTTGTTAATTTCTGTGCTTGGGACAAGCCCTGCTATTTTCAGGATTTCCTTTAGATGTGGTGGCATCCACTGAATTCCAGGCCTTCCCTGAGCATTGGGCATGCAGCTTACGCTGTTGGCCTCTCGCAGGCTGTGCAAGTGTGGTGGGAAGGCTTCCGGAGCACAGAAGAGTAGAGATAGTCGAAACTTTAGGGTTTGGGGGCCCCTGAAAGTTGCTAGAATACCTTCAAAGCTGCAGGGGAGCTGTTCTTTTTGCTTTATCTTCACAGAAGCTGGGCCTCAGGAAGGTCAGATGATTTTGAAAGATGAAGCTGGTACCCGATCTGGGGCTGTCCAGCTCTGGGGCCTGAGCTCTGGCCTCCCCTCCCACTCCTGTGTAGTGTTGAGGTCCTGGCTGAATGGTGCACTAAGCAGGGGCTAGATCACGACCTTGTCTGGCAGCCTCTCGGTTTGGGACAATAGCTGGTTGTCCCTAGATGATGCTGCAGCCAGGACCAGGAGGTACGGTGGCTTGGAAGGCTGTGCAAGTATACTGGCTGGCCAGAAGAGGTGGACTTGGAGTATGGGAAACCAAAACAGGCTCAGGGTCATGAAGGGAGGGGACAAGGCGTGCAAGGGGCTGAGGACAAGCCTCGGCATGCAGGGGGCAAGCTTGAGGTTCCAGGAGCACAACTACAGTCCAACTTCTAGCAGCTTCAATGCAGGCTGATGAGGACATATGTAGCCTGAAAAGAAAGGCAGGGATTGAGGTCAGAGCTGACCCCAGGTTAGGCAGGGTCAGTAATGGGAAAAGGGAGGAGAGTAGGTTCCTGCTTCCCAGAGCAGGTGGGGTTGGCTAGGGCCAGACCCAAAGGGATAGGACCTAATAGCTACTTCCTCTTCTCCACAGTGGAGAACTGCGTCATCCTGAAGGTCAGATGGAGCAGCTCCTGGGCAAGAGAGGCAGTGGGGAGTGGGGTAGGAGCCCCCTCCACTCCCCCAATCAGGGCCACACCTTAGGAGGGAAAACAAGAGCCACCTTGAGTCAGAAAAGGGTTTCTCTAATGCAGTCCCCACCCTAAAGCCAAATCAAATCCCAGCAGGCCCTAGGCTCCCACGTCATCCCAGACCTAACCCAAATCATAAACTCAGCCCCACCCCACCTCCAGCCTCACAGCAAGCTATTCAATTACAACCACACAAATAATCCCAAGCCCAGCCCGGAGCCTCCATGCTCCATCTCCAGCCTTATCCTAACCAGCATCTACTTAACCCAAGCCTTACACTCTCCATCCCCAAAGCCCGCTCAAAGTGAAGGAACTCCCATCCCCAGATGCTATGCCAAACCCTAACCCTAACCCCTGACCTGGCTGCTGCTATCCTGTTAGCCCAGCTGCCCCTGTCTCCCCAGTGCACCCCAGATCCTGCTCTTTTGCCCTCACCACATGAGCCCTCCCATTTGCAGCATCTGTGATTTTTGTGGCCAGCCTAGCACACAGGTACCCTGCAACTGCACATCCCAGCTCAGCAAACACCCGTGCTATGTCACCCCACTCAGCCGAAGCCAGTGTGGAACACAAGGACTGTACATGTGTTGTCTGCGCGTGCACAGACACCCACACCCACACACACTGTTCCCCAAAGTACACGGGTACCTCCTCACAAATGCACATACACAAAGACACACTTCAGGAGGTAGATGCATACACACTTTAGTGTAAGCACACACACATTCATCCTCAACATAGACACATACTCCTCGGTGTACGCTTGCGTGTGATCAAGCATATATATATACACACACCTCAGTATATGTCACACTCTGGCACGAACATAGGTAGACACCTCTGTACATTCAGTGCCCACACACAAACACACTTTAGTGCACACGGAAACACACCTTTGCACACGTTTCAGAATACTTACATATGTCCAATACACACATCAACGTAAGTACTCAGACAATCTCAGTGTGCACACACCCACCACATGCAATGTGCATGTCAGTGCATGCAGGCATTTGCCTGCGGCCCCACAGTGTCGGGTGGGGGGTGGGGCGCAGACAGCAGAAGTCCAGCCTAGCTTAGGACAGCATGGAAGGACCTCTTGCTTCCTGCCCCTGCCCTTGACCCTGGGTCAGGCACGGTCCAGTCCCTTCTTGCTAGGCCCTTCTCCCTCCAGCCCCTTCTTTAGTACTGTCCGTCCATCCAGGGATGCTGCCTCTCACCCTGGTTATATAGCCAGGGTGGTGGAGCCAGCAGGAAGAGGGGCCCCCAGGACAGCTCTCTCTAGGGTCCTGGGGCTCATAGCACCCTAGGTCCTGCAGTGAGCGTATGGGCTCACTCCGTCGCAACAGGGGTCACCCTGGAGGGAGCCGGATTCACATAGGTCCATGGCAACCACTGAGAGCGGGGCAGGGCAGGGCAGGGCAGGGCAGAGGAGCCACACTGCCTGAGGACCGGCTGCTGCGGGCTAGGCAGGTGGCCGTCAGAGGGGGTTGTGAGAAACTGTGGCTACTCTTCAGGTAACAGCCAGGTCATCGAGGGCTTCCTGTGTGCCGGGAACTGCTCGGAACGCTTCGGTGCTCATTCACTCCCCAGCACCTGGGCATGTGTCGGCTGGGGAGGTGGATGGGACAGTGAGGTCTGGAAGAGAAACAGCTGCCGGTTACTTCCATGGCAAACGGACCTGGTGGTGGGATTCGAATGCCCGCCTGTCCATGGCAAACGGACCTGGTGGTGGGATTCGAATGCCCGCCTGTGGCTGAGAGGTGCCTCTTTCCTGCTCCCCAGCCCCATGCTAAGGGCCCTGTCTCTGTTGTCATTGTCGTCACAGAGCCACAGCCACCTTTCTGGGCCTCTTCCTTCAAGGGCAGGGCTGGGTCTGCAGGACCTGGCCAAGAGTAAATGTAGGACCCAGCCCAGCTGTAGGTCAAAGTAGTACGGGGGGAGGGGGGCAGTGTAGAGGGGGGAACGGGGTTCTGCCAGATTGTGTTGATCCCTTATCTCCCAGGCTTCATTGACCTTATCTGATGGAGCATACAACAGGCAACAGATACGGCTGACAAGGCCCTAGGGTTACTGAGTAACCCCGGCCTCTTTAAAAGTGCCACTGTTTACCTGCCGGCACTCAGCACTGGCCAGCTCTGTGCTGCACACTGCTGCCATGAATGCCTGCTTACTCTCTGCGCTCTGCCTCCTGGGGGCCGTGGCTGTCCTGGCAGAAGGGGTCACCGTGCAGGTATGGCCCCATCCCTGCTCGGTTTGGCCCATCTTCAGAGTCCTGAAATGAGGGATGGGTTTCCTCTGGGATCAGTCTGGCTGCTCCCGTGTCCCACTGGGACTCTGCAGGACTGGGGAGGAGCTGGTGGCGGCCTTCCACAGAACAGAAAGGTGGGCTTCGCGTCGGCCGGTGGCTGGGCTCAAATCTAGCCCCGGTTCCTCCATCCTGCATTTGCCTGGAACACGGGTCTTGTTCCCAGGCATCGATTGCACACATGAGGACCTAGGTGGTTGGGCATGCCCACTGATGACACCAGACTAGCTACGGTGTCGGTGTCGGCAAGCAAGGGGCCTGCTCTCTCAGGGAGGCCTCCGGGATCCTTTTGTTTCGGAAAGGCTGGAGGCTGGAGGTGCCCTTGGTGAGGAAAACACAGCCTGGGCTGGCGGACCCACAGATCAGGAGGCCAGCTCACCCTCGTGTGACAACCTCTGCACTCCTGGCTCTCCCTAGCTGCTTCCCCATTTCCTCACACCATCCTGTGCAGAACTTCAGGCCTCTAACAAGCCCAGGGGCACAGGAGGCTGCCTTCACACTGCCTTACAGATGGTCCCAAGCAAGCCGCCCAGGCGGTGGCTGCCTACAGCCTGGCCTCACGCTCTGGCTGTCTCTTTCAGGATGGAGATCTTTCCTTTCCTCTGGAGTCGGTGAAACAGCTTAAGGACCTCCAGAGGGTACAGAAGCCCAGGCTGGTGGGTCATAAGATGTTTGCTTCCGGGCTTCTTAAGCCCGCAGCTCTACAGCTGTGCAGCCTCCCTGCCTTTCCAGAAGCGCTGAGGCCTCTCTGCCAGAAACCCAATGCTGAGGAGATCCTGCAGAGGCTGCGTGAGTGGCTTTGTGGCTATTGTGGCTGGGGCATTCCCTGACTGGGGCTGGAGGAGGAGGCGTGCTCTGATTGGTTAGTTCTAAGTGGGTCCTGCAGAAGCCTCTTAGAAAGGCCTTCACTCAGAAGCATGGGTTAAAAGGAGCCCTGCGGTCCATCTTCTGGTCAAGGGAACTCCATCTCTGTCCTGGTTAGAAGCTGCACTCTGATTGGCTGGCTTCAGTAAGCCCTATTTGAGGCAGAAAGCCCAGAGGGTCAGGGGAGACCAGCCTGGTGGGATTATCCTGGTGGTTTGGTGACAGGTACCCAAACTCTAGCTGTAGAGAGGCAGGGGCTACGAGGGAAGGGCGGCTGTCTCTCACCAGGCTCCTTCTCTCTTGACCAGAGGCCATTGCTCAGGACCCTGACACGTGTGAGATCTGTGCCTACGCTGCCTGCATCGGATGCTAGGATGACGTCGCTTGCCTTCCTTCTCAGCCCCCACGGAAGCCCCTTCTACCTTCTGGAAGCAGAGGGCCTGACAAACCCCCATCCCTGGCATCCCAAACTCTCCTGGCCATGGCAGGGAGGAAGCTGAGGAGACAGCTGCCTGGGGAAGCCCTCCGAACCCTCAGCCAATAAACCAGACTCTAGTACTTCGAGTTTTGCCTTCCTTCCTCTCCTCGCCATCAGTCAAGCACTTGGTGCTGTGAACACTCACCTGCCCCCAGAAATCTGGGGTTCAGTGTGCAAAGTACAAGGCTCCCTTTCCTTGCCAAGTTCTGCCAACCTTGACACTGACACCACACACGGGTACAGGGACTATCCAGGAGGGTGGAGTCTTCCCATTTAACTTCCTGGGGTCACTAAGCTGCTAGGCCACCTGTGAGGACAGGAACTAGTCTGAGCTGGTTTGGGTGTCCCATACTCACAGGCGTTTGACCTGCCACTTAGGATCTGGCTCCCTCAGGCACCGGTGCTGCCTTTGCCTTCCTAGGATCCGCACTCGAAGGAGCACCCCCTGCCCTGCCCTCTGCGTGCCTCGTTAGGTTGCCCGCCCAGGCTCCATGGCCTTTCCCGAGCCTCCCCAAGAAGAATGATTGTGTCCCGTGGTTACCTGTGCCTCTTGCACAGCTCCGGCCACCCTGTTGGTGACTTCTGTGCATGAGGAAGTTGTTCCAGCGTGGCTCAGGGTTAAGGCTACCCCCAGCGGTGGCTGCTTAAACAGCAGTGTGGGAGGAAAAGCCAGGACGCCAGGTCCCAGTCCCCCCCCCCACCTTCCACATCCTGTGTGATGTCAGGGAAACCACTTCCCTTCTCTGTGCCTCAGTTTCCTTCTCTTTAACAGTGTCTAGCTCTAGACCCCATGATTGTTGCATTTCAAACTCCCAGTTTAGACCTGATATAAGAGAAATTCTTCAAATGGTTTTTAAAGAAAAAGAAACAGAAGAAAGCAGGACCAAGGGTCAGGTGGAGAATGGCTCCAGTGGGGGATGACCTCACACAATACAGGAGTGAGGCCACTCAGCAAGGACGCAGGAGACAGAAAGAGGAGGCTGCTGGGGCCTGTTCTGAGGGTGGGGGTGCGCCGGAGCTCCCACAGGAGGGCTTCAGACAGGCTGCCTGTGGTCTGGAATGCAGACCTCTTCTGTCTAATGCCTGCCAGGAAGCTTTGCAAAGGAGGAAGGACCTTTTTGTTATCCCGGGATCTGCAGTGGAATAGATGGATTCTGGGTAGCCTTGGCTGTCCTAGACTCCCTTTGTAGACCAGGCTGGCCTTGAACTCACAGAGAGCCGCCTGCCTCTGCCTCCCAGAGTGCTGGGATTACAGGCCTGCACACCTGCCCAGAACAGATGGATTTTAAAACCGACATGAAGTAGGATAGAAGGGAAACTCCGAGAGGAGAGGGATGGTGGGAAGCACCCGGGTAGCCCAGTGTGCACGCGGTGGGGCGTGGGAGGCAGACAGGACTGGGCTTAAGCCTGACCCTTAAAAGCCACGCTCTACTCTCTGACGCTTGAGCTCCTTGTCTGAAAACCGGCTTCATCCCAGGGTTGCGAGGGGTGTGCGTGTGTGTGTGTGTTAATGAACTGTGTGGTGGATAGAGTCATTTAAGGTTTCATCACTAGAGCCAGATTCATTGAGTGTGACTTTGGGCGGTGAGACTCAGTTTCCGCGTCTGCAAAATGGAGATCTTGAGAACTACCATGACCAGGCATGATGCCGCATGTAATCCCAGGAGGTAGAGGCAACAAGATCAGGAATTCAAAGTCCTCCTCAGCTCCTAGCCTGGACCCCTGTCTCACAAACAAACATGAGAAGAAAGTCTACTTTGTAAAGTTGAGTGAAGAATACACAAACTAATACTAAAAGTTTTAGTATTAGTAACAAACTAATACTAAAAGTTTTGTTTATTTTATTTTTTAATGTGTATCAGTGTTTCACCTCTGTATATGTATGTCCACTACATACATGTCTGGTGCCCTAGAAGGTCAGAGGAGGTTGTTCATCCCCGTGAGCCACTAAGCGGGTGCTGGGACTGAACCCCGGGTCCTTTGCAAAAGCAACAGTGCTTTCATCATCTCTCCAGATCCCTGAAAAAGTTCTTAAAGTCTCACGATCCCCGGGGCATCAGC